>NC_082691.1:86097458-86716800 GCF_949987515.2 Delphinus delphis
AAGTGCTGCTTTTTTTTTTTTTAAGTATTCTTAAGAGCAGCAGTTTAAAAGATATTGCCAAGCAGACTTAGGATTTGAGCATGTTTAATAAAAAAAAACGATTTTTAATTTGCTGACTTGAACCCAAAATGTTCAATAAATTTTCTTCTCATGATGAATTTTAATAGTTTGTTCCTGACATTTGGTAGTTTATATAGATATACTACATTAAAAATTTTGCAAAATAGAGACATGTAACTTGGAAAAAGTTAACATTGTATTCCATATTTCAATTGTCCATGTGTTTCACTATAAATTTTTATAGTCCTAATTGAAAAAATTAATTACAGCCTTGCCTTTGTAGTCTATCTATGTTCAACAGACTTAATGTGGCTCATTTTTATTACCTTCGGTTTTCATACTGCATTGGTAGGAATAAAAATGTACCTTTTTAAAATTAAATTAACACTGATGAAAAAAGGAAACCGTTTTAGTCCTCAGCCCATCTCTTTTATTAGTTCTCATTGACCAGTTCTCCATTAGTTATTATTTGCATTTTAAATATATTTTACAATGGCATATATTGAGCTTAATCTTAGTAGATTAATCTTTGTTATTTGGATCATATAGTTTCTATATGAAACTATATGAATTGTGTCTTCTGTAACATTTTTTTTTTGCTTATCATTTATTTTCCCAGACAATGGTTAAAATGTTAAAATTAGTCATGGAGTACCTAGAAGGGTATTTTGATCACATTCTTTTGGTTGCCAGAAACAGAGCCTCCTGGCAGCTAGAACTAAAAAGCCATTAATTTCTATTCTCTGTTATTCCTTGGAGTCTCTGCTGTTTTATGTCTCCTACAGTCTTATCTTACTACTGACCGGCTTATTCTTTCTCTTGTATCTCTTATACTTATTTTGTATATCTTTTCTCTGTTTCATTGGTTCTGTTTACTTATACATTTTTCTGTCTTATAATTTAACTGGCCCATTATGTTTACTTATACATTTTTCTGTCTTATAATATAACTGGCCCATTCCATCTCCCGTCATAGGTCATTAGCTAACCTAGGTTAGCTGTCATTGAGATAGTTGTAAGGGAGAGTCACAAGTACAAAACATCAGTGTCTATGATTGCTCCTTCAGCAGAGGCTGTGGATGGGATATTTCCCCTGTTAGAGATCAGGGATAGTGAACTAGAGGTCAGGGATAGTGAACTAGTATCATGATTAACAATATGTAGTAAAAGAGGTTAATGTCTCTACTGAGAGTTAGAAGAAGGAAAAGCTATACCAGTAATGATGGTGGTCCTTATAGGTCTTTGGGAAGTATGAGGAAGGATAGTAAAGAAGAACATGTTTTATAGAATGCTACCATACGGGCTGTGTTTCTGTTGATGAAGGGCTAACGTTAATAGTCACTGCCCTCAACTAGTTTCTCATTTGCTTTCCAGGAGAATGGAAATGGATTTCAGGAAGGAACATCTGGGAGGGAGAATTAAAAACAGTCTACAGCTGACTAAGCTTTGAGAGATCATCTGTCACTTAAAAATTTTAAGAGGCAGTAAGCCTTTATTAATTGCTTCTCCATCTCCTATGTCTTTAAAAAGAAAGAAAAGTTGAGCCTGATTTGATCATCTGATGACAATGTAGTCAGTTTTCCATAAATATGGAAAGCTTGTTGTCATCTCAACCGTAACATTTTAAAAATAATTTAATGTTATATAAATAATGTTTATTATAAAAATCTGAATACAACAATTATAAGAAGATAAGCTAAACCCCTTAATGATATTTATGCTTCATTTTTGGCTTATATGTGTGCTTGCTTTATATAATTTAATATAAATTAGATCATATCACACATGGTTGTTAATATAATTGTATACAAATATATATAAATAATAGTGTTTTTTTAACAATGAAATCATACATGCTTCTTTGTATCTTACATTGCAAAAATCCCTCCAAGTTACCTGTCATAGATCTGAAGTATTCTTTATAATGGCAGTATAGTGTTCCATGATATATGTGTTTTATGATTTAATCATTTCCCTGCTACTACAAAAAACGCTGCATTAGACAGACTCATTTTTGAGTCTCTATACGTAGATCTTTATGTACTGATGGTCTTATTTTTATGGGATAGATTCTGAGAGTGCCAGGTGAAAGAATATGTACATTTAGAATTTTGATATATGTTGCAAATTGACTTTCCATCAAGGTTGGAGTAATGGACATGTCCACAGTTTCTCCCTGATCTCCTGTTAAGTAGGGATTTAATTTCATCAATTTGATGGGTGAAAAAAGATACCTTACTATGTTAATTTGTTTTCCCTGACACAAACAATACACAGGGATTTAGAAAAAAAAAATTTTGTTGCTGTTTACTAGCCATTTTAATGACTCTTCAGTGACATGCATTCTGCTCATTTTTCATTTTGTTGTTCATCTTATTCACAATGTGAAAGTGTTTTGCATATCTTCGGTAGGAATACTTTATTAGTCTTACGGGTTGCAAACACTTTTCCCTAAACTATTGCTTGTTTCCTATCTTTCTTTATGGTGTTTTTTACAATACAAAATTCAAAAGTTTTTTGTAATCAAATAACTTTTTCGTTTTACAGCTTCTGAGATCTCACTAACGCTTTTGGTTGTACATATTGGCCCTCAAATTTTTTTCTAATATGTTTATGTATATATGTATGTTTAAATTTTTAATTGGAATTTTGTATATGATATTAGATAGGGGTTAACTTATTTTCTTCCAGTGGATATTCAGTTGTATAAGCGTCTCTTAAATATGAACTGTCATTTCCCATTGAAATAAAATATCACCTTCATCAAATATTAAATTCTCATCCACACAGGGCTCAATTTCTGGATTTTTGTTTCTTAGCTATTGATCTATTCCTATACCAATCACTACTGTCTTTTTTGTTTGTTTGTTTTTGTTTTTTTGTTTTTTGCGGTATGCAGGCCTATCACTGTTGTGGCCTCACCCGTTGCAGAGCACAGGCTCCGGACGCGCAGGCTCAGCGGCCATGGCTCACGGGCCCAGCTGCTCCGCGGCATGTGGGATCTTCCCGGACTGGGGCATGAACCCGTGTCCCCTGCATCGGCAGGCGGACTCTCAACCACTTCGCCACCAGGGAAGCTCTCACTATTCTTTTTCATAAATTTTCTTGGCTCTTTTTGTACAATTTTCTATACAAACGTTTTTGTACTGTGTACTTTTTGGGTGAGGCTTCTGATACCTCAGAGAGAGTGGGCAGTCTGGCAGTCTTTGTCTTGTGGCTTTTGATATACCATATCCTATATTGTTAGTTCTCTGTAGGTCACCAGGAGAGACCTCTCAGCAACTAGATGTCCTCGGCTAAGAGGGCAAGTACATTCTCATCTAGAGGGCTAAAGCTCTCCTGAAGATCTTTGTGGGCCAGGGAGACAGCCAGTTGTCCCAGGAATGCTCGTTTAGTTAATGCCTTTTTCTTGGGGAAAGAGGCATCCATGGATCTCATGGTCCTCTTAGGGCCAAGCTTTTGTGGTAATTCTTAAAGTTCTGGTTCTGGCCTCTGTCACCTTCTGGGCTTAAGAGAGGTACTTAGTAGTTGACTTAGTATTGGGCTGGAGATCATGAGGAATATCTTCAAGCTTCCATCTTTCCAAGCCCCCTTAGGCTGCACCTTGTTTCTGGTCTGTATCATATTTCTCTTTTTTCTTAATTGTATAGTTGATACACAATATTATATTAGTTTCAAGTATACATATTTCTCTTTTATCTTAGTATAAACTTTAAATTACAGATAATAAGGATTCATATACTCTATGCTTTGATGGAACCACTTTAATTTTTTTCCTTTTAGTACTGTTTATTTATTTGTTCATATCTATCAAATATTTATTAGGCACTTTCTGTTTGGCAGCATTTAAGTTTCGAGTTAGGCATATGAGGGTGAATACCTTCCAGACCCTGTCTTCTTAGCAGCATTTTACATAGTTTTCACATATTTGTTCTCAAAATACTTTCTTCAGTTGGCATCTACAGTTCCTAGGTTTTCATCTTCTTCACCTTTGGCCCTTCTCAGTCTCCTTTGCTTGATCTTTCTCTTCTGGACCCCCTAAATAATGGGCCCCCAGAGCTTAATCAGTCCTTCAGCTTCTTTTCTAGCTCTCTTTTATCCCCTGAGTCATTTCACTCAGTGTCATAGCTCTAAATATTTTAGCATTTGATATACTGATGTTTCTCTATATTTTTTTCAGCTCTGGCATTTTCCTTGAATTTCAGCTTCAGATAATCCAACTGCTGGATCTCTAATGGGCTGTTTAATAGGCATTTCAAAATTCACAAGACCGGGCTTCCCTGGTGGCGCAGTGGTTGAGAGTCCGCCTGCCAATGCAGGGGACATGGGTTCGTGCCCCGGTCCGGGAAGATCCTACATGCCGCGGAGTGGCTGGGCCCGTGAAACATGGCCGCTGAGCCTGCGTGTCCGGAGCCTGTGCTCTGCAACGGGAGAGGCCACAACAGTGAGAGGCCCACGTACCACAGGAAAAAAAAAAAAATTCACAAGACCATAACATATTGTAACTGTTTGCCCCCTTAACTTTGCGTTTAGTGATCCATCTGCTCAATTTTCAGATTATGACATGGCTAGCTCCCTCATATTGTTCAGGTCTGTTTCTCTTCTACTTTGCTTTATTTTTCTTCATAGTACTATTAATCCTTACCACTACTTTGACATTATATAGTTGTTTGTTTATTAATTTTCTAGATGCTGAGAGACTTTAATTTCCTGCTACTGTTTTTTTATCAGTTTCTTCTGATATTTACTGTGTTTTGCTTTTTGTTTTCGTTTAATTCATTAAGACTTACAATCTTGGCTTGAACTATTATTTTATAGTTATTGTTTTCATCCAGTTCATACTTTTTTAAATTGTATTTTTAAATCTCTACCTTTGACCCCTTTAATCCCAGTTAATACTTTTTCTTTAACTTCCTCCTAGTTTTACAAAGATTGTGTCTGCCTTATATATCTTTCTGTCATGAGTCACTGTTATTGTGTGTGTGCCTTCGTGTAATAGTAATGTTACTACTATTCACCCAGTCCAAAGGATATCTTACTATGTTATTTTAGACCATTTATATGTATGACTGTACTAGATGCTTGGTATTAATATTGTCATTTTATTTAAAATTTTCTGTTTTTAATGTGTCCTGCTTTCATTTAATCTTTTATTTCCTTCTTTTTACTATTTTTTGTTGTTGATATTCTGTCTCAAATAATTTGTAAGATATGTAGTATGTTTTTATTCTAAACTTAAGTATGCTTGAGTCTCTTTTTCTTAATTTCAGAAACATTATTCTTAGGAGCTATGAAAAATGATGAAATTAACTCACATTGCATTTGATCTCCCCTCCTCCAATTTATTATACTTTGTGATTTTTGCGGTCCCAATTTATCATAGTTATAATATATTAGGTTTTCTTTCATGCTTTATAACATTCATGTCAGAGTGATTTTTTTCCTAGTTTTTTAGCTTTAGCTTTTAACTGTACTGCAGTGTTTTCATAGAGTTCTCATCTTTGCTTTGTAATTCATTCTTAATAAAACACACCTTTTTTTCTGATAATGTGTCAGATGTGTTAATTTTAGAATATTTGAAAAGTACAAAAAAGCACAAAGAAAGAAGAAAGTCACTGAAATCTCACCATTGAGAACTACATTAACAATTTAGTATATCTTCTTTGTCTTTTCTCTTCATGCATGAATATTATTATTACTTACAACACTTGATTTACAGTATATAAACTACCTTTTCCCTTCACTCACTATGTAGTGGACATTTTCCAACAATATTAAAGTCAGGCTGTAGAATACATTATGATTACATGGTATTTTGTAACAGATATTTCATAATTTGTTTTAACGCATCCTCTGTTGTTAGACAATTAGGTTGTTCACAGTTTGTTATTATAAATTGTATTGTGATGAATGTGGATGATTTAAATCCCCTGGATTTTTTTTTTTTTTTTTTTTTTTTTTTTTTTTGCGGTATGCGGGCCTCTCCCTGTTGTGGCCTCTCCCGTTGCAGAGCAGAGGCTCCGGACGTGCAGGCTCAGCGGCCATGGCTCACGGGCCCAGCCGCTCCACGGCATGTGGGATCTTCCCGGACCGGGGCACAAACCCGTGTCCCCTGCATCTGCAGGCGGACTCTCAACCACTGCGCCACCAGGGGAGCCCCCCTGGATTATTTTTTAGGTTAAGTTCCAAGAAGTGGAATAATTCTGAGGCTGTATAGTTTGGTGATTAGGAGCGTTGGCTTTAGAGTCAGACTGCCTTGGGTTCAAATTATTATTTCTTAGGTGTGTATGCTTAGGCAAATTAATTTATCTCTCTCAGTTTCTTATTCTGTGCTTTGACGGTAATAGTTTATGTATGGAAAGCACTTAGACCAGTGTCTGAGATGTCATAAAAGCTCAGAAATGTTAGATGCAAACATCATCACTGTCATCGTGGCTGACGTCATTATCATTTTTATTTAAAAGCATATGCATATTTGAAATGATTTTTTTAATATAATATTAAAATTCTCTCTTGAAAAGTTGTATCAATTTGCATTTCTACCAGCAAAATATGAGAGTGGCATTTTACCAGCTCTGGCCAACAGCTGCAATTATGATTAAAACACATGTTGTTTTGAGAGTGTAGGCCCAATTTTATAGGGTTAATATATATATTTGTCTTAATCTCTAATTTTTGGTTATTGATTTCGAATGTTTGGGTTTTACCTATTTTCATATGGGGTATTTATGTTTAAGTGCTCTTCATTCATATTTTAATTAGCCTTTTGTGTTTTATGTTGCCTATATTTTTCTAGTTGGTTTTTACCTTTTAGTATTGTTTGAGGTTATTTTATGTATTAATGTTTTACCTTTGTGAGATGTATATGTAAAGAAAATTCTTTTCCTTATAGTATTGCCTTTTAAAAAAAGTTATTTTTTTTGACATTTATTAAGTCAAAAAGAATAACTTTCTCTGTGACAGGTATAGATCTATATTTTAAGATAGATAAATAAATGGGCCTTTGAGAAGGCACATTATTTTAGAATGATTTTAGATTTACAGAAAAGTTGCAGAGATAGTACGAAGTTCCCATATGCCCCTCACCTAGTTTCTCCTATTGCTAACATCTTATATTACCATGGTACAGTTGTCATGACCAAGATACCAACACTGATACATTACTATTACCTAAATACCACATTTTATTTGGATTTCATTAGTTTTTCCACCGTTTTCTTTCTGATCCAGGATCCCATCCAAGATACCATTACTTTTAGTTGTCTTGTCTCTTTACTCTCCTCTGCTCTGTGACAGTTTTTCAGTCTTTCCTTGTTTTTCAATATATTGAGAGTTTTGAGGAGTACTGGTCATGTATTTTGTTGAATGTTCCTCAATTTGAATCTGTCTGGTGTTTTTCTGATTGTTAGACTGGGGTTATTTATATCAGTATGGACTCAGGGATATTTATACTTTGGGTTCTAATCCAATACTACGTTATTTATTTTGTTGTTTATTTTAGCTTTGGCCATTCATTCTTTCATGTTGGCTCCTCTGTGTCCCTTTGACATGCCCCCACCTTCCTTTTGCTGTTGTTGTTTTGAGCACTACAACACGCTCTAGGCTAATCTTCTGGATTCCCTGCTCTAATCCTAGAATCAGCTACCTCCCCAAGAATCCCTGTTTCCTTCTATTGGACTGTGGTATGTAGAAACCAAGATTCGGCATTGGTGTACTCACTGCTACTGGGGGTGTCACTGCTTCTAGTCTCTATTAGTGAACAGAGCTAGGAATACTATTTGTGTCAGTGTGCATGGGTATATGTACGCACATTCACATATAATTACTTCTGAATCTGTATCTATATAAACCTAAATATGAGTTCACACTGATGTCTCTGACTCTATTTCAGTACCATCAGGATCATTCCAACCTCCATGCCCTTGCTTTTCTGTAGCTTCCCACTCGAAGTGAGAAGCTTGACTCCCATCATCTACCGTTCATTTACTTATTTGTTTGACCCCAGTATACATGTAAAGTGTTTCAGAATTAACCCATATCCCTCCGAGAAATAACTTTATCAAATAAAGTACAGTTTTTTAAATTAATTAATTAAATTTTGGCTGCGTTGGGTCTTTGTTGCTGTGTGCGGGCTTTTCTGTAGTAGCGGTAAGTGAGGGCTACTCTTTGTTGCGGTGTGCGGGCTTCTCATTGTGGTGGCTTCCCTTGTTGCGAAGCACGGGCTCTAGGCATGCGGGCTTCAGTAGTTGCAGCACGTGGGCTCAGTAGTTGTGGCATGCAGGCTCTAGAGCGTGGGCTCCGTGGTTGTGGCGCACAGGCTTAGCTGCTCCATGGCATGTGGGATCTTCCTGGACCAGGGCTCGAACCCGTGTCCCGTGCATTGGCAGGCGGATTCTTAACCACTGCGCCACCAGGGAAGTCTGTAAAATACAGTTTTTGTGTATGGTTCTATTTGTCTTTAACTTTACAGTTTCCAGTGAGAGCACTGTCTTCCAAAGTTACTTATATCAGTTCCTTTTTTCACAGTTCTGTTTTTGGTGCTGGGCTTAAAAGACCTTTTTGATCCAAAGATTAATTTTATATACATACATATATATATATATATATATATATATAAAAATAGAGAGAGAGGGAGAGGGAGGGAGAGGGAGGGAGGGAGGGGGGAGAGAGAGAGAGCGAGAGAGTATTTTATTAATTATTAGATATTTTATTACTTTATTTACCTTAAATTCCTAAAAACAACTATAGTTCATTTTGTCACTTGATGTGAAGTAGAGCTATACACACACACACACACACACACACATATATGCATATGTATATAGTACTTTTTTCAATTGTTTAAAATGCTACCTTTATCATATTTTAAAATTTTTAAATTACTAGACATTTTCTGTGTTTCTTATTCTGTTTAATTTTCTCTTCTTATTCAAGTTCCAGGTATTATATAACTTTGTGATAATTTTAGCATCTGGTAGATTATTTCTCTTTTTGCATATGCCTGTTCACTTATTCTTTTAATTAATTGCTATAATTTTAATTTCTTTATTTCAGGAACATTTTAGTGGATAAGCCAAATGACCAATCTTCACGGTGGTCTTCAGAGAGCAACTACCCTCCCCAGGTAAGATTATGTGTAGCTCTTGATACCATTCAGAAGTCAGATTTTAAATAGGCATGCACTTAACTGATCAGTTATCTAGATTCCATTAATAGTTTATTCAGTCTTTGAAATTGTGAGGTAAATTTTTTTTTGTTTTTAATTTATTTATCTGGCTGTGTGAGGCCTTAGTTGCGGCATGCGGGCTCTTGGGCTCTTTTAGTTGCAGCATGCAGAATATAGTTCCCTGACCCGGGATCAAACCCGGGCCCCCTGCATTGGGAGCACAGAGTCTTAACCACTGGACCACCAGGGAAGTCTCAGAGGTAAATTTTTATTTCCTCTTTTTTTGTTTGTTTACATTTTGGAAGAATTTTTATTTCATAGGCAAATACAGTGTGGAATTTGATGAAGCATAGACTTTATACTTCTCTCTACTGGAACATTTAAAATCTAATTTATGATTTTTCTGGATTACTAATGATGCAAAACTAAGTTTCTTGTTACGTTTTGAGGAAAATGTTAACTAAAAAGAACTGGTTAAGGTGCTGTTAGTGTTCTGAGTAGTAATTGATCAGAGTACTGATCTGAGCAGAGGTTGTGACTTCTGCACTTAAACTCAAGTCATTCTGTAAATATTTAAGGAGATGTTAGTAAATTCAACTTTGACTCAGTGATTCAGTAACTGCCTTTTAGGGAAAATAAGCTTAATATAGTTTGTTATTTTACTAAACTAGTATATTTAGATGACATCAGGACCATGAGCTAAATTGTTTCCTTGACAAGTGGTGTCCGATGTCATCTGAATTAAAAAATAATCATTTTTCAGTTATATTACACTTTCAGCATTAGCACTTATGTCCACATCCTTGAGGAAATTAATGCTCTGATAGGTAAAGAAGATGGGTAAATAAAACTTACTTTATTTTTTTTTTATTCTAGTGTAATTCTTGGAAACCTAGTCTCTACTTATTTTTCCTTTTTAGTTGTTTTTTTAGTTTACAAACCTTTTTGGATCACCTGGTGTTTTAAGTGTTTAATTGCAAAATATATATCCAAAGAATACACACACATTTATATATAAAATGTAAAGAATAATAAAGCAAATACCTGTTTACTTGTCAACCATCTTTAGAAATGGAAAACTGCTACAACCTTTGAAGCTTCCTGTGAGCCCCATCTTATATCTATCCTCTAATCCCACCCCAGTAATTATTATTTCATATTTTGTTAAGCATATTCTCATAGTATTATATATGTATATGTTTATAAATTCCTGTGATTTAAGTTTTGTCTGGCTTTGGCTTTATATAAATATAATATATATTGAATCACTCATTATACATCTTCTTTGGCTAGCTTTTTGTTTGTTTGCTTAACATTATGATATTAATGTTGCCGAGTATAATTATAGTTTGTTAGTTTTCACTACTGTTTAGTGTTCCAGTATATAAGTATGCCAAAATATATCTATCCATTTTTCAGTTGATAGACTTTTGAGTTTTTTATAGTTTTTGCTCTTAGGAACAAGATGCTATGAATATTCTTCTATGTTTTTTCCTGGTGCACACATACAAGAGTTTCTTTAGGGTATATACCTTGGTTTACAATTGCTGGATCATAGAGGATATGTGTGTTCAACATTTATCTGGTAATGCAAAACTGTTTTTACAAAATAGATGTATAATTTATACTCTGACTGGCAGTGTATGAAAGTAGTTGTGCATTGTGTTCTTCCCATCACTTCTATGGATGATTTTTAGATTTTACCAGTCTGGTGGATCTTTCACTGTAACTCAGAGTTAAGTTCCTGCTAGCCTCTTGTTACAGATTTTCATCAACCAGTCAATACATAATGTTGCTTTATATGCATTTCTGTTTAAAGACACCTTACTTTGTGTATACTGTTTATTCATTAGCATTGGACTCACAGCCATTAGCACTATAACTCTTGCCTGAATGAAGCTTATCCAATAACACATATTTTCTCTGTAAGGCACATTGCAGCCTTCTTGCATTTAGAAACACTAGACAGCACTTCAGCACTATACTTGGGGATCATTTTAAACAGTGAAACACCAACAGAAAACACAGAAATATTTTTAAATGTGCCTAAATAGACCATGAAAAGGAAACTTGTTTGTAGTATGAGAGCTAAAACAAGAAGGCATAGGGTCCATTGTTTGACCTTAGCTGGGAGAGTGTGCTTCTGGCAACTTAAATTTTTTGCTGCTCTGTGCATGTCCAGGAATGACTGAGAGTATTGATTTGATGTTAAAAATAAATTTTAGTGAGTAGATGAATTTGCAAGTGCAAAACCCATGAATAGTGAGGAACAACTATACTGTAACTAACAATTCATTTACCATATCTTGAACAGGTCTGAGAATTAGAAAGAAAGGAAAAGAGGACTCTGAAAAATCAAAAGCATTGTGATGAGATTTTAGGTTCTAAGGGCCTTTTCTTAAGAATCCACTTTGGATATAATGTTATTCTGTTTGGTTGATTGTTTCTTTCGGTTTCAGCAACTGGAAGCAGCTTTGTGCATGGGGGGCGTAGCTGTGAAAGATAGGCACATTAACAGCAAGTTGACAACTGACCAAGTGTCATAAGGGGGAAGACAGAAAAATCTAAGTAACAAATAGAAAACCAAAAGTATAACATATAGGGGGTCTTTAGTGCAAGAATACTCTGTATTTCATTAACCTCTAGGATAGTGTTTCTAGTAAACTTTCTGCAGTGATGAAAATACTCTATAATCTGCACTGTATAATACGGCAGCTGCTAACCACAGGTGGCTATTGAGTACTTGAAATGAGGCTAGTGCATCTAAGGAATGCAATTTTAAATTTTATTTAATTTTAATTATTTTAGATTAAATAGCCCCAGGTGGCTAGTAGCTGTGTATTAGACTGCACAGATCTAAGGCATCGCTGTTATTCGAATATACTGTTTGATGCTCACAGTGCTTGATTCCCTCAGTAAGAAATTTTAATTATGTTTAGTATATGCAGCTTAAGCAGATAAGGAAGTTAATGGTGCAGTTATCTAGAGAGGGGTGGAAAACAAAATCAAAGCCTCTCAGCTACTCCTTTTTTTCCCATAATGAGAAAAAACTATAAGTGTGTACATGAATGCTAGGACGTATGGCATGTTTTGAGAGTGAATGAACCCTAAACACTTCTCTCGAGAGCTTGTGTTGGGTTATGAGTGGGGTAGGTAAAAATACAAATATTTTTCTTGTAATATATGTTGATTATTTTTTTTTGGATGGCTACTAAATTGTCAGGGCATAAGTATTATACTTATTGTTTGGACCTAACTACTTAAGAAATAGAACTGTTGATATTTCTTTGACCTTGGGTGCTGTATTAGTCATCAATTGCTGTGTAACAAATGGCCGCAGAATTTAGCAGTTAAAAACAAACATTTATTATTTCACCCTGTTAGTGAGGGTCAGATTTTGACGCAGGAGAAAAAAAGAGAACCCATCTACTGGGGAATGCTTGAATACATTTTTCATGGAATATTGTCAGCTGTTTAAATGAAATGAACTGGCTTCATACCAGTTGACTTGGAGGAATTTCCACTACAAAATGAGAAAAGCATGATGCAGAGAAACATCTATAATAAGATCCTACTGTTGTTACCTGAATAACAACTCTCCCTCCCTCACCACTATATGTGTATGTACATGTGTATATTTTTATTTGATACAGTGAGCCCAGATAAAGATATGATAGGATATACATCTGGTTGTTGGCATTGGTTATTTAAGAGAGGAGGAGATGAGATAGGAAAAAGAGAGAAAACAATTATTTTTAAAAGTTATTCCCGTCAAAATATTTGATATTCGACTTATGTAAAGTATGTGTCTGTGTGAGTGTGTGCATAGAGTTCAAATGAATCGTCATCAAAATGGTGGTGGTTGTGTCAGGATAATGGCATTTAGGTAATTTTAAATTTCTTTCCAGTTTTATACTTTTATCTCTTTTGATTCTCATTTTCAATTTATATTTATAATTTATATAAACAGAAAAAAATGAAAGCCATTTTCATTGTGGTAGGGAGCAAATATTTTTAGACCTAATGAGAAAACATTGCTGTTGATTCTGGATTCTCTCTCTGTACTGGGAGGGAGTAAATGTAGCGTGAATGAAAACCCTATAAATACTTTAAGATAGTAATTTCACCCTTCTCCCACATCAGATATGTTTTATAGAAGTTACTGATACTGCCATGGAAAATATGTCTTTCAAGTTGACTGGGGAATACCCTAGGGTTGGTTGAAATGTACAGGCAGTTACATATGTCTTGATAATTGCTTTAAGAAAGATTAGATCATAATTCTTCTACTACAATTATAAGTTCCTTCTAAGGTAGTTTAAATAAAAGTATGGTATTAGGTAATATTCTTTGCTTTCTGGGGCTAGAGAGAGAGTAGTTAAAGTTGTTTAACAAACTGCAGGCATTCTGCTTTTGCAGGTCAAAAAAAACTTTAGTGATTACTTAATACAGTTGGGTGTATGTGTGTGTGTGTTACAGCTTTTGCAGTACACTGACGTTATTCTTTCTCTGTTTGATGAACCATAACAAGAATATTATAGGAATAAGAGTTACTTGCAAAGTAAGGAGAAAATATATGCATTTCAATGTAATTTCTATCTGTGGAAACAGGATACCAGTAAATTTATGAAGCTTCTTTATGGTATTTTGCCCAAGTGTGTGAAAAGAATATTGTATGTTTTGAATAATACATTTTTATTTAATATGATTTCCATATAGTGAAATGCATGAACCTTAAGTGTATAGTATCCGTTTTGAAAAATGCACACACTAATATAATTTACACCCCTATCAAGATAAAAAATGTTTTCATCGGGTCAGGAAGATCCTTTCTGTCCCTTACCAGTGAATCCTTAACTCTCTCACCCTCTACCCAGAGGCAACCACTGTTTGAATTTCTTTTGCTGTAGATTAGTTTTACCAGTTCTAAAATTAATAGAAATGAGTATATACTCTTTTATATATGGCTTTTTATACTCAGAATTTTGGGGTGGGGGGATGCTTGTCCATGTCTTACGTGCATCAATATTTCATATCTTTTCATTACAGAATACCATTCTGTTCTATGGACATGCCAAGATTTGTTTATCCATTTTCCTGTTTATGGACATTTGCAATATTTCAGTTTGGGGTGATTATGAATAAAGCTTATATAAACATTCTTTTATAAGATTTAAAAAATAATACATATTTTCGCTTATTTGGGGGTAAATATCTAGAGATAGAATTGCTGCATCATAAGGTAGAGATGGAGTTGACCCTTTAACAATGTGAAGAGGTGGCAACCCCCATGCAGTTGAAAATCTGCATGTAACTTTTGACTCCCCCAAATATTACCGATAGCCTACTGTTGATCCGAAGCTTATTGATAAGATATATTGTCGGTTAACACGTATTTTGTACGTTATTATGTATTATATACTATATCTTACGATAAAGTAAGCTAGAGAAAAGAAAATGTTATTAAGAAAATCATAAGGAAGAGAAAGTACATTTACTGTACTGTACTATGTTTATCAATATCGTAAGTGTATGTTGTCTGTGTACAAGATGAATTGTGTGTCGGTACCTACATCAATATCGTCTCACATGATACAAAACACTGTAGATGTTACATGTATTACTAACACTAGACACTAAAAATGAAAAGGTAAAATGTGGAAAAGAAATTCATATTTATTTACAGGTATAGCTATTCATGCATTGATAATGAAGAAGCAGCAGTATGGTTGATTTCTCGTAGCCTAGTGTAATTGATACAGTTGCTTCACAGTACCCTACCCTATACACTAATGAATGAGTTGTTATAAAATTTTTATGGTATACAGTATTATAGTCATATTCATAATACAGTTTTGGAAACATTGTTAACATTTTCTCAAAAACTACTTACCTGTGATGATAGGCTGACACTTAGTTTTTCCAATTACTAGAGAGAGGGGAGCATACTGTATGATAATGTAATCATTTGAAAACAAAGTTATCAAACAGTAAGAAAACTAACATTGTTAATTTTGTATAAAATGTCAGTCACCTTATGCCTATGTAAGGATGGGCTATCCACTTCAATACAAGTCTTGTACATGGTGTTCTACACAATGAATACTTAGGCAATGATGATGACACAGAAACGTTTCATATAGTTCTTGCTGTACACTTATTAAATTTTCACATGAAGACGCACACATATATACAGCAGAGAGGTTTATTAATTGTACAGCATGATGATTATTTACTATTCATTAAGTGGAAGTGGGTCATCATAAAGGTCTTCATCCTTGTTATCTTCATGTTGAGTAGGTTGAGGAGGAGGAGGAAGATGAGGGCCTGGTCTTGCTGTCTCAGGAGTGGCCTCGGAAGAGGTAGAGGAGTTCCAAGAGGAGGCAGGAGAGGCAGGCACACTTGGTGTAACCTTACATAAATACACTGTAATTTCTGACTTTTTTGCTTTTCCATTTCTCTAAAAATGTTTCTATACAGTACCAATCCTTCTTCCACTGTTTGCTTTAGTTTTAGTGCCCATGTCATAGAAGGTCCATGTTGTAAAAGAAGTCAAAAGCAGTATTGAATAATTGGAATCCTTCTTTCTGCCAGATTGTCTAATGTTAGTTTGTTTTCCGGCACTGCTTCTTCTGTGTCTTCTTCCTCATCGTCTGGCACTGGTTTGGAAGCACTCATCTCCATCAAGTTATCTTCTGTTAATTCCTCTGGTGTGGTGTCTGTTAGCTCTTGAATTTCTCCAAGATCCATGTTTTGAAACCCTTCACCCCCTACCTTTTTTGCCATATCAACTATCTCTTTCAGGATTTCCTTGATTGACTGTCATAAATCCTGTGAAATCATACACAAATCTAGACACAGTTTTCCTCAGCAGGAATTTGTTGTTTTGGGCTTAATGACTTTCACAGCTTTTTCTACAATAACCATGGCATATTCAGTGGTGAAATCCTTCCAGACTTCCATGATGTTCTACCAGAGTTTTCTTCCATAGCGTTGGCAGTCCTTCCCATGGAGTACCGTGTGTAATGAACCTTAAAGGTCCTTATGACTCCCTAATCTAGAGGTTGAGTTAGAGACATTGTATTTGGGGGCAAGTAGACCACTTTGATGCCTTTGACATTGCACTCATGGGGTTCTGAGTAGCCAGAGGTATTGTCCAATATCAAAAGAACTTTAAAAGGTAGTCCCTTACTGGCAAAGCGCTTCCTGTCTTCAAGGACAAAGCATCAGTGGAACCAATCCAGAAAAAGGGTTTTCGCCCAGGCCTTCTTGTTTTACAACCTTATAGAAAAGGGCAGTCCCGATCATAAACCCGACTGCATTTACACAAAATAGTAGAGTCAGCCTATCCCTTCCTGCCTTAAATCCTGGTGCTCACTTCCTTTCTTAAATATCCTTTGTGGAATTTTTTCCCCAGGATATGGCACATTAAAAACTTGTTCAGGCAGCTATTTTTTCTCCTCAATGATTTTGTTAATGGCATTTGGAAACTCATATGCTGCCTCTAGGTTGGCTGGTGCACAGATTCCCCTGATACCTTGACATTTTTTTAAATTAATTAATTAATTTTTGGCTGTGTTGGGTCTTCATTGCTGTGCATGGGCTTTCTCTAGTTGTGGCGAGCTGTGTTGTGGTGCACGGGCTTCTCATTGTCGTGGTTTCTCGTTGCGGAGCACTGGCTCTAGGCGCACAGGCTTCAGTAGTTGTGGCACGTGGGCTCAGTAGTTGTGGCTTGCGGGCTAGAGCTCAGGCTCATTAGTTGTGGCTCATGGGCTTAGTTGCTCCGCGGCATGTGGGATCTTCCTGGGCCAGGGCTCGAACCCTTGTCCCTTGCATTGGCAGGCAGATTCTTAACCACTGTGCCACCAGGGAGGCCCTACCTTGACATTTTTTAAGCCAAACCTTTTTCTATTGTAAAATTATCAAACCATCCTTTGCTAGCATTAAATTCTCCAGCTTTAGATCTTTCACATTCCTTTTGCTTTAAGTTGTCATGTAATGACTTTGCTTTTTCTCGAATCATTAGAGTCTGTAGGTAATGCCTTTCTTATAGCAATCCTGCACCCACATAAAAGCTACATTTTCAAAATAAGATTAAAAGGTATTTCACGAAAACTGCAAGGTTTTTGTGCCTTCTGGCATAGCTGTAGCAATGGCTTCATGGATTTCTTTTTCTTTTATTACAATGGGCCTTACTTGAGATTCATTTATCTTGAAATGATGGGTATCTGCAGCTGCGGACACCAATCTGTGGTAGATATTAAGTAATTCAACTTTTTCTTATAATGTCATGACTTTTCTTTGCTTCTTGGGAGCACTTCCAGCATTACGAGTGGCGCTTTGTATGGGTTTCATGGTTTTATTCGTGGTTCACAGTATCGCACTAAACAGTGAAAAATACGTGAGAACTGCGAAAGATCACTTCTTATTGTGATACGCAATTTACTGGAGAGACAGCTGCTCACATGGAGATGATAAGCATCACATGGCATTTTAGGCAGTTGCTCTCAACACTTGAGCTCACCACAATAGCAACAGAAGGTGGCTATGAAATTATTACAGTAGTATAGTATATATTGCAGTTAATTTTATGCAGTTATGATTTAATATTGCAACTTTGTTTACATTTCACCTCACTGCAGATGGCACCATATACAGTTTGTAAGGGTTTGTGTGTGTAAGTTTTAATAAATGTTAACTTTTTATAATAGATTTGTATATATTTTATGGTAGTAAATGATAAAATAGACTAGTATCTACATATATTTTATGCATTCATTGCATACGTTTTTCTTAATTTTTTTTGTTATTTCTAGGCTTTTTCCAAATTGTCCGTTTTTCAGTTTTTTTCAAATTTCTAGGTCTTTTCAGATTGTTGCAAATATCCAAAAAATTTTCCAAGGTATTTACTGCAAAAATGTTGCATGTAAGTGTACCTGTGCAGTTCAAACCCATGTTGTTCAGCGTCAGCTGTACATTACTTTGTATGAAATTATCAGACTGCTAGTTGCTTCATAGCCTCACCAACATTTGGCATTGACACACATTTTAATTTTAGTGTTTATTGGTGGTGTAAAATGGTTTTAATTTATAATTCCCTGATGACTCTTTATATTAAGCACTTCTTTCCATTTGCTTATGGCTGTTCATTTATCTTTCTTGTGAATTCTTTTACTCCTTTAAAAAAGTGGGGTTGTTTTCTTTTTTTATTACTGAGTTGTAGAAGTTGTTTATATGTATTCTGGGTATAAGTTCCTTGTAAGTTATGTATTGTGAATATTTTCTCCCAGTCTGTGACTTGCTTATTCATTTCTTTAACACTAACTTTTATTATTTTTAAACAGCTATTAAAGTATAATGGACATACAATAAACTTTATATTTTTACTGTACAGTGTGATACGTTTGAACATATGTGTACGCTCTTGAAAATACCACCACTCCTGAAATACTAAACATGAGTATTACCACCAAAGTTTTCCATGTCTTCTTTTAATCCCTTCCACTCACCTCCATCCCCCATCTCCAGGTACCACGCTTCTTTCACTGTAGATTCATTTGCATTTTCTAGGGTTTTATATAAGTGGAGAAATATGGTATGTATTTTTTGTCTGACTTATTTCACTCAAAGTGATTATTTTGAGATTCATCCATGTTGTAGTTTGCATCAATAATTCATTCATTTTTGTTGCCCAACTGAATTCTCTCATATGGACATATCACAGTTTGTTTATGTACTTATCTGTTGATGGACACTGGATTGTTTTCCAGCTTTTGGCAATTACGAATAAAGATGCATTGAAAATTAATGAACAAGTCTTTGTGGTTTTTAATTTGCATTTTAAAAATGATTATTGATGTTGACCATCTTTTCATATGCTTGTTTGCCTCTCTAAATGTTCTTTGGTGACATGTCTATTCAAAAGGTTTGTCCATTTTAGCATTTGTTTGTTTACTTTCTTATTATTGAATTTTGAGAGCCTTTGTATGTTTTGTGTATAAGTCCTTTATCAGATACATGGTTTGCAAATATTTCCTCCCCTTCTATGGCTCCCCAGCCTCAACTTTTCTTATGTCCCAGTACTAGGGATAATTTTCATTAAGTATGATGCTGGCTGTGGATATTTTATAGATGTCCTATGTCAGTTTGAGAAAATTTTCTTCTATTTGTAGTTTTCTGAGAATTTCTAATCCTGAATGGGTATTGAATTTTATTGTTTCCCATATCTTAAAACACTTTTATGTTTCTCTACTTCTCCTAGAATAGAGTCCAAATTTCTTAATATGGTCACATATCACAGCTCCTTCCAGTAAGAGGTGCAGTCTGTTCCCCTACCTTATAAATCTTGGCTGGCCTTGTCACTTGCTTTAACCAACAGAAAATTCTATGGAATTGTTATTGCAACTTCTAAGCAAGGCCTCAAAAGGCCTTGTAGCTTCTGTTCTCTGTATCTTGAACTCTGAGACCACTTGCTCTGAAGAAAGCCCATCTAGCCTCCTTGAGGATAAAAGCCTATATGGAGGGACCCAGTCATCCCAGCTAAGTCCAGCTTCCCCACTCTCTACTCCAACTAAGTCCAGTCCCACCAGCTGATATAGCTACATGAATAAGTCCAGGAGATATCATGGAAGAACTATCCATTGAACCCACAGAATCATGAGAAATCATAAATCACTATTGTTTTAAGACACTGGGTGATTTATTACACAGTCTGAGATTTACATAGATATACAGTCTGGACTTTTCTAGTGTTATTTCCTGTTCTAATGCTGCCTGTTTCTTTGTCAGTCCTTCACATCAGAGTAAATGATATTTCAACTAACCCTGTTATTCTAGTCAGAAACTAAATCATCATCTTGATACCTCCTTCTCCCCTCCCTATATCCAGCTATCACTTAACCCCATTCATTCTATCTCTAAAATATATGTCAAAACTGTCTAATCCTCTCTATCTCTGCACCACCTTAGTTCAAGTCTCCTTCATGTCATCTCTTGTCAGAATTATTGTAACTATCCTAACTCATCTGCCAGTCCCCTCCAATCCATTCTGTACAAGGCAGACTCTGTGTGTGTGTGCGTGTGTGTGTGTGTGTGTGTGTGTGTGTGTGATGTTAATCAGATCTTGGCTTTCCATTGTGCTTAATGGATTCCATTGCATTTATAATTTATAATGCATGATATGGTAACTGCTTACCTCTTCAATCTCAACATTACCATTCTCCACCTTGCTTATTGGGCTGCAACCATGCTGGCCTTTTAACAGCTTCTATAACTCATTTTTCATAAGCCTTTTTGCCTTGCTAGCTCCGTGTAGTAGGTTATTAGTGCCCCTCCCTCCCAAAAAAGATATGTGCAACCTCAGAATGTAACCTTATTTGAAATAAAGGTTTTAGCAGATGTGATTAAGATAAAGATCTTAGAGTGAGATCATCCTGGATTAGGGTGAGCCCTAAATCCAATTACAAGTGTTTTTATTAGACACAGAAAAGGAGAAAATACAGAGGGACACAAGGAAGAAGGTCATGTGAAGATGGAGGCAGAGATTGGAGTTATGCTGCCACAAGCAAGGAACACCAGGAGCCACTGGATAACGGGTAGTGACAAAGAAGGATCCTCTCTTAGAGCCTTTGGAGGGAACATGGTCCTCCTAACATCTTGATTTCAGACTTCTGGCCTCCAGAACTGTGAGAGAATAAATTTCCATTGTTTTAAACCACCAAGTTTGTGGTAATATGTTATGGCAGCCTCAGGAAACTAATGCACTGTGTCTCATCCTTTAAGACTCACCTCCTGGGATATACTTTTGCTGATAGATCCATCTAATCTAATGGATGCTGATAGATCATCATTTCTCCTTTATATCATCTTTATTTCTTATAAATTGTTAACATCCATATGATTAAAAATGATTTTTAAATTGTTTTTCATGGTGAAAAAAATCTCTTTGGGCTGAAATTGTGAACAGTTTTGAACATTAAATTTTTTTCATTGTTTCCTTAATTCTATGGCTAAATTAAGGACCATGTGATAGATAGTTCTTTGATCCTCTATGAGCCTACCCTCTGCTTTGATAAAGAGATTGTGAGTCATTGTTTTATTTTAAAATTAATTTATTAATATTCACATATACAGAATTTAAAGGTTGATAATAAAGGATCTAAAATAATTTTTCTAAAATGTTCATTCTTAATGACTTTTTTTTTTTTTTTACAGTTTCTATTACTAAATCTACAGCAGTTATTTCTCCAAATTAAAAGTCATGGAAACCTCTTTAACTATGGGATAACACTGTTTAATAGTAACAGTACTCAGCATTGATGCCCAAGAGTTTGAAAAATAGTTGTAAAATTTATCAATAATGTGATTAAACATTAAAAATTTTACCTAAAATGTATTTGTCAGATCATTGTGCTTTACTTCAGTTAGAGAATTTACATTTTACTTATGTAATTTTTAATGACAAAATCCTATTTGGTTATAAATAAAATTTTATATAGACAAATGCTTTCGGTTGTATTCAGAGGTGATGTGGGATGATGGATGGTGTACAACAGATTGTATAAAGATCCATTTTTACTAGTTACAACATTGTATCTAACTAACCAGTTATCAGAGAAAACTGACTTGTAAACTGAGACTTTAAAGAATGACCAAAGAGAGAAAGGAGGAGGAAGGGATGGGAGGAAGTGGGAGTTCATGAGAAAGACAATGAGATGTAAATAGTCCCTTGCCTAGCTGTGTAGTCTGTTCTCTAATATACAGCTGTATTCTTAAGAAACTCAGTTACCAAAAATCATATTACCACACCTATTAATTTGATATGGATAAAAAGGATTAATAACTTAAGAATAGCAATCTCAATTTTCCTATGGCAATTTCTATAGTAAAGAAATCTTAATAGCTGCTTAGAATGTAAACCTCATATAAACCTAAACAGTTGTTATTGTGTAGTCATTAAATAAAGTTTTGACTGTGGGGTTAGTGAATCAGTAGGAATGCTTTTAGCACCAAATAATAGAAGGTCCTATAACAGTGGGTTAAACAAATAGAGTTTCTTTCCCGCCATCACCCCATCTCTTTCCCTGCCACACACATGGAAACTAGAGTTAGGCAGTTACTGTTGAAAGTTGAGTGGCTCAGGGATGGCTATCTGTGAGATTCTCTTAATCTTTTTCTTCATTGTTGCACAGTGGTTGTTACAGCTGTAACTGTTCAGATAGTAAAGAGGCAGCATTTGTTTCAAAAAGCAAAACTTATCCCACAACGAACTTCTGCTTATCTCATTGACCAGAATTTTACCATGTATCTATTTTTGGCCAGAAGGTGGCTAGGAAGAACTGGATTGAGAATGGAGGTTGGGTCAGCCAACCAACAGTATCAGACAAAATCAGATTGATTAAAAAAATTTTTTTTAATTGAACTATAGTTGATTTACAGTATTGTGTTAGTTTCAGATGTGGAGCACAGTGATTCAGTTATATATATATATATATATATATATATATATATATATATATATATATATATATATATATATATATTCTTTTTCAGATTCTTTTCCCTTAATAGATTATTACAAAATATTGAGTGTAGTTCCCTGTGCTATACAGTAGGTCCTTGTTGTTTATGTATTTTATATATAGTAGTGTGTATATGTTAATCCCAAACTCCTAATTTATCCCTCCCCATCCTTTCCCCTTTGGTAACCATAAGTTTGTTTTCTATGTCTGTGGGTCTATTTCTGTTTTGTAAATAAGTTCATTTGTATCGTTTTTTTTTAAGATTCCACGTATAAGGGATAACATGTTATTTGTCTTTGTCTGGCTTACTTCACTTTATGATAATCTCTAGGTCTGTCCATGTTGCTGCAAATGGCATTATTTCGTTCTTTATTATGGATGTGTAATATTTCATTACATATATATACACACACACACGCATGCGCGCGCGCGCACACACACACACACACACACACACACACACACCCATCTTCTTTATCCATTCATCTGTCGATGGACATTGAGGTTGCTTCCATGTCTTGTCTATTGTAAATAGTGCTGCTGTGAACACTGAGGTGCATGTATCTTTTCAAATTATAGTTTTCTCCGAATGTATGCCCAGGAGTGGGATTTCTAGATCATATGGTAACTCTATTTTTATTTTTTGTAATGAACCACATACTGTTCTCTGTAGTGGCTGTACCAATTTACATTCCCACCAACATTCCTTTTTCTCCATACCCTCTCTAGCATTTATTATTTGTAGACTTTTTGATGTTGGCCATTCTGACTAGTGTGAGGTGATACCTCATTGCAGTTTTGATTTGCATTTCTCTAGTAATTAGAGATGTTGAGCATTTTTTCATGTGCCTGTTGGCCATCTGTATGTCTTCTTTGGAGAAATGTCTATTTAGATCTTCTGTGCAGTTTTTGGTTGGGTTGTTTGGTTTTTTTTATGTTGAGCTGTATGAGCTGTTTGGAAATTAACCCCTTGTTGGTCTCATTGTTTGTAAATACTTTTTCCCTTTCTGTAGATTGTCTTTTTGTTTTGTTTATGGTTTCCTTTGCTGTGCAAAGCTTTTACGTTTCATTAGGTCCCATTTGTTTATTTTTGTTTATATTTCCATTACTGTAGGAGATTGATCCAAAAAAGATACTGCTGTGATTTATGTCAAAGAGTGTGCTGCCTATGTTTTCTTTCAGGAGTTTTACAGTATCCGGTCTTAAATTTAGGTTCTTTTACATATAGCCGTCCAGTTTTCCCAGCACCACTTATTGAAGAGACTGTCTTTTTTCTCCATTGTATATTCTTGCCTCCTTTGCAGATTGACTGATTTTTAATCTAAGCTCTGCCATTTTTTAGCTGTATAACTGTAGTAAGTTATTTAGCCTTTCTAAGCCAGAATTTTTAAAATGAGGAAGAAGAGGATGATTATTGTTATTAAAATACTACTCCTGTTCCTCCTAGTCCTATTAAAACGAGATAATACACATAAAAATCTGAGTAATTTGTCAGACAAGGGAGTTAGTACTCACAAGATATTAATTATATCATCTTTTATGTTACCACCAGCTTCATTCTTTTATTTTATTGAGGTAAAATTCACATAGCATAAAACTAACCATTTTAAAGTGTACAATTAAGTGTCATTTAGTACATTCACAATGTTGTACAGCCATCACTTCTATCTAGTTATTTCATTACCCCATAAGAAAACCTGGTACCAATTAAGCAGTTTCTCCTTTCACCCTTAACCCAGCTCCTGGCAACCAGTAATCTGCTTTCTGCCTCTATGAATTTACCTGCTTTCTGCGTCTATGAATTTACTTGAATATTTTATGTAAATAGAGTCATAACAATATATGGACTTTTGCATTTGACCTCTTTCACTTAACATGTTTTTGAGGTTTATCTGTGTTGTAGCATGTATCAGTACTGCATTCTTTTTCATGGCTAAATAATATTTCATTGTGCAGACATACTCTCTTTTTGTTTGTCCTTTCATCAGTTGATGGACATTTGGGTTGTATATATCTTTTGGCCATTGTGAATAGTTCTGCTCGAAACATTCATGTACAGGTGTTTGTTTGAATACCTTTTTCATTTATTTTTATTATGTAACTAACTAGGAGTAGAACTTTTGGGTCATGTAGTAATTCTATGTTTAACTTTTTGAGGAACCACCAAACTGTGTTCCACATTGTCTGCACCATGTATAAGAGTTCTGGTTTCCTCACATCCTTGCCAACACTTGTTATTTTGTTTTTTTTTGGTTATAGCCATCCTAGTATGTGTGAAGTTATATTTCATTGTGGTTTTGATTTGCATTTTCCTGATGACTAATGATGTTGAACACCGTTTCATGTGCCTGATGGCCATTTGTTTATCTTCTTTGGAGAAAGGGCTATTGAGGTCCTTTGCCCATTTTTAAATTAGGTTGTCTGTCTTTTTCTTGTTGTACAAATTCCTTATATATTCTAGGTACTAAACCCTCATCAGATACATTTCTGCAAGTATTTTCTCCCACTCTGTAGGTTGTCTTTTCACTTTCTTGATAGTGTCCTTTGATGCACAAAACTTTAATTTTGATGAAGTCCAGTTTATTTTATATTTTGTTGCTTGTACTTTGGAGTCATATCTAAGAATCCATTGCCAAATCCAGAGTCATGAAGATATACCCCTATTTTCATCTTAAGAGTTTTATAGTTTTACCTCTTACTTTTATGTCTTAGGTTTGATTGTATTGGTTCGATTTTGGATCACTTTTGATACATTTTGAGTTAATTTTTGTGTATGGTACAAAGTGGGACCACCAACTTCATTCTGTTCTCCTTTATCATGAGTATTACCCATTATTATGAAGCATGAAGCCACTCCAACATGTAACATGAGTTGTTTCCTAAATAGCTTTTTCCTGATGTATTTGACAAGTAGTAGTTTCCTTCTTAATTTTTATTATTGAAGACAGCCTGCATAATGTAAAATGTGTTCCCTAATGAACTGACGCCATTTTATCCTGTGTATAATAGCAAAACTTGAGCTATATTAGATATATCTATGGTAGGTCTGAGTTTTTTAATTTATAAAATTGGCAGGGGTGAATAGTAAATCTGTTTTTTTTTAGGTTTAAAATTTTACCACTGATTTTGAACATTGAATTTATTATTGAAGTGTAGTCAGTGAGAATATGTAATTGTTACTTTTGCATTCTAATTTTGTTTTATTTCATTATTCATAGTCTGTTATATCTTACTGAATGTCATTCCTTGATTAGAAGTTATCTCACTAGTCCTTTTTTCCCTCCTTCATCTATATTGTTGAGAATGACGTAGTTTCCTGGGAGAAAGTGGTGATGTTATGGTAGCTTGACTGTTGCATACTATCCTTTAGCATAAAAAATAAAAATAAAAAAATCTGCCAGTGTAGGATGAACATTATACGTTCTTGAGTTAACTGGCCAAAATTTTAACTATTCATGTTGTCTACCGATTTGTTTTAAATGGAGGAGGATATAATTTGGTTGTTCCTTTTTGTAGTACTTGATTCTGAAGCTTGAAAGGCCTGCTATAGTCCAGAATATCACGTTTGGAAAATATGAGAAAACTCATGTCTGCAATTTGAAGAAATTTAAAGTCTTTGGTGGAATGAATGAAGAAAACATGACAGAGCTATTGTCCAGGTGGGTTATGATTATGGGGAGGAAAGAGTTTCTAAACAATCTGCAGTCTTAGTTTAGTCTCTTTGTAGCTAAGTCTGCATGGTTTGTTTTTTCTTGCAAAGGAGAAAAGAGTATTTCTACTATTTTATTTCTAGTGCCTTATTTTAATATTGTGCTTTAGTTAGCTTTTTCCCACCAGATACTAATTAATATTGTTACCAAAGCAGAAAGAATAAAATTTGGGGGTATTTTTCTACTTCTTATTTTTCAATCTTATTTTTGAATTGTTAATGACTTCACATATACTTCTCAGCTATAATAAAAATCTTTGCTGTAATCCTTGATGTAAAAATATAGAATCTGTCCAGAACATTAAGATTGAGTGCCCTAATCTGGAAGTAATATTCTGGGAGTTTAGTATAAATTGGAAACTAAACAGAGTAAAAGTATGTGACTGCACCTACTGCAGTGCCTACCTCTTGGAAGGAGCTCAGTAAATTTGAGTTTTGACAACATAGATCACCAGGAATGAATGTTAATTTGCCCTTTAGATGATGAAAAATGGGATAGAAGGTGGAGTGGACAAATAAAGCCATGCAGTTTTAGAATATATTTGTGACATGGTGTGTCCCTTTAGCACAATATGTAAGTATGTATTACGCCTAGACTACGTTTGATTTAAGTCATGAAAGTATATCAGAATATAAGGCAACCTGACTTAGTGACTTTCCCATAAATACTTGAGTCAGCCCAAGTTGTTTAAGTAGAGAAGTGATACGGGTTTATTTTTATGTAGGATAAAGCGGATGCTATTAAACCAACAGAGTAAGGTTGTCTTTGAAAATTTATTCAGCTATAAAAGGAACATTGGCATCTTAGTCAGAATTTAATAACTTAATTCTTTGACAGATTCTAATATTTGGCTCTGTTTAAGTTGTAAGATATGAGTATGAATTGTTTTTAAATTTTCTTCTTACTGCTTGAATATTTTATATTGTATTTAGTTATACATTAGGGACACTAGGTATTGTCACACATTTTCATGTATTGTAGTCACATTCTTTAATTAACACAACATTTTTTCATTAGCCCTCATTTAATTAAGAGAATACAGTCTAGTGCAGTTGATGTGAATGTACAAGTTTTGTCCTATATTCTCATGTTCAACTACTTCGTTACATTGTCCCTGTCATATATTCTGAGCATTCGTTGACCTTAAAATCAGAGTATGATATTAATCTCTGTTTTAGTGCATTTACTAAATTATGAAATCAGATTTGATAACGTTATTTTTTTCCACAGTGGCTTAAAGAATGATTATAACAAAGAAACATTTACCTTGAAGCATAAAATTGATGAACAGATGTTTCCTTGTCGATTCATTAAAATAGGTAAGGTTTTCAGCATTCTGGAGTAGAAATAAATTCTTTATACCATCAGTCATCAAACTAAACTACAGCCTGTGGGCCAAATCCTGCAGGTTCCCTGTTTTTATTTTAAAATAAAATTTTATGGCAACACTGCCATGCCACTTGTTCACATAGTGTCTTTGTCTGCTTTTGCACTACATGGCAAAGTTGAGTAGTTGCAAGAGACCGCCTAGCCCACAAAGCCCAAAATGTTTACTATTTGGCTGACCCCCTACTTTATAAATCTGTAATTAAGTGACAGTTATTTCAAATGGAAACTTTTCTACTTTCTCATTTGAAAGTTTCTTAGAACCTTTTCTAAATACTTTCTCATTTTATGAGATATATGGATTTGATTGCCTTGATTGTTTTATGGAAGGTTTATCAGTTCTGAAGTTATATCGTTCTAAAACCAAATATTGCCGTATTCCTTAAGGCCATATATTATGGTTATTTTCTATTCTTTTATATTTCATTTTTTGTGTGTGTGATAATGTTGGTCAAACTCATAAAACTAATTTCATAACCCATTAATAAGTTTCAAAGTAATGTTTGAAAAATGCTACCTAAGCATTTATTGTGTTTATTTAGCAAGTGTTTTTGGTTAAGAAAGTATGTGTAATGCCTCCTCAAAACTAGTGTTTTTAGGATTATTTTGTTTATCTATAAGATGGATTAGTTAGAAGGTAGGAAGGTTGAGGACTTGACTCTTTTAGTTTTCATCTATATTTCATACCTTTGAAAATATTATGTTAAAATTGAGATTAAGGTGAGTCATATCCCTTTAAGAATGATAATAAAGGCCAGAATCCCATGTTTTGATTTGGGAGAAAATTCCTCTTTTGGAAGGACCAGCTCCATAGTCATTGTTTCCCAGTCTATCAAGAGTTGGCCTGTTCATTTCATTGAGTCAAATAGTTCCATTAGACGAAAAGAATCTATAAAGACTACTTATAGAGGGGAAACTATTTTTAGAATCATCGGGCTGTTTGGTGTGTTACTTTCTTTTATAAATATAGTTTTTGTTGTTATAATTAATTGTAAATAAAAAACCTGTATCCTGTTTACCTATGAGAATTTAGGAACAAGCAGATTTTTAAGATAAATTCTTGATTGTTTCTTCTTTCATGCTAATGAGTAATTCTTTCCTCAGTATGCAGACCACCCATTTCTTATAGATTCTTGCATAGCTTGAACAATTCTATGATCTTACATTCCAAATGTAGAAGCAGCGAAAATATCTTACATTTTCATGTAGTAAATTTAGATTTTATAATTTTGAAGTACTTATTCAACCTCTAATTGCTTAGTCATGCAAAATGAAATGTTCTCTTTTTGGCTTTTTTTTTTTCATTAGAACTGTGAATAAAAGTCTGTTTAAAGATTTTGAATAGTTTCTTCCCTTAAAAAATTTATAGGACAACAGAGGTCTCTTATGGATCAGTTAGACATTCAGATGCCTGAAAACAAGAAGTTGGACCTCTTTCCAGCCCTTTCTATCAGCCTTCTAGTTGTAGGGCATGATGATGTTTTTTACTTGACCCTGGTGGGTTAGTTTTATGGTATTCAGGCAAAATGTTAACTAGAGCTTTCCAAATAATTGAAGACACTTATTAACTCATTTGATATTTAGGGTATTAATATTTATATAACTTCATGTTTCTCACTTTTCTGTTAAAAAATATTAATAGTGGTCTGCATTGTTTTTGCTTTTCAACCTTTTCCCCACATTCTCTTGATAAGTTTTGTTTTTTTAAAATAATATAAGGAAAATGTGAAACTTAAAGCCTGTGTTAGGCTTTTTATAGTTTGATGTTTTTAAACTAGTTTTTTTAGTTTGATGTTTTCTTTAAAAATAATTTCGATAAAACACTTAAGTGATGTGTAGCTTTCTTTTGGTGGTGATTCACACAGATACTTGTTTACCTGGCTGGGATAAATTGTTGGAATTCTTCTTAAAAGAAAAAATGTTTTTGAATACTTCACATTTATGTTGTATAATGATATGTTTGAAAGATCTTGCTTTATTTAAAAAAAAAGTTTATTCTTAAACAACACAATTTCTAAATATAGTCAGCCTTCAGTTATTCATAGTAATGGAGGGGAACAGAAGCAAGGCTTAACTCAATGGCGGATAATCTCCAAATCATGCACTGACATCTAAATATGATAATTTGCATGTATAAAGAGTATAGCTTATTCATTAAATTTGGCTTAGACCCAATTTAAGTAAGTTTGTTTACAAATTAACAAGGAAAGTAAGCCTTCATTTTTACTGCATGGCAGGGGTTAGGTTTTTAAGATCTGTTGTGGATAATCCACAGTGCCAGCATAGCTGAACTGACCTTTAAGTAAATTTTACTTTCCTTTCTTAAGTTACCTTTTGTATAAAATGAGTATGATAATACTTTCTCTGTCTAATGATAGGATAGGTTGCTATATTGGACATTTTCTTGAGTTCTTTTGTAGTTTGTGGATGAGTGGTAGTCTTATAAATTTTAATTTAAGATCATATTTATGAAGGAAATATTTTCATTTTGAATGTCTCTTTTTTATATATTTATATTCATAGAGCTCTTGATTACATGTCTTTTTACATGTAGTATTTTAAGTACTATAGAAAAAGTACATACACAAATATAATTTGAACCATCATGTCATTTCAGCAATCATTATTTAGAACTTCTTACATGTTTTTATTGTTTTGCGTTTGTAAGTGCTTTCACATGTGGTATCTCATTTGAGCACTATACTGGAAGATAAAAATCTTTCCTTTTTTGGTTAAGGAAAATGAGAGTAGAAATCAAATGATGTGTCCCAGGGTACATAGCTAGTAAGTGATGGATCAAAGACATAGCATTTGGTATATGCTTTTGGATATGTGTTTGTATTGCTTTAAAGTAGTATAATAGATATTGTTTATGAAGCATCTGCCTAACACTCTGTGAAATAGGTATTATTACACTCACTTTACAGATGAGGAAACTGAAGTTTAGAGGTAAATTAAATGATTAGGCCAAGACCTTACAGGTAGTAGAACGTAGAGATGGTATACAAACTTAAGTCTGTCTTTTTACGAATGTTGAGTTCTTTTACTGTGTGATATATGTAAGTTTTGTTTCCTCAGGTAGATTGTAAAATCCTAGGGGATAGCAGCTGTCTTCAGACTCCTCAGATTTCAGAAGCAACAAGCAAACTGCTTGCCTCACTAGAGACATCGTATATATACTTTTTGAGTTTATTGTACAGAAATTTATAGGGATTAATCAATGGCTGTGTGAACTTAATGGAGGAAAAGTTACATCTTTATGGTGTCTAACCTCTAACAAATGTACTGAGCATTTCCTTCAATTATGAATATAGGCAATAACTCATAGTATTAGCAATACCTGTGACTTGTCACAGATAGAAGTTATAAATATTTCCCATCACATTACACCATGGCAAATATCATCATAACTTTGAAATTATGATAATTATTAGACCTGCCACTGGATCTTCTTATCTAATGTGTTAATAAAAAAGCATATATATTTCTATATCATAATTTTCTATCTTCATTATTTTTATGACTATATTTCAATACAGTTTGCTTACTCTATAATCTTATGTATTTTTCATTTTACATTTAAATCTGAGAGGGATTGGGTCACAGGGTTCACTGACTAGCCAAAGGGAGTTCACCACACAAAAAAGCCAAAGAGCCCATGCTGGAGTGAAATCTTTGATAGGGCTTAGTGTGGAAGTTGAGAGTTGGCCTTAGGAAGAAGCTTGGTTTTGAGTAAGGTTTGTAAGTAAAAAGAAAATTTAGTGAAGAAGGAGAGTTGTTGATTGGGAGGCCAGATTCAAGAGAGCAAGTTAAAGGTTTGGAAGGGAAAACCTCAGTTGGAGATTAGGTCAGATGACTGAAAACATAAAGTTGAATGGGATGAGAGTATTGGTTATAGATGACTAGAAAGGTTTATATCTTGATTCATAGCCAAGATAACAGTTATATCAGGAAATAAGAAGGTGATTTGAAGGCAGAAGGAGGTACTGATTCTTGGAAGGATTCTGGAGGAGTCCTGGTTTTTGGTAGAGGGATGACTTGGATTTCTATGAATTTTTTGGATTTTTGCAGCCTGGATGGGTGTGGGAGCTTCAGAGAAGCTTTGGCTGGATGAGTACCCTGTCTTCTGGGGGCGGGGGTAGGGGTGGGGCGGCGGGAAGGTGCCCTGATGGTGGCCTTCATGAGAGCATGTGGAAAGGTAACATTTTAAAATTATAGCTAGTGGGAACATGCTATAAATATAAAGCACAGGAAGCTCAGCTCAGTGCTCTGTGATGACCTAGATGGGTGGGATGGGGGACAGGGAGGGAGATGCAAGAGGGAGGGGATATAGGTATACATACAGTGTATTCATTGTACAGCAGAAACTAACACAACATTGTAAAGCAGTTATACTCCAATAAAAAAATAAAAAGGAAGAAAATTAATATAGTAATAAGAGCTAATAATAATAGCTAACATTTATTGAGCACTTACCATGTGCCAGCTACTGTGCTAAGTGCTTTGTGTACTTATTAATCTGTAAGTAGAATAGATGCAGTCTTTCAGAGTGGTTAATCTTAAATTTTAAAGATCTTCCAGAAGCTGATCTTAAAAGTACTAGCATCTTCTAAGAGCTGTTTAGCTGTCTAGACAGTAGCTTCCCAAGTGATAATACCAAAGCATATTGAATGTACCACATATATGTTTAATTGTGTTGAGATGTTGACCCCCACCAATCATACAGTCACCAAATCCTGCAGCCTAGTATGCTTGTGTACTAAATACCTTATCATTTTCTATGCATGCCATTTTATGGAAAACGTATGAGAGGCACTGATCCTGATCATGTCCTTGTCTGATTATCCCATTGGAAAAACTAGTGGTTGAATTCTTAGGATACAAACTCTTAGCCTTGGGATGTGTATTAGGAGTTGCTAATCTTTTTTTTTGAGGTGAGAGCAAAGGCATCTTTCATTACGGAGCGAAGAAGGTGTGCTTGGAGCTCCAATTCACATTTAGGTTTCTGATATATAATATGGAGTATGTCTAATATGCAGTATTAGTGTTGTTAATGCCATCAAAAATCATTGGTAAAATTTGAAATGGGTGTATATCATTCTGCTCATTCTGTATATATGCCTTCAGTCTGTTAAAAATTAACTATAGTCTTCATTCATCTAATATATGATCTTGTGAGATGACTGCCTACTTAACCTCCCTCCCACAATTGCTTCAAAGGAATTAATAAAAGAACGTTTTACTTTCTTGAATAGATATAGTAGGAAGATTTTTTTTCCTCCTAATTTTATTGAACTTGGACCTGGAACTTGAGAATGGACTTCAGATCACTAACTAATGTTATATGTCTCTGGTCACAGTTATAGACTGTGTTCTTGGGGCCTGGAGTTTCGAATCCTGTTTTATTCTGACTTTTATATTACTTAATGGTTATTGCAGTGATATAGTAGTACACTTTTTAAATGGTACTGCTACATGAAGAAATGAACACCAAAACAGTGATGATAATTCAGTATTCGTTGGTATAAACCTTTTTGAAATTTGTGTTGTTTGCACATATAAACTGAAGGCCATGTTAAACATCCCGGGAGTCCTACATATATCCTAATGACCGGTTCCTGTTGCTTCTGTCTTGACTCACACAGCTTCCTTTAGAGGACAGAATAGAAAAGCATCTGACTTAGTACATCTTAGCTCTTCACTGAGTCTGATATGCTAGAAAAGAGCAGTGGACTTGGAAATAAGAAGACCTGATATCAGATATTGTGGATATTCTGTTTTGATACTTAATCAAAAATTGGCAAGTGTTAGTTTCTTAAAGGTAGTTGCATTACTCAGCCTGAACCATGTCAATGTTATATTAAAATCCATTGGCCTGTCTTGTACTTTGAATCAGTCTTTCATCCATGCATGGTTTTGTAAAATCATTCATTGGTCATTTAGAAAATGTGATTCCCTAAGTTATGCACATCTTTCAAATGTTGGAACATTTCATTATATAATATTTTTTTAAAAATCACAACGTTATTATCACCACCAATCTCATCAGAAAAGTACTGGGTAGTAGCTCAGTTCACAATGGTGAATACTAATTTTCCGAAATTCTAATTTTTCCTCAAAAGTTTGAATTTTATCCTTGGCAAGAAAACTGTCATTTGTTATCCTTGAAATGACAGGTAAACATCTGTCAAATACCCAAATCTAAATAATCATAGATTGTCAGTTTTTCTTTTAAGGGCTATTTCAGTGGTTATTTCAGCTCACAACTCAGCTTACACAGGTTCTTTTTCTTGAGACAGCCTTCATGCTTTGGTATGCAGCAAAAGTACTTTATGTGTACTTTCCATTGTATCACACAGAATATTAAAGTGATGTGTACTTAATGATAGGAATTTATTAAAATTTATTCTTACACATCATCAGAGACATTCTTAAATGAATTGTCTTTTTGTTTTTTAACTGCAGGTGTGTGATGGTAAGGAATACAGTTCAATTCATACTGTATTAAGAAATACTGGGACACTTTCATGCTACTTTTTGTGGCACTACCAAGATGCCAACAGTTTTATTCAGCATTGCCTTTGCACCATGAGTGCAAATGTCAGTACAGTTTAAAAAAAAAAGGCTATAAAGCCCTAGTCTTATTATGAAAAATAGTTTTGACCACATGGGACCTCCTAAAAGGGTTGTGGGGATCCCCAGGAGCCCATGGATCACAGGTTAAAAACCTCTACTCTGTCCTGTCAGTGCTGGTATGAAATGTTATCTTCATCCTATGTTAAATTCCTCTGGATCCTTGAGAGATTTTTGGATACACTCTTCTGCTCCAGTGATTTTACTTCGTTTTCCTTTGCTAATATCAAACTTACAATTACTGTATCTTTTAGTATGTTTATTTTCTTATTATTTGTATTATTTTAGATATTTTGTGTTACTGATTTTTTTCAGATCAGCTTGTCTGGTTACATGTCAAGAAAAAAGTTGGATATATACCATTAGGATTATGAGACTACATTAAATTTATAATTAATTTGAGGGGCATTAATATGTTTACAATTGAGTTTTCCCATCTAGGAACATATTAAGTAAAATTTTTATGTTTTAAAATTTTATTTTCTTGCATATTTTAAACTTTATTCTAAGATATTTTAAGCTTTTTTTGCTATTACAAAGGAGACTTTTCATTACATTTTCTAGTTGGGTTTTCTAGATACAGGGAAAGTTGATTTTCATGTTTACCTTGCATACAAACTTTAAAAGTTTTTCAGTTAAATCTCTTGAATCTTTTAGATAGATAAGCTATACCATCTTCAAGTGATAATATTTTTTCTTAATTTGCAAATTTTTTTCCTGATTGCATTAGCTAAGATCTCCCACATAGCGTTGAGTAGTACAGATATTGGGCCTCTTTGTCTTGTTCCTGACTTGAGTGTGAGTACTTAATGTTTCTCCATTAGTTTTGGTTTTGGTTTTTTGGGTTTTTTTGAGGTTTTTGATACTTAAAAAAAAATCTAGGTAACAAAGTTTTCTTTTGCCTTCTATTCCTTATATATTGAGGTGTTTTTTTTTTTAAGTAAATTTTATTAGTTTGCTCTTAGCATCTGTTGAAGTAATCAGATGTGTTTCTCTTTTACTTTGTTAACATAGTGAATTACATTAATGTTGCTCCTGTTGAACCAACCTTCCATTCCTGGAATGAACTCTATTTAGTTACAGTGAAAATCTGGTAGAATTTTTTTTCAGCCTTTTAAAAAATTTATTATTTTTTAAAATTTTGAATATATACTCATAGCTGAGATTGTCCTTAAAACCTTTCTCTTCCGGTTTTGTTTTCCAGGTTATGCCACTTTGATAAGTAATTGAACTTTCAGTCTCTTTCTGTGCTGTGATACAGTTTAAATTATATAGTAATTATTTGTTTCCTGTGGTTTGGTAAAATTCACCTGCTAAATCATCTAACCCTGGTCCTGTTTTTTGGGGGATAGATAAATGACCACTTTGAGTTTATCTTCAGTGTCTTTATAATTAAAGCAACCTCATGATGGCATGGATCATAGGTTTCTTTTTGCTACTGTGGCCCCAGCACCCAATAGTGCAGTGCTGGGGATATAGAAAGTATTCAGTAAATTTGTTGAATGAATCCTAATAAGTTTGAATAGTGATTTTACTTTGCTGAAGTTTTATTTGAACTATGTTAATTTTTTTTTCTTTTTCTTTCTTATTTTTCTCCTCAAAGTTCCACTCTTATCGTGGGGACCCAGCTTTAACTTTAGCATCTGGTATGTTGAACTTAGTGGCATTGATGATCCCGATGTAGTACAACCCTGTCTCAACTGGTATAGTAAGGTAGGACTGTATTTTAAAATCCTGATTTCATGCTTCAAGTGCCTATAATAAAGAGAGAATTGTGTCACTCTCTTCTCTTAATTGAGAATAATTTAAAATATTGAGAATAGTAATAATAGTTATAAAGATTAATCAACATTTATTAAGCATTTACGTTTTGCCAGGTTCTAAGCTTCTTTATCACTTATTTACTCATTGCCACTCTATGAAATAGGTACAGTTATTATCCATATTTTACGGGTGATGAAGTGAAACACAGGTGAAGTATTTTGCCTAAGGCCACACAGTTGTAAAGTGCTCAGGGCAGTATATCAACTCAGTCTGGCACCAGAGTCTGCTATTACATTATTATACCCATCTGTCTCTGAATTTTGTTTTTAACCTATATTGATAGAAACATTTAAACATAGTTTTTAGTGGGGTAGTTTTGGTTCCAGATTGCTTATATTATATATTCCTCCATTGTGTTTGTGTTGAGTAAAATAGGAATATTTACTTTTCCTTTTAAATAAAATTTCAAATAGTTTCTATAAATATTATGATCTTATTCTTATAAGGAGTATAAAGGTGATATTTAATAATTTTATTCATAGGTCATTTTATACAATAAATGCAGCCTGAAAAATGTGAATTTAAATGATTAAGTAATAGGTCTTTGATTTTTTGAACACCTTTAATGCTTCACCTTTGTTTCTGATGTATATCTATTTGACTCTTTTGGCTATGTTTTTGTGGGGGGAGGACTATTTCTTGTTAGGGGAATGATAAAGCTTTAGTCTAATCACTATTTCCTGATATCTTTATTTGCAGATAGGGCTGAATTGTCAACTCATAGGCGATTGGGAAGCAATATAGGTTCTTCCTAAGGTTTTTTTTATATAGAATTTCAGCCCTTTTCTGGTCAGCTTAATTGAGGAACTTTCTGTTTGATTTATTTTTGGCATTCGGTTATATTCAATTTAAAATAGATGCTGGCTTTTTGTATTTTCTGTATGTTTTTTATATATTCTTGGATTACCTGTAATATTGTAAATTCTTTCAAGGTAGAGATGATATTTTTAAACATTAAAAATCACCTTTACAGTGTTATACACATAATAGTGCTTAGTATATACTTATAATCTTCTAAATTCTGTTGGTTCTTCTTAAAAAAATAATGAGTAAGCTTTTCTGATACTTAAAATTTTTTTTTTCTCTTTAGTCTATGATGTGTACATGTGTCTTCTTTAATATACTCACAAATCTCTTGATATTGTAGGAAGCTGCAAATTTCACCTTTTTTCCCCAACACTGTGGACAGATTATATTTGAGAACTTAAAATTGTTCAGTCATTGACTTGTCAAGTTCTCTCTACTTATTGTGAACCTCTAGAAATTAAAGTCTTCACCCTCTTTGAATTTCAATCCTTTTTCAAAGCATTATAATTTTGTTTCATAAATCCTCTCCTACTGTGTATCTGTATGCAGCCTGATAGAAAATTTAAAATGTGGATGTGATTCATACTCCTAAAGTCAGCATGATAAAAAGGTATTATTGTTTAATATGGTTCCAGATAGTTAGGATAAATCTTTATTCAGAGGCTAAGCATAAGAAACTATTAATGTGAAGTTAGTTTGGATATAGAATCATTCTTTTGTTATTTGATGAAGGAAAATATTAGTTAACTAGAGTGTTTAAGGAAAAATGTTTTGATCACCTTTTATTAATAAAAAATCAGAGACTATAAAGTGATTAGTGTTTCAAGTCTTGTAAATTTTCCTGCCTATTAAAGAGTAAGGCTTACAAGTAAATTGTATTTTTGCTTGGTTATTATGCACTGCTTCTGTGTCATCAGTTTAGTTTATTAATTCTTATTTAGGAAATTATAGAAATAACATATTCTTGAATTAAATTTTCTTTTAAATTCTTTATATGAGCTTGTTTTTTGGCATTCTTTGGCATCCTTTTCTGGGGGAGATTTAGTAAATTGAATATTTCTTTTGGGATTGTAATTAATTGAGATTTTTACTTTATAGCTCTTTAATCGATGAGGTAGCCCAGGTTTAGAAAAAAAATTATAAAACTTTAAATAGTCTCTTTCTGATGATTTTGAATCATAAAACCTGTTTGTGAATTTGAAATTCATGAACATTTGATAATATTTGTCATTCAAGTAATAACTTATTACTAAGAACCAAGAACAAAGAGCATAAACATTTATGTATATTATTTAATGGTTTCTGTGCATTCGGTACCAACATTGTTATCTGATTAGTAAAAGCCTTGGAAGTTATCATTTTTACCATCTTAAGTAAGCTTTGATAAATAGTTTTTCTGGTTCTTTTCTTGAAAGTTCAGGCTCTAGAACTAGGCCTGGTTTCATCTTTTAATATCTTTTATCTTCATGAAGTATATGCCTGATATATCGTATACGTTCATCTCTTTAATATCTTTCTGCTATATACTTTGTGACCTTTGGTGAGTTATTACAATTGACTAAGCTTCAGTTTTGCCATTTAATAGTGGATATAATAATGATACTAATGAATAGGGTTAGTACAGTGCTTAGTTATGCTTAGTATACTTAGTTAATGCTTAGTAAATGCTCACTTTACGTTAGTAATTATCACTTATTGTTTCCTACAGTAATAACTAACCAAATCTCTTCTTTTCATACCTTCTCTTGTGTTCCAGTAGTACCGTGAACAGGAAGCTATTCGCCTTTGCCTAAAACACTTCAGACAACATAACTATACAGAGGCCTTTGAATCACTGCAAAAGAAAACCAAGATTGCCCTGGAACATCCCATGTTAACAGATCTGCACGATAAATTGGTACTGAAGGGTGATTTTGATGCTTGTGAAGAATTGATTGAAAAAGCTGTAAATGGTATGTCATAAACATGTAAACTTAGATTGGTTATTAGGGTGATTTTAAGTATATACAAGAAGCAGGTGTTTTAAAAGAATATAGGTTTATGCCAGTTCTTAGTTTCTTTCTTTCTTTTTTCCCCCCCATCTCTTTAAAGTTAAAGTTGTTAGCTCTTTGAATTAAGGACTTATTTTATGTAAGACAGGTCCATCATGTAATAATGAGACTTGAAAAATAAGAAAGTAACATACTTGAACTCACATACCTAAATTTAAGTTGTCATCTTGGAAAACCATGCACTTATAAATGCTAACATTGATTAATACTGAACCACTTAGAAAAAGTCTTTTAATGTTACCTTCAGTATCAGTGACCTATTCCTTTACATATTTTTGTTGGTAGCAGATTGTCATTTTTTTTAATAGTGTAATTTGAGGGTGAGGAGTGCTTGGATAAGTCAAAAAATTTTATTATTATACAGTTAATAATGAATGAGGAGATTTGTATTGGAAACATCGTCTGTGTGATGTGGATGCTACATAATTGCTGATTTTCTTGGGTAGCCTGTATTCTGGCTCTGAAAGAAATGTGAATATTGGAACATAATATAATCTCCCAAAGTAATTGTTTTGGAGGATGACACCAATTGAATATTTAAGGTCTGGTATGTTTTGTTATTTAAAATAAGGAACTCTGTTGTTGCTGTATAGAGTAGCATCCTTTAAAAAAAACCTACACTTTCATAGTAACAAAGAACAGAGTAGGTGCTGTGGTATAATAAAAAGTAAATATTTGGTCTTTTCTCTTTCCTGGCACACAGCTCCTAAAACCCTTGGGATCTGCGGGGTGTTGAGTGTCTTTTGTATGCTGAGATGACTGGTGGCTGGAGTCCCTAGATAGCTTCAGATCTCCAGAAAGATCAAACCATGTGATTAGAGGGCTGAAACTTTCAACCCCACCCCTGACCTCTGGGGAGAGGAGCAGGGTCAGAGATGGTGTTCAGTCACTAAAAAAGCCCTAGAGCTTGACACACACACACACACAGACGCACACACCCCTGTACCTTACACACACACACACACACACACACACACACACACACACACACACACACACACACACACACACACACACACACACACACACACACACACACACACACACACACACACACACACACACACACACACACACACACACACACACACACACACCCTGTACCTTGCCCTACATCTTTCTTCCATTTGGCTGTTTCAGACTTGTATTCTTTATAATAGACCAGTGATAGTAAGTAAAGTGCTTTCCTGAAATCTGTGGTTACTCTAGCATTATCGAACCTGAGTGGGGGTTGTAGGAACTCCCAATTTATAGCTGGTAAGTCAGAAGTACCAGTGGCTTGGGATTTGCGATTGGCATCTGAAGTGGGAATAGTCTTGTGGAACTGAGCCCTTTAACTTGTGAGATCTGACACTGACTCCAGGTAGATAGTGTCAGAATTGAATTGATTCTCGGTTGGATACCAAGTTGGAGTCAGAGAATTGGAGAAATGGTTGGTGTAAGGAGAATACCCACACATTTGGAGTAAGAAGCATTGTGAGTGAAAACAGCTTAATGCTGAATTATGAAACTTGTGGAATGATACAAAGTTGTATAGAAATTCTATTCTTTTTACGGAAAGAAATAAAGAATAATAGACTTATTCAGTGCTCTGTTTTCGTATATTTTAGTCTTATCACTATCATTTATTATTATTAGTTACTCATTTATCAGATATTGGTTATATTTTACAGCTAAACAGAACCAGTACTGCCTTCTTTGAGTTTATAAATTTAAAGTTAACTCAAAATGAATTGCTTGCAGCTCCATTGTGTTATAACAAACCTGCCTCTCAGCCTTGTATATTGTTACTGTTTATTTAATTGATGATGATACTTGCAAATAAATGATTACTACGTTTGAAATAGAATATACTTTGGAGTATACCGAAATGGAACATATATAATAATCTCTTACCAAACCATCAAAATGCCACTAATGAAACTATGTGTGTGTGCGCGTGTGTGTGTGTGTGTGTGTGTGTGTGTGTGTATGCCATTTCTGAGAATGAATTCTGTATTTTTTAACTATAGGATGAAGAAGGCACAAGTAATTTTATGGTTTTTTTGTTTTGTTTTAAATCTTTAAGGCATTTAATATTTTGTTAAGGTAAAGTAAACAACAGAACCACCAGCAATTTTGTGTAATTAGTTAGCTAAAAACAGGTTTTAAAATTGTCTCTTTAGCAATATACTCATTTACGAGAAGCTGTTAACATCATGTGCAACTCTGCTACTGCAGAGACTTAACTTATCCTTCTGACTCTAGGAAGAAACCAAGTTTAGGAAAATTGATAGTAACTATTCTTGAGACTTAACAGCCAAGTCATACTTTTTATACTCCTCACTGGCTTGGAACAGTGTTTAGTTAATAAACATTCCTTCCAGGGTTGTTCAGTTTACTGCTGACTGCACTGATGATGATTTGTTGGACAAATAAGGAAGTAAACACTGCAAAGTTTTTTGGCTTCTGCTCTGTTAAAAACATAGAAGAGAAGGGTAAGAAGTTCCTGCCTGGTAAATAAGAAAGTCTAGGGAATCAGAAGCATCTTTCAAATTTCTTACAGTGGAGGAAACAAAAGCTACTTTTAGTGTATTTGGTATATTAGTATGCTCTTCTTCAAGTATGGTCTATATTTTAAGAAAGTGTTGGGCTGTATTTATTTCTCTAATAGACTTCCTATTTGCCTAGAAACATCCCTACATTTACGTTTAATTTCATTAGAGGTGATGCCTGAACCAATCATTGCTACTTCCTCTTTGACAATGCCAGGGAAAAACGGTAGAATCCAATGATGATAGGCAAAAGTAATCACCCAGGAACAGAAAATACTTAAAGAAAACCTCCCTTTGCAGTGTTTATCTTATTTGTTAATGAAATAAAAGTTTGCTTTTGTGAGACAAGGGGGAGATAAAGTTTAAAGTTTAATAAAGCAGTCCTAAAGTTTAAACTTGAGGTCTTTATCTCTCTCCCTCCCTTCTTCCCTCTTCCCCTCCTCCTTTCTTTTTTCTCTACTCCACCCCACACTCCTGCCCACCCATACCCCACCCTGTATCTCTCCCTTCCCATACCTTGGTTTATGCCATAGTTGTTAATTATATGGTAGGCCTGTTTCCCTCTCCTTAGAATTTTTTTGAGATCTCAAATCTTGTTGGAGTTACTTTTGTGGCAAGGTTTTTAACTACAAATTTAGTATTGTTAATAGATATCGGGCTATTTATTGAGGGAATATTGGTAGTTTGTGTCTTTTGAGGAATATGCCCATTTCATCTAAATTGATGAATTTACTGGCATAAAGTTGTTTATATTCCATTATTGTCCTTTATGTCATATCATGTTCTTGATATTGGTAATTTTTGTCTTTCATTTCTTGGTAGTCTGGCTAGAGATCTATCAGTTTTATTTTAAGAAAACAGCTCTTGGTTTCTTTGTTTTATCTTTTCTCTCTATTTCATTGATTTCTGTATCTTTATTATTTCCTTTTTTCCACATACTTTGATTTTAATTTGCTCTTCTTTTCCTAGTTTCTTAATATGAAAGCTGAAGCCATTAGAGATTCTTCTTTTCTAATGTAAGCATTTGGTGTTAAGAATTTCCCTTAAGCACTGCTTTAGTTGTATCTCACAAATTTTGCTATGTTGTTTTCATTTTCATTCAGTTTAAAATACAGTTGACCCTTAAACAGCGTGGGGGTTAGGGGCGCCAGCTCTCCCTCCCCCGTCCTACCGCTTGCACAGTTGAAAATCCACGTGTAACTGATTCCCCCAGAACTTAACTACTAGTAGCCTACTGTTGACTGGAAGCCTTACCGATAACATGAATAGTCAATTAACACATATTTTATATGTTACATATATGTACTGTATTCCGACAATAAAATAAACTAGAGTAAAGAAAATGTTATTAAGAAAATCATAAGGAAGAGAAAACATTTACAGTGTGTACTATGTTTATTAATATCGTAAGTTTACATTATCTGTTTACAAGATAAATTGTCAGTACCTGTGTCAATATTGTCTTAGTGATACAAAACACTGTACGTATTATATGTATTACTAACACTAGACATCAAAGATGAAAGTTAATGTGGAAAAAGAAATTCATATTTGTTTACAGGTCTAACAATTCATGCATTGGTAATGAAGCAGCAGCAATATGATTGCTTTACAGTAGTCTAGTGTAATTGATACAATCGCTTCACAATAGCTTAGTCTTTATGCTAATGAATGAATTGTTATAAAATTTTTATGGCATACAGTTTTAGTCGTATTTATAATACAGTATTGGAAACATTGTTATATTTTCTAAAAACTATTTACCTCTGATGATAGGCTGATAGTTTCTCCAGTTGAGAGAGGGTGGGAGGGGGGCATACTGTACAGTAATGTAATTCTTTGAAAGCAAAGTTATAAAACAGTAGGAAAACCAACACATTATTAATTTTATATTAAATAGCACTCACCTTATGCCTGTATAAATATGGATAGAGTAGTACCTACGTATTTTATGCATTCATGACTTACCTCACCTTTTCTTAATTTTCTTGACATTTCTAGGCTGTGTGGTTCATCTGCGAGTTTTTTCAAACTGTTGAAAATCTCCAAAAAAATTTCTAATATATTTATTGGAAAAAACATCCACATATAGGTGGACATGTGCGGTTCCAACCTGTCTTGTTCAAGGGTCAGCTGTACTTAGGCATAATGACACATTTTTCTTTCCAACCCTGATAACTTTTTCCCCCTTGTGTTTAATCTCTGCCAGGATCTTTAGAAAAAGATTGCCATGGCATAATTATAGTGGATAACCCTGTGTAGTTCATGATCCCAGAAGAAATGCTTTTTACATTTCATTGTTAAATATATTTTTGATCTGGGGTTTTTGGAGATTCTGTATCAGATTCCAAGATTCCTAAGAGTTTGTGTCATAAATGGATATTGGATTTTGCCACTTTTTCTCTACCTTTTGTGATATGATTTTCCTACCCTATTAATATATGAAATCATAGTAATTGATTTTCTAATGTTAAACCTCATATATACTTAACTTTGTTTTGTATTTTTTAAATTTATTTTGGGTTTAGATTGACTAATGTTTTGTTAGAATTCTTCCAACTATTTTTGTTAGTAAGGTTGACCTTGTAGCTTTTCTTTCTCATATCTTCCTGTTCAGGTTTAGTATCATTATTAGGCTAATTTCACATAATGTGTTGAGGAGTTAACCTTTTCTTCCTATTTTCTGAATAAATGTAAGACGTGAATTATTTCTTTCTTAAATGCTTGGTTGAATTTACCATTGAACTATCTGTCCTTGAGATTTGCTTGCAGGAATATTTTTAGCTTACCAATTCAGTTTCTTGAAACTTCGTAGGACTATTCAGAGTTGTTTGATTGGTTGATTGAGCTTTAACAAATTACACTTTTCTAGTAGTTTGTTTTAGTTTCATCTAAAATTTCAAGCTTATGGATGTGAAACCGTACCTAATATCCCCTTATTATCTGTTTAATGTTTGTAGAATTTCTTGAGATGTCTCTTCTTTTCATTCCTTATATTGGTTATTTATGAATTCTTTCTCCCTCCCTAATCCATTACTTTCTCTTTTTTTTAAATAAATTTATTTTATTTATTTATTCTTGGCTGTGTTGGGTGTTCGTTGCGGTGAGCGCGGCTACTCTTCGTTGCGGTGCGCGGGCTTCTCATTGCGGTGGCTTCTCTTGTTGCAGAGCACGGGCTCTAGGCATGCGGGCTTCAGTAGTTGTGGCTCGCAGGCTCTAGAGCGCAGGCTCAGTAGTTGTGGCACATGCGCTTAGTTGCTCCGTGGCATGTGGGATCTTCCAGGACCAGGGATCGAACCCATGCCCCCTGCATTGGCAGGCGGATTCTTAACCACTGCTCCACCAGGGAAGTCCCCCCAATCTATTGCCCTCACCATAAGCTTAGCAAGTTCAGTGATCTTTTGAGGGAACCAACTTCTGGTTTGTTGATTCTTTATGTTAACTTTTATGTCCTTGGCTTATGCTCTTTATTTAACGTTGTCTTCTTTCCCTCTTTGAGATGAATATGCGTTTTATAATTTATTGAGATTGATGCTTAGCTTATTAATTTTCAGACTTTGTTATTTCCCCATATATGCATTTAAGGATATAAATTTCCTTCTTTTTCAGTTGTGCTATGAAGTGTTTTCATTTTTGTCCAGTTCAGTAATTTCATTAGGAAATGATATTGCTCTTTTTTGAGTCATAGTTATATAGAAATACAGTTTTTAATTTCCAAATACATAAAGATTTTCTGGCTCTTTTCCTCATTACTGATTTCTGGCATAAATGCATAGCGGTCAGAGTACATATTTTGTACTATTCCAATTCTTTGAAATTTGATAAGACTTACCATATGGCCCACTTTGTTCAATTTTTATAAACATATTAGGTACACTTGGACAGAAATCCAGTTCTTTAGTTGTTACTGCAATGTTCTATATATGTCCAGTTGGTCCAGTTTGCTAATCATGTTGCATAAATCTGCTTTACCAATAATGTTTTCTGTCTGATTCTCTCAATTACTAAGAAAAATGTGTTAACACTTCCTACTATGATTATGGAATTGTCTCTTCTTATAATTCTGTCAGTTTTTGCTTCGTATATTTTGAAGCTATGTTTCTAGATGCATACAAATTTTAAATTCTTTCATTTTGAATGAAATCTTTTATCTTTAAGTGTGTTTTTATCTCTACTAATGTTGTTGCCTTAAGTTATAAATTGTCTTACATTAATATGTCTGCTTTCATTTGGTAAATATTTACATATCTTTTCCATCTTTTAATTTCAAGCTTTCTGTATCCTTTTTTCAAAGAAGTATCTCTTGTAAATTTAGTTGTTTTTTAAAAACTCTGCCTTCTTTTGATTTGAACATTTATTTCATTTACATGATTGAATTACTGGTAAATATATGGGTTCAAACCTACCATTTTACTTAATATATTTTGTCATGTCCTTTATTTCTTGTTTTTGGTTGTTGTCTCTTACCTTTTTAAACTTTTTAATCTTTTCATTTTTTTATTTGGAAGTAACACACTCTGTATTTTATTTATGGTGAGTCCATAAATAACCACAAATATACATACTTAACAAAATTTATCAGTACAAGGACTTAGTGGACTTTGAACTCCCATCTACTTACCTTCCAACTCATATGCTATGGTTGTTCTTTATTTTGATACCATATTCAGAGACCCTAGAAGATATTACTGTTCTTGTTTTATACAGTGTCCATTAATTTTACCCAAATATTTACTAATTTTTTTGCTCTTCACTACTATGTGAATCTTATACCTAAGATCATATTCCTTCTGCCTTAAGCACATCCTTTAGAATTTCTTCTAATGCAGATTAATTCTCTCAGTTTTTGTTTGCTTGAAAATTTGTCTCTTTTCTTGAAGGATATTTTCACTGGGTATAGAATTCTAGATTGACAATTATCTTCTCCAAATACATTTTCAATGTCATTTCACTGTTAACCAGTTTCCATTGTTGCCAGTTTCAACTATTGCTCTTTTGAATGCAATCTCTCTTTTTGCCTATGGCTGTTTAAATATTTAAATATATTAAGCATATCTTTGTTTTAGATTATTTTGTAGTTCTATAAACAGGACAACTCCAGTGTGGTGACACTGTCAATTAACTATTATGTATTTTTGTTTTCTTTCAGTTAGATGTATATCTTTTATTTTCTCATTTTAATTGCACATTTATGTTGAATTTTTCAACCTTCTCTAAATTCTTTCTCTCTTTTCCATTACTATATTGTTAGTAGTGTTTTCTTTCCTTCTTATTTTGGTCTTCATTTCTGTTATGTATTCATTTTGTTTTTCTTCCTCTTTTCCTTCAACTCTGACATTCATGTTTTATTTATCTTTGTTGTCATACCATATCTCTTCCAACTATTTATATCTCTGTTTTCTAACTGTATCTCTAATTTGTGCTCATCTTTTATAAAGAGAGTTTCTTACTTAACTTTTATATTCATGGAAAAGTATTTGGCCATTTTCATCAATTACATGACTACATTTTTCTGTTGAATCAGATTCTTTTGCCACTTAAAATTTTTTTTCTTTTCCTTTTTATATCTTTATATGAATTCTGAGTTGGTTGTTTTTGAGTTTTATTAATCTTTGAATGAAATGAGTTTTTCCTGTTTTAAATAGGTTCTTAAGACTGTGTTCTAGAACAGCAAGATTTTTCCTTATGGTATTGCTTTTCTCTCGGGACACTTTCTTCTCAGCAGTGCTCCTAATGCAAAATCTCTCTTTTTTGTTTTTCATCAGACTGCTTCCTGAAAGATGGCTTCTTTCCCTAATTCCTGTTCATTCATGCCTTTGTGCTTTTTTGTGTTTTTTTAATTGGAGTATAGTTGCTTTAAAATGTTGTTTTTGTTTCTGCTGTACAGCAAAGTACATCGGCTATACATATACATATATCCTCTTTTTTGGATTTCCTTCCCATTTAGGTCATGCCTTTGTGCTTTTGTTTATGTTGTATTCCCTTCCCTGATTACTTTTCCTTTTTATCACCATTCACTTGAAACTCATTCTTCAAGGCTAGCTCTTTCAAGCTAGTTTTTAAAAATTATTCTTGCACCTCAGTTGCTCCTCCTTCTCTTAATTCCTATTTGCCTTTGTACCATATTTCTCATTTTGTGCATAAAAAATTATTAGTTTTTTGCCAAGTATAGTTCCAAATATTACTTCATCATTATAACTATTCATGTATTCAAAGGCCAATATGCCATCTACTCTAATAAACACTATATATGAGTTAATTCAATTCTTGTACCTGCTTTCTAGGTAAGTATTATTGTTATTTCAATTTAATAAATGTCAGTGATTAAGTAATTTGCCTAAGACAGCATAGCTGGTAAGTGGCAGAGCTAAAATTTGAATCTATTCATCTTACCACCATGCTTTACCATCCAAGTAAATATTTACTGGTTCAGTTTCCCCAATATTTATTGTTGTAACATAAATTGTTATATTTCATGTATTTCTCTTTTCAGAATTTAATCAAACTGCTGAAATGCATAATTTTTTAAGAAAATCTCTTTTACCCAGCCATTATTATTCTTGAACTATAAAAACTTTTTTATGCTGTACCTGTAAGTGAATTTTTAGTTTTTTCTTTAAAAAAAAATCTCTGTGTTGGTGAAAAGTCAGTTTGATAAAAGTTTCAATGTAGGCAGCAGTACTGTATTCTGTGCTGTTTTCTTTTTTAATCTTGGATGAGGCTTGAATATATTTTTTTTCTTTAAAAAAAATTATGTACTTTCACCATTAGAGACAAGAACAGCTTGTGCCTAATTAGGACTGTATGAAACGTGTTTAGTTATTATAGTCATAATCATAGGGGAAAAATGAGATGGTATTGGACCGGGAGCCTTTCAGTAGTTTGAAAATTCTTAGCAACTGGGTCTTAGTGTGATTTCTCCTAAGTCATATTTTCAGTTCTTTTGGATAGTTTTACTTTTGGCAGACACTTCTGATTTTCTGCTTTAGATTTTTGTCGAAAGTAGACATATAGAAATATTAGCAACTGCCTGAATTCTTAAAATACAGAAGTAATTTTTTAAAATAGTTCATAAACATTTAAATGCCTTACTTTTGAGACTTTTAAAACAGTGTTAAGAGGTGTTTTCATATTTTTGTAGATGAGAATGTCATTGTTTCAATAGAAAGCTCAGATTTTTTGCTGAATCATATAGAATATATGCAAGTAAGCATACCAAACAAAAGGCGACCTTTCAAGAATTAGAAATATAAGGAACATGGCGAGATTATTTTGGCTGCAGAGGTGTCAGCTTTTCATTTGTTTTTAGGTCTTGAAAGGGAGTTCTTTAACATTAAAACAAGGAACTGAAAGCAATGTATTTTAAAAAAATCTTTACCCTGCTTTAATGTTTGTAGCATTTTTATTGATCACCTCAAGGATTTCAAGCTTATGACTGTTTGATTTTGAAAAATTTAATTTGTTCTATTAAAAAATAAAGTTTCTTTAGCACTTGAAATGACTGTTCACCAAGAAAACATTATATTAATAAACATTATATTACTACTTTTCTGTTTGAGAGCGTGAAAGAAGATTCTTAAGCATGTTATTTCATTGAAAATAGCTACTAAATATAACTTGCTCCAGATCTGATCTGGACTATTTATTGACAACCCAGTTTCCCTGGCAAGAGGCAATAAAATATGTATTGTAATAGAATAAATGAGGGTAATCTTTAATTTATCATGTTTCTCTGCAAAGTGCAACATAGTTTTTTAAGTCATTTTTTATTTTGAGTGATTAGATGGTTTAATATTATAAAATGAAAGTATCAAGAAGTTAATTAAATAGAGTTGAATAGTAGTGTAGAGAGGTGTGAGAGGGCTGGAATTTATGTTTCTAGCTTTTGTGTCTTATGGTAAGCCAGGATTTCTCCAAAAGAGGTGTTTTGTTTTGTTTTTGTTTTTATTTTGGTTTTTGGTAGAACAGCTAGCTTCTCAAACTAGCCATTTGTTGTCTGGAACAACTTCCAGATGAATGAATACTTAAGGTAAGAAAGTGATCTGGAGTAGTGACAAACCAGTGTTCCAGAGAAGAAACGAAACATAAAAAGTAAACTTTAGCCACAGTTACCAGTAGATCTTTATTTAAGAGGGAGATTACATTTTTTCCTTTAAATTATAATTAACTACAATATATTTCAACTGTTTTAGTTTTATCCCTCTTTTATTATAATCAGTTTAATATCGCAGTAGAATGATCTGGTATGGTGAGTTATGTTTCCCAGTCTTCCTTTTGAATAGGTAAATTTTGCTGTCTGTTGAAGTGCTGTTGAATAGGTAAATTTTACTGTCTGTTATTATAGTGTGTAATCTTAGATTGTAATTTAAAAACTATTATTTGTGTGTTTATATTTATTTACATGCATTCTATGAAGAGTTGAAAAGATTTTAGACTTTGGAATTGGGTTTTATACCTTTTGTTTAGAGTCTTTGGGCATGATATTAATTTCTCTGAACCTTGATTTTCTAATCTTTGCAATAATTAATAATGACCATTGTGTAGATTTATTTTAAGGAGTAAATGAATTAACCTTTGTGATGTCTTGCACACAGTAAGTGTGCAATAAAAGTCAACTCTTTCTTCTTTGGTAAGATCTTTTTAGAGAGTTACTTCCAGATTTGATAATGCTATATTGAAATAATTTTCTTCAGGTTTTCTAATAGTCTCCAAGGAAAAGTAAGAGATATCAAAGAGAATTGTGTGAACTTTAGACTAGTGAAGATAAAAGGAATTTACTTGAGACAGAAGGAGGCAAAAAGTTCGCCAAGCAGTTTTTTTTTAATGTTTGCTTGACTACTGTACAAGATTGGTGCTTTATTGGAGGTAGAAGTTTTATGTACAGTTTGTTGTAATGTAAGGAACTTAGTAAGATTAAGATGACTCAAAGGAAATGTCAACCATGTGGCTGGGAAAGTCCCTCCACCCCCTGCTCTTTTTTCCATTTTAAGCATTTATTATATACTGAGCATCTCTGATGTTATGCTATTAACTGTCATTATTCAAGAGAGGATTAATTGTATCTAGTGTAAAATCATCATAATTTCTAATATTTTAAGTTTGGATTACTTAATGTTTAAATTTTGGGAGTAATTTCCTCTGCATGCTTGATCATAAATCCTTTGTGCATATTTAGCTCTCTTTGTCCTTGTTAAAACAAGCTAATGTCAGTGTACAAAGCACTGCTTGTAGAAACGTGAATGTGTCTAGTGACCTGTGAAGAAGAGACCTTTCAGGGGTAACAAAGTATGTGAAAATGGTTTATATTGGTAATAACAATATGTTACGAAGTTTTTCCAAAGTTTAGAAAAGAATTCCACATATCTAGTTGTTTTGTGACCTTTCTTCCGATAATAATAGAGTTCAATGCAAAAAAAATTGGGAAAACAAAAAAGTACAAAGGCAAAAACCAAAACCAAAAATCACGATCATCCTAATCCTGCCAACCAAAGAAAATCACTTTTAACTTTTTGATGTATGTCAATGTTTTTTCTTTTCATCTGTGTGTGTGTGTTTACAAAATGATTTTACAAAAATGGTATAATGTTTGAGAGTTTGCTTTTTTTACTTGAAAATTCCTGACAATATTTTCATAGGACAGTTGTGTTTGATAGAAGAGAAACTGTGAAGCTCGTGATGGGTAGAGTATTTGTAAGTTTTTCAGGTTAGTTAAGAGTGGGGATAGAAGGATTAGTTGAAGAAACAATTAGAGAATTTAATTTTACCTGCAGTGTTCAGAATGACTTTAAAGATCAGGAATGGGGTCATCCATCAGATTATTTCCTGTGATTACTGCCTTAAGAGCTCTTAGAAGAATTTCCCCCAGTGGATTGTGATTTCTTTTTCAGAATAGTCACAGAAGACTTAAGGAGAAAGAGGAGATGGAGACTTTTCTAAGATGAACATAGGTGGGATCAGCCAGACACACACAGTTCGAGTAAATATATTGGTTCTAACAGTGGTGGGACCCTACTATGCCACAGTGTGGAAGGAACCTCAGGCCCTATCCAACTCTTAAACACCAGTTTTGCAGATGAGGAACTTGCTTGACTTATCAAAAGTCGTGTAACTAACTAGTATGGGACACTTTAGTAATATGGCAGTTGAGCACTATTAAAAAGTATGAAATTTATTACTTTTCTAATTGTGTCTATTTTTGCTTTGTATTTTTCATGTCTTGAGTTTTCTTATCTCCCTCAGTTTTCTACCTATCTCCATATACTCCCATCTTTACTTTTTTCTCTCTCTCCTCTTCAGTTAGCCATTATGTGGAATTAATATTTTAAAATCATTGTTTATATTGATTAATTTTATCTTCTCTGTTTAAGGTTTTTAAAAAGGATCATTTAACTTTTATGTGCCTTTCACAAAATGGAATAAAATTTAATTGCTGTGTTTTACTTCTATATAATACTAAATTTATGATTAATATTTTATTATCATCTTATCATTACTATTAATAGGAGCCCCACAACATTTTATGTGAAAAAAAGAAAAGATTTCCAGCTCTTGTAATGGGAAACCAGTATTGGCCAGAGTAGGCTGGATGGGGCAAGAATTGTCAGAAAAGCCCATGGGGGAGTAGGTGATAAGATAGAAACACTCTCACTAAAATAAGTTGTGAATCCATTTGTTCCCCTTACTTTAACAATTAAAACATAAATGCTAATTTGTGAGTGCTAATTTAAGAGGAGAGAACTTTCTTTTTGCAAGAATTTTTTTAAGTCCCACGGGCAAAGAAAAAAACTAGGTGAGTTTATGGGATAGAGGTTTTCAGTTAAAGCCATCTGGAAAGACTTGAAAGCTGAAGGGTGTGGTTACCACTGAGTTTCATAATTACCCAGAAAAGAAAGAGATTAGGGAGGTTTTTGTAAATTACCCAGTCTCTGGCAAGTATACAAGTCACAGAGAACAGACAGTTTTACTTATAAATTCTTTGGAAAAGTATTTGCTTTCAGTGACTAAATGAAGCAAAAGGGAATCCTTTATTCAGATTGAAATCAGTCAAATGACAGAATTTATAGTAAGGGTAACTCTATAAATTATAATCTGTTTGGGTTCATGTCAAAGAAAACCCTAGTTTAAAAAGTAAGGAAATGTTATTTTATCATATAACAAGAAGTCCAGAGATAAGGTAAATTTCATGGTTAGTCAATTCAGTGACCCAGTTTCTTAATCTCTCTCTGCCCTGTCATCATTATAGAGTTGATTTCATTATCAGACCTCTACAAATGGGCTATAGCAGGAATGTACATTTGCATACAGATTCTGAACATTTCCAGAGGAACAAAAGTACATTCTTCTTCTCTGTAGAGTCATTTAAAAGTAAGGAAACATTTCCTTGAAGGCCCCCCCACACCCCCCACCAGAGATCCTCATGTTTCATTAGCCAGAATTGGGTTTCATACCGTTCTTAAACTAATCTTTGTTGAGGGGCACAGGATTAGGACTTGATAATAATTTGGGGTAGAATGGATATATGTGGGGGGTTCAGTCCCCATGACCATAGTAGTACCTAGTGTAACAACTAGTTACTGTACTGTAACAACTCCTCTTGAGAAGGAGATTTAGAATTTATTAATGAAGTAAGTAAAGCATAGTGAAACATGAGTCCCAGCCCCACCACTCAAGAGCTGTGTGATTTGGGTTAAATTCATTAATTTCTCTAAATATGCATTTCCACATCTGTAAAATGAAGATGATAATGCCCAATTCATAAGGCTGTTTTTTAGAATTAAATCAGATAAGTAAGATAGCACAGATTCTAACATTTAGTATTCGATAAATATACTATTACTATTACTGGTGCTTTTATGTCTATGTAATTTTGTACTCAAAGAAAACTCTAAAAATGGTATTTTCACTTTAAAGGATTAGTTGTTTTTTTTCCTGAAAATACAAGGGCCTAGACCAAAGTTGTTGGAGCTCCCATTTCCTTCTCTAGCTTTTTTGTATAGTAGTACAAAAATGGGGGAAACTTAGTAAGCTTAGTATGAGCTGCCACTAAAACAATTCGTTTACATGGTTGTGTCAACTAATACTTTGCTATTTATATTTGAGGTAGCATAAAAACTGAACTGACACATATTTTATGAAAATGTGCTATTGTATTAGTGACATATTAGTAATTTTCTTTAATGTAGGCTTCTACATTTTGGTCTTTTTTGCTGTAATAAAAAGTGTAAGCTGTTAGGGTGTAATTCTCTCTTTCTTTGATATTTGCAGATGGCTTGTTCAATCAGTATATCAGTCAACAGGAATATAAGCCACGATGGAGTCAAATCATTCCCAAAAGTACCAAAGGTAAGTCCTACCTTCTAGGTTGTGGGTGCTTTTCCTTTAATGTCCCAGTTTCATGTATCCGAAGGTAGCTCAAGTTTCACTGTACCCTATTAACGAAAAGCAGGTGTTTAAAACAAGACATAGGTTCCTCAACTAGATGGCAGAGGAAGTTTACTATATTAAATTTTTCTTTTAAACCTTTTTGTTTTATTGCTATAACAGAAGGTTGGGCATTTTTTACACAGAATACCATCATAAACTGCTTTTATAGAGACACTATAAAATTATAGGCTATTGTGTTGTAATCCCAAACGTGTCCCTGAAAAACCTTAAGTTCTGCAGAATTGCTCACAAAAGCTAATAGGGCTTATGAGAGAAGTAGAAATGGGACATACCATTCTAAATCTGTGGAACTTTATAATCAGATACTAATAATAAAAACTAATGATAAAAACTAATAACCAGATACTAATAATAAAAAATAACAATTCTAATAAAAATAAATACTAGTACAGTTAAATATAGGCATTTATATTGAGCATCACAGTGATTTTGGAGCTTTAAACCCTGGGGCTCATGCTTCTTTCTTTGAGCTGTAGACCCTCAAGCTGAAGACCACCTCCTGTGGTCTTCATACATTGCTAAAGCCTTCATTTTAAGTGTGAGAAAGCTTTCCTCAAATAGTGTTAAACATTAATATACTGGAGAAAATTGCTTATGAACCTCCATGATTTCTGAGTTATATAAGCATCATTTTCCTGCTTTATCAGTCATATATGAGGTAATTTTCTTCAGAAGTGCATGTTGTACCAGACTATTATATTTGAAAACTAATGGATTAAATATATAAAAGGCAAACATACTGACAATCTGTTCTTTTTTTTAATGATCAAATATCTGTCTTCTTTATTTATTTATTTAAAATTTTTATTTTACTTATTTATTTTTGGCTGTGTTGGGTCTTGCTGCGCGCGGGCTTTCTGTAGTTAAGGCAAGTGGGGGCTCCTCTTTGTTGCAGTGCGCGGGCTTCTCATTGCGGTGGCTTCTCTGGTTGTGCAGCATGGGCTCTAGGTGCGCGGGCTTCAGTAGTTGCGGCGCATGGGCTCAGTAGTTGTGGCTTGCGGGCTCTAGAGCGCAGCTGGCTCAGCAGTTGTGGCACATGGGCTTAGTTGCTCTGCGGCATGTGGGATCTTCCCAGACCAGGGCTCGAACCCGTGTCGCCCGCATTGGCAGCTGGATTCTTAACCACTGCACCACAAGGGAAGTCCCTATTTTTTAAATTTATTTATTTTTTTTGTCTGCATTGGGTCTTCATTGCAGCACACGGGCTTTCTCTAGTTGCAGTGAGCAGGGGCTACTCTTCGTTGCAGTGCACGGGCTTCTCATTGCGGTAGCTTCTCGTTGCAGAGCATGGGCTCTAGGCGCTCAGGCTTCAGTAGTTGCAGCATGCGGGCCCTAGAGCACACAGGCTTCAGTAGTTGTGGCACACGGGCTTCAGTAGTTGTGGCGCACGGGCTTAGTTGCTCCACGGCATGTGGGATCTTCCCAGACCAGGGATTGAACCTGTGTCCCCCTGTATTGGCAGGCGGATTCTTAACCACTGTGCCACCAGGGAATTCCCTCTTAATCTGTTCTTGAAAGTGGGAATACTGACTTTACTAATTGGGGGAAGAAGGAAAAAAAGGGTGAAACTTCAACAATAATGAGCTATAAATTCTAAACCTAGCTATTAAAAAGGAGACAGAATTTGCAGGAAACTTCTGAATGATTAGTGCTTGAATATGGCTTCAGTTTTGCATCTTATTTATAATATACAAGAACTGATATTTCAGTCTTTTTCATAATACCCCTGTGGGATTAGTAAAAACTTGGATGTTCCCGGCACTTCCTTGGCAGTCCAGTGGTTAAGACTCTGGGTTCCCAGTGCAGGGGGCATGGGTTTGATCCCTGGCTGGGGAACTAAGATCCCGCATGCCACATGGCGTGGCCAAAAAATACATAAATAAAAAATAAAAATGCCTTTTACCTAAAAAACACAATTTAAAAAAAAATTGGATGTTCCCTATTTTACATAGGAGAAAGCTGATACAGGGAAAGTTATTACCTAAAGTAATGTATTTCAATTAATGGGAGAGTTACAAAGAAAACCTCAGGTTTTCTGGTTTACATCAAGTAAGGCATTAGAATCCTGTAACCTTTTGAACCATTGAAATTAAGTTATATATAAAAGATTTGATATAAAATAAGATAAATATAAGTTAAACAATAGTTTTTTTCTTCAGAGGTTTAAAGTTTTCACTGATTATATTTAAACCTGCCTATTAAGCTTTGTGATGTAAATAAGAATCAAAGGGAAGCAAATCTTACATTTTGTCAGACAGTACTACTCAAATAAAATAGCTGGGAGATTATGTGGGAGATGATTTTTGAAATATTGGCACAAAATTAATACAGTGATGAAATTATCATTAATGTAAAACTTGATAGCATCTTAGTTTTCAGTAGCTGGTTTTATGAACTTTAAAACTGCTCATTATACTAATAAACCATGCCTGGAGTTATAGACCTGTGATCTAGTTCTGTGATTGTTTTCCATCTTCACTTTGTCACTTCACTAGTTTAGAGATTTTACGTTTTTGTGGAATATCCTGTGTCTTTGCTGATTTATGGCGTTGGTCCTAAATAAGTTGAAAGTAGCTTCCAGTTGCATTAAGAGCCTGAAAGCAATTAGAAAAAAAGAGCAAGATAATTATTATAAACTTAGTTATGTCATATTATGTCTCTTACAAGTCCTCTTATTCTTAATATTGAAAGAATAAGTGTGTGTTATTCTCGCTACTCATTACAGACTTATGAATGAAGTTACTCTGGATATGCAGTTGTTCTGTGGTATTTCTTTAAAGAAAATATTGTTTCTACTTCAGGTGATGGAGAAGATAACCGACCAGGAATGAGAGGAGGCCATCAGATGGTTATTGATGTTCAAACAGGTGAGGACTACTTGGAATGGAAAGCAAATTCTTTAAAAAAAATTATACATTTAAATATCAGGTACTCATAAATGTACTTCTTTCCATTCCTTACCAAGTTAAATGTCATTGGCCATAACCAAGTAGCAAAGAAAATAGCCATTATCTACAGGTAATAACCTAAACTAGGCAATGGCACGTCAGGGAGGGGAGGCTGCTGCACAAATGAAATTAGATAACCTAAAAGAAATGTAACGTGCAGCCCCTTAGAGCCGTGTGTGTGTGTGTGTGTGTGTGTGTGTGTGTGTGTGTGTGTGTGTAGTTTTATATGTGTTTGATTTCCATAGTATACTGTGGAGTATTTCTGGATTTTTAGTGCATTTATATTTTAATGCCGTAATATGGGAATTGTTGCAGTAAAAGAGAATTAAGATATATTTTAGAGGGAGAGAATATAAAAGTAAGTAGCCTAAGTGTTGGTAGATGCATAAATTGCTAAACACTGTCCACAAGCCTATAAATAATTTGTTTTAGTCTTCTTTTTAATTTTATTCTGCAACTTGATACTGAAAATTTTGCTTAGGTTTCTACAGCCTAGAACAGCTTAAATACCATTATATTTAGAGATTAATGCTAAAATTATAATAGGTTTCAAACTACCGTCTTGAAAAGCAAATAATACCAAGAATTTTGTATAATTTTATTTTATTATTTGGTTTTAGAAAACTTTACCACATACAATGCCAGTATCCACCCAAATAATATTTTACTTTTTCCAAGTGTAATAAAAACTCTGTTCTATTATTGTATTATGCTGACAATAGTGCTTCAGGAATAAGGTTTTTTTGACTCATTATAATTACTAAGATTATTGCAATGCAGATAATAATCATCTAGGCATTAATGTATTTTCACAAATGTTTTATAAGTAAAAGGAGGAATTATAATATTTACAATTAACTGCTAAATTTGTGTAGTAACCTATGAGTTTGTTTGGGAGTATTATTAGGGTCTCTTTGGAAAAGGTTCATTTTGAGGCATAGGAATTTGCTTTCCTTATCTTGGCCCCTCTTCCCAGACCCCTTCCTTCCCACAAAAATAGGCTTGACTCAGCTGTAGAGTCCTAAGCATCTTTTTTACTACCTGAGAGTTCAGTAAATACGCACATGCTTATTTCTCAAAGAACCAGATCTATACAGAAATCGGTTTTTTTAATCCAAAATTAAATACGGTATAAAAAAAGAGTTGAAAATTTGTGTTTAGATTGTCTACAGTAGCATTTCTCCTCTTTTGAACATACAGTGGAATTTATAATGCTGTTCTTCTTTTTCTCAGTCATGATGAAAATATTATTAAATTCTTTTTTTAATTGCTAATAAAATACTAAAAAAGAGTGTTGAAAAGCTACTTTAATTTTCTAGACAAAATGCTGTTTTCCTTAAATGCAAAAGTAATGTGGTTTACTTTAACATTTAAAGTTCACCTTATCAGGGAGCAGAAGGAATTTTCATAGTGCTTACTGTGTTGCTTATTATGGAATATGGACTATATAAAATAGGTAAAATAAATGTGTAAGAAAAGAGGAAGTTTTTCTCTTTTTTTGTAATCCATGATATTTGAGAATGGAAAATGAGAAGATTCAAATGATAAGCAAATATCCTGACAGAACTTTGTGTGAGCAGAGTCATTGACGATTAAATGCTGACTTTTCAGGTCAGAGATCCTTTAAGTAAAAAACAGTATATAGTGATAAAGGTCCACATATTTTTCTGTAATATCTTGGTTTTATGCATTAAGGGCAGGGTTTCAGCGGACTCAAGGTCCTTATCCCCATTCCCTTTAAAAAAATATTTCAAGGAGAGGAAAAGGGTTGTTTCAGTATTTACTTGGTTTGCTTTAGAAACAATAATTATAAGAAAGCAATGACTTAAAGTAAGTCATTGTAAATAAGTAAGAATGACTTATTATGGGCATGGGATATATTCCAGATGGAATCATTAAAGGCATAATCTCTCATAGTTTCTGAGGCTTTATTATAGGTTGACAAAGGTCTACAATGAAAAATTGATCAGTATCCATACTTCTGTATGAGCACTAGTTGATAAAAATGTAATAAAAGTACTTTGTGAATATATTTTTAAGCAAATATTTCTACTATAGGAAATTTAGGGACTTAGCCATCAATAGAGGAATTTTTATTTAGAGCCATTTTGTGTCTGTTTCAGTGCTTTTTTTCCACCCCCCCCAAACTTTCTGAATGCTGTGTCAAGCTTTATTTAGGTCCATGTGTGATGATTAAATGAGATTTTGAGCCTTTAACAGGAACCAAAAATTTAAAGTCTGGTAAAACTAAATAATCATGATAGTTAATATAAAGTTGTCCATAACTCAAGTGAGCTTGATGGTCAATATGTTACCATTACCACTTATAGTGTGGAAACAGTACTGTGTGAACGGTGAAGTTGAAGGGGTTTAACCACATTCAGATGATCCTTTATATGAGTAATAGGGAGTATGGGTTATAGGGATGGTGTGTAAAACATATTGGTATGGAATTCTTTATAAATATATATAAATGAACTGGTGATGCAATTAGGGTTGGGATCCAGATTGAGATAGAGGAGAAATGCAGCTTCTGAGGATTCAGGTGTCTGGAAGCGGAGAGAAATGTAAGGAAAGATGCCCTAGGAGTCAACCAAGTCAGAAAAAGCTTTGAACTTTCATAAGACTCTAGAACAGTGGTTTAGGTTAAGTTTAAACACGTGTCTGGTTGTGAGGGTGGGTAATCCAGGAATCTGATATATCAAGAGAAAACAAAAGGAATTTTAAAAATGCCATTCAAAAGTCTAGTCACTGCCATACCCTGGCATTCCGACTCTTGTTTCAGTTAACCGTTGCTGTCTATATTCCTTGCTATCACCATGCTCTATCCTTTTTAGTATTTCCTTGTTTTCTTAGATGAGGCTTCATGAATGGGCTTTAAGGAGGCTCATGATACTCTTGAAATGGTATGTAATATTTTTGTCTGCCTTTGTGGAGTTTATTGGGAAGATTCATTACCTATATATTTTTTAAAGGGTTAAATATTTCTATTAAGTTTTGACATTACATGGTAAGTAAATACTGCTGGTATTCATATAAAATTTCAAATGAAATTCCTTGCTCTGTGTAAGTGGTATTCATTGTTGAAATAATAGTGTTTCCAAAGTAAACTCTTGCCCACCTTTCCTCTACTCTTGTTTTTTCCCCAGATTATTTGTTGCTAGATATAAGGTGGGTGAGGAAGAGAGTAAAGGTGATAAAGTCAGAGAGGTAGTGAGGGGCAGTTGTGTTGAGCTCTTTTGTAAGAACTTTAACCTTTACTCATAGTGAGATGATTAAAGGAAAATATTGTTGGGTTTTGAGAAATGTTACTGACTTTGCATTTTAACAAAAAACAAATTAGGTGAAGGGCAGAAGCAGAGCGACCTTTAAGGAGGCAGTTCCTTACCAGAGAAGTGATGATAGCATTGGCTTTTACTAGAGTGGTGATCACAGTGTTGAGAATTGGTCAGATTTGGGATGTATTTTGAAGATGTCACATACAGCTGACAGGATTTACTGATGGATTGGATATGAAGTGTGAGTGAAACGAGTAATGAATGACTCAAGGTTTTGACCTGAGTAGTTGGGAAAATAGTATAGCCTTTCCCTAAGATGGGTAAAACAAGTGGATTAAATATGTTGGGTTGTTCAGCAACTTGTTTTTAGACAGGTTGAGATGCCAGTTAGACATTCAAGTATATAGATACGTCAAGTAAGCGGTTAGATATATTGTTTGGGGTTCAGGAAGACAGGTCCAGGCAGAATAATCATTTCCCTTTCTGTATTTACATAGCACTTTGTTCATACTATTATTTTTACTATAATGATTTCCAAATTGTTTTAGAGTTGCTTGTGTAGGTGTTATGTATCCCATTCCTCTCTATTCAGCTTTCTCCTTTCTACCTCCCATCCCCAATATCTTATTGACAGGGGAAAAACAAGAATCTTGCATTATTTATTTTTATGGCCGCAAAGCCTGGTATGGAGTAAGTGTGTACTGAATATTTGTTGAACTGAATCAAAATTTTAAAATCCATTTTCCTTCGAGTTGAAAGAAAAATATTTACTTGGAAACTACACTCTGATATTGCTTTAAACCTTGATGACTGGATTGTGTCATGATGTCATTTGTTGTAAATGCTAATATTTTTCTGAGGTGAATTTATGTTATTGGTTATACTCTAATATATTTAAATTTTCTGGTGATTCTGTTTGTTCTTTTCTAGTATATAGACTATATTTCCTTAAAGCTGTAGTTCTTATTACCTTGGAATCTAGGTAGAAAAATTAAAGGTTATGTAGACTGCATTTTTTTAGGGTAACGGTGCTTTCTGAATTTAATTTGGGTGTAGGAGCAGAATCTGGGATATCTTTGGAATTTTTTCCTCTAGAAATTGTACTTCTATTGCAAAATTATTAATAGCATAATTTACCAAGGTGGTTTCATATACTTTTATTTTATCATTTATGTACCAGAGTCTTATAACTGCTATCATCAGGTTGATTTTAATTATCTTCAAAGTTGTATTTCTTGTTAAGTCTCTGAAAGAACCTTTTCTAGTCCAGACTTACTGATATAACAATTAAATATAGTGGTTGGAGGTTGAGTGTGTGGGAAAGAAGTGTGTGTGTGAGAGAGAGAGAGAGAGAGAGAGAGAGAGAGACATATCTGGATTTCAATCCTGACTTTACCACCGACTTTTTGTTTGATCTTGAATGAGTTATAATGACAATAAAAACAGGAATAATAAATTAAGTTGCTGTGAGAGTTAAATGAAATAATGTCTTATATGTAAGTATCAATATATATTATTTATATAATATGTATTTTTATATGCAACATATTAATCTACAAATATATACTGATTAGTTCTGCTGAGAGAATTTGATGTAAATTTAGAGATCTTTCTTTTGTGTTTGTTTTTTTGACAGAATCTCACAGTGGAAATATTTTTAAACAATTTAAAAATTTTTGAAAAGCAATTTAAAACAACATGAAAAGCAGTGCTGTGTTGAGGGAAAAAATATCTCACTCATAATTCCACGTTCTAACTAACCAATAGTATTTTGGTATAATTGTTTCATCTTTTGTATATATTGCCCTTATTGATGTTTTACAAAGGAAAGGAAAAATACACTTTTAGATTTTTAGGAAAAAATATTAAAATTCATTTTAAGAACTTTTTCGTTAAGGATTAGGTTAATTTAGTAGTAGAGTGACTTTCCCCAAGTAGAATTTGAAGAAACTAGAAGTTCTGTCTTTATAAGGTTGGTGCCTAAGTAGTGAAATACAGTTTAGAGAAGCCCAGTCCTTATTTTAAATATGCAATTTGAAGGTTTCCTAAGCAAGGGTTCTTAATCTGTTGAAGTTATATACAAAATTTTCTTTGTATGTACATTTTTCTGGAAGAGAATCCATGAATTCAGATCATCGAGTTAAGAACATCTTCACTAGACTAAAACTTTTTATTTTTAACCTGAGGAGTAATAGTATTTATTAAATACTTACTACATGTAGAGGTTGCGATTAGCACTTTTATATGTTCATACGTTTCATTTACAACTGAAAAGGTAGATACCTTCATTTTACAGAATAGGTCGTGCTGTGTCCAGGGCTGTGGAGCTGGGATTTGAACACAGATCTGTAGGACTGTCTGGCTCCAAAGCCCATGTTTTTGCTGCTGTTACTATAGTGATTCTTAGTTTTCTAATGCGGAAGATACAGTGAAAATCTCAGGTATGATAGGTGAAAACAGAAAATACAGTAGATTGTGAGGGCTAAGTCCTGAGACCTCAGCAAATTTTAAATACATAAATACTAATAAAGCATATCACTTCACTTATAAAATACCATAAAGTGAAATTGAAAAACATAGTTGATTCCTTTACATCCTTATTAAAAGCTATTGCAGATATAAAGAGTGAGGAACAATAGCTGACCTAATAATTGCTAACATTTATTGAGTGCTTCCAATGTGCCAGGTATTTCACTAGACTGAAACTTCATAGAGCTCATTTCAGCTTCTTTTAAAGTGACTTATATTTCGAAGCAATTATTGCTTCCCAGTGTTTCGTTTATCTTGTTTTCTTAAATATTAAAAATTAATAGTCCCTGAATTTTCTTTTCCTTTTTCAGTCTGTAGATATTTTTTTCATTTTGCTACAGTTTTAAGGATAGACTCACCATTTTAAAAAGTACATGGTGGCATAAATTTTACTCTGATTTTTCAAAGCTTTCTTCTATCCTAAGTGAATTCTATTATTCTTACCAGAGAAGAATGTAGTATTGTATTGAATGTAGTAGAGAAGGAATGTAGTATTTTGTCCTACTTGGGAGTGTATATCAATTTTATTGATTTATTGATTTATTCCTATACTTGGCATTTCTCTACTTAGGTTATTCAACTCTGAATTGGGTTTCAACTCTGGGTAAAATAAGGCAAATAGAGAAAAAGGCATGTCTGTTTTGCTTCAGTGTGGAAGTCTGTCCAGATGAAAACTTAAAATATCCATGGTACCAGGCAATTCTTTGTTCAACTCTCATTGAATTTTAAGAACCTACGGTACCAGCCTTTTTCTCTCTCTCAAGCAGAATAGGTAGTAAGATTTAGGCAAAATCCCAGTGTTTGGTATCTATAAAAGAAGTTGCTTGTCACTTGAAAGAACCGTTCTGTGGAAATCTGAACCTCTCTGACTGTACCAATTATATGTAATGTGCTTTCATTTTTTTTTTAATGCCACATAATGGTTTTCCTTGATATTCTTTAAAGAAGCTATTGAAGAAAGTAGGTAAACATGGGTTTTAGTTTTTAAATACAAATATATTCATATGGCTGTATTTCTGTAGCTACGTATGACACGAATTTTTTTCTTTCATACTGTTATCAGAAAGGAATTCTAAAATATAGCCCTAATACAAAGTATATTGTCATAGGCAGAAAATACAACCTTTTAGCAGGGAAATTACAACCATATGTTGAATTCACCCAAAAGATCAGTCTCTAGTTTTGTAATCATAGCCTATGTAAGAAATATAGCTCTCGGGACTTCCCTGGTGGCACAGTAGTTAAGAATACGCCTGCCAATACAGGGGACACAGGTTCGAGCCCTGGTCCAGGAAGATCGCACATGCCACGGAGCAACTAAGCTCGTGTGCTACAACTACTGAGCCTGCGCTCTAGAGCCCATGAGCCACAACTACTGAGCCTGCGTGCCTCACGCCTAGAGCCCGTGCTCCGCAACAAGAGAAGCCACGGCGATGAGAAGCACGTGCGCTGCAAGGAAGAGTAGTCCCCGCTCAGGACAACTAGAGAAAGCTCGCGCGCAGCAACAAAGACCCAACGCAGCCAAAAATAAATAAATTAACTAAAAAAAAGGCTACACAAAAATTCACCAATTAAAAAAAAAAAGAAAGAAATATAGCTCTTTTTAAAAAGAGACAGATGAATCCAGTTGATAATCTGCTGGGTTTTGAGAGTTCAAGGGAATGGCTAAAGAAAGTAAGGTTAAAGAGCATATAAAATATCTTTCCCCTTCTAACTTATTCTTCCCTTCAAAAATTCTAATGTCAATCTAATGTCCTATTAACTACACTTTCAGAAGGATTAAACTCTTAAACTAAATGTCCTGACAGGGTTCATTTTTATTTTGAATATAAATTTGTGTTTCTTAAAAGTTTTTTTTTTAATTTCATTTGTTTTTCTCTTAGTGTCTACATTAAACTAGGAATTAAGCTAACCTCTTTTACAAGCCTAGTAACCCTCCACCTACCTCTTCTTTTTGACACTTGAATTTTATCTAAGGTTGGGCCCATGTTATGTCAGTGCATAGTATATGCATTCTATACTATTTCAAAGTGGAAAGATGGATTTAATTACGAAAATAGTGTGCCATCTTGTGGAGGATTATGCAATCAGCATAGTCTGACTTACCCCTAAGGATCAGAGGAGGAGGATAGATATTGCAGTTGGGCTTATAAAATAAAAAGCCTGCTTCTTTGTGCAAAATGGTGTGAAGATACTGCTGTGTTAACATTTCTACCTTTTTCTTAGCGTATATAAGATTTATAGATTAGTACTATTGGTAGTAAGTAGTTGTAGGGGTTATTTAGTACTGATACGAAAAAACCTGTAAAAAAGACTGGTTGCATTTTAGCTTTTGTGGCCTGAGCAATAACTGATTGATTGATTGGTGATTGATTCATTTAGTCTCTGAGAATGAAATTGGTTTGATATCTTGAACACAGGCTATTATTGGACACTTTATTTCCGATCTTTCTGTTTCCCTGGCTCCTCCTTTTCAGTAAGTCCTATATGCTGCAAGTTCAGATCTGACCATGTCACATCTCTGCTTAAAATCTTCTGTTGCTATTTAATACTACACTGTCTGTGGAGTCGAGTTCAAAACCTTTATATTGTCATTTAACCCATTTCATTATGTGGCCACTACCTGTCTTTTTAACTTACCTCCACTCCACTACTTTTTTTTGTTCTTTTAAAATGAACAGTGCATGTATTCACCACACAGTTTTCACCACTGTGCATGCATTATTTAATTCTCATGGTAGCTTTAGGAGATAGGTACTCTGTGCCATTTTAGAGCTGAGGAAACCAGTGGTTAAGGAATTTGGTGTTGGTCACACAGCTGTGGTGATAGAGCTGCAGTTCCATCCAAGATCTGCCTGACTTTAGATTCTGTGTCTTTTAAAACACTTTTTTGTGTGTTTTTCTGTCTCTGTACCCTTGTTTTACTTTTTACCCTGCTTGAAAAGTCCTCTTCTCTTTCCTTCATTATACCAGCAAAGCCACTTTCTGATGCATAGGTCAGATACCACTGTCACCATGAAATCTTCCTGAGTCCCCTCAATCTGGTATATTCTCTTCCCTTTTTTGAACCCCCGTGGTGCTTTTTCACCTTTCTTACGACACTTAGTCTACATTGCATTGTGGTGATTAATGTACTTGTTTTATATTCTTCACTAAATTGTAAGCTCCTTGAGGGTAGGGATGATGTCTTCTTTATTTTTATTCTCTAAAGTGCCTTGCCAATTCAGATTAGTACTCAAAAAATGTTGAGTGAACATTTCAGTGAGTCTGAGAGAAATAGCCTCTGTAGCCTGTGCTCCTTTAAGAAAAAATACAGAGAAAGGGCTGCTGCATGAGGAGGATTATACTGCCCTAGGGATGTGCCTGAATTGTTATATAACCTATAAGCATGAGAGTGGACATCGTAAACCAAGCTACTGCCATGTTGCAAATAATAGCATTTTCTTTTTTCTACTTTCTTCTCACTACAGTTTTGTCTGATTATTTCTATAATCTTTAAAAGTTTTTGATATCCTTTATGCATTAAATAATATTTTCGCTGGTGTTTGGATAATATTTCATTCCTGAATGATTTAACTTAAATGATTAAATGATTAAAATTTTCTTACACATTTCATTCAGGTATGTCAAAAGGTCCTGTTACCATCTGATTCATTCAGTTTTACTATTAAACTTTAACTGGGACCACAGAGCATTCACGAACAAGAATGACATCTTGGATTAATTCCATTGGGATGCTTGCTCTGTGCCAGATTTTATTTTGCTCAGCTATCAATGAGGCTGTTGTGGAAATGTGGGTTTTCTTTGCTGTGAGAATTTATGCGTACAAAGAGACCTGCTTTTTAGAAAGAACATTGAGAACCCAGATCCCAAGAGGAAGGGTTATTAAAGTTAGTGAACCAGGGTAACCTTATCCAAAGGGTGCCCAGAAACACTGTAAAACAAAAGGTCAATTGCTATTGCTATTTTAGTTATATACCCCCTCCCTCTCCAGGCTTCAGAATTTAATGGGGTTAATTGCATTTATAGTGAGGCCTTGGCAAATAATTTTTAAGTCAGATGAAAATTCTTTAATTTTTTTCCTGTAGAATTCTCAGTATCTGGGCATTACTGTGTGCCATTTGGGAAACAGAATGTTACTTAACTAATGATAATGGATTGTTTTATACTTCTGAGAGATGGCAGTTTTCTAATAGTTTCCATTATTTCACATTTATATAGAGCCAAAAGTGTTCTAGGTACTGGGTTAGACACAGAAACATACAATAATACTGTTTTAATTGCATCAGTGGTACTTAGTAACTACAAAGTATTTTGTGTATATGTGCATGTTTTAAAGGTAGAAATGCTGTTCATGCTTGACACCCTTCAGAATGTTTTCATGTAACTTATATATGAAGAACTTTACCACCACACTGAGAGTTTGTAAATGAAAAAATCAGGACCCAGGCAAGTTAAGTGACCTATACCTGATTACCCAGTTAGCACTAGAACTGTTCCAGTGGTCTGTTCTTATCCAGAAGCATTGTTTTAATTTCCCCTAGGTTCTTTCACTTAGAAAATTCACTTAGAGTTTGAAATTATATGAAAATATGACAAAAATCTCTTATAAGACATCTCTATGAATGGCAAGAATTTTCTTAAGTAGTGTTACAATATTTCCAGGTGCATTTCAACCCTTCATGATGGGATGTAATTTAGATGACAGTCTCCGCATATATTGGCCTAGGGCATGTCAGAGAGTAGATGGCTTTATAGTTTTCATGTAATGTATTATATTTAACTTAAAAAATGGTAGGCATTATAACAAGTAGACATAAGATATTTACAAAGGGAAGAAATATTTGAAGGAAGGAAAGGCACTATTATTTTATAAAGAAAGGTAAAAATTTTCACTGGTCACGGAGCAAATGTTTTATCACATGATAAAGTCCATAGGTATAATAGACATTTCAGAATTAGAAGAAACCAAATTCTCAAGGTACCTGGAATGACTTAAAAGTTGATTTCTGAGGAGTTAAATCCACCATAATATATTTGGAAAAATTTCCCCCAGTTTCCATGGGAATATCAAGGCTATGCATCACTTTATTCTTAAGATATCTAACTTTAACTCACAGCTAGTTTTAACCATTGTTTTTTGTATTGTAATAGAAGACAGTTTTAATGTGAAGTTTTTTCAGAAGTAGCTAGATAGCTTTATATTATATATTTTTTTGCACTGTATATTTCTTCGAGATTTCTTTTTTTTCTTTTCCCTTTTTTTTTTTTTTTTTTTGCGGTATGCGGGCCTCTCATTGTTGTGGCCTCTCCCGCTGCGGAGCACAGGCTCTGGACACGCAGGCTCATGGGCCTAGCCGCTCCGCAGCATGTGGGATCTTCCCAGACCGGGGCACGAACCCGTGTCCCCTGCATCGGCAGGCGGACTCTCAACCACTGTGCCACCAGGGAAGCCCCCCCCCTTTTTTTTTTTAACTATCTGAAGCTGCTTTGTTAAGCTGGTAAATGTAAATTTTTTGTGGCCTGACATAGAAACTCCTAAACTGGCTGCACATCAGGATTCCCCCTGGACACTTTAAGAGTACTGACTCTTTTTACCCACTGAGGACCTATGGAATCTGAATCTTAGGGGATGCCTCCTAGTTATCTTTGTATTCATAAATCTCTCAAGATAGTGGTTCTGCAGCAGCCCTTCCGTATGCCTATATTTAGGAAGTACTAGTATTTATTTTGGAATGTTAACCAGTTTAAAAATCTCATTTTTAAGTTTACTTAGATGTACCTTCTTAAATGATCTTAGAAGCAATGGCTTTATCTGGGTGCCTATACTTAAATTTTGTTCTTAAGTTTATTTTTTTTGCACATATTTTTCTAATTTTCACAGAGACTGTTTATTTGTTTGGTGGCTGGGATGGAACACAAGATCTTGCTGACTTCTGGGCGTACAGTGTGAAAGAGAACCAGTGGACATGTATCTCTAGAGACACTGAGAAAGAGGCAAGTTCTCAGACTTTTCATCCATCTGTATTACGATAGGGGTGTGGTCGTACACTTCTTTTTCTGAATGATTTGTATTCTTTGTAAATGTCTATCAGCAGTGATAGCAGAAGAATTTGTGGTGACAAGTTTGGTTTAAGTATTCTTGCATTCCAGCTTCTATACCTGGTTCTTCAACTATTGGTACATGAACAAATCTATTTTATAGAGATAAATAGAAATGGGTATCTAATGTAATTTAGTTTTTAACCACTTTAGTTAAAATGTAACTGTGTAACTATTATTTTTCTTATGTTCTTGTCACCTCTACTCTTATTTTGAACATTTATCTTATTTTTATTTCCTCTGGAAAAATGTGCTTTTGGTTCCTCACTATCTTACTATTTTGGCCCCTCACTATTTGACTATCTTATCAGTTTTCACAAATGATGTATATTTTATTTTTAACTAAACTTGTATGTATGTATTCATGTGTGAGTCTGTCTATTGATACATATATACATAAAGCTTTTCCATAGTGAATAGGATGTCTTGGATTTACGGCATTCTTTTATTTAATTTTTTGAATTATGTAAGTGCATAATTAATTATACCCTGATATAAAGCACATATTCATATATTATTTTTTAAATCATTATAGAATTTTTTATTGTACTTTTCCCTCTAAGCAATTTCAGATTACAAGGTGAAAAATAAACTAAAACAAAACAGTAGTAGCAGCAAATGAAAAGGGGAGGAAAAGACCTAATTCAAAACCACTGATTTTAATCTAGAACGGCCATTTTTTTAAAATCTGGTGCTATGTCTTTAATCTTAGGAAATTAGATTCTTGTTTACTTGGTGTGTTCCTTTGTTAATCATTTGGGTAGTTTTTATCTTTTTAAAGAGATCTTAAAATTCTGGTTTCTATTTATTATCCCTATGAAAATGGCCTTTGCCTTTTCAATATTAAAGTACCATTTTCTGAAATGATTATTTTTATCCTCAACAAAAATAAAGACAGATCTTAAAAGAATACATATCTGATTTCTCTTAAATTATTTTAAATCTTAGTTAGTTGTATTTGTAATTATTCTTGCAAGAAGCCTACAGTTCATCCTGAAATCCTCCCTCTTCTTCATTGAGGGTATCTAATTAGGGCCTAAAGTTCCACCGGTTCTAGCACTCAGTATTGCGTTTCAGATGTTTCTTCCTCTCTATTCCTTTTGGCACTAATTCCAGCTTTGTGGTTTCTTTCTTAAACGTTTTTGCTTCCATTGTTGATCTCCAGGTCTATTGTCCATTCATTAGCACAGTCTTTAAAAAAAAAAAACATTTGGCCATGTGACACCTCTGCTTAAACCCTATGGTTAGCTTCAGTCCCTGTTTCTGTTATCTACTGCATTCCATATATTACATTACAAGCACCCACAAAACTTTAGTGGCATATAGTAATAAGCATTTATTTTGTTCACAAGTCTGTAGATTGGTTGGGCTCACTCATGTGCTGGGAGTCAGCTGACTGTCAGCTAGTCTAGATTAGCTTCCGAGACTACTTGGCTCTGTTCTACATAGCCACTCATCTTCCTATTGGCTAGCATGAGTCTTGTTCTCATGTAGGGGCAGGGCTGCAAGGAGGATGAAGTAGACATGAGCTCTCAATTAGATATATTATTGTCCCATTTTCCCCAAAGAAGTCATGTGACCAAATCCACAGTTATTGGGTGATGGGCAGCACTATCCAAGGGCATAGATACAGGGAAGTGTGAGTAATAACAGCAACAACAATAATGAAGTTTATCTACCTTAGTTCCTTTTGCTTAGAGTAAAAACTTCAAATTTCTCATCATAATTTGGTCCCCATCTACTTTTCTAGCCTCATTTTTTGACTTTATGTGCTAGCCATACTTATAGTTGCTAGAATTATTCAACGTTCTCACCTGTGTTCTTTGTAATAGTGTTTTCCCAGTTTGGAATTAACAGAGGCTGCTCCTCCCGTGCACCCAGCTTTTATGTAGTATATGCCTACTTACTCTTTAAAACACAGTTCAGACTTCAGTTCCTCTGTGAAGCCTTTCTTGACTTCCCTAACCAGAATTAGAAGCTTCCTTAGGTGTGAACACTTAACCCCTTACATTCCTTGAATGGGTTACTATAATGATTGGTTTACATTTCTGTTTCCCTATGGAGACTCTGAATTCCTTAAGGCGTGGATCATATGCTTACTCTTTAGTGAGTAAATAGTTCAGATAAGTTAAATAAAAAATTAATGCTGGAGAAAAGCAAAGGAATGACAAATACAAAATTCAGGAGAGTGGCTGTTTTGGCAGGAAAGGGCGATGGATTACAGGGGTCCTCAAAAGTAATGTTAATGTAATATTCTAAGTTATATTTAGAATGCAATTAATAATTATTTAAAACTAGTACTGGGAACATACAGAAATTATTTTGATGAGAATACTTTTTTTCTGTTATTTTGAAGTCCATAGAGATAAGTAAAGTGGTGATCCAGTACTGGAATTCAGATTTATTATAATTTATTACTACTTTCTTCATTTAAACACCTAAAAATCTTTTGTTGATCCAGCAGTGAAGTGAATGAGGATATATGGCTCCAGCAAAATGCTCATTCCTTCCAAAATTGAACAGTTTCATTTTGTTTTTTACACCAGTAAGTACAAGTTTTATTGTTTGATGATACCCCAGTGCATATGTTTTAAAAGTATGATATTCAATTAAAAAGCAAAATTACTATGTATAAAATAATTAAGCAACAAGGATATATTGTACAGCACAGGGAAATACAACCATTATTTGATACTCACTTTAAATGGAGTATAATCTATAAAAATATCGAATCACACAGAAAAACCAAAATTAATTTAATTCACTTTAATTTACTTAGACTAAATAATGTATCTAATAGCTCATGTAGTAAATTGAAAGATAATAGAATGGCTCAGTTTTTAGAATAATTATTTTAAATGTTCATGTAGATATGCATGTAAGTTTTTATCAGTTCAAGACAAATTGTATTTTTAATTTTGCATTTTTATAAATCTCTTTAATATCTAGCTTAGTGGAAGACAGCTAGATTCTCTTATGTGCTTTTGCATTTAATCTTTTGCAACATGTTGTTTTATGTGAGATATATGAAGAAGATTGGACCTCACATGGATACATTCTTGGAAAGGAAACTATTATTTTAATAGTAGCCTTTTTATATAATAGCACATGTACTTTTTTGATCTTATACCCCAAATTGACAAGTTGTTTGCTTCTTAAAAATAATTGCACTGTAGTCTCTGAAACCATATCAGCTAATGTTTTGTAATTCTGTTACATTAAAATCCACTGATCTGTGTTGCTCTTTGAATGGATCTTTTACCCATGCTTGTTTTTTTGTTCAGTGTGTTGGTCACCTGAAAAATATTGGTTCCCTGAGTTATGCAGGTCTTCAAATGTTGACATATTATTATACAGTATCCCCCAAACCACATATGATCACTCTCATTAGAAAATTCTTTTAAGTGTTGGGAAGGTGTCAAGATCGCAGTGTCAGGTAGAAGTTTTCTAAAATTCTAAATTTGCTTAAAAATGTGCATTTTATTATTGGCAACAAATTTTATCAGTTGTTTTTCTTCAAGGATAACATACTTACTTCATTTATTTTTCAGAAAATGTCTGAATAACCGTACTTGGATTGTTAGTTTTCTTTTGAGTAAATATCATGTTTCCTGGAAAAAGCAGCTACGTCAGCTTGCAGCTCAAACAATTGCATAAAATGCTTTTCCTTGAGACAACCATCATATATCAAGTAGCACTGTTTTATAGTTTTCTAAATCTCTTTAATTGTGACTTAATAGAAGGCAGCCAGATTCATATCTGCTTCTGCATTCAGTCTGTTGTTATATCAAAAGTCATGTAGCCTCTGGAAAATATCACATACACTTATAAGAGTAAGAGTGAAAAGACACATTTTTTAATCTTAGTATTGTTATGAAAATAACTTCGTAGAATCCCTGAAGACCCCAGACTGCACTGAGAACTGCTGCTTTAATCCACATTCCCTTTTCACATATAAACAGTTAGCCAAATAATGCCTTAATAATGTCCTTTATAGGTATCTTACTGTTACCCCCAACCTCTATCCCTGACCCAGGACTCAATTCATGATCATGCAGTACATTTCAGTGTCATGTTTCTTTAGTGTCCTTTAGTCTGGAACAGTTCCTTGACTTCTCTTTGTCTTTCTTGACCTTGGCATTTTTGAAGAATACAGGGCAATTGTTTTGTAGACTATCCTTCAATTTGATCTGTCTGATGTTTCCCCAGGATTGGATATAGGTTAAGCATTTTTAGCAGGAATGCCATGTGGAGGACATCGGGTCCTCCTAAGTATGTCCTGTCAGGAGACAGGCACATCATGTCAATTTGTCCGATGTTAGCTTTGATCACTTGGTTAAGAAGGGTGCTCACCAGATTTCCCACTCCATATTAATAAGTAATTTGTGAGGAGACATTTTGAGACTATGAAAATATTCTGTTACTCATCAAACTTTTGCCCTTCTAGCATCCATTGATGAAACTGTTAAAGCTTTTCCCAAAGTGGTTGTACTATTTTATATTCCTTCCAGAAATTTATGAGAGTTCTGGTCGTTCCCTGTCTTCTTTCCCTGTTGAACTGCTTTGGCACCTTTCTCAAAAATCAATTGAGGGCTTCCCTGGTGGCACCGTGGTTAAGAGTACGCCTGCCGACGCAGGGGACGCGAGTTCGTGCCCCGGTTCGGGAAGATCCCACATGCCGCAGAGCGGCTGGGCCCGTGAGCCATGGCCACTGAGCCTGCGCGTCCGGAGCCTGTGCTCTGCAATGGGAGAGGCCACAACAGTGAGAGGCCCACGTACCGCAAAAACAAAACAAAACAAAAATCAATTGAGCATATAAGTATATGTCTCTCTTTGGACACTCTAATCTGCTCCATGATCTTTTGGTCTATTCATATTCCAGTATGACACTCCTTCAGGTCAAGTAATGTAAGACACTTTCGTTCTTCTTTTTAAAAATTATTTTGACTCTTCTAGGTCCTTTACATCTTCATATAAATTTTAGAATCATATTGTCAGTTTCTAAAACTGTTGGACTTATGATTGGAAATGTATTCAGTCTATAAATCAATTTGGAGATAATTGATGTCTTAATGATACTGAGCCTTCTAATCCATGAACAGGGTTAAATTTCCATTTATTTCAGTCTTATTCATTACCTCCCAGCACTCGGAGTTTGCAGATTAGAGGTCCTTTTTATTTTTATTAAATGGATCCCAGTGTATTTTGTTTTTCCATGCTACTGTAAATGAAACTTAAACATTTTTAATTTTCAATTTGTTTGTATCATGTCACTTTTCTAAGTCCATTTATTATTTCTAAAGGTTTCTCTTCTGTTATATGTTGATTTCTTAGGATGTTTTAAACAAATAGTCCTGTCATCTCTGAATAGAGACAATTTTAACTTCTTTCTTTCCACTCTCTTTTTCTGTCATAACTTTTAATTTTATTTTTTAATGCCTTATTGCACTGATTTGGACTTCCAGTACAGTATTAAATAGAAGAGATGAGAATAGACATCCTTATTTTGTTTCATGTCTTAGCAGGAAAGCATTCTGTATTTCACCATTAAAGGGAAAATTAGATTTAGGATTTTCATACATTCTTTATCAGATTGAGGAAGTTCATTTCTATTCCTCGTTTGCTGTGAGTTCTTCCTGATGCATATTTGTTGGGTTTATCAAGTGCTTGTTCTACAATATATATATTGGTAAGATTGTGTATTTTTCCCCTTTATTCTTTTACTTTTTTTTTTGGCCATGCCACACGGCTTGCAGGATCTTAGTTCCCTGACCAGGGATTGAACCCAGGCCCCGGCAGTGAAAGCACAGAGTCCTAACTACTGGACCACCAGGGAATTCCCCCTTTACTCTTTCAATGTGGAAAATTACCTTGATTGATTTTTCAAATGTAAAATTGACTTTGCATTTGTGAAATAAAACCCTTGTAGTTATGAAATATTATTCTTATATATTGCTGTATTCTATTTGATATCTTGTTAAAGATTAGTTTTATTTCTGTATTCATGAGGTATACTAGCTACCCGTATGTCACTTCTGCTCTTCCTCCTTTGTAATATTGTTATTTGGTTTCAGTGTTATGTTGTCCTCGTAAAATATGTAAGTTAGGAATGAATAGAATACAAGTTTAAAAAAAGGAGGTCTTTTTCTTCCTCTGTTTTCTGAAAAATTTTGTGTAAAATTGATACTATTTTTTTCCTTAAGTATTTGATAAATTTTATGAGTGTAGGCATCTGTGGCTGGCCTTCTCTTTGTGGAAAGATTTAAAATTATGAATCCAAGTTTTCAGATTTTCTCTTTCATCTTGTGTCAATTTTAATAAGTTATATTTTTTCCAAGGAATATGTGCATTTTATCTACATGGTCAAATTTTACTATGTTTTTCAATGATAGTTCCTTATTTTGTTTTTAATTTCTATTGATAGTATTGCTTTCATTTCTGATACTGGCAATTTGTATTTTCTCCCTTTAAAAAAAATTAGTCTTGCTAGTGGTTTATAATTCTATGAATGTTTCAAAAAAAACTTTATTAATTTTCTCTATTTTTTTTGTCTGTTCTGTAGTCTCTTGGTTTCTAGTCTTCTCTTTATTCCCTTTTTTCTCCTTAGTTAATTTGTAATTTGATGAGTAATTTGCTCATCATTTTAATAGCACTTGTGCTAATTAAGCTGAAGCAAGGAATTCTGTTATTCTCCTATTAAAACTTCAGATTTTACACTCTAGGAAATATGGCATCGATACATTATATCTTACCTGATACTTGTTTTTCAGATTATTTAATTACAGAGGAAATTCTTTCTTTCTTTCTTTCTTTTTTTTTTTTTTTTTTACTAAGTAAAGAACTTTATTAACCTTTTTTAAACTTTATTCCCAGGCTTCTTCAGCTTAATTAGCTGCAAAGAATGAATTGTATATAAGCAAAAACCGGAAAGAGCCACAGTGTCCAGAGGCTTGGGCTTAAAAATATTAGAGATCTAGATTTTATCAGATCCATAAACAAAATTTTAAAAAGCAGTCATATAAAATAGCAGCTCCCAGTAACTTCTTCAAGATTTTTCTTCTTCAGAAGTTAACTCAGTTCAGTTTGCTTCATTCTTGGAAGCCTCATCAAAATTCTCCACAAGATCTGGAACTTCATCATCGTCATCCTCTCCAGTGGCAAGTGGTGCTTTTCCATCCGCAGGTTATTTGGGCAGAGCTTCAGCCAGTCTCCTTAAACTGGTCGGCCTGTCTGCACCAAGGTGGTTTAAGGTGCTGGGTAGCATTTCTGTCAGCTGCTTTGTCTCAGCATGGCCTGTAATGGTGAAAATGTTTGCTGCCAGAGATGCCTGAACTTTAGGGTTGTTAAAGTGGATCACTGTCCCTTGGTTTGTGAACATATTCACTTCTTCAATACCAGAGATATTGTTTACCCGTAACTTCTTTAAGGAGAACTGAAGTTTTTTGTCGTTTGCTGTGGCTGTTCTGTGAACCACCTTCTTTCTGCAAGCAGTTCCTTTCCCACCACTGTGCATTTGTGCCTGCAGTTTGGCGAGGTTTCTCCTGGTTCATGATAGTTTCTTTCATCTTGTTGCAATGGAAATGGGGCCGTGTAGGGGACTAGGGTTGGCACTTAGGGGTTCTCGGGCAGACCAGCTGAGGTTAGGAGCGCACACACAGGGACGCAAGATGGCCGCTGGAGCGGAAATTCTTTCTTAAGTAACATTTCTACCTTATCTGCTGAAGATTTCCCTTCACAAAAATCTCTAAAAATAATTTTTAAAATAGTAATTAGTGTGAACACTAAATTGCAGATTTAAATCAACTTAATATCTGGATTAATAACACTAATGTCAAACTGTTCTTCCTGTCTAATATTTTTATTCCTTCATTTAATCTAAATAATGCTGGATTACTCTTCCTATAATACTGCTTTTTTATTTTATATCCTTCTCTAGAAACCTATAATAATTTTTTAATGCTTGCAAGATTACATTCAGTTCTCCTCTGTCAGTCATTCACAGGCTTTCTATTTCTACCTTATACTTCAACTCTGTTATTTCTGTGGCAGGAATTCTTTATCTCAGTCATAACCCCACACGTTGTATTTAGTGTATTTTTGCTTTTGTTTCTCTTATCTTCGGGAGAAAACAATCTGGAAGAGTGGAAAGAACACAGTGTTTGGCTTGGTTACACTGGGGCTTAGATTCTCTATCTTAGTTTTGTGACTATAGACAGATTACTTAGACTTTGTGAAATGGTGGTATTATTTCTTTATGGAGTTGTTACAAGGATAAATGAAATATATACACACATACATAGTAATAATATAGACAGAATTTAGTAGATATTTAACAAATATTAGTTCTCTTTTCTTTTCCCTCTTTCAGATAATCCAGTCCTACCCAATTGAAGTTCCTTTTTTTTATTTTTTCATGAACTCCTTTTTTGGGCCTTATACTACAGTTTTTTGTTGTTTGTTTTCTTTTTTTACCTTTTATTGTGTCCTGTGATACAAGTGATCTCAACTAATTAATTTTTATTGATAATATATTGTTCTTCATTTTGTTCCCTAGTTGTTTAATGCAGCTGAGTCATTTATTGTCAGGAGAGTCAATTTTATATAATGTAAAGGCTGGATGAAGAAGTCAAGACTTGGAATCTCATTCTGCTTCTGTCACTAGCTTACTAGCTTTCAGGGTGATATCATTCCTCTTTGAGCTTATCTCCTCATCTTTAAAAGGAGATCATTAAACTACACTTTTATTAAGGTTCCTACCAATTATGAAATCTAAATATTCTAGGAGTGCCTGTTTTATGCTAGATTCTGATGAAGCGTACAAAAATATTTTGAAAAACCAAATGTGTCTTTAAGTAGATTGACATGTACAAAAGAATTAAGGTCTATACACAAATGACTAAAATGTAATGGAGTATATAGTAAAAGCCATATAAGTGTTATAAACAGAGTGCCATAGAATAGAGAATAGTTCATCTCATCTTTCCTGGTAGAGTTTAAGCTTTTCTAAGTAAGATTTGTGTCTCCTACTGCTTCTTTTATTTTCCCCTAGAGATTTAAGCCTAGTATTGGACATATATATTAGTTGGACTTGATACAAGATTCTGAGCAAACCTTTTCGTGAAAGTAAACAAAATACGGCATTTAATTTTGTCTTCTGTTATTTATTCTTTGAATTTTTTTCTTTTCATTCTTTTTTTTGCTCTCCACAGAATGGTCCTAGTGCTAGATCATGTCATAAAATGTGCATTGACATTCAACGAAGGCAAATCTACACACTGGGGCGTTATTTGGATTCCTCTGTGAGGAACAGCAAATCTCTGAAAAGTGATTTCTATCGTTATGACATTGACACAAACACATGGATGTTACTCAGTGAGGATACTGCTGCTGATGGAGGACCGAAACTGGTGTTTGATCATCAGGTTTGGTGCACAGATAACTGTATGGTGGAATTAATTAGTGCTCAGTGACTGTTGCTCTTAGAGTTTATTTCACATGTTATGCTGAGTTTTCTATTGGTGGTTTCTACTACAAATACCTATGACAGATAATAAAAAGAATTACTGTTTCAGTAGATATAAAGTTATTCTTTAAAAGTTATTTTCTCTTGTTTGGTGCAGAATAAAATACTAAGATCTCAAAACACAGTTGTTAATTTATAAAAAATTTATAGAGAGTAGATGGAACAATACATATTAGGAAAAACAGATTTAGTTTTATGATATTCATAAATCATACCAATAACAACTTGCCCTTTTAAAACTTTTTATTCTACATTCCTGGAAAATTTTAAATTATTTTATAATGAGTTCAAGAATTGGAAATGTAGAGTTTTTCTTCCAGTGCGAGTGAAATATACTTTTGTATATAATCACAAACTCAGTATAAAACAGGTAAGAATTTGGCGTGTACTAGATGAAGTTTAAATTCAGCACCAATAGAAGTCATAGAATGATGTTGTAGACAAGAAGACTACATACAGCAATCTCTTAAACCATTTAAATATTAATATGTATGTAGCTGTCATATCATCATCCCCATTATCATTGTTATCTGTCTTTGAAAACTTATATCAGTTCAGTACAGGTCAGTACTACCTCAAACAAAAGAGTAGCCACTTTGAATTCTGTAGGCAGTTTTGCTTTGCTTAACCCATATCCAAAGGTTTTTGGAGTATGGGGAAGAAAAAGACTTTTAAAAAATCTGTAACACTATTGATGAACAAAGCATTATGTATTACTTGAGAAACGGGGAGTGGTGCTAGAATTTATGACAGAATCTAGCTTATGCCTAATATCTAGGCATTAAAACCCAAGTCTTTATTTATTGTTTCTTTACCAGTTTTTGTTAATTCTTTGCTTTAAAACTTTCCTCCTGCCATATTTATACTAACAAGTAGTTTTAATAGGAGAATGGTAAGGAAAAGAGGAGTGGCTTATATGTCTATTGAGTATGTGGTGGGTGGAAAATCAAAAACATTAGTCTTCAGAGTACTCCCTAGATTGAATTTGGAACTTGTGCTGGCTGTATGTAACCGAGCTCTGTAAAGCTTTGCACTTCTCTGCTGACATCCTCAGTGTTGTTCATGTGGAAAATAAGAACTCCCAAAAAAGTTAGACTTCTTCTGATCTTTTAAAAACAGAACATCAGCAGATAACGTTGTTAGGGAAACAGTTTATTTTCTTGCCTCCAACTGGTTACAAATTTCTTTTCCAAAAGAGGCTTATGTTTTTACAGGTTGAAAAAAAGAATAACTTAGGGGTAGTCTGAGTATAGCACATATGCTGTCCTTGTGTGGGGGCCTTTGTTTCTCTTGACTTTGGTAAAACAGAATGTTCCCTGAAGCCTAGGTTCAATAATGCTTGGTTTTCAACTCATTAGGTAGGTGTTATTAACAGAACACTAGGGGTGAAGAAGCCAGGATTTCAGTGCTAATTCAGCCACCAGCTGCTTCTGTGACCTTGAACAATTAACACAATGTATAAGCCTCCATTTTCTGTTCTGTTTCATGAAAATAAAGTTATAAGTTGGAACCTACTCCAAAAATTACTTGGAGTTGTTTGTGACACTTTAAGATTTGACACTTAACATTCAAATTTGAGAGGAACGTGAGAAAGTTAGAGGCCTGAAGATATGGTTAAAAGTTACTTTGCCATTTTGAATTTTAACATATTAAAACAATTAAAATTCAAAGACATTTGTATTTCCTAAGGACACAGTGGCAGCTTAGTTCTGAAGCTTTCCATGTTGTTGCTTTGTGTGATCTTTCAGGAACAATGAGAACCAAACAAAAAGATTTTAAAAAAACAAAAGTCACATATTCAGCAAAACCAGAAGCCAAAGAAAACCCACAACTCCCAATTCCTTGTAAGTTTAGCCAAAAACAACTGGAATACCCAGAACCTGTATTGAAACTCACAGCAATGTAATGGGGAGAACTGGGAATGTAGAGGAAGCTTAGCAGAAGTACATCGTAATGGAAGTGTCATGAGCAGAGCAGAAATTGAACCCAGTGCAGCCACTGGGGGAGTCAGTTAAATACCATGTGGAAAGTGCCTAGCAGGGCCCATAAGTGGTAGATATCAGAAAGCACCATCTTCCAAAAGCAAAGGAAACACTATGACAAGTGGGGACAGTGGCTCTTTATGCATGTCCATTGAAGGAACTGGGGGAGCTCAAGGCTCAAGATAGAAGCCCCCTAAACCAGATGAGGTTCAAGGTTAGAGAAGATGGCTTCACAGAAGTGCCATATTTTGAAGAAACCATTCAGTTCAGTAGCAATAGAGGAGGAAGTCCTTGAGCAAGAATGTCACACTTCCATAGGGACCTTGTATTATCTGGTCCAGGGGAATTCAGCTCATTTTAAATATGAAAAACTAAAAAGCAGTAAACACCAAATCTTTAGAGAAGTACTCTAAAGAAAAACAATAAAAGGAAAAAGAATAGCAAAAACTTTCTTTCATGCAACAGCAGATGAAAATTATATTCCAATATTCTAACATGAATTAATTGACTTAATGAAGCTTGAAACTCTGAAGAAAACTACAAGGCATACATTCAAGAATGCAGATGAGATGGCCAAATAATAGGACCTGGTAAATAACTGGACCTGGTAAATCTCAAGAAAGAAATTGAAGAAAAATATAGTAACACTTCAAAAAATGAAGACTAGTTTACAAGGAACATAAAGAAGAATAGGTTAGGGTCATAAGAAATAAGAAAGGCAGGTAAAGAAAACAAATATAGATGTAAGGGCTAGCCAGAAAATTACAGATAGAGAAGGCAGGCAAAAGAGAGCCAACGTACACATAATTGGAGACATTAAAGAAGAAAACCAAAACAATGGAACAGAAGAAATATTTATACATAAAATTCAAGAAGACTTTCCTCAAGAAGGAAGCCTATTCCACGTAGTATAAGAGGACCTGATATTGATAAATTCAGGGAAAATTGACCTAGGCATTCAACTGTAAGATATATATATTACTAACACTGAATTTCAAAGATAAAGAGGCCATTTGGTGGGCAACTAGATGAAATGATCCAGAAGTAAAATGAGACTGATATCAGATTTCTCTACAGCTGTATTCAGTGCCAAGAGACAATAGAGCAATATCTAGAAGGTATTCAAAGAAAAGACAGTGTGAGCCAAGGGTTTTATATCTAGCCAAACTGTCCTTCAAATATAAGCACATTTTGAGGAAATTGCTAGAAAATGGAATGTGAGCTAATCAAGAAATGACAGGAGAAACTTTAATCACAGTATTGGAGATCTCAGCTCATTGGCATTCTCCCTGGGTCATTGTGGATCATTGGCAGGCTGAACATATATTTTTACCCTCCTCCTGCCCAACATCCTGTGAAATGATGAGAATATATTAGTAATAGTGTAGAAAAAGAAGAAAGAATGCCCTTAGGGAATTTAAAATATTTGAGGGAATTTCTCAAATAGAAAGCAGGTAGGATCAGATCCAACCAGAAGAAACCACAACCTATAAGATAGCAGCAACTTGAGTCTCAAAGCATGTAGTTGGGGCAAACATTAGATGATCAGTTGGAGATGAAACAGCAGGACATTTTCCAGTTTGACTGAGTAGCATTGAACTGTGATAATTATTAATAGGTCAAGTGTTCAGTGTGGTCATTGGAGCCGGACAGATAGAGCAATACTCCTAAGAGGCACTGGAGAGCTGCTGCAGAACCTTTCACAGCATCATGTCTCATCTTGCCTTACCCAGTCCCTTGAGATAGACTACTGTATATGCAACAGGCAGATGAATAGGGATTCTCAGATACAAAGAAGACTAAAACAATAACCCCCAAATCCAAATATTTGAAGATAATTAATACTATGAGATATGAGGTACTGAACTCAACAGATTAAGAATCAACAAAGAAGAACGGTTTGTAGTGTAAATTGAAGAAGTCTTTAAGATAAATTTAAGTGATTTCTTAGAGCAATTCAGGAGGCTATTGCATTCATGAAAAGGAAATATATAGAAAAATTATAAATTAAAGATTCGATAGTGAAATTAAAATCTCAGTAAATAGATTAAAAAGCAGTGTGGACATACCTCTAAATGGTTACTAAATTAGTGAGGTAAGATTATGAGAGAAAAGTTAAACAGAGAAAAGGGTCTGAAGTTCCAACATCCACCTTATAGGAGTTCTAGAAAGAGAATGGAGGCCAAAACAATACAAAAAATAGATAAGTAGCAGGAGTAAATTGATGGGAGGAGAGAATTGAACATATAATGGCTAGTATTTGTGCTTTAGCAACAACAATAAAAAAATAGGTGTTTTACATACACTTTATTCTTTAAACATAAATGCCACTTGTATTCAGCATCTAATTACCAACTTGAACTTACGTATTCTTCGAAATAGAATTTGTTTCACCTGGAGACTGATTGCTGCAAATGTCTTTTCTTGTGTTTGTTTTGCTATCTGGTAACAACATAATTTGAAGAATTTTGTAAAATAAATGCAGAGAGATGAATTAAGCTGCATCACTCTTATTCACATATTTTCTCTCTTATTAAATGGTAGCAAGAGGAATGCTTGCCTAGAATGGAGAGAAGGGAGTTTTTATAAGGAGGATGTGATCACTGTTTGCCCACAGAGTATGATCAGTGTTTACTCTTAGTTATAAGTCAGTACCTAATGTATTATTGGTTGATTTGGTAAAAATTATGCAGCTTCAAGAAAGCATAAAGCTCCTTAACCCAGCATATTTTATTCTCACTGGAAAAAAAATGGAAACCTGAAAAGGTATTTAGAAATCCATCCTGAATCTCTGCCAGGTGTTGAGCAGTATTTTAATAAGTGCATATGATAATCAGGGATGGTATTTGGTGTTATTAAGACAATGTTCACTTTCTTTGAGATTCTAAAACCGCACACATTGGTTTCATTTTAGCACATATGATAGGAACAATCTAAAACTATTCAATCTTTGCCTTGTTCTATAGATGTGTATGGACTCAGAAAAACATATGATCTACACCTTTGGTGGTAGAATTTTGACGTGTAATGGCAGTGTAGACGACAGCAGAGCCAGTGAACCACAATTCAGTGGATTGTTTGCTTTCAACTGTCAGTGTCAAACCTGGAAACTTCTTCGAGAGGACTCCTGTAATGCTGGGCCTGAGGACATCCAGTCTCGTATAGGACACTGCATGCTATTCCACTCAGTAAGAATATTCTGTACATTGTCTTATGTTATTGTGTCATGTATCTCTCAATAGGAAAAGAAGTGGTGAAATCTAATTCTTCAGTAAGAGTAAATTTTTCATTAGAAATAAATGTGTGGGCAATGATAGACAAAAACAAAGCTACCTTTAACACGGAACTGTTTGCTAATTATAAGATTCTTCTGTCAACCTAATAATTCCTAAGTAGTTATCAGCTGAGTACTAATCTAGGCACTTTAATGACTAACTTCACTGCTTATATGTAGTAGCTATTTCTCTTTCTTATATACCTTTCTACTTACTGTTTTCTCTTAGTGTCTAGAAGATCAATTTTCTTATCTGTTCTTATTTTCCCCTCTGCTACTCTCCATTAAGTGCAAAGGGTTAAGAATTGACTTAATAGAATTAAAATTTATCAGCAAAACCCAGCATACAGACATTTCTTTAACCTTTTTTTTTTTTCTTTTTTTTTGCGGTACGCGGGCCTCTCACCGTTGTGGCCTCTGCCACTGCGGAGCACAGGCTCCAGACACGCAGGCTCAGCAGCCATGTCTCATGGGCCCAGCCACTCAGTGGCATGTGGGATCCTCCCAGACCGGGGCACGAACCCGTGTCCCCTGCATCAGCAGGTGGACTCTCAACCACTGCGCCACCAGGGAAGCCCTCTTTAACCTTTTTATGTGCTATAGTGAAAACTTGGGCTTCCTGCTGTGAACATAACTTTAAAAATACACTGTGGAATATTTTTAACATATACCAAAGTAGAGAGAAGAATATAATAAATTCCCATGTACTTATTTATCAGTTTCAACAGTTAGCATTATTCGACTGTTCATTTTTCATATATCTAACCCACTTATCTCTTTTTTTAATGTTTCTTTGATTTTTAAGTTTATTCTTAAATTTTATTGTGTTGGGGTATTTTGAAGCAAATTCCAGACGTTGTATCATTACACCTATAAATACCGTATTGTATCGCTAACAGGTAAGGACGTTTTAAAAACATAATTATAGTATCATTATAAAACCCAACCAAAGTATTGACAAAAATGATTTCTTTATATCATTTAATATTGCATTCATTTTTTCCCTAAAATACTGAAAAATACCTTTTCATAGTTGTTTTATCCAAGTCAGGATCCAGAAAAGGTCTATGTATATTGCATTTGGTTGTTAAAGCTCTTAAATTTCTTGTAATCCATAACAGTACTCCCCTGTCCTATTTTTTTCCCTCTGTATACCACTTATTTGTTAAAGCAAGTAAATCTAGAATTTCCCATTTTCTCAGTTTGACCGATTTTATACTCATGGTGTCATTTAACATGATCCTCTATCTTCGATATTTCCTGTGAGCTGGTGTGTAGATCCAGAGGCTTGAATTTAGTTTAGATTCACTCTGCTTTTTAGGGCAGGCCAAAAGGGGAGTTGCAAGAATACTTCACAGCTGGTCTAATTGCAAGATATAAAGAGACATTTAATGTGTAGTTGTCATACTTTTGGTGATGTTAAAATTGTTCTGGTTGGGTTTAGGTGTTAACAGCCTGATCGATCAATTACAAAGTTTCCTGTCAACTTGTTATCTGATGGGTTTAGCAGCCACTGATAGTCACAGACTATAGTGACTATAGTCATAGACTAATCTATAGTCATAGATTTTAGTAGGGTTTGAAAAATGGTCATTTTTCTAATCACATAGTTTCTTCATTTATTAACTGTGATTGTACTATAAAAGCTTATCCTCGTTAACTAACTGGCTACCCTAATATGTAAACCGCACAGGATAGGTAATATAAATGTTTGATTCTTTTCCTCTGTCACCTTTTCATGTTAATGAGCTGAGGCTCTAGAGTTTACCAATGTTTTTGGTTTTTTTTAATTATTATTATGAACTTGGGAATTTTATTTATTTTATGTGTTTAATCCAATGCTGTCATTATTCTTTTTTTTTTTTTGCGGTATGCGGGCCTCTCGCTGTTGTGGCCTCTCCCTGTGGAGAACAGGCTCTGGACGCGCAGGCTCAGTGGCCATGGCTCACGGGCCCAGCCACTCCGCGGCATGTGGGATCTTCCCAGACCGGGGTACGAACCCGTGTCCCCTGCTTCGGCAGGCAGACTCTCAACCACTGCGCCACCAGGGAAGCCCCATTATTCTTTTTGATCCCTTAATTTTTCTCTATCTTCAGCCAGTGGGAGTGCCCACCTCCCAGTATACCTTTGCATATATGGACACGCGCATATATGTATGTATGTCTTTTTTAGTAAGAGAAAAATCATGGGTTCATACTGATATGTCCAAGTCAAATTTAAGATCATAGAGTTTTAAAATTTAATATCTTTGATTTTGTTTTTGTGTATCTTTTAAGGTTAAAATCCTACTTCCTAATGACGATATGTTACTTGCTCTGTCTTTCTATAATAGTTTACAGAATAGCAAAACTAACAACAAAATCACTGAGTGCTGTTTAAGATTGCTTTCTGATTATTTTTCTGTTTAAGATATTGCCTACTAGGGATGGGAGTCAAAAACAAGAATTAAAATCACTAGAAATACTACTTCTCTGTGTGATCACGTGTCTCTGTGTGATCATATCTTTGTATACAGGCTTTGTATATAGGCTTATTTGCTTCACTTTTTTTCAAAGATTATTTTTTCTTTTAAGTTAATTTTGTTTTCTAATTAAGTAAAAACATATACATAGTTCTAAAGGCAAAACCGTAAGTCAGTATCCTTTTGGAGATATATGGTTTTTATCCCTGTCTTCCTGTTCTGTCACTTCCCCTATAGCTGTCCTTTATTAGTTTCCTTTGTTTCTTTTTGAAGAAAGAAACAAACACAACACACATTACTATTTCTCCTTTCTTACACAAAGGCAGCACCCTATAGCCATTATTCTGCACCTTGCTCTTTTTTTACTTTAATAGGATATCTTAGAGATTACCTGTTAGCAGTATATAGAGAGCTTCCTCATTCTGCTTTGTACCAGTATAGTACTCCATTGCATGGAATCTCTCATGAAATTACTTTTTTAGAGTTATAAATTTTAAAAGGATCATTCTGAATTCTTCGTGGAAATGACTTTTTTTTCTTCTTTGCCCTTTTTTTCTTATTTTTCAGAAAAATCGTTGCTTATATGTATTTGGTGGCCAGCGATCAAAGACCTATTTGAATGATTTCTTTAGTTATGATGTGGATTCTGATCATGTAGACATAATATCAGATGGTACCAAGAAAGACTCTGGAATGGGTAAAGGCATTTAGTGATTCTTCTCTCATGTCTTAATTACTTTAGGTAGAAGACTATATCCCATTTTCTTTTCTTTCTAACCATTCTTTATCCTTTTCCCATTTGTTTAACTGAAGTGATTCTAAAAGGAAGAAAACCCTCTACCCGCTAAACTATTTAATTCAACCTGTTTAAAAATACTATATGAATTATTATTGTGATTTCCTTTGAGCAGAAAGACAATGTGTGAATTTCTAAAGGAATTATGTGTGTGCTTGTAATGGGTGATTGTAAGAATTAATAACTTAAAAACTGTATTATCCTGTATTTGCTAATTCTTTCCACCTCACTAAAGTGACTTGTATATTAGGCACATATAGTAGAGTATGTCTTTGTTCTGAGGGAAGACTTCACATAATTCATTGGTAATGCCATATAGCTTTACAAGCTCTGCATCCAGGAAGTTATTCTCCTGGTGATAGGGTAACTAGTTTGCCTGAGATAATGCCAGTTCATGTATAATTATTAATAGTGCCCCATTCACTCTCAAAAGTGTCTTATTTTGGATAATTTACATAGTTACCCTGCTTAGTAGTCACTTTGGTTGTGATTGGTATACACAGAAGAATGGTATTTGTTTAAGACCCAATGGTTTAAAATGCCTAATTAGAGCAAAGGGTGAGAAATTAGATCAGCTTGCTTTTCCTTTTATCTATTATTTATAAATATATATATATATTTTTAAATAGTTGTTTATATTTAGGAGGAATTTTTTTAAAAAACAAGATAGCACCATCGTAAAAAAATGCATGTGAAGTAGTTTGACCCTCAGGATCTTTCTCCCATACTTCCTACTGGGCAGAGGCTAGAGCTTTATTTTCTGAGGGAAATAGAGGCTCTGTGGAGGCAGAGGGAACAGGGTAGAAAATAGAATTAAGTCCAGGTACTGAACAGTGGAACTTCTAACCATTTCCCTGCTCTCATGACGCTAGGCATGTGTCTCCTACAAAAGGTTAGTATCACTTTCTCTGGAGAAAAATATGGCCTCATAAAAAAGATTTCCAGATACTGTTGTTTGGGGATATGCTCCCCCCCCTCCCGCCCATAAAATGTCTAATCTTGCCTGTTGGCCGCCAGTACAGTGGCTACTTTCGTGGCCCAGTCCCCCTACTGTGTTGCCTACAGTTGTACACATACTGTTTTCAATTAAATTTTATTTCTTCACTCTTTTTTTTTTTGGAGTATTGGTAGCCACCTGTTAGGGTGTTATGAGGTCTAACTAAGATCAGCTGAGTCAAGTGTCTGCCATACATCATGAGCTCAGGAAGCATTTCCTTCTTTTTTTTTTTTTTGCGGTACGCAGGCCTCTCACTGTTGTGGCCTCTCCCGTTGCGGAGCATAGGCTCTGGACGCACAGGCTCAGCGGCCATGGCTTACGGGCCCAGCCACTCCGCAGCATGTGATATCTTCCCGGACCGGGGCATGAACCCGTGTCCCCTGCATCAGCAGGAGGACTCTCAACCACTGCGCCACTAGGGAAGCCCCTATTTCTTCACTCTTAATGAACTGTCGGTTAAGTATCTTCTGTATTAGGACCTTCCCTATGAAAGAGAGAGACAAAAACAAAACAAACCTGAAAACAGAAATCTGGAGTGGTACACTGAACACAAGCACATGAAAATAATAATGATCAAGATCACTTTTGGTAGAGAAAAGGATACTGCATCCATAAAACAATAATAGGATGTAATGAAAGATCAGAGACTTTTGGAAATAAATTTTGTTAAAATAAGAAGTAGGAGAGTTGTAAGATATCTGTCTCCCTAAAAATAGACAAAGAGACAGAGATAGAAATTGGAGAAAATAAGGATATTAGAAAATCAATATAGGAGGTCCAGTGTTGAACTCATAACAGTTTCTCCAACTATGGAGAACAAGGAAATGGAGGAAACTAGATTATAAAACAAAGAATTAACAGAAAATTTTCCTAAACTGGAAAGTATTGGTCTGCAAATTATAAATGGCCCCCTTTGGAAGTCAGTACATTGAATTTAGGGAAAAAAAAAAAACCTTCTCAATCGGAAGGCACATCATTGTTCGTTGTGGAATTTTACATACCAGCCATAGAATATCTAAGAAGCTGCCACTGTAAAATAAGGTTAGATTCAAAGGAACAGATCTTAGAATGATAGGAATTTTCAGCAACATTGGAAGCTGATAAGGGGAAACAAGGTCTTAAAAATTCTGAAGGAAAATTATCATCAACCTGGAATTCTGTTCCTAGCCAAGAAGGAAGAAATAGTATTTTCAGATATAACAGGTTTATTGGTGGGGTATGTGTTTGTTTGCAAGTAATAGAAAACCAAGAGAAGAATGGCTTAAAAAATAGGGACTCTTTTCTCTCACTGGACAAGAAATCCAGATGTAGATAATCTGGGACTGATGTAGTGACTCAAGAAATGTCATGAAGGCCCTCAGGTTCTTTTTAGTCTTTGTTTTTCTATTTTTAACTCGCTGTAGCCTCATGGTGGCAAGTTGGCTGAAGTACCTCAAACATGTCTTCATTCCAGATAGGAAAAAAGGAAGGAGAGCAAAACGTACACAGAAAGCTCCCTACTTATATTTTGTTGACTAGAACTGTGAAACCTGGCTTCAAGAGAGTCTGGGAAAGCAAGCGATTAGCTTTTCCAGCCTTTATATAGTACATAGGGGAAGGGGTTTGGAAATGGCTGTTGGATCGTGTAATTAAGAGTGTCTGCCACACAGGTTAAAAAAATGATAGATCTTTTATGCACTCTTTTTTAGGAAGTTAGTACACCATATACACTAACAAAAGGGAGTAAAAGTAGTTAAAAAGTACACCATATACACTAACAAAAGGGAGTAAAAGTAGTTAAAAAGAAAACATGCTGAGAGCTGAGGAAAAGAGAATCTAACACAGGAAAGCAGTGAAGGGCCATCCCAAGATGATACCTGCACAGCAAAGCTATGAGCATCCAGTTCAGATTGGAGCAGGAGGACACAGGAAAGTAGACCTCTCTTCCTCACCAAAACTGAGGTTTCCAGATAAAAGTAGACTAAATAGATATGTTTGAGCAATTGGAATGAAAAGGTGTTAATCAGTAAATAATACCTGATGTAAAAGAGTAAGGATACGAACATAGTAGGAAAAGAAAAATTTTTATAAATCAGGCATCATCATAGTACATTTTTTGGCTCTACAGTGAGCAGTATTTTCCTAATCATAATAATGCAAAAACTACAATCAGTTTAACCAAAAATTGGGATAAAATTTAGTGGGAGGATAGCGTCAATGTGGTATTGATAAAGTTCTTCATCTACTATAACAGGAGGTCAGTAGGTAGTGATGTTATGTAAAAATATGGAAAGAAATATTATAAGAAATGGCTAATAATATTACTTATCCTATCTAAAATTCTGTCTTATTTGTTTACTCATTTATTTTCTACTACCATAGGATAATGTGGAGGTATATGATTTAATCTTTGATTTCCTCTGGTTTTTAAGATTTAGTCTAATTTTCCATTAAAATAACTAGGCAGATGGAGGTAATAATCCCCTACAATCCTAATGCAGCTCTACCTGAAAAAGGTAGTGAAGATAGTAATTGGTTTGACAAGTATGTGTTGGAAACTCCTACATACTGGCTCAGTGCTAGACTAGGGAGGGATACAGTGGAGCTAGATGGTCATGGTCTCTCAGAGTGCTTATAATCTATCTACTGGGTAATATTCTGATGGATTATAGTAGCTATTCTTTATTTAGACCGCACTAAAAGCCAGTCACTAAGCATGGAGCTTTATAAATAGTTCTAATTGGTGGTATTATTCTCATTTACCAGATGAGAAAAATTGAACTCAGTGAAGTAGAATCTCAGTAATACATAACTAGATAATGATAGAGCTGGGATTTAGAAGTTGGAGTGCAAAGAAGGTTTTTGTTTGTTTTGCTTTGTTTTTGACCATACTAAACTACTTCCAAGATTAAAAGGAAAAAGTGGCAGAGTGATAGTGGTAAAGATTTAGCAAAAAATGCACTATAATAATAAGTAGACTTTAATGACTGTCATTTGAAGATTTTAAAAAATGAGATATTATTTAGTAATTTGCAGAATTGGTCAGTATGTTTCATTCATGGCTATGGATAGCTTTAGAGCCAGCATAGTATGATAATTGCTCTTTTTGTTCAATTTTGTTTTGATTTTAAGAGTAATAATATGCTCATTGTAGAGAATTTGAAAAATACAGAAAGATGCAAAAAAGAAAATATATCAAACCATCCAGACATAATCTGTTAACATTTTAATGTATTTCCTTCTAGTCTTTTAAATGTACTTATTCTATAAAATTTAGCACAATTTTATATTCTGCTATTTTTAAACTTAAATTGTGATAATTTTTTTCATCACTGTGGTTTTATTACTAAGACAAGTGGATTCATTCCTTAATTACTGCTATAATCAACTTTTATAAAATCAGAATCACCAATTTTGCTATGTGTTTTTTAATTTTTAATTGATATGGTAATTTATCCCACAATGCAGACAAGTTCGTTGGTTAATTTAATAGTATTTTTTGGTCACCTACTAGCATCTAAGTTTGACCTTCTCCCTTCTTTTCTCCCAATATATTTCAGCGCTTTGTATATGCCAAGTATGTTTAGATCCATAGCTATGGACCTAGGGGACAAGATCCCTTCTCTCAAAGGACTCATTTGCCTGCACTTGCCTTCTAAGTACTGTGAAGAAAAAAATTGGATGCTATAATAATGAGTATCATGGAAGGTCCCATTTAGGTAGAGTAGGTTGGGAAACCATCTCTGAGGACGTAATCTTTAAGATTTAAGAAAAGAAGTAGAGAATTAGGAAGAACCATGTTAAAAACTGAGAGAAATGCATGCACAAAGATATCAAAGCAGGAAAGAATTTAATGTGTTCCAGAAACAGAGGGGGTGCTAGTGCAGATCAAGGGTGAGGCAAGTTGATGTGAACAATGAGGTTAGAGAAATAGTTATTCAGTGCTTTGTACAATACAAATACAAGAAATTTGGATTTCCCCCCCGCGAATAACATAGAAGGTTATTGAAAGGTTTAATGCTAGGTGGTTTTTTCTTTTCTTTTCTTTTCTTTTAATTGAAGTATAATTGATTTACAATGTTATGTAGGTTTCTGGTGTACAGCAGTGTTTCAGTTTTCTGTAGTATGTATATATATTGGGTTGGCCAAAAAGTGCCTTAGGTTTTTATGTAAAAATAAAAGACACATTTTTCATTTTCACCAAGAACTTTATTGAACAATGTAGTCACCCTTTTGTTCCACTACCTTCTGCCATCTTTCAGGCAACTTCGTAATTCCATCTTGCCAGAACTTTTTATCTTTTTGAGCAAAGAACTGTTCCAGGTGCCTTTTACAGTCTTCCAGGGAATTGAAATATTTTCCGTTAAGAGAATTTTGTAAAGACCGAAATAGATGGAAATCAGATGTGCAATGTCTGATGAATACGGCGGATGAATCAGAACTTCCCAGCCAAGCTGTAACAGCTTTTGCCTGGTCATCAAAGAAACATGAGGTCTTAACGTTATCCTGATGGAAGATTATGCCTTTTCTGTTGACTAATTCTGGGCGCTTTTCATCGAGTGCTGCTTTCAAGTTGGTCTAATTGGGAGCAGTACTTATTGGAATTAATCATTTGGTTTTCCGGAAGGAGCTCGTAATAGGGGACTCCCTTCCAATCCCACCTTCTTTGGCTGAAGACCGGCCTTTGGTGTGGTTGGTAGTGGTTCATTTCGCTTGCCCCACCATCTCTTCCCTTCCATATTATTACTTTTCATCTCCCATCACAAATTGTTTTAAAAACGGAACGTTTTTATTACATTTAAGTAGAGAATCGCATGCGGAAATACAGTCAAGAAGGCTTTTTCCACCTAACTTACGTGGAACCCAAACATCAAAGCGATGAACATAACCAAGCTTGTGCAAATGAGTTTCAGTGCTTGATTTGGATATTTTGAGTATGTCGGCTATCTCCTGTGTGGTATAACGTTGATTGTTCTCAATTAATGTCTCAATTTGATTGCTGTCAACTTCAACTGGTCTACCCGACCGTGGAGCATCGTCCAGTAAGAATCTGCGGCACGAAACTTCGCAAACCACTTTTGACATGTTCAATCAGTCACAGCACCTTCTCCATATGCTGCACAAGTCTTTTTTTGCGTTCCAGTTGTGTTTTTACCTTTCTTGAAATAATATGCCGAAAATGGTGCTTTTTTCTTCCATCTTAAATATTAAAATGGCTACACAGAAATTCACCAGTTTTGATGTCTTTTTTTAAATGCACGCTGATATGACAGCTGTCACAATCTAACAAAATTGTTTCAAATGAAGTTAAAGACAACTAACTGCTGCTAGAGCCATCATATGGGAAAAAACGAACAAACCGTTTGGCCAACCCAATACATATATGTGTGTATATATACTGTTTTTCAGATTCTTTTCCATTATACTTTATTACAAGATATTGAATAAAGTACGCTGTGCTACACAGTAGGACCTTGTTGTTTATCTATTTTATATATAGTAGTTTATATCTGATAATCCCAAATTTTTAATTTATCCCTCTGACCCCCCTTCCCCTTTGGTAACCATAAGTTTGTTTTCTATGTCTGTGAGTCTGTTACATGAGGTTCCACATGTAAGTAGTATCGTATGATATTTGTCTTTCTCTGGCTGACTTACTTCACTTAGAATGTCCATCCATGTTGCTGCAAATGAATGCTAGGGTTTTGATCTGATTAAAGTTTTGAAAGTATCACTTTTGTCTAAATGTACATTTTCCAAGTGGTTAATTTTGACAGTATGCCTGTAAGTTGCATTGTCCAAAGCCTATATGTACAACCACTGAGGATTTTTATGGCAGAATTGAGTATCTGGTTAGAACTACTCAGAAAATTTTCCTGCCTAAAAATGTTGCCATTATTACTTAGAATTGTGGAACCTCAGTGGCTCTGTTGGCATATTAGAGTGAAACTGAAATTACTTTCTTTTCATTTTTCTTTCTTATTTTTTTCTGTCTCCCTCTCTCCTTCCCATAAGTCACTTCCATCCCTCCTTCCTTTACTCTTCTCTCTTCCTCCCTCTCTTCCTTCCCATTTTTCCCTTCTCTGCTCTCTTCTTTAAGCCTCCTGTTCTCTGTCTTTCCTGTGCACCCTCCACTCCTACCCCACGGGTTTCTGAACAGTGGCCAGGATAGAGGATCACTGTTCTAGCTCTCCAGAGCCTATCTCAGTCCTTGATCAAATAACCCACGGCAAGTTACTTAATGTCTCACCTTATTTTGCACGTCTGTAAGTGACCCAAATTATATTTTAAGTAAAATTGTATCTCACTTATGGCTACTCTAGGAGTAGGGATGGTTTGACTCTCTAGTTTGGGCTGGTGTCATTGTTGGGTATATCAGTTTTCACAAGTATATGTCAATACTGCCTACAGGTTGATCTATCCAGTAATCAAGTCATGTTAATTTTACCTCCCATCTTCTCTCTATTCCCATTGCTATTTCACTAGTTTGGACTGCCAACACCTGTTTGGCCTCTGTTTCTAGTCGTCGTCTTCCTGTGTACCCCATCCCTCACCCAACCCATTCTCCACACTTTGAGCAGAATACAGCTGTTCTGCATTACCAGTTAAGTACAGAACCATACACTTCAACATTTATTCAACAGATACTTCTTGGTCACCTACTAGGTGCCAGATAATAATCTAAGCACTAGGGTTACAACTGTGAATAAAAGCTCTAACTTCATGGATCTTACAGTTGTGTATAGGGAGGAAAAAAAAGTAGATTGACACCTTACCTTTTGATTTAGTACTAAGATAAGAAAAAAAAATTTTTGAGCCTGCTGCGAGTCTTATGTGATCTTAGTTCCCCAACCAGGGATCAAACCCAGACCTCCGGCAGTGAAAGCACCAAGTCCTAACCACTGGACCGCCAGGGAATTCCCAGAAAATATCTTTTAAAAAATATAAACCTGATGATTTTTCTTCTCCCTTGCTTAAACTCTTTTTATCGTTCCTCTTTGCCCTCATGATTAAGTCTAAACTCAGCCTGACTCAGATTCCTTTATGATATGCCTCAGCTTAGGTAGTTCCCCATTCTTGGTGTCCACCCTCAGCTTGCCACCAATTCTTTGTTTTATGACCACTGAATATTAATTCTCTATCGATAGCATATTTTTTCATGCCTTTGGGTTTTTGCCCATACTCTTTTCCCTACCTGAATCACTCTTTCCTCCTACCTCTAAAATGTAGCTAACTTGCGCTCATCTTTCAGATCTTAGCTTATAGATCATTGTCTCCTGAAATTGTTTAACTCCTCAAACCAAGTTAGGAATTAGAGCATATGGTTCTAACCTTAATTGTTAGCACGATTCTGAATATTCATCTGGCAGTATAATTTTGACTCTGCTTTTCAAAACCTGTAAAAAAGCTCAACTGAAATACACAGACTTTATTCAGGATTTCTAAAGAACATTCAGTCTTTTCAGTACTCTAGATCTAAAAGTTTTTTCACTGGATTAAGTTAGACAAATCAGAAAACCTCATGTCAGAACTATGGTATATGTATTGTCTTCCCATAGAGTTACTTTTACCTGATTTTTAAAAGTCTGTTTAAATTTTAATTTTATCTTACTAGATTATTACTTATTATGTAAGCCATTCAAAATCCTTTTAAGGACAAGACAGGGTACTATTTAAACCTCTACATTATTAAGTATTCTGAGAAAATACCAATTTTATTATATGGATGCTCTAGCTTATTTAAACATTCTATTTATTAACTGTTCTAAACCTGTTTTATTACAGTTAATTACTATAATTTGAAATGGACTTAACACATAATTACTATGTTTATCTGCAGTTCAGTAATGTGGGTTACTTGATTAAAACTGCTTTTATGTGAGTTTCAAATTGGATTGTTTGCAATCTTAGAAGAAATTTGTGTGAACTGTTGAGACCAATTAGAGACGGTATATCTAATTATAAAATTGCTGCTGCTTGTTATAATTTTTTATAGAGTCAGATACTGTAAAATCTTAAATGATTGCTCTTTATAATTACTTAAATGAATTATCTCAGATTTAACATTTTAAGATCTGAAAAAACATCAACTCTTATTCAACTCTCATTTTTTTAACTAGAGTGTAACAGTTTTATGTTCCCCTTAGAAAGAAACTAATTTAAATCAGTGGATTGACAGCTGCTTGGAAAGAAGGGATTTATTAGTATTGTGTCTAACACATACATAATTACATCAAAATTCAGCACATCTAAAATTTGGGTTTATTTCTGAATAACTTTTGGCAATAAGTATGTGAACACAAGGGGTTTAGCAGACTCTCCATATGTAAGCTCTGTTTAACACTAGTTGAAAATTATGTTTAGAAGGTCTGTCACACCACCAGAACTTTATGGTTTGCTAAAGAAACTCAGTCTATTATACTGGGATTACTTTCTCATATCTGTATTATTCAAGATAACAAACATATATTGTGTCTTCAACATTTGCCAGATACTAAGTTGGGCAGTGATGATACAGAGCTCTTACAGTCTAATCCCTGTTCTATAGTAGTTAATGTGTTTACTTGTTGTGTTCCTTAAATCCTGTCGACTGTATTTTCCCACATCTGCCACTGTTTATTCCATTCTGTCCTGAGCATAGTGGCAGATTGATATAATTGAAAGAATAGTGAATTCAGAGTCAGAAGATTTGGTCTCTCTTCATCTGGGTCTGCCACTCATCCTTCAGTAGCTTTGGCAAAGTTGTATAACTTCTCTGGACTTGATTATTCATCTGAAAATGAGGGGATTGGACCAGTTGATCTTAAGGCCTCATCTGGCTCCAGAATTTTGACAGTTAAATTTCATTCCTTTTTGCTGTTATCAGGCTGTGAAAATAACAAATGAGGGCTATGTTAGTTATGTCTGCAAGATATGATTTATCTATAAACATATTTTCGTGAAAACCTTAAAAGCAGAATCTTACTGATTTTCATTTCAGCCCTGGGAATGTCCTTATTGCGCTTATTGACATTGAGATTTTTTTGTTTTTCTTTTTCTTAATCTCTCTGTGTGTGTGTGTGTGTGTGTGTGTGTGTGTGTGAGGGAGAGAGATAAGTTATGTTTTTGACCCTTTTAGACTTCTATGAGTTAACTGTAAATAAGGCCAATTCAGCAATACATAGAAGACTCTGAAGCTAATGATTTGCTATCATTAATAAAGATTAGTTACTGAGCTAGGAAATGGTAGTGCTTATTTTTAATGTAACTAGGCTTCATTGCTTTCTATTTAGAATCTTTTATATTAGGTGTGCCATTATTCTGATAAATTGGATTATGTACTTTTTTTCTTCTCAACGTTACTGGTAATAATAACTTTCCATAACTTCCACCTTTCACTCTCACAGGGGTGTTTTTGCTAGTTATAAGCCTATAAAAGTATCTCACATTTTTAATATAAAATTTGGGTTATTCGATAGTAAATGTGAATTAAAATTCACCTGTAAAAACAAACATTTGAGAACACTAAAGACAATTTTGAAAATGAAAGGTAATGTAATATTACTAAATATTTATAAAGCTACAATTTTGTACAGATTAATGGAATGGAATACAACAGATAATATAAAATATCCCTAAGTACATATGAGAATTTAGTATATGGTAAAGTGGCATTTCCAGTCAGAGAAGGAAAATAGATTATGCAATAAATGACACTGAAATGTCACTTAAGACCTGGCAATAAGCAAAAAGTAAAACCCTGACTCTAATTGATGTCTATTTATCACAAAAAATTCTAGGTAGACTCAAGTTTTATACTTAAGAAATAAAAATATAAGTCTAGGGCTTCCCTGGTGGCGCAGTGGTTGAGAGTCTGCCTGCCAATACAGGGGACGCGGGTTCGTGCCCCGGTCCGGGAGGATCCCACATGCCGCGGAGTGGCTGGGCCCGTGAGCCATGGCCGCTGGGCCTGTGCATCTGGTGCCTGTGCTCCGCAACAGGAGGGGCCGCAACAGTGAGAGGCCCGCGTACCACAAAAATAATAATAAGTCTAATTGTTTTGAATAATTTAGGATTGGGAGACCTTTCCAAATATGACACAAAACCCAGAAGTTATAAAGAAAGAGATTTAGTTTGATTTTTTGCAAATTAAAAGATTTTATATGGAAAAATACTTAAATGTCAAATAATAAATGACAAAATAGCAACTGAGACAAAGGTTAATATCCTACTATATAAACAAAAAACTCTTACAAATCAATAAAAAAGAGTAATTTTCTAGTAGAACAATGGCAAACGACATAACTAGGTAGTTCAAAGAAAAAAATAATTCAAATAGCTGGCAAACTTACTTCTATATAGATGCTCAGCTTCATTCGTTTTAAAAATTTTTTAAATGTAAATTAAAAGGTCACTCATTGAATGTTGATATCTAGTAAAATATAAAATACATATACTCTTTGACCAAGCATTTTTTTCAAGGAATTTATCCTACTTACATACTTGTACAGATGCATAAAAAATAAGTTGTACAGAGATACTTATTGTGGTATTGTTTGCAAAATTAAAAAATCTGGAAACAACTTTAATTATCCACCAATAGGTAACCAGTTAAATAAATTGTGGTTGATCTGTTCAGTGAGATGAATTCTTTGTGGCTTAATGTAACTGAGATAGATCAGTAAGTACATCACTGAGTGTCAAAAGCTAGTTGGAATTTTACAAAAAGCAAATAATGAGTGGTAGAAACCCAGGTTCAGGTAAAATAATAGAAGTTCTAAATAATCCTAAAATTTATATGGAACCACAGAAGACCCAGAATTGCAAAAGCAATCCTGAGAAAGAAGGACAAAGCTAGAGGGTATAACCCTTCCAGACCTCAGACTATACTACAAAGCTGCAGTAATCAAAAGTGCATGGTATTAGCACAAAACAGACATATAGATCAATGGAACAGAATAGGGAGCCCAGAAATAAACCCACGTACTTAATGGTCAATTAATCTACAAGGAAAGAGGCAAGAATATACAATGGAGAAAAAACAGTCTCTTCAACAAGTGGTGTTGGGAAAGTTGGACAGCTACATGTAAAATAATGACATTAGAACATTGCCTCATACAAAAATAAACTCAAACTCATCTATATACAAAAATAAACTAAAATGGTTTAAAGACCTAAATGTAAGATGACACCGTAAAACTCCAAGAAGAAAACATAAGTGGAACACTCTTTGACATAAATCGTAGCAATATTTTCTTAGATCAATCTCCCAAGGCAAAAGAAATAAAAGCAAAAATAAACAAATGGGACCTAATCAAGCTTAAAAGCTTTTGCACAGCAAAGGAAACCATCAACAAAACGAAAAGACGACCTACGGAATGGGAGAAAACATTTGCAAATGATGCAACCAACAAGAGATTAATATCCAAAGCATACAAACGGCTCATACAACTCAATATCAAAAAACAAACAATCATTGGGTTTCCCTGGTGGCGCAGTGGTTGAGAGTCCGCCTGCTGATGCAGGGGACACGGGTTCGTGCCCTGGTCCGGGAAGATCCCACATGCCGCGGAGCGGCTGGGCCCGTGAGCCATGGCCGCTGAGCCTGCGCGTCTGGAGCCTGTGCTCCACAACGGAAGAGGCTACAACAGTGAGAGGCCCGCGTACCGCAAAAAAAAAAAAAAAAACAGTCAAAAAATGGGCAGAAGACCTGAATGGACATTTTTCCAAAGAAGACATACTGATGACTAACAGGCACATGAGAAGATGCTCAGCATTGCTAATTATTAGAGAAATGCAAATCAAAACCACAATGAGGTATCCCCTCACACCTGTCAGAATGGCTATCATCAAAAAGTCTACAAATAACAAACGGAGGGGATGTGGAGAAAAGGGAACCCTCATGCACTGTTGGCGAAATGTAAACTGGTGCAGCCACTATGTAAAACAGTATGGAGGTTCCTTAAAAAACTAAAAATAGGACTGTCATAGGATCCAGCAATCCCACTCCTGGGTATATATCTGGAAAAAGCAAAAACTTTAATTTGAAAAGATGCATGTACCCCAATGTTCATAGCAACACTATTTATAATAGTCAAGACATAGAAGCAACCCAAGTGCCTGTCAACATATGATTGGCCTAAGAAGATGTGGGGGGGGTGTGTGTGTGTATGTGTATGTATTACTCAGCCGTAAAAAAGAATGAATTATTGCCATTTGCAGCAACGTGGATGGACTTAGAGAATATAATGATTAGTGAAATGTCAGACAAAGACAAATACTATATGATATCACTTATATGTGGAATCTAAAAAATAATACAAGTGAATCTATATACAAAACAGAAACAGACTCACAGACTTAGAGAGTGAACTTACGGTTACCAGAGGGGAAGGGTGGTGGGGAGGGATAGATTGGGAGTTTTAAGATTGACATGTACACACTGCTATATTTAAAATAGATAACCAACAAGGACCTACTGTTTAGCACAGGGAATTCTGCTCAATATTCTGTAATAACCTAAATGGGAAGAGAATTTGAAAGAGAATAGATACTTGTATATGTAAAAAAAAAAAAAGAAAAGGATATGGAGAAGCATACATATCCAAAGCATACAAATAGCTCATACAACTCAATATCAGAAAACAAAGAATCATTGGGTTTCCCTGGTGGCGCAGTGGTTGAGAGTCCGCCTGCTGATGCAGGGGACACTGGTTCGTGTCCCGGTCCCGGAAGATCCCACATGCCGTGGAGCGCCTAGGCCCGTGAGCCATGGCCGCTGAGCCTGTGCGTCATAACAGCAATTCCAGGAGAAGACAAAAATGAAAATTTAAGAAGTTGAAATAATTGATGAAATAAGAGGTAAATTTCCTAGAATTCAGAAAAGGTGAAAGGCTTCAGACTGGTGAGAGGGCGTGTAGTATGCTAAATGGGAAAAATAAGGAGAAACACATACCTAGGCATATTTATTAAAGTAAAATTAAGAATATTAAAGACATAAAGGAAATTCTGAAAGATTTCAGAGACAAAGAGCAGATGACCTGCAGGGAACAAGAAGATAGAGAGCTAGGTATCAGCTCAACAGCAATAGTGAATGGAAGAAAATAGTAAACTTTAAAAATACTCAAGGAAAATGTCTTTGAACCAAGCAATTTATATCCTCCTAACTTTCATACAAGGATAAAATAAAATATTATCAGGTATTTTTGCCTCGAAGCTTTCAATATGAAAACCCATATTGGAAACCCATTTGAAAGCAAGATTCATGAGAAATCTAGAAGTGAGAGGTGGTGATCAAATTACCTTGAGGAAGTTTATTGTTGACTGAAGACAAACAAAATTCTAAGCAGTGAAAATATGATGGGGGAGGGGAATGGGGCACCGTATAAATTCAGGTGTTGTGATTGGACTTACAGAGAAGAACATGTTCTGCATTATTAAAACTTTTTCATTCCAAAATGTCTTATACAAGGCTGAAGACCTAATGGGTCTTTATTTTCTTTCAAACTTCCTTTTCTTTTCCTGTGTCATATATCACTGCCAGTATTTCTTACATCGCAGGTCATTCTTTACCTTGGATTCATTTTTGTTTGTTGGAATAGCTCCTGAAAGAATCTTTTCAGATGCAGTCATTGATATGAACTTTAATATTTCTGCTGATCCAAAAGTTCTTTTATGTTGACCTCATTGTTGGGGTTGCTAGTTTAACAGGAAATAGAATTTTAGTTCCATATCTTTTTATATTCCAAGGAATTTTAAAGTTATTACTCCATTTTGTATTCTAGCATTCTTTGTTACTGATAAAAGGTCTAATGTTAGTTAGATACTTATTCCTCTGTATATAATAACCTACTTTTCCCCTCCATAGAAGCTTTTAGAATTTTCTTTTAATTCCTGAATTTTTGAAGTTTCACTAGGAGATATGTATATAAAGTCTTTTTTTTTTTTAATAGCCAAGCTAGTTGTTTTTTGTTTTTTAATTAATTTATTATTTATTTATTTTTGGCTGTGTTGGGTCTTCGTTTCTGTGCAAGGGCTTTCTCTAGTTGTGGCAAGCGGGGGCCACTCTTCATCGCGGTGTGTGGACCTTTCACTGTTGCAGCCTCCCTTGTTGCGGGGCACAGGCTCCAGACGCGCAGGCTCAGTAGTTGGTGGCTCACTGGCCTAGTTGCTCCGTGGCATGTGGGGTCTTCCCAGACCAGGGCTCGAACCCGTGTCCCCTGCATTGGCAAGCAGATTCTCAACCACTGTGCCACCAGGGAAGCCCCCCCACCTTTTTTTTTTTTAAATAAAACGTGCTTAGTGCCCCAGGCTCTTTCAAACAGGACACCCACTGTTTTTCTTCCATTCAGGGAAATTTTCTTTATTTCCTTCTTCTACATTATTTCATTTCTCCTTCTGGTGCTCTTTTCAGACAAAGTTTTTACTTCAATGGCTTTATCCTCTGTATCTCTTAACATTTCTATCATAATTTCTATATCTTTATGCTATATATTCTGGTAATTTATCAATTTTATCTTGAGATGACTGACTTTGTTTTTAACTGTGCACATTTTATTTTCATTTTGTTATTTCATTTTTTTGTCATAGTTTTTTAATATCTTTCCATACTCTGCTTCTTTTTAAGGAAGCTTATTTTTGTTTTACACATGTAATGTTCTCTTCACTCTCTACAAGGATAATGAGTTTGCGTTCTTTCTTCTAAGTTCTGTTCTTTTCTATGATTTATCTTTTCCTGTTGTTCTGTTTGTTCATCTAGGTCCCTCCTTACATTGCTGATTTTTTTCTCATTGTCACGTGATTCCTGTCTAAATATTAAAATTTATGAATAAGTTTATGTATCAGTTAAGAAAGGTAGTTGACAGTGGTTTCCTGTGCATTGTATGTCTCTTTTTCCCAGTGGCCTTCTCCCTTAAATCAGACACTGACTGAGGGTTTTGTATAAATGCATGGTACATGCAGGCTTTTTTATAGGATGCGTAAACTGAGAATAGAACCCTGTGTCCTTATTAGAAGCTCTCCCACAGGAGTGCTTCTCAAGGTCTACTCCTGCTTTTTGTATTTGATGACTTATTCTGAAATTTTCCATCTTTTATCTCTGGTGAGTTGGGCTGTCTTTTCCTTGGCTGTGATTTCCTGTCAGTATAACCCCAACTGCTATTTCTCAAGATTCCTCAAAATTTCTTATCTATTGATACTTTCTTGACATACTTTCTTCTCTAGACCTTTTTTTTTTGTTTTTCTTTTTGCTAGAATATTGTTTCTGCCAATTCAAGCGGGATGATGGGAAAGAGGGGTAATGTAGTTAATGTTTAGTTTTCTGTCTAAAACCAAAAGCCCCAACCTTTAGATTTCATAAGCAGCTTCTGTCAGTAGTAAAAATTCAAGTCTAAAATGCCTACTAGGGCTAGACCATAATTCTTTGATGCATGTGTACATGTAATTTTTTACATTTTAATTTTCTTTAATAAGAATGCATAAAATCTTCATTTAAAGTGAAAAATGGGGTTTTTTTTCCTTCTGTTTACAAAGGAGATAACACATTAGATTTAGAGTATTACAGAAAATGGACATTTTTAATAGTTTCTTGGAGAAATCCAGACTGCTTTTGAAGGTAGATATGAAAAACTTTATTATTTTTTTATTGAAGTACTGTTGATTTACAATGTTGTGTTAGTTTCTGGTACAGCAAAGTGATTCCATTATAGATTATTATAAGATACTGAATATAGTTTCCTGTGCCATACAGTAGGACCTTGTTGTTTATTTTGTATATAGTAGTTTGTATCTGCAAATCCCAAGCACCTAATTTATCCACACCTGCCTTCTCCTTTGGTAACCATAAGTTTGTTTTCTATGTCTGTGAGTCCGTTTCTGTTCTGTAAATAAGTTCATTTGTATCTTATTTTAGATTCCACGTATAAGTGATGATGTATGATATTTGTCTTCCTCTTTCTGACTTCACTTAGTGGTAATCTCTAGGTCCATCCATGTTGCTGCAAATGACATTATTTCATTCTTTTTTATGGCTGAGTAGTATTCCATTTTACACACACACACACATACACACACACACACCATGTCTTCTTTATCCTTCCGTCTGTTGATGGACATTTAGGTTGCTTCCATGTCTTCACTATTGTAAATAGTGCTGCTGTGAACATTGGGGTGCATGTATCTTTTCAAATCAGAGGGAAAAATTATTTTTATTGGTTTTTGTATTGAAATGTTTTTTAAATTGTTACTGTATGTGGAATGGAGTAGAAATAGGAATTAAACTTAAGTCCAATTTGTAAAATTTACACAGAAGGCCATTAACATGGATACATTCAGTGTAAGTTTGAATTAACCCCCTGATCTTTAGGAACTCTTCAGATGTAAGTTTTCATTTTTATATTTTAGAGAAAAAAATCAAAAATACTTTTTAATACCTAGTTTTAGTTTTGCAACTAAATGATTTAAAAACGTTGTTTTTAGTGCCAGTAAAACTGTCTTTTGACAATTTTATGAATTCCCTTTCCATCTAAATAACAGCATTCCAAATATTAATGTAAAATTTTGTTCATGAGAAATTTGGGAGGATGTGTGAGAATTTTTCACTTATTACTAATAGTCCCCAGTATTTAGACCCAGATGTATTTTTTTTCTGTATTTTGGTTTAGATTTTTCTTCTTTTCTTGTAACTATAAAATCAATATATATTGAAACTTTTCATATTCTATAATAGAAAGTTAAAATGTCCTAACTTCCCCCTCTCCAATAACTATTATTTATCTTTTGGTGTATGTTCTTTTATGTTTCTTCAATTCACGTACACACATATATATAAACGTTTTTCCTTGTCATTAGTATGCAATAAAAATTATATTTGTAAAGGTATGTAAACTTAAGGAGTAATAAAAATTCTGTCCTGAGAGATTGTACATTTGAATATTCTTAGAGTAAAATATTTGGATACCTCGAAAAAGTTTCAGTGTAACTTTTTTTTTTTTTTTTTTTTTGCGGTACACGGGCCTCTCACTGTTGTGGCCTCTCCCGTTGTGGAGCACAGGCTCCAGACACGCAGGCTCAGCAGCCATGGCTCACGGGCCCAGCCGCTCCATGGCATGTGGGATCTTCCCGGACCGGGGCACAAACCCGTGTCCCTTGCATTGGCAGGCGTACTCTCAACCACTGTGCCACCAGGGAAGCCCCCCAGTGAAACATTTTTACTCTTATTTTTCACAAGTTTCTGCTCCAAGCTTGGTCTCTGTTAAGCCAGTCCAGAGATTTTTGTACTTTTGACATAACATCTCCTCCCTTTTTTTTGCTGATGGAAATCGTGGTTCTTTATTAATATTTCCTTACTGCCTTCGTCCAGTCCACACCATTGCACTGTTAACAGCCTCCTAATTGATCTATGTATCTCACAAGCCTCTCACTTTGCCTGTCTATGCTGCATTGTTGATAGACATGTCAAATGATGCAGTGACCCTGTGGGGAGATGTGAAAGGGGATGGGGAATGACTGCTAATGGGTACAGGGTTTCTTTTTGGAGTAATGAAAATATTCTAAAATTAGATTGTGATGATGGTTTTATAGTGGATATACTAAAAAAAACCCAAGCCGTATGCTTTAAACAGGTGAATTATATGGTATGTGAATGATATTCTGTAAAGCTGTTTGAAAAGCCAATAAAAGACTTAAATGTGTAACTTTGAGGCAAAAGTCAACATTACGCAGAGTAAAAGGCATATTGTATATGAAAGATCAAAGAAATGGGAAGTGTATACTTTCTAATCCGCTTTATAATCAAAGTAATTTTTTATAATTCTTATAGTACAGATGTTATAAACATGGTAGTCTTACCTCCCTGAGTATTGTAAACCTGCCCACTGCTTTCATTTTTGAGAAGCAACACTTGTCATTTTTCTCTTCTGCTACAAAGCTGCTTCTAGGTAAAATGTGACAGTATGGAAGAGAAAGCATGTAACATTCTCACATGCCTCCCCTAGCCCAGTACTCCTTTATTCTCCTCTCGGTGACCCAGCCCCGTTTTATAGAATTCAAAAATCTCTTTCCCTCTGCACGGATTTCCATTCCACTCAGAAATTTCCGGTTCCTTATTTAAGGTATTTAAATGGGTCCTTATTTTAGGTAAGCAGTTTGTTGCATTCATTTATAATAAGTCATACATCTCTCATATTTGCATTTTAAAAGATTATAGAATAGGGGTTAGCAATTTTTTTCTATGAAGAGCCAGATGTAATTATTGTCGTTGCAACTACTCAGCCTTGCTATTGTGGGGTGAAATCAGCCACAGACAAAATGTAAATGAATGACTGAGGCCTGATTTGACCCTAGGCAGGTCAGATCAATCCATAGTTTGTCAACCCATATTATAGAATTCTACATGGGATGAAGAAATTTAAGTGCAATAAATTTAGGCAGTTATGTCCTCTACTTCTACAACTAATGAAAATGATTTCATTTCTTTACTGTTTTATCTTTCTTCCAAGGTTATCTCAGGAACAGAGGTCAGAACCTGGGTACTTTTGAAAGTTTACCAAGGCTTAATTAGAAAATACCAGGCTTTACATAACCACTAAAGACTATGTATTATGAGGGTTGAGGTTATTGTTAAGATTAGGTTGATGTGTGTGTATAAAGATAAATGTATTTGTGTATGGATGCATACAAATTATGTATTGTGTTATATATGTGTGTATAATTTTTTAATATATTTACTGTGGGATGCATTTGGATAGTCTCTGAAATGTTCCAGACAAATTTATTGAATATGAATGTGAAAGGACCCATGAATTAAACTAGGAAAAAATACATATTGCATCATTTGGCCCTGCTAAAGTAGGTAAAGATGAATAAATATCAATGTGGTTAGCATCTCCTCCCATAGTATTCTGGATTGATTGAAATGTTTTACTTCAATCTGATGTTTGTGTAGCTTTTTCAGTATATGATAATTGTTCGTGTATAAAAGAAATGTAGTGTTGAAACAGTGGCATTGTTTTTAGATCTGTGGCAAGTATGTTGTGAATCATAAAATTATATTTCAACTAATATTTCCAAGTAATAATAGTGAGAAAATTTGCATTTGCTATATCAGTGTTTTACAAATTACTGGATAATGCCGAATGACCATCACTCATTTAATGGATTTCTCAGGAAATAAAATATTTTCTCAGAAAATTAACTCTGGGGAATTCGAGCCACTCAGGAAAACAAAATGGCATATTTTAGCCCCAAATATTTTATTTTATTTTATTTTTCTTGGAAATTATGTCATTTCATTGTAGGTCTTGAACAGGTATTTTAGATGACTTTGACCTTATTGAACAAACCGGCGTGTCAAATTTTTGTTTTTCTTGGTCGAGATTTGAATATTTTGTCTCTGCTATTAAATTAGAGCTGACCCAGATAATAAATCAGTTAAATAGAGCATTGCCCTTTTCCTCAATAAAAATGATTACATTGCATACCTCTTTCTATCTCTTTCCTCCTTCTAACTCCATTCTGGTAGTTAGCATTCATTTATTTCAGCAGATAGTTGGGTAACTATTATATGCCAGGCAATTGTTTTAGGCACTGGGAACAAAACAGTGAACCAAACAACCTTTGCCCTTATAGAGTTTACGTTTGAGTGGGGAGAAGGCAAGAAACAACTGATTATTGTTTAATATAAAAGTTATGTAGTCTGTTAGAAGGTAAGTGCTGTGGACACAAGTAGAGCAGGGTAAGGATGAAGTAATCTTTTATAGAGTAGTACTAACCTGTTAAGTAATGTTAATACTGTCATCTTATTTTCTCTTTCAATTTATAGTTCCAATGACAGGATTCACACAGAGAGCAACCATTGATCCAGAACTGAATGAAATACATGTCTTATCTGGACTCAGCAAAGACAAGGAAAAGAGGGAAGAAAATGTCAGAAATTCATTCTGGATTTATGACATTGTAAGGAATAGTTGGTAAGTAGCTCTTGTCTGTAATGCAGTCACAGTGTAACATTTATTTGAGGTTGTTGGTTTATTCAAAAGAAGAGAGAGATGGAAGGCTTATGTTAATTTGTGATGTCATACATTTTAATATCAATATTGGGGAGTAGAAAAGTCAGTACTGGTGCCTGTGTATACAGTGATGTTCAGCAAATGGATTTTACCGCTGAATTATTTCAATTAGTAGATGTTTCTTTGTCTGAGAGTCAAGAGAATTGTATTTTAGTCTAGCTTTTGCTACCAAGTAGTTGTGTAAACTTGAGAACCATGTATTTTTAATGTTCCCAGGTCTTTTCTTAGTTTTTATAAAATGAAGCAGTTTGACTAGAGCAAGGTGGGGAGCATTATTATTTAGCATTTTCAAACTAGGACCCTTTTGTCACAGAGCATCTCACAGAACTGCTGAACATTTTGCTTTGAAAAACACTGACCTAGGGCTTCCCTGGTGGCGCAGTGGTTGAGAGTCTGCATGCCGATGCAGGGAACACAGGTTCGTGCCCCGGTCCAGGGGGATCCCACATGCCGCGGAGCAGCCGGGCCCGTGGGCCATGGCCGCTGAGCCTGCGCGTCCAGAGCCTGTGCTCCGCAACAGGAGAGGCCACAGCAGTGAGAGGCCTGCGTACCGCAGGAAAAAAAAACAAAAAATACTGACCTAGAGGATCTAGCTCTAATGTTCTGTGATTACTACATAAGTGAATATTCTCCAAAACAGAGGAACTTCAGAGAACTTCCTCCATTCAGTAATGGAGGGTGGTGCTCAGCAGCTAAGGAATTTATTATTTTCTAAATAAGACATTTATTTACAGTAAGAATGAAAGAAGTCTGTTGTGAGCTTTTTTATTGTGAATAGATAAATGTGATATCACTCTTTCAGCCGTTGGTTTAAGCCTTCATATATGCTGATCCTGTTTCATAACACGAAGTAGTTTGTTCTTGAGTGAGATTTTTGATGGACATTAAAGAACTTCAGAACTCAGTTCTAACAAATTCAGATTATTTTATGAGGGTGACCAGAACTTTTAAGATTTGATGTGAACAAATTTATAATTTTTTGTTTGTAATTAGACATTGCGTTAATTTGCTTGCTACAATTGTATTAACATTATGTGTGCTGCTAGTTTTCTAAGATAGAATGCCTTAAAAGCAATGTCTTTCAGGTCTTGCGTCTATAAGAATGATCAAGCTGCAAAGGATAATCCAAGTAAAAGTCTTCAGGAGGAAGAACCATGTCCAAGATTTGCCCATCAGCTTGTATATGATGAGTTACACAAGGTATACTAACTACATTGACCTGTAAACTTTCTGTGATGTACAATTGGAAAGAATCTCAAAATATATGTTTCTGATTATTTTTAAGTAGATTTGAATAAAAATGACTGACATTTACTAGAATACGTAGCAGACATTTGATATCACCTTGTCCCTAAAATTCCTTAAGAGAATAAACATTTTTGCATAGTCCACAGTTCCTGACACTTTTCTTATGAAAATGGTCAGTGGTTGCTGCTTCTTAGCTGCATAGATCTGATACATAGCATGGCCTGTTGTTTCTGTCAATACAATATGAATATTCAAGTAGAAGATGTACAGTTTTCAGCACTTGTATACCTTTTTCCATGATATGAAAAGGTATATATAACTTCCTGATTTTAGATTTTCCCATTGTGTAAGAAGTCTTTTTATCTTTATTTTTCCAATCTACGATTGACATAATCTGTTCCATCAGCCTATGAAAACAGTCCTGAATTCTGAAGTTTTAGTGTCCCTAAGTGTTCAGAGTGGTTTCTTTAGCTATTTCTCCCTTAAATTTTACATGTTTAATGATTGGGCTCAGATTACATAGTAAATTACTGACAGAACCTGTATTCTTTCTGTTTAGGCCATAGATGATTATTTAAATCCTCTATCATTTGAGAACTTTAGGTAAAAGATACCATGGGAGTAAATAAAAGCCCTTTCTCTGAGAGTCTCCCAAATTAAAGGATAAGTGAATTTCCATCTATAGGACAGAAATAAATAATATCTCTGTTGTATAACACTACTGGTTATAAATGTTTTCAAAATTTTCAAGAACTGCTTTAACACTTTGAGTACAGAATATTACTAAAGCTGTAATTATAATAGTGAAATCATTGTAGTATTCCTTTTACATTTCTTATTTGATATTAATTGAATAATAGAAAAATATTTTAAAAGTTATTTCACAAATCATATATGCCATTTAAAAATATTCAGCATTAAGGCTAAAGCAAAAGTAAGATGCTAAAATTTTTAAAGTTTCTAGTTACTGTTGACCTTCAGTGATTCAACTTGTGTGTCAGTTTTTTAAAAGATATCATTTTTTATTACGATCAACACTTGATTAACTTGATAATCCCCATTATTTGTTGCCCTAAGCAAACTCAGTATCTTGGAATAGCTTCTTACTATCATTGCTTTTGTTTTATGTCTTCCATTGTCAGTGTAACTGTGGTGATACAACTTATTTTAATAGAAAATGTTATTTAGGGAAGTAGTCACAGTACTTTAAAGTAAAATGGAAACTTGAGAAAAAGCAGAAGCAGCCTTTAGTAGACATGTAATAATGTTTTAGTCTTTAGTAAAGCTAAAGAAGTTACTTGTTACACACTACTACCAAAATGAAGAAATTTTACTTTGACTTTCGTAGTTTCTTGAGTATGCATGCATGTTTTTAAAATCTGGTTTGTTTTATTTATTACAGGTTCATTATTTATTTGGTGGGAATCCAGGAAAATCTTGCTCCCCAAAGATGAGATTAGATGACTTCTGGTCACTGAAATTGTGTAGGCCTTCAAAAGATTACTTACTGAGGCATTGCAAGTACCTCATAAGAAAACACAGGTATAAAAATAAATCACTGAAAACTTTTATTTAGCATTATCAGCTATTGTTGGTTTTATTTTATTTAGCATTATCAGCTAAGCTTTGGAGATGTGACTCTGTCTTTGGCAATTTAGTAACGTGACACTGTAAGTACTATGAAGATCATGACTTTTGTAAATGCCCTGTTCTCCTTATTTTTGCTTTCTTCTTTCAAAGGATGGTACAAAGTGAAGATAGATCTTGATGCTAAAAATTTTAAAGATAGAGCAAGGATATTTTGCAGCTGTTAATGGAAAAAGTTTCTATGAACGTGATGAACCTACCTTCAAGTAACTCAAGGCCTAACCACTACAGATTATATCAGTTCTAGATGATTGGCATATGAAGATTATTGGCATGTGACTGACCTGTTGATAACTCTCTTAACAGTGAATGTGATGATATAGTTGAGTAAATAATCTCTTTATAATTTGATATTTCAGAATACAACTTCAAATATGATTATAGCTTTACATCATTACTTTTACCATTTAATTGCAAAATCAAGTAATCAAACATTTTCATATGTCTCCTCAGTCATGTTTGCTTTTTAGCCTTAGCAGGTGATAAGCTGAAAAATGTAGAAAAATACATCTATCCCTTTGGTTACTGGTAGTGTTAGATCGTAATAAAAATTTACAATTTGGAGGGAGAGAAGTTTAGCTTTTAATGATGATAATAGGTACCATTCATGAGCAATTTTGTGTGCTAGATCCTGCATATTATTCTCACAATAAGACAGTGGAGTAGGTACTGTTATTACTACTCTCTTATAAAAGAAGAAATGGAAGCGTTTTTAAGTGGGTTGTATAACTGACCTAAGGTTGTTCAGCTGTAAGTGACAGAGCCGGGCTTTGATGCTGTGTATTCTGACTCCAGAGTTACCACTTCACCACCACCACCACCCCGTACACATCGGTATATACACAGACATGCACACATGTGTGTTTATATGTTTAGTATATAATTACGTATTATATTTTATATAGAATATAAATAAATAAAAATCTCTGTAGGTGTATGTTAGGTTTGTGTTCCTTTATCATATCATGTTTGCTTGTTATTTCTCTCTCTGCTTTCACAAGTTGTGCTTGAGAGATAAATTGATAACAAAAGCTAGTTGCTTCTGTTACTTTGTTATTACTATGAATAATTAAAGAGTATTTTCTATAGAATCTATAGGAGAAAAGGTCTGAATCGTCACGTTGGCTGGATGGCAAGAGATAAATTCTGTCTTATTAACAAGATTTAAGCTTGAGGTACCTTCAGCTAATGTTTACGTTGCTAAAATATTATTCCTTGGTACTTAATGTTAAAGTTTGTTTTTAAAAGTTTAAAAAAACTTTAAACTTTGTTTTAAAAGGTTAAGACAAATAAGACAATAAGACAGATTCGGGGAAATCATAATTTTTTTTTTTTCCTACTTCAGATACAACAACTATAGTTAGAATGTTGAGTTGAGCTTTCAAAAAAAATTTCCTGACCAAAAGTCCACTAGAGATTAAAGAAGGTTGTCTAGTGCTGTATGTAAAGAATTCGAACTTACTTTATAAACACTTCCCTCTGGCTTTTTTTTTTTTTTTTGCGGTACGCGGGCCTCTCACCGCTGCGGCCTCTCCCGTTGCGGAGCACAGGCTCCGGACGCGCAGGCTCAGCGCCATGGCTCACGGGCCCAGCCGCTCTGCGGCATGTGGAATCCTCCCAGACCGGGGCACGAACCCATGTCCCCTGCATCAGCAGGCGGACTCCCAACCACTGCGCCACCAGGAAAGCCCTTTCCTCTGGCTTTTAATTAGAAAAGTAATCCATGGTTAATAAAGGAAAAAAAAGTCCTCTCTCCCCACCACAAAGAATTGAATCATCCCTCATCCCACCATTCAAAAATAATATTTTGGTGTGTATCCCTTGAATTTTATGTGCACAAATAGAATTTTTGTTTAAAAAATAAGGATCATCTTGCTTTGAATCTGATGTCTTTTAATGAGTGATGTATTATAAACATCTTATTACCATGTTAAAAAATAAAAATACAAATCATAATTATAATGGCTACATAGTGTTCTAGTCTGTGTAATTTACTTAACTAGTCTCCTTTTGTTGAATATTTAGCTTATTTCCAACTTATTTGCAATTATAAATAACACTGTAGTTAATATTATTATATACTTCCATATGCACCCCTATCAAAATTTCTGTAGGATAACGATAGACTTGATGAATTATACGTTGCCCTCCAGAAAGTTAATTTTCATTCCTTCTGGAAGTAAGTAGAATTATTCATTTTCCCACAACCAACCTATCCTAAGAAGTATTATTTTTGATCTTTGGCAGTCATTTTTCTCCTTTAAAAATCTGTCAGTGGACAGGTGAAATGACAGTTTATGGGAATCTGAAATATATATTATGGCATGTTTTAAGTTTCATGTTTTAAGTACAAAACATCATTAGTGACTTGTGCTAGTAAAGGCACAAAGTGAAAAATGAAAGTGGATAAGGAAAATAATCAGTAGCAAATTATTTAAATTTTTAATTACATTATGAAAGACTAGCACATCTTGTGAGTGTGAGAATGATTCATGAAATAAAGTGACTGAAGTTGAAAGGTAGCAAGTTTGTGTGATTGGGCAAATAACCAACCTTTGAAATTTGCTACTATTTAGTTAAAATATAAATTTTAAAGTATAAATTTTAGTTAAAATATAAATTTGAAGGGAGAGAAGTATATTGAATGCCAAGAAAGTGTCTTTGTTCTTAATGGTGCCACATAATACAGAAAATAAAATGCCACTGTTTTTTCGTATAGCATTCAAGTTTCCAAATATATTGATGATTTGGGGGTGGAAAGGGGCAAAAGAAAAAAATTTAAATATGATTAGTTCCTTGTTCCTTTAGGTAGAGGGCAGAATTGTTGGCTGAAATATAATTTTAGACTGCAGACACAAGTCCAGTAGTAAGTTTTTGTGGGCTAACAAAAAAGCTTAAAAAAGGAAAGAGAGAACACACCTTCCAGGAAAATGGATCCCTTTGCTGGATTTATTTAATAGTACAGTAGGTGTGTGTTGGTTAAGTTATCAGGTTACAAGGATAAAGACATACTTAGGATATCTCACTGAAAAAGAATTTATTATGAGAATATCCAGAGAATTAAGGTGCTTCCTCAGCACTTGAACAGTGAGGCCTGGTGGAGAATTGTTTAGGATACTGAGACAATTCTAATAGCTAGAAGCTACTGAAGTAGCTTTCCTTGTAACTGAGCCTCTCCCTTTCTGCTTCTTTCTGTCTACTTTTCCTGTTCTACTTCCTGACTCTGCTTTCTCTTATGGCTTCGGTAGGTGGCTAGGTAGCTAGGTAGTAGGAAGGAAGGGAGAGAAGGATAGGAAGAGAAGGAATATGTCATCTCATATCTTCTGCTTATTGCCTTCTGTGTTTTGTATATTTTTTGTGTCCTTGTGTATCTCACATTCAGATTCTCTAAGAGAGTATCTTCTTACAGAAAGTTCCCTAGAGAGCGTATCCCTATTGGAAAGAATTCTGCCAGGCCACTTTAAAAATTGCTCACCAAGCTCAAGACGATTGCTTTTGGCTCAGGTGCCAAAACTCTGGTCTAATTCATTGTGGACAAGATGGTAGAGTAACATGGACCTAAGACTCTCATCTGAGGGTTGTAAGACTGGCTGACAATCAGGGTACTATCTGGTACAAGAAAACTAATATTATGCCAGTCGTTGCCCCTCCAGGTACCCTATCACTGAGATTAGCTCTAAAGACAGGAAATTATTGATGCCATCAGCTGAACACAGTTATGAAAGGCTCTTCACTATTTTCCTTTCCCAAATGAAATTAAATGTCTTCTTTCTGTATAATATTTTGAAAAGCATACCAGTTTATTAGAAATAAGTACATATCTAATTATGCTATTAAAAAGGAATTATCATTATTTAAATAGATATATAGTCCCAAGCAGACTTTTTTAATTTAAGAAAATCCTTTGTTTCCTTTCAGCTTTGGAATCAGAGACACTTGAGTTTAATTCTACTTCTGCCACTTACTAGGTCTTAGCTTGGCCAAGTTCATTTACTAGGCTCAGTTCCTCATCTGTTTTTTTTTTTTTAAATGATGATAAACTTCTCATCATAGAGTTATGGGAGGATACATGAAATGATATATGTAAGATACTTGATACAGTGTCTAGCACAAAACAAACGATTGATAAATGATTGCTACAGTTTTTGTTATTACTGAGACATGGAAATAGTCTCATTAAAAATATCTAATCAGTGTTAATGATACTCATTAAAAGAAACTATACTCAGGCTTCCCTGGTGGCGCAGTGGTTGAGAGTCCTCCTGCCGATGCAGGGAACACGGGTTCGTGCCCCGGTCTGGGAAGATCCCACATGCCGTGGAGCAGCTGGGCCCGTGATCCATGGCCGCTGGGCCTGCGCATCCGGAGCCTGTGCTCCGCAGCAGGAGAGGCCACAACAGTGAGAGGCCCGTGTACCGCAAAAAAAAAAAGAAACTAATTTCACTTTCTGAAGTATCTGTTAAACACCTCCAGTGGAGAGTATATGACACAAATCTAGGAAATTATTTTTATTTTATCTCTACTTGTTTTTTTATGAAACATATTTGGCTGTTTTGCACTTCTGTTATATAAAATATTTAACGTATTCGCTATGTTTTGTAGTTGATTTAATCTTAGCTTATAGTTTTAAGAGGAGGGTTGGGAATGCTCTTATCCAGTCTCTAGCACCACAGCCTGACATTACCATTACATCTCCAGGGACTCCACATGTACGCTATTTATATATGTGTCAGTATTCTTACTTCTGGATTCTTAAGCACAGGATTTTTAGATATCCACAATATCTTCTCAGATACAGAGTATTCCACTCTGGGTTTAAAAGACATTTCTGATGTTTTTTCATAACTCTAGACAATTATTCTTGTTTACATTTTCTAGGTTTGAAGAGAAGGCCCAAATGGATCCCCTTAGTGCTCTGAAATATCTACAAAATGATCTTTATATAACTGTGGATCATTCAGACCCAGAAGAGACAAAAGAGGTAAAGGTGGCAATAAACTTCAGAAATTGAACGTTTAAAAAATTGTCTTTCTAACTTATATTTGTTGACTTTGCTCTTGGATGTTTAAAGGAAAGTGAGGAAAATATGATGACACTAAAAATCTTAAAAATGGTACAGAGCAGATGAAATAAAAATTGAGTAGACATATTTTCATGTGGTAATCTAAGATTCAAGTCACACAAAAACCTGTGATCCACTCAGAAAAGGATTCTCAGGTATAAAGTTTTAAGTAGTCATTAGATTTTGTACTGGAAAGGAAATAGAAAAATTTTACTTCTGCCATAGTTCCATACTTCCTTTACTTAAGGGTTACATAAAGTTCAGTATAAACTTTTTCTACTGATACTCGAAAATCCCCCTAAAAGAAGAAAGAAAACTCTCCTTTATTGTAAGGAGAAAGTGAAGAGAGGTTGGTGGGAGTAGAATCTTTGCTGGCTTGATATTTAGTTATATGAATGTTGTAGCAGTACAGTTTTACCATAGGCTACTAACTTCGTTTATCAGTAGCCCCGAAGCTTGAGAACTTAGTAACAGATCATTACTTTTCAGTTTTTATGATACATAACATGGGATGGAAGCAGCTGTTTCTAAGATTTAATATTCTTAGGGCATATTTGCGTATCCACAGTGTGTGAATATACCTGCAATGAGTTTCATGGTCTTACAACCTCTCTTCCAACTTCTAAGATTCCTTTTGTCACTTCTTCCTTTTGCTAACTATTCTTGTTCATAGTTCATCTGGCAACATCTGAACTGCAATCCATTTTACCTTCCATTCTCAGAATTGGTGATTATATGTAGTTCTGTTCCTTACATCTATTTCCCTGTTAGCTGTTGCTGTGCTTTGGCTTTGTAATAGCGACATCAAGCAGTGTTTTCCTCTGTTCAGCATTGACACAGGCATCAGACTGAATGACTTTCAGGTACCAGGTTCATTGTACTTTCAAGCAGAAGAGCCTGCATGTCCTTGGCACCAAAACAAAGAAATACTCTTTCATAGTTGCCTACTGTGAAAATAAGCCCTAGTTCTCTCACTCAGTATTGGTTACAACCCTTCAGTAGGTGGAGAATCAGCAGAACACATTTTAAAACCCCCTGAAAAAGGACAGTTAATTGTCTTTTCTTGAGTCTTCAGTCAATTCATGATACTATTTGAAATAGGGAGAACTGTCACGATTTTACCAAGTAGCAGAATATATTTGGTTTAATCTGTTATGGCTTATAAACTGAACATAGTTGTGAAGAGTCTGTTAATGTTCATTTTGTTAGACCATGCATTTGAGAGTTATAAATGGATTTTCTTGTGTTTTCACCATAGTCTGTCTAAAATGGCTGTAATCCAGAACATTCATTTTTCTTTTATTTTTTAAAACCAAACCAAAACAAAATATTTCAAAGTAAATAATTTCAGCTGTGTGAGTTGCAAGTAGGCCAAAGAAAACAGACAGTTTGCTCTTAAAGCTAAGCTAGTAGGAAAGTCCAGGACAGGGAGGTATCTCAAGTTCAAACAGTCATTTTAAGAATTTTGGTAGTGGGTTTCTCTTTTCCTGAAGAGTATCAAATTGTGATTTTGTATGCCACAGACTTCCACTCCATTTCTGAAAAGCTGTATCTATCAAGAGTTGTTTAACCCTAGTAGAAGTTAGTAAAAATGATGTTATTCATGTGTATGTCAGCATCAGAATCACTTTAGAAGCTTTTTCAGAACAATACCCTCACCCTAAGAGTCTCCTCTGTCTGCTCTTTTACAATGGAAAACTGAAAGCACACCTAAAAAATTGAGAATTACTGGTCTGTAAGGTTATTCTTTTGTTTAAAAACGTGTGAACAGATTTCATTTGGGGAAAGAAATCCCTTGGGGACAGCTCCAGTGTATATATATATATATGTACTTACAGTATCTGTTAGTGAGGCATATAGATCTTCGCTTTTCATTGTAAGAAATCATTCCCCTTTTTGAGAAAGGCCTTACTGCTCTTCATTTTCTGTAGTAGCTTGGTTTTGTTCTCTATGTATGTTTTACAAATTTTTCATTATATTAAATGATTTTATCAGCAACCAGAAGTGGTTTTTAGATTTTTCTCCCCCTTTTTCGGGTCATCATTGTGTCTTTTAGTAGCAAAATGCTGGTGGACTATCAACAAATAATGGTTCTTTGCTTTCTTCCAGTCTCCAGAGCATGGGTTCTAAATTGGTGATGAGCTTATAATAAAGCTTATGAACATTGTATTTTTTTCTAGAAAAGGGCCGAGAAAAGGATGCTTAAACTGATTGTGCCATTTTCAGAGAGGATTCTATAATAGAGAAGGAACAAGAAAAACAAGTTTTCAGCCACTATTGCACACTTTGTATTAATTGTCTTTCTACTGAGCTTCCAAAGTACTGATGTCATTTATTTAAAATATTGTGTAGAGTTCCTACAATATGCCAGGCATTCTTCTAGGTACAATAGATATACCAGTGAACCAAACAAGATACTTGCCCAGGAGGTACTTACATACTAGTGGGGGGGAACAATAAACGTATTAAATAAATTATACCGTGCATTAGAATTTGATAAGTATTATAGGAAAGTTAAAAAGAGATCAAAAATATAAGGGGACTTCCCTGGTGGCACAGTGGTTAAGAATCCGCCTGCCAATGCAGGGGACCTGGGTTCAAGCCCTAGTTCGGGAAGATCCCACATGCCACGGAGCAACTAAGCCTGTGCGCCACAACTACTGAGCCTGCGCTCTAGAGCCCGCGAGCCACAACTACTGAAGCCCTCGAGCCACACCTATGGAAGCCTGCGTGCCTACAGCCCGTGCTCTGCCACAAGAGAAGCCACCGCAATGAGAAGCCTGCACACCGCAACGAAGAGTAGCCCCCGCTTGCCGCAACTAGAGAAAGCCCGCGCGCAGCAACGAAGACCCAACGCAGCCAAAAATAAATAAAATCTACGTTTAAAATATATATATATACACACATATATATATATGTGTGTGTGTATATATATATATGTGTGTGTGTGTGTGTGTATATATATATATATATATATATATGGGGTAAGAATTGGGCAGTTGCAGTATTAAATAGAATAATCATAATAGACCTCATTTGGAAGTCAGATTTGCACAAGGACTTGAAGAATATGAGGGAGTGATCTAAGTAGATAATTTGGGGAAGATAATTCCTAGCAAAGGGATGGCTAGAACAGAGACCCCTGGGATGGAGAGTATTTGGCTTTGTTTAGAACAGCAAGGAGACACTTGTGGCTGGAGTAGAGGTAAGGAGAGTGAAAGCAGTCAGAGATGAGGTCCAAGAGGTAAGAGCAGGGATTGGCAGAACAGGTTATGAATGACTTCATAAGTCATTATTAGGACTTTGGCTCTTACTCTGAATAGGGAGCTGGTTCAGGGTATTGTCCATGCAGAGGAGTGATATCATCTGCTTTATGTTTTAATTAGGTCACTCTGACTGCTGTATTGAGAATAGACTAAAAGGGAACAAGGATGGAGGCAAAGAGAACTATGAGGGAGGTGTAGAAATCTAAGCAAGGGGGATTGTTGCTCAGAGCAAAGTAGTAGCAATAGAAATGGTGAGAAGTAAAGTAGATCAGATTCTCCCTCCCTCCCTCCCTCTCTCTCTCTATATATATATATGTATATATTTATATATATATATATATATGTATGTATGTATGTATATACTTTTTTGGCTGCATTGGGTCTTCGTTGCTGCACGCGGGCTTGCTCTAGTTGCAGCGAGCGGGGTTTACTCTTCGTTGTGGTGCGCGGGCTTCTCATCAGGTGGCTTCTCTTGCTGCGGAGCATGGGCCCTAGGCACACAGGCTTCAGTAGTTGCAGTGCGTAAACTCGGTAGTTGTGGCATGCGGGCTCTAGAGTGCAGGCTCACTAGTTGCGGTGCACGGGCTTTTAGTTGCTCTGCGGCATGTGGAATCTTCCTGGACCAGGGATGGAACCCATGTCCCCTGCATTGACAGGCAGATTCTTAACTACTTCACCACCAGGGAAGTCCCCTCAGTATATTTTAAAGGTAGAACCAACGGAATTTTATGATTGGATGTAGAGTTTGAAGGAAATGACTCCAAAGTTTTGAGCCTGAAAAGCTAGAAGGATGGAGTTACTGTCAACTGAAATGAGGTGGAGCCTCCTGACTGGAATCAGGAGTTTAATTTTGCATATGTTCAGTTTGAGTTGCCTGTGAAACAGCCGGCTTGAGATGTTGAAGTGATAGTTGGATGTTCAAGTCTGAAGCTGGGGAGAGAGGACTGACTTTATTCAGATTGTGTACTATTTACTCGGTACCTGTTAAAACTCTAGGCCAGTACATAGCAGTGCCACTTATTTAATTGGATGGTTAAAGTAACAGTTTTCTCCCCATCCTTCTGTTTAGAGCCAGTGAAGTTTATCTTTCATCTTAGAAGTTAGAAAAGAGCAACAAATTAACCCCAAATAAGTATTCACTAGAATATAGGAAATTAGTAAAATAGGAAACAGTAGAAAAAATATAAAAAGTGAAAAGTTTGTTCTTTGAAAAAGTGACTAAAATTGGTCAACCTCTAGCAAGACTTATCAAGGAAACAAATAATGAAAACATAAATTATCAGCATCACAAATGAAAAGGGGAGATCATTACAACCCTACCTACATTAAAAGTGTACTAAGGAGATATTATGAACAAGTTTGTCAACAAATTCAGCAACTTGATGAAATGGACAAATTTCTTGAAAGATACAACTTACCAAAACTAACACAAGAAGAATTAGAAAATCTTAAGGAACTCCATATCAATTACAGAGATTGAATTTGTAATTGACAACTTTCCAAGAGAGAAAATACTAGGCCTGGATGGCTATATCAGTAAATTCTATCAACCCTTTAAGGAAGAAAAAAATGCCAATTTGGTATAGATTTGTAGAAATCAGAATAAGACAGAACACCTTCTAAATCCTTTTATGAAGCAGCTTAACTCTGATGTAAAAACCCAAAAAAGACATTACAAGCAAAGAAAATTACAGACCAATAGCCCTGTGAATGTAGATACAAAATTCTTAAGAAAATTTTAGTTAATTGAATCCAGCAATATATAAAAAGGTTAATGCACAATAGCCAAGAGGGGGTTTATGCTAGGAGTACAAGGTTGGTTTCACATTTGAAAATCAGTATATTTCACCACATTGGCAGAATGAAAGAGAAAAACCACAGATCGTCTCAATAAGTGAAGAAAATCATTTGACAGAATGCAAAACCCATTGATGATAAAAATTCTTAACAAACCAGGAATAAAGGAAACATCATAAATCTCATAAAGGGCATCTGTGAAAAACATACAGCTAGTACCATAGTTAATTGTAAAACATTAAACCCTTTCCCCTAAGATTATGACAAGGAAAGGTTGTCTGCTTCAACACCTCTATTTAGCATTGTGCCAGAAGTCCTAGCTAGTACGATATGGTAAGAAAAAGAAATAAACAGCATATAGATTTGAAAGGAGGAAGTAAAATTGTTTGCATTTTTAGATGACAAAGAATACCTAAATAGATGGAGAAATAAATCACATTTGTGGTTTGAAAGACTAAAAAGTGTTGAGATGTCCATTCTCCCCAAATCGGTTTATAATTTAATGCAGTTTCTAAAAAAACTGTCAATATTCCAGTCAGTTTGGGTTTCTTTGTTGTTAAGGAGATAGACAAACTTATTCTAAAATTTAGTCAAAACGCAAAGGCTCTGGACTAGCTAAAACAATCTTGAAAAAAGAAAAAGTTGGAGGTCTCATACTTACTACCTGATTTCAGGACGCTGTATAGAGCCATAGTAATCAAGGTGGTGTGGTACTGGCTTAAGGATAGACAAATAGATCAATAGAACAGAATAGAGTTCAGAAACAGACTCATATATATGCAGTCAGTTTATTTTTTTGACCAGAGCACCAAGTCCAATAAGGAAAAGAAAGGTTTTTTAAACAAATAGTGCTAAATAACTGGATATCTCATCCCCTATTTCACTCTTTTTTTTTTTTTTTTTTTTTTTTGCGGTACGTGGGCCTCTCACTGTTGTGGCCTCTCCCATTGCAGAGCACAGGCTCCGGATGCACAGGCTCAGCGGCCATGGCTCACGGGCCTAGCCGCTACGTGGCATGTGGGATCTTCCCGGACCGGGGCACGAACCCGTGTCCCCTGCAACGGCAGGTGGACTCTCAACCACTGCGCCACCAGGGAAGCCCGTCGACCCCTATTTCACTCTTAACACAAAAATTAAGATGGATTATGGATCTAAGTATAAAACCCAAAACAATGAACCTTTAAGAAGAAAACAGATTATCTTCACAACTTTGGGATAAGCAAAGCTTTCTTGGACATGACACAAAAGGCACTAATCATAAAAGAAAAAGTTGACAAATTGGACTTCAACAAAATTAAAATTTCTACTCATTAAAAGACATTATCAAAAAAAAATAGATGAGGGAATTCCTTGATGGTCCAGTGATTGGGACTTCACGGTTTCATGGCAGAGGGCCTGGGTTCGATACCTGGTCGGGGAACTAAGATCCCACAGGCCACACCATGCGGCCAAAAATTAAAAATAAAAATAAAAATAGACAAGCCTCAGACCAAATAATATCTGCAGTAGATATGTCTGACAGAGGACTGATACCCAGAATGTATGAAGAAGTTTCATATATTTTTAGCTCTTCCTTTTATCCCCTTTTTTCCTAACTAATTTGTCCAGTTTCTTACATTGAAAGGATGATTAATCAGGTGACTGATACCTGAAATTTTAAAGGCTACAAGTACAAGTGTGAAGTACATCCTGAAGAATCAGTGGTATGAACTGCTCAAGTCTTGCAAAGTGCCAAGTAAACTCCATTGAGATTCAACTCATTTGTATACTCTTATTCCTTCCTTTAACTGACTTGTTTTCCAGCATCCTCATTCAAGATAAATATGAATAGTTCTCCTAAATTTTTATTTCTTTACCAATTTGTTAAAGTACAAGTGATGCAATAGTTTTATCTTATTTTGTCATTGTTCAGTTGCATTGTCTGATTTAAACTAACTCTGGCTAGCCTGGGAATCTAATCAACACTTAAAACATTTTTTCAATGTAAAAAAGACCTTTGAGCCTTTATAATTATATAACAATACAATTATATATGACCATGGAATACCAATCTAAGTTGTAATTTAGGGATGGCTTATGCATAATAACCATGCTTTTTTTCTCAGAGTTTGATTTACACAGAGACATCAGGTGTTTTACAGTAGCATGCATTTATTTTTGAAGTGAGAATTCATATTTACTAATATACAGGGCATCAGTCTCTCTATATGTGATAGATTCCCAAATGAGTAATTTTTCTTTTTTTTTTTTTTTTTAAAGGAAGAAGGGATAGTGATAGATAAGTGAATTCTTCTCCACCTTGAAGGGTGGTGCTACTTCTACATCATACGTTCTTCTTTTTTAATGTCGGTTCATTGGTTTGTTTATTTATTTTTGGCTGTGTTGGGTCTTTGTTTCTGTGCGAGGGCTTTCTCCAGTTGCGGCAAGCGGGGGCCACTCTTCATTGCGGTGCATGGGCCTCTCACTATTGTGGCCTCTCTTGTTGCGGAGCACAGGCTCCAGACGCGCAGGCTCAGTAGTTGTGGCTCACGGGCCTAGTTGCTCCGTGGCATGTGGGATCTTCCCAGACCAGGGCTCGAACCTGTGTCCTCTGCATTAGCAGGCAGATTCTCAACCACTGTGCCACCAGGGAAGCCCCTAATTTTCTTTTTCTTTAATCGAAGTATAGTTGATTTACAATATTATATTAGTTTCAGGTGTATAAAATAGTGATTCAATACTTTTATAGATTATATCCCATTTAAAGTTATTATAAAATACTGGCTATATTCCCTGTGCTGTACAATGTATCTTTGTAGCTTATTTATTTTATACATAGTAGTTTGTACCTCTTATCTCTGTCCTGCCCCTACCCCTTTCCATCTTCTCATTGGTAACCACTAGTTTGTTCTCTCTATCTGTGAGTCTTTCTGTTTTGTTTTATTCATTCATTTATTCTTTAGGTTCCACTTATAAGTGGTAACATCTGGTATTTGTCTTTCTCTGTCTGACTTATTTCACTTAGCATAATACCCTCTAGGTCCATCCATGTTGTTGCAAATGGCATTATTTCATTCTTTTTTATGGCTGAGTAGTGTTCCATTGTATATATATACCACATCTTCTTTATCCATTCATCTGTTGATGGACAGTTAGGTTGCTTCCATATCAGGCTATTGTAAATAATGCTGCTGTGAACATTGGAGTGCATGTATCTTTTCAAATTAGTGTTTTCATTTTCTTTGGATGTATACTCAAGAGTAGAATTGCTGGATCATATGGTAGTGAGTAATATTTTATATTTCAGTTGACCTATTGTTCCTTAATAAATACATACTTTAATATATTTTTAAAATAAAATAATTCCAGGACTTGGTCTAGTATTTTGGAAAATGATAATAGTAGTCCACCAGAAAAGTCAGCATGTTGTTTAATCTAAATACGGTGTTCTTCTTGCCACTTTTTGGTGAATAGACTTATGCACCATGTGCGGAGACATCCAGTGGCTAATGAATGGTCGAAATTATAGGAGTTTTTTCTCCAATGTGCTTACCTAGCTAATTTGCTTTTTTCTCTCCCCCCCACCCCACAGTTTCAGCTCCTGGCTTCAGCTCTGTTTAAATCTGGTTCAGATTTCACAGCTCTAGGTAAGTATTCCAATGTAATTTATCCGGCCATATGCCCTAGAATTTGGGAGGTTGGACTTTGATTTCTTTTAAATGAAACATCAGATGAGATGTCATCCAAACAAATGAAGCAAGTTTCAAGGTAGCATGCAAAATTTCTAATAACCTGCTACAAGGTTATTTTCCAGGTATCAGTCCCCAGTTCATGGATCAGTTTGCAGTTCCTATTACACCAATTGCAGGGTTATTATGCAAACAGATGGCAATAGAAGCCTGATCAAAATAAATTAATTTGTATAACGTTGTTTTGGAATGCAGACTGTATTACTGATATACTTACTATGAGTTAACACTTGCTGGTTGAATGGTTTTCCTGTTTGTTCTTTGTGAAATTGTGTGGTGTCAACAGAATGGTGATGGAGTGGGCAATGAAATAAATGTTTGGGAGCAGGACGAATTACCTCTTTCCTGAAAATGGACATTTTTGTATGTTGGTATCTTAATTGTTCCAAGTGTTTCTCAAGCATCCCAGATATGGGCATCAGTTTTCACTTAGTAGTACTCTCATTTAGTATTAATGAATTGTTAAAGTAGTTAAACTAGATTGTAAGTAAAGTGGGGAGTCTAGAAGTTCCAGAATCCAGAGCTTTAGTCAGGTGAATTTTCAAGGATCTTTTAGTTAGAATAAGTCATTATAGCTTCAGTTTTTCAACAAGATAGTAGCCTTTTGAAGTATGGGAATTTCCAACTTTCCTCTTGTCATTATGCAGTCACACAGTGAATGCATATTAATCTCATTAATGCTGGTGCTATTTTTAATTTGCCTTAGAGTCCAGCAATAGTATCGAAATTTTCCAGCGTATGTAATATAAATACTTCTCTTTATCTTTGGAATTAAATAACACTTTGGAATATCAGTTTAATTTCTTCATTGTTTGACCTTTTGTCTCTTAAAGGTGAAACATACCTCAAATGAAAAAAAAAACAGAGACATACAATGATGGTGTTTCTCACTGGGATGGAAATAGTAGTAGTGTTTCTTGGGGTCTTGCCCTTTGTTTTGTTTTTCCTTAATGAGTAATTGAGGCTACTCTACTGATCAAGGCAACTGCAGTCCTGAGTTATAATTCCAGAATATGTAGGATTCCACAGGGCAAGAAGACTGCTATAAAACGTAACTCCAGTAGGTTCTCCTAAAAATTTATGTAATTGTTTACCACTATCCCATACACTCAAAGGGCTTTTAAAAAATGTTTTCAGGTTGTTAGAAATCTCAGCCCTAAGATGGAGAGTCTAGTTATAGGCATTATTTTGGAAAGTTCACGCCCTTTTGAATTTTATCATTTGAAACAGGTTTAGTGATACAGGAACTGAGAGCCTTGCATATAGATATTCACTTTGAATAAATGTGTGCCTTGTTAGGTATGGGTACTGCAGCCCAGAGCCATTATTTTTATTTTAATGGTGGACAGCACTGAAATATCTCTGGCTGACTTATATTTAGCCTTTAGAACAAGAATTTTTTGGCAGTCATTTGAATATGTTAGACTGGTGTCAGCGAATGTTTTACTTTTAGCTTAACTCTTTTCTTCTTTCTCTGCCCTATTCACTGTCAGCTAATATATTTTGCCAGGAACAGTTTGTTTTAGTTGGATTCTAAACTTCAGGTACACTGAGATCCGTACAAACACAACAGAAAAAAATACAAAAAGGGAAATTTTCTGTGGGGTTTTGTTTCTTCCTACCTGTCTGAAGGGAGGCAGTTTAGTAGTTAAGAGATAAGAGTGTCGTATAGTGGTTAAGGGTCAGAATCTAGGTTTAGCTATCAGCTCTGCCACTTGCTAATTTTAAAAGTGACTTTGAACAATTCACCTTTCTAAGCATTAAGTTCTTCATCTATAAAATGGAGGTAAGCAGAGTACTTACCTCAAGTTGTTGAGAGAATTAAATAATTATGAAAAACAACAAAATGAAATACTTAGTAAGTGCTCCATTCAGGTACTCGTATTACTACCTTCTTTATAAATGTCATCTTTGTAACACTGGTGAATTTGGATGAGGAGCAAATTCAGGTTATATGCTAATTTTAATAAGGAGAAATTTGATATATTATTTATAAACGAAAAGTACCTTTCATAAGGTTTCATGCCTATTTAGAGTTCGTGGTTCTCATTCATTTTCTGTCTGATTGTTTTACCTTTACGCCACTTAGAATTGAAATCTAATGGGTTATTTTATGTATAGATGTATACACTTTTCATGTATAGATGACTGAATATTTTGTTTTCTAAATTATGTCCTGCCAAAATTGGCTCAACCGAACTGTCTGACTTCCTTCAGAATTCATCCAGTTTATCTTAACCTCTTAGTATTTACTAATGTTATATGTAATTTAAAGATTTAGAAAGATGGAAAATGATTTGCAAACAGCTGGCATTATCTTAGTTTTGAAAAATGACTGACTTCGGAGAAAAATAACCTTTGGGGATCTTTAGCTTAGAGCTACTGTGTCTGTGTCTGTGGCTGTGGGCACTTTGAAGCTTGAACTTGGGCTTTCTGCTAATTTTAAGAGCATATTTTCAGCAAGGTATGTGACAGGGAAAATCTGGTCTGTAGAAGCATATTGCCTTTCTTGGTCTTCACACCTTTCTTTAGAAGTTTTATAGTCCGTATGCGATGTGCAAGTATGAATTCAGACAGCTGTTTAAAATATTTTATGTCTAAAGTACAGTGCTCTTTGGCAGTGTGTTGACATTTGTGAATGAGGAGCCTTAGGGGTTTCACAGCATTTACTGTGCCCTTTTAGCCTTTATACTTGTACTAAATCCACCAAACTTAGATTTCAGCAAGAGACTTTCTTCAACCTCCTGTCTTTAGCCCACATGTTTACAGGTGATTTTTATATAATAATGAGTTTATTTTAGAAATAAGAAACGTAAACACAAAGAAACTTCTATCTAGGAGAAAAATGAGAATTCTTGCTATTTCTTCCTTATTACCATAAATAGGAAAAGCTACCTAGCCTGTATAGGATGTTAACTTAAAAGTATATTCCTGGGGCTTCCCTGGTGGCACAGTGGTTAAGAATCCACCTGCAAACACAGGGGATACGGGTTCAAACCCTGGGCCGGGAAGATCCCACATGCCGCAGAGCTACTAAGCCCGTGCACCACAACTACTGAGCCTGCGCTCTAGAGCCTGCAAGCCACAACTACTGAGCCCACGTGCCACAACTGGTGAAGCCCGCGCACCTAGAGCCCGTGCTCTGCAACAAGAGAAGCCACTGCAGTGAGAAGCCCGTACACCACAACAAAGATTAGACCTCGCTTGCCACAACTAGAGAAAGCCTGTGCGCAGCAATAAAGACCCAATGCAGCCCAAAAAAATGAATAAATAAAATAAATTTTTGAAAAAAATTTTTTTTAAAGTATATTTCTAATAGGTCACTTTCTTTTAGAGCAGTCATTGTCTTCAGTCACAATAGTAATGATAAAGTGATAGCTGTTATTTATTGAGCACTTACTGTGGGACCAGGTACTATTCTAAACACTTTACATGTCATAACTCACTTAATCTTCATAATAACCCTATGAAGTAGCACTAGTATGATCCCCTTTTATTATATGTGAAGAAACTGGAACACAGAGAGGCTAAAGTAAGTCGCCCAGGAATAGTGCTAGTGAGTAGCAAATCCAGGATTCACACCTTAGTAGTTTGGCTTCAGAACTAAATCACTAACTGTACTACCTCTCATTGAGCTTTACCAGTTTCCACTACTCTGAGCGATAAGTTCCTCATTCCACTGTATGGTGAAAATGAGAGAAACAGTAATTAGGAGTATGAGATTTAAAATCAATACAACCTTTTTTGTCCTGTCTCTACCATTTAAGTAGTCATGTTGCTGTTGATGAGTTTCCTGGTGCCCCACCCATTTTTAATGCATTTTTTTAAAATATTAAGATTCTCTTTGAACAACTTCCCTCAGTCCCTGCCTGCTTCCCTCAAGTGTAACCACTTGTATTTGGCAGATCTTTATACACCGACATACAGGTAGAGTTGATTCCCATTATTCACAGTAATAGTCTATGAAGTCACCTATAACACTGAACTGGTGAATACTGACCCTTTGCTCCTATGGAAAATACAGAGATAGGTTCCTGTAAGCCTCTTGTCACAGACTTTTTGTCAATTGATTAATAATATAATGTTGCTTTCTTTCAACAGGAACACACCTTACTTGTGTATTTATACTGTTGATTCATTAACATTGAACTCACACCAAGAGCACTATAACTCATTCCTGAACGAAGCTTATCTAACCTGTATTTTCTTCATAAGGCACATTGCAGCCTTCTTGCACTTAGGAACACTAGCCAGCACTTCAGCACCACACTTGGGGGCCATTTTCAGCGGTGAAGTCACCAACAAAAAACACAGAATTTGAAGAACATGACACCAAGTAGACTGTGAAAAGGACACTTGTTTATAGTATGAGAGCTAAAACAAGAAGGCAGAGCATTACCTAGTTGACCTCAGTTGAGAACATATATTTACATGTGGTGACTCAAATTTTTGCCACCCTGTGTATGTCTGTGAGTAACCACAAAAGTGGCACAAATGCTGATTTGGGGGTTACAAATTTTAGCAAGTAAGCAAATGTACAAATATGGAATCTGTGAATAATGAGGATCAACCGTATATATGTACACACACACACACACACACACACACACACATAGATGTATGGTTTTATATTTTCTGGTTTTATTTATTACATAATATAAAAACATGTATTCTCCACATAACTTTTTAAAATTTAATGATGTGGCTTGGAGGTGCTTACATGAAACTGTACTAGATTTATTCTATTTGTAAGTGATACACAATATTCCATAATAGGGATCTACCATAATTTAACCATTCATCTAATGAGAGTGTAAATTTCAAGTTCCTTATTGGTAAAAGGTGAATAAAAATAAAAGGTTTTTTTTGAGGATTAAATGAATTTAGCACATTGCCTACAATTTAATAAGCACTCAGTTAATAAAAATAAATGGGCTTTGGAGTCAGACCTGGGTTCACGCTCCATTCTCTTTCCTCACCAACTGTGATGCCTTATTAAATGACTGACTCTCTTAAGTGTTGCATCTGAAATTGGAGTTTATGGTAACTGCTTTGTTGGGTTATTTTTGTGACAATGAAATGTCATACGTAAAGAAACTAGCATGTAGTAGAGACTCAGTGTTTGTTCCTTCCCTCCTAAATCATTTGATCTCATGAAAATGGTATTATTTTATAGAGTACTATCACAGAATCAGTAGCTTCTCTTAAAAATATAATGTACCACAGCATTTTTACAAGTAAAGAAAATAAAATAAAAGATGAGAAAAGCCCTAAAGTTGAATACGAACAGGAACAAACAGACATGTTTATCAAGTTGGTAACATAATTGCACAGTAGGGGAAAAAAGAGAATTAAACCTTTTTAAATACAGCTTAGACTATATACTATCAGTGAAGTATATTCTAAAAACAATAAAAGCAAGGAAATCTTGAATTTTGCTGGTAATGGTTTGGGTATAGTAATTCTGGAACTTGTGTGTTTTAGGTTTAACAAATGAATAAATATTGCTGGGAGTAGGTTTTCCTAGTAGGAGAAAGGAGCTATAAACATGGAATGGAATAAGGAGAGGAAGAACTCTGTGAGGTTCTTAAAAAACTGAATTAGCAATAAAAGCATGGACTAATGATTTTGTTTTTTTTTTAAATAGATGAGTGTATAATATGTGTGCATATATGTATAGGCCTAGAAACAACACCACCCTGGGCAATTAGCACAACTGATCTTGGTTTCTAAATATCATTTGCCACTAAAAGGAATTAGGGTTCCTGGGGAAAATGGCGGACTCCAGAGCTGTGTAAATATAAGCTTGGAGATCTTACTGTGCCAGAAAGTAAGGATGTACTCAAAAAGTAATGGGGACATTTCAAAAAGATACAGAGGGAGAACATATGAGTATTAAAATGAATAATGACAGGAATGGATATAACCTATTGAACAAGAAAATGATTCATGAGTATATACTAATGCAAATAGAGAAATAAAATGAAGGAAGGAAAAGGAAAACTCTTCTTTGCAATTAATGTCATCCAATGAATCTAGAAGGAATTGTCGAATTAGGAAATCACCATCATATACATAATAATTGTTTTGGCAAGAATCATCAGTTAATGCTAAAATCATTGGGTGCAGATCTGTTGAAGAACAGGATATTTGCACAGTTTCAAACTATCTTCTCATCAATATTTTATTAACTGCAAAGGTAGAAAAGTACACATTTACATTGGAGAAATCTGGCATACACCAGTTTAACCAGATGATCATAGTTAACATCCTCAGTATTGGGACAAACTGATACCACATGCCTCCTAAGATGATGCATTGAGAAGGACACAGCATCTCTATGTAGTGTTCTTGCCAACTTCATAAACTGAATCTGATCATAAGGAAGCAACCAGACACCCCAAATTTAATACATTCTACTATATTACTGCTCTTTGTTTTTTTTATAACAGTGTCACAAACAAACAAAAAAAAAAAACAGGTTGAGGAACTGTTCCAGGCTAAAGACATTGGATAACTAAATATAGTGTTCGATCTTGAATTTTAGATTAGTGGGGAAAATGACTATAAAAAAGATTTTTGAGACATAAATGTTAAATTTCCTAAATTTAATATATAGTAGTTATTTAAGTGAATGTTCTTGTTCTTAGGTGAAATGAACTCAAGTATTTAGGGGTGAAGATGTCTACAATTTACTCCCAAGTAGTTCCACAAAAAAAGTATGAGTGGGGTATACAAACACACTTAGAGAACAAGAGAGAATGAAAAAATATGTGGCAAAATGTTAACAATTGGTTAATCTAGGTAAGGATATATGTATATGAATGTTTGTTGTACTATTCTTGAAACTTTTCTGTGAGTTTGAAATTTTTCAAAATAAGTCGAAAATAAAGCAATTTAGAAAACTCAGAAAAACATAAAATAGAAAAAATATAATCTCACCATTCAGAGGTAACCTTTGTTTACATTTTGGAGTATTTCCTTCCATTCATTTCTGTGATATAGTAGTAGGCTTTGTTAAATCTAAAACTCATCTCAAAGTAGTAAACATTTGCCCTCACACTTAAAATAGTAATAATTTTTTTTTTTTAATAAGGAGGAATGTACCTTTCTTGAGGCATTGTTTATTTTCCTTCCAGGAAACTGGTATCCTTGGCAATGTTCTTTCTGTTCTGTTCATGTTCTTTACAAGATTAAAAGGCAGATTGCATCTAAAACTGTATTCTAAGTTAACTGAAAATCAGTCCAATTTGAAATAGTCTTCACTGATTATCATGGCATAAAGAAATTTCTGGCACTATTTCTGTTTCTGATGGCATTCAGTAGGCCTCTCATATTCAGTTAGCCATCTCAGGAATGGGGAAAATCAATAGACTACTTTGTTTATTTTTTCATTTTCATTCTTCATATGTGCCTAGAAAATTTGAAGCAGCTGGGGGAGCAATACTATTACTGGCTGACTAAAGGAAAGAGTCATCTCACTGAATATTTCCTTGGCTGGAGTAAACTTGAAAATTAAGGGTTTACTAGATATTAAGGGGGAAAAATATCTTACGGTTCAACGATCTTAGCCTTTTTAGAATGTATTTTACTAGAACATTCATCTAGATAAAAGGAGTACATTGCTCTCTATTTTTCACATGATGTGTGCCTAGCATAGAGCCTGATGCATAGTACCATAAATACATGGTATTTCCTATGTGCCAGGTATCGTTCTGTGTATTACAGATGTATTTCTTAACCTCAGCTGTCTGTATTTTCACTCAGTTCTCTGAGACTTCTTGCAGCTCTCCGGGGCTTAATGATTTTAGACTACTTTCTAAAGACCTCTTTCATTTTGATTATATTTTTATTATCAAAAAATTTTTACTGCTCAAAAGCATCAAAAAGTCAGAAAAGAGGAATGAAAATTCCTCAGTGGACTAGAAGAGGAAAATGCCTATAAGGAAAAGAAGAGAAATCAGTATTAGTTACTAAAGTACTAGTCATTCTGCTAGGTGGTTTTCACATAATTGCATTTAATCTGCACCGTAAACCTATGACATGAACAGGATTATCACAGATTTATAGCTGAGGAAACAGTTGCAGAAAGGCTGATTACCCTACCTAAGATCATACCATTGCTAGGTAGTAGAACTGGGATCAGGACCCATGTCTGTCTGGTTTCAAAGCCTGATTTGGTTTTGGTTTTTCCATTATACATTGCTGCTTTTCTCAACTAGGTTTTCTGTTACATGTTGAGTTTTAAACACAGTGGATGAGTTTCTTTATATCTCTCCTTCACCAGGCTTTTCCGATGTGGATCACACCTATGCTCAAAGAACTCAGCTCTTTGACACCTTAGTAAATTTCTTTCCTGACAGCATGACTCCTCCTAAAGGCAACCTGGTGGACCTCATCACACTGTGACCGAAGAGTACCTGGACAGAAATGGAGCACAGGAGTCTGCTTTCAGTATTCTGGATTTCAACTCTATTGACTGACAATTAGGCTGCAGTGACTGAGGACTGCACCAGAATTTTGAAGGGATCTTTGCTGTCACAAATTTTAACCCTCGTCCTTCACACCTGACCTCAACCCCATAGTCCTCATCCCATTCCGAAATTAGGCTAATAAAGTGAAATTGGTATACTTTCCATTTAAAAAAAAAAAATATATATATATATATATATATTTTATTACTTTAACTTTTAAGAATTCATGAGTATAAAAGAAAAAATCAGGCAGTCTACCCTTTTCTGATTTTTATTTCATTTTTATAAAATTGGGGCAAGTAAGCACTGTTCACAGACTCAGTGCTACAAGAATTGGAATTTTGTTGTTGGGTTGTTTGGCCTTTCTTCTTTCTCCTTTCTTCCCATTTCACTTTATCTTGAATCACACAGCTGCTTGTAAGTGATATGTATCATTTGTTTACCTCTTCATTCTTAACAGTATATAGTTCTGTAGGGCAATTGATGTATGTTTAAGTGATATATGTGTCTCTGTTGACTAGAGTCTTGTATTACATTAAACAGTAGGAGGAACAGAGGGCTCTAATTTACGCTCCTTGTCATAGAACTAAAAAGTGAAACCTGAGATTGATCCCCACACTTATCTGAGATTGGTATATAGTATTTCTATAATGATATATTTTATAGTGGCTATTACAGAGCTTTGAGTCACAGAAACCTTAAACTGAGGAGAGAATATAGTTCAGAACTTTTAAGAGCCACTCTCAAAATTACCAGCAGGAGGATTCTAGTTGTGATTAGCATGTTCATTGATATCTTTGTAGTAATTTTGGAAGAAAATGACTCTTTCCCCTGCTAGAGCTGTGCAGGACCAGGGCTTCAATTTCTTCCGTGTGCTATCTGTTTGTAGCATTTTCATTTGGGAGGATGGGTTCCAGAACTACGTTTTTGTTTATTTTCATACACATTAGCTCCCTACATCTGCTTCTATATACTGATATTTTAAAGAATAATGGTTTGTAGTTTTCCAGTGGAATACAGCTGACAGGCATTTCATTAAACAAATAGACCAGGCTTTTTTAATGGAGAAAAAGAAAAATAATGGTGCAAATATTTTTTACTAAACTAAAAGAAAGGCAGATGGGCTTTTCCACTGTTCCTTTTTTTGTGAGGAGTGGTGGTATGTATTGTTCCATGAGGTGCTGTGGAATGCAGCATAGGAAATTTAAACCTGGCCAGTGCTTACATTTGCTCAAGAAGTGTGCTGTATGCAACTGATACCCACCATGCTTAAAGCAGGCTAAGTATAATAAATGTCCATCAGTCCAGTGGCTCTTCCAAGTGAATGACTTCAGAGAATTTACTGTGTCCCCGAGTAGCAAGATTAGGCCTTACCAAAGAAAGAAGAAATTGAATTGCACTTTTGAAAAGTCTCATGTATAGGAATGAGACTTTGAGGTCCCTCTTCAGTCTGTCATTATTGCATGGTTTCTCGTCTTTGGGGGAAGGACAGAAGTATATTTGTCCTACTTCTAGGCTTGAATCTTGGGCTGCTTGGCTTTCCAAGCATCCCAAATCGATCAGTAGTGATTTATTAAACAATTAAATTTGTTTCTTACCTTGTGAAAGATATAGTACATAATTCAGTAAGTACCAAGTTGTGTAGCTGCAGAATAACCAGTTGACTTTACAAGTGAGCAAATAGAATCTACCTACATACTTAGGCAGTTTCATTAAAAGATTTCCTTGACAGTCAAGAACATAAAATATTAATATCGCTAATATTGTAGCCTATTGAACTCATTTCATGGAAACAGGTTGATAGGAAAGAACTTGATAAGAGTTTCTAAATGTAAAAGCTCTAGTTTTGCTCACTGTGAATTCTGGCCCTTCAAAAACCATAACCAAATGAAATTCTGCTTCCCTCCACCATTTTTTTTTTTTTTTTTTTCTCACGGTACGTGGGCCTCTCACTGTTGTGGCCTCTCCCGTTGTGGAGCACAGGCTCCGGACATGCAGGCTCAGCGGCCATGGCTCACGGGCCCAGCCGCTCTGCGGCATGTGGGATCCTCCCGGACCAGGGCACGAACCCGTGTCCCCTGCGTCAGCAGGTGGACTCTCAACCACTGCGCCACCAGGGAAGCCCCACCATTTATTTTTATAGTGCTTTTTTGGGTCATTTTTTTCCGTTCCTTAGATTCCATATTTGGAGGAAACTCAGTTCTTGAGCTCAGTGATTTTGTTTGTTCTTATTTTTCTCTGACTCTCTACTGGTGGTTTTCTAAACATGCTTGTTCTAATTTCATCTTTCCTCACTTTAAGTGGAACCTTTTCCCTTTTCTTCACTTACAGAATTTTTTTTTTCACTAACATGTTTAAATGGGGTTGAGTCATAGCAAACTGTTTAGTGTTACTTAAGTGACATAGACTGTGTTTAGGAAGTTATTGACTAGGTAAATCAAAATTTGTACCCTGGGGCTTTAATGAGGCACTGCTGGTAATGATTGCAGGAGAATATAGGCTTCATTTTATCCGTGACCAAGATTGACACATTGCTCACTTTCGACATCAGAACCCTGATATGAAACTTGTTTATATATTTAGTGAGGAGCTACATGTATTTCCAAGTATTCCAGCACTATATTATAATTTAATTTGGTATTTATATACATTGTTTAAGTAGCCAAATATCTATGCTTTACTACTTAAAAATTATTTCATTCTAGCTTAGTGAGCCCCAGATTGAAACACCTGGTTTTAGATGCATTAGTTAGTGGGGTACAATTTGCTCAGTGTCATTATCCCTAGCTTCAGTTTCATCCCCATTTCTCCTTTTTCCAGTGGAATATATTATTCCAGAATATAAACTAGAAATAATTTAAACTAGAAGTAAACTAGATCTCTAACATTTTCAGTGCTTATACCTCGTGAGAAATTAATTATCTGATTTGCAAGATACTTTGAAAATGCAGTTGCATTTTGTGGAATGACAGAGACCTCATGTGGCCAGCTTGATTAATTCACATATATCAATCTGTGAAGCAAAAGAATTCAGATTTGGGTGCCTAACTCTGCTAAAGCTGACAGTATTAACCTTTAGCAAGATTGTCTTTTCAGACCTGGTTTTCATTAAAACTGACTTATCTATGTCTAATAAGTAAAAACTGATAGAAAACATTAGAAAGTTAATACACTGATTTATCAAAGAAAAGCTTGTTGGCTTTAGAGCTCAGTGATTTGTTTAAGATTGTAAACTGCATTCTTTGGTGAATTATGTCTTGAATATAAATGGTTTGCTAGCTTATCTTTGTAGTGGATCTTTTCACATCTGCCTTAAAAGTGCTATTTAGAGATACATTAACAGAGTTCCATGTAATAAAACCGTTTTAAAATCTATAAACAAAAACTAGTTTGAGGTACTTAATCATTGGTGAGAGATTGAGAATGATGTTTAATGAATCAAAAAGCACTTAGAAAGGAGTATGTTTCTGATTTTATTTTCTGAATTAAACTCAGTGTCATGGAAGGAGTTACCCTATAATTATTCTTAACACAATATGAAATTCATTGGGTAATTGTGGGTCATTTAATTTTTTCCTGGGTGAATGTTGTGTTAACTCTAGCTGATTGAATGTTGCAAAGCAGTTGAGAATTATGGTTTGAAGTGATTTCTATGAGAGAGGATCATTACAATGTGTACTTTAAGCAACGTCATCTAGCTGTAAAAAATATACCCTTTGTAACCCTTCTTTTCTTAAAAAATACATGTTCATATGTAATTTCGTCCTTTTGCAGAAATTTTGGCCTGAACTTTCACTGTTTTAAATTCTTAAGATAGTCCTTAATCTAAGATATGCAGGCTCCCTCAGGAAAAGTTCATAGTTATTAGAGGGGTAATCATAGAGGGTCTGCATATGACAGTAGTTGTAGATTAGATCTTTGGGTTCTTTCACTCAAAATTTTTGTATTCCTTATTAGTCAAATAACATTATTCTTTTGTGATTTTTCACTCTGGCCTACATCTCCCTGTGATTTGTATTAATGCTGAAATGACATTGGCTGCCCAAAACTTCTAGTCTAGAGGTGTTTCAGCTGAAGATGGAAGTTTCAAAGTTTGTTGAAATAGTTAGGAGCCACCTAGATCAGCTGAATGATGTTGCCACCGTTTGTTTTGATGGGGAGGACTCATGATTGTAGTTTATTGATTTCTTCACAAGATGCTCTTTTTATCTTTCAGAAAAACTGCTATCTTAAGAGATTTTATTTATACATAATTTTTAAACCTTGATTTCTTCCTATCCCACAAATACTGTGAATTGTTTCCATTATTTTTTTATTTTTCTTAGCTAAATCCTCTGACAATAGATTTATAGCACTTAACCTAAGGAGTCATTAGAGGTTATGGTAAACCAGGTTTTCTCGTGGGGCAGAGAGAGATGCCCTTGTGGGAAACCATATCACTATGTGTTTTCTGTTAGGTAGAACTCTAAAGTTATAGATCTTGAACTGGATCCCAATTCAGAACTTAAAAACCTGAAAATCAAAGGGTAGTTCTAGTTTATCTTCCACAATAGTCATTATTTGGAAATAAGATTTACAAATATATACTGTCATGTCCTCAAACACTGCCTAGCTTGATTGAAAACAGAATGTTATGTGGATGTTATCTGAGAGCTATAGGGTCAACAACAAAAAAGGGGGGAAATGTTTAGTAGGGAAGTAGACCAGTTGTAAGACATCACTTGTAATTATGAACTAATTGGTCTTCTTTTTTACCTTTTTATCTGCTGTTTAGTCTCAATGAATTATTGTACACAATAGTAGACATTTGTACACAATGTTCTGTTTTGCCTGTCTGTGGCATTTTCACTTCGAGGTATTGAACCTCAGGAACAGAGCTAGTGAGGAGAATGAGGGTATGTTAGAGAAGGAAAAATAGGAGCTTTTTGCTCATGGATTTGAAGGTCCACAGATCTAAATGAGAAAGAAAACTCTTCATTTCTAACCCTCAATTAATTTAAAGCAGTGCTGAGAAAACTATCAAGAGGGATCAAAGCTCAGTTCTGAATAGTCTTTGGAAAGCAGCATTTCTTGGTTAGTTGCTTTCCTCACTGTCTCCCAAGTAGCTGATAGAGATCTGGAAACAGAAAACCCAGTGTAATGGGCTCTAGCTCTTAAACTAGGTGAGCAGTTTCTTACGTACAGCCAATTCCTTGATAAGGATTCAGAGGGAAAACCAGCAATAAAACATTTTAACATGCAGTTTTTGGGCTCCCAGGGGACTTGCTTTTTCATGGAGTTTAAGCTCTTGCTGCAACACAGCTCTGTACCATCTGGGATGCTAGCATTCACAGCGGTTAGTTTGGATATCTGAGCTGTCTGCCACGCAAATACTAGCCCAAGGAGATCATCATCCTTCAGTTTCACTCAGTGCTTAATGAATGCCAAATTAATTGGCAGGAAGGAAAAACACTGTGTGATATACTGAACAGGCCTGTGTGCATGATTAAGGAGTTAAGTAGCCAATTTTGAGCTTAATTTCTCTCCTTTATTAACAAATCTCAAGAAAGCCTTTGTTACAATTTAGCTAGTGTCAATTTGGTTGGTGTTCATTTTCTAACCCTTTAAAATAGGAAGAAAATTGTCATTTCGTGTTTAACTTCTAACCCGTACAGAATTGAACTGACATCAATTTAGTTTCCATGTTTTAAAATAAATTAATTACACATAATCCAAAGGGTCTCTGTTTATTCTACTTTTCCAGGAAATACATGAGTTCTGGGCTTGGCAGTAGAAGTATTTAATAATTTTGGCTTATTCTTTAGGTTTCCTCCACATCTGTGAAGTGATTAATTAGAGAAGTTATTTAGAATAAGTTCAATTCCATTGCAACTGGCAGAACTTTATAAATTCATTTTGCAACAAAGGAGAGGATCTTATACCATCAGGACCATGCCATCAGATTTTGGCAAGTGACTGTTTTATCACATTGCCTTGTAGTTTGCTATTTTTTCCTTCTTAAGATAAAAGGGGGAAAACTGAGGACAGAGATGTATAACTTGACATTTTTTATTTCTTATATTTATCTTTTTGTTTAACATCTTTATTGGAGTATAATTGCTTTACAATGTTATGTTTCTGCTGTATAACAAAGTGAATCAGCTATATGTATACTTGTATCCCCATATCCTCTCCCTCTTGCACCTCCCTCCCACCCTCCCTATCCCACCCCTCTAGGTGGTCACAAAGCACCGAGCTGATCTCCCTGTGCTATGTGGCTGCTTCCCACTAGCTATCTGTTTTACATTTGGTAGTGTATATATATCAATGTTATTCTCTTACTTCGTCCCAACTTACCCTTCCCCCTCCCTGTGTCCTCAAGTCCATTCTCTACATCTGCATCCTTATTCCTGTCCTGTCCTTAGGTTCATCAGAACCATTTTTTTTTTAGATTCCATATATATGTGTTAGCATACTAACTTTACATTTTTTAAATTGTCTACTTTAGAAGTCTTAGGGTACTTGCACCTTTATAAAGGCTTAGCTTAATTTTACCCGTACAGATTAACTATACTTGTAAGAGCACTGAATACAAAGTTATGACATATTAAAGTAATTGTCTACCCAACCCCAAATTTGATAGTAGGATATCAAAGTCCAAAAGTTTAAATGCAAGTAGTCTTCTATGGGGAAGGTATATGTTTTTAAAAGTCATGCACATGGTCTCCTTTTTGAGATATTTTTTCCTTTCCCAGAAAAATGATTTTGGTGACCAGTTGTAAACTGATTTCTCCCTCAATTGTAAACTACCCATTTAGAGAAATAAAAGTGGACTCACTTTCTTTCTTTCTATTTTTTTTTTTTTTTTTTGCGGTCCGCGGGCCTCTCACTGCTGTGGCCTCTCCCGCTGCGGAGCACAGGCTCCAGACGCGCAGGCTCAGCGGCCATGGCCCACGGGCCTAGCCGCTGTGCAGCATGTGGGATCCTCCCGGACCGGGGCACGAACCCATGTCCCCTGCATTAGCAGGCGGACCCCCAACCACTGCGCCACCAGGGAAGCCCAGACTCACTTTCTTAAGCATTACATTTAGCCTGACCAAGATATGCTGTGATTGTGTTATTCAAGCCAGCTTGCTTTTTTGACTTGTCATAAAATGTCTTTTGAATTGAATGAATTAAATAGTATAGTATTAATTTTATTTTATGTATAGGTCAATTTAGAAATTGCAAAATAATGATATTTTTCTATGAGCAGATTCTTTTATAGAGATAGGTTTTTCTTTTTAATGAGATTTCTTCCCTGTCACCACTTCAAAATCTATGTACAGCTGAGTGTGCAGCCTCAGAAAAAGAGCACAGGAAAGCTTAGGGCCTCCTTTTCTTGTGTTGTTCTTGGCAACAAACATGATTCCACCTTTTCAGTGGAAAGATGGGGTGTGTGTGTGTGTGTGTGTGTGTGTGTGTGTGTGTGTGTGTGTGTACTTATTGGCCTGAAATTGAGATCCCTTTAGGTAGAGATAGATCCTCAAAACCAAAGTTGGACTGCAAATTAGGTTGAGGAGGAAGGTACAGCTCCATTCATAGCCAATAGAATCCGTCTGTCCTTCTGGGTCTGCTTATTAACGCTATGGATAGCTCCTTCTGTTAGAACATCCCCTGGACTGGAAACATGGTGTTACAGCAACCAGCTCATCTGAAAGTTGGAGAGTGTTAAACATCTTTTATGGGACTTTTAAATAAATAATAACATTTATTGATTTTTGTGATTATAAAAATATGTTTATCATAGAAATTTAGGAAATTACTAAGTGTGAAGAAGGAACGCCACTAATATTTAACCGGTGAGACTTACTCATTTTATTCTTCCTGTCTTCCTTCTGTTATCCAACATGGTAAAGGCCAGAAAAAGTAAAAAAAAAAAAAAAAAATTTTTGACACAGCCATTCCTCATTGTCTGCAAGCATTTTTCTCTACCTTTACTATATTCCTTTAAAGCATTGCCCTTTTCTAGACAAACAGTCTGAAAATAATTCTGTTGATATGTATCTCTTAAGCCTAAACTATACATGTAAGATACTACCCAAAAGCTATAGGGATCTGCCTTGTTCAGGTCATTGGAAATTTTATCTCTAAGATTAATTTGAATTTTTAAGCCCTTTATGCACCATTATAGACATTTGGAGCATATTCATACCCATGAAGAGCTTTCTGTTTAGAGCTTTCTGTTTAGATGGACTTTTTAATATAACCGTAATTAAACTCACACCTAAAAAGGATGAGGTACTTTTCAAAGGCCAAAGGAAAAGCAGAGAAGAGCAAAGTAAAACAGATGAAATGAACGTAAGTATATAAATAAGGAGTCCTTGAAACAAGAGTTCCCTTACTGTGCTTAGCAAATGTCTCTCCAAAAAATGTATTTCTCTGGTTACCAGCTAAGATTTAGAGTTTTATATTTCATGAGAATCTTTTTCTTAATATGTGAAGGAAAAAACTGCAACCTTTCAGGGTTCTACTCCTTCCTTTACCCTCCTCTTCTGTATCCTCAAGTACCTAAATCAGAAAGGAAATCATGAGGGAAATCTGAAACAGCTGGCATAAGCTAGTTGTAGTTTTTAAACAGAAATGTTTTGGGGCATCAGGTGTCCCCTGACATCATTATTGTTCTAAGTCATCGTTGGGCTGTGTTGAGTGTGTTCCATAATCTTCCCCATTCCCCTCATGATCCTCTCTGTTTTATCTTACTTTTGCCCTATCTGTATGGACTTTTTATCTTACTTTTGCCCTATCTGTATGGACTTTTTAGGGTTTTGTTTGTTTTGTTTCTTAGTACAAGTAATGTTCTGATCCCAGGTTTGATGAATGTGTTAACACTGCTTTGTGAATAAATAAGTGATCTGCTGAACAATTGCAGTTGTAGAATTACGTTGTATGTAATGTACATATGGAGAAAGAATGTATTTTGTTCATTTTCTTAATAAAAAGTTATATATGGACACTACAAGATGTCCCTTGTGTTTCATAAAACTACTTTTGAAGTCAGCTTTTTAAATGTTTACATACTTTGCAGTTAATATTTTTCCCTCAAAAACGTGACTTTTATTCAGGCAAACAATATGTACTGTAGAAAGACTTTGTTTTCTTTGAGACAGTGTTGAAATAAAGAAGTTCTGGTGTATCTTACAAAGTTTCTAGGAGAAGTTTCCATTTTTAAAGAGCACTGGTAAGTGACTTCATAAAATGGTGTTTTCTTAATCTGCTATTAATGACCAGTCCTATTTTATCTGTTTTGTAAATTTGGACTTGTGTTTCCCAGGTTTTCTTTGAGGGGGGACATACCTTGTAGGTTAGGAACTAGAAGAAAAAACAACTGAAATAGAAAATTAATTGTAGAAAAGATAATAGAGAGAACCTGGAGGTGTTGCAGAGATTGGGAAAATTCTGGATCCCTGTCCCCAAAGAAGGAAAGAAATTGTAAGGGCTGAACCTTGAAAAAAATAAACTCAGAAATATGCCAAACAAAGATAATTGATTGTCCGGGTTGAGTTGTGTGAGCTTTCCAGACCGACTCTCAATAACAAGGAGCTCTCCTCTTGGCCCTTTTCATCTCCTCATCTGATTTACATATTCTTGGCTTTGTGTGTGACCCTGCATTCTGCAGTAAGTTAGTTGTCAAATGATTTTATTCAAAGTAGGGATTACGTTTTCTCACTTTACAAATCAAATAATCCATCTTACTGCATAGCTTTCATTTCTAGAGTGTGCTTTGAGCATGGCCCACAAGTAACATTTCTTTGTGTTCAAAACAGGAAAACGATGTGCAGTGATAAGGTAAGGAATTGGCCTTTCCTGGGTTAATCCTCCAGAGAATTAACTCAAAAGGATGGAAATGTGGGTCATCACCTCCTCTCCCTTGATGTATTTGTCATCTGGTGGGAAGGGAGCAATAAGCAAAGAGGGCTTTGTATTTAACACAGTTGAGATGCCAGCTGCTCCCACGTCAAGTGAGTGTGACTTTCCTCCCATTGGACTCTCACCTAGGAAAAGCAAAGGCGGTCAGTTATATCTTTTCCCGAAACATTACAAGGAAGAAAGAGAGAAAAGCTATAGGAGAAGTGGTCTGGCCACCGCTGTGCTAGTAAGTTTGATGTTTGGCAAAACCTAAAAGGGGAGATTAGAACACTTGGTAATGTCTATAGCACATGTTGAATACCTGCCCTCTGAACTTGGGCTGTAAGGATGGGTAACCCAGGGCAGGAGTCAGGAATCCTAGGCTTATTTCCACATCCACCAGTGACTTCTGTGTAGCATTGGGCACAGTCTCAACCCCTGTGCCTTTCTCTCAATTTTAAGTAAGTGTTGGCAGCAGATCCTGTTTGCTAGGATCCCAGTGACTTTTTAATCTATAAAATGCCAAGGTCATTGAAAAATAACTAGCCATCTCAGTATCATTCCTGTTAATTATAGTAGCCAGTCCTATTCTTTATCTTTTGACCTTGGAGTTCAAAATAAGTATGTGGTTTGGGAGGGAGCTTGTAAAATGGGGGGTTATGAGTGACAGAGGCATAACAAATTAAAAATGACAACTGAGAGTGCCTCTTGGTTGGCAGGGCAGGGAGCAGGGGGAATGACCTATTCAGGAAAAGAATGGAGTCTTAGGTCTTTGTGACCATGATAAACTGTGAGTCATTCTCTTCTTAGAACAGTGTGCCTCGAGCATGGCCAGAGGCCTGCCTGAGTTCCTGGTACTTGTACTCCTTTCTGTATCCTTGGCATACTCTTGAAGTTAACCTCAAAATACCTCTGGCCCACCCTTAAGGATGTTAACTGCTTTCAGAACTGCTGTATAAAAGGAAAATCATATTGTAACAGTAGTTGCATTCTATAAACGTACTTTGTTGTTAATGGAACTCGAGCATTAATGTGGTGTTGAGAACAGAACGTAGGACTCAAGAGGGAAAAGATGTAGATTCAAGGCCTAGCAGTACCATTTAGGTAGCTGTGTGATCTCAGAGAGAATCCTTAATCTCTGTGCCCAATTTCCCTATTGGTAGAGTGGTGACAGTTCCTAAATAAGATGTGTAAAAATGTTTTGTGAACTGTAAGATGCCAGGCAAGAAGAGACTGTTGTATACCAACTATGAATGTGGACCAGATTCACCTGACGGTTTCCCTTCTGCAGGTCGGGAATGATAAAGTTTTCTTCTTGCAGTGCAGAAACATGTCAATAGATAATACCACCCCAGGAGATGAAGAGAATCAGAATCGTCTTTGAGCAATTCCTTTCTTGAACCTCCTTCGTCTTCACTATGTCTGTAGGTAAGGGACACGCAGAGGCTTCTTCTGACAAGTAAACAGATCCTTTTATTGGCATAACAGGGCCAGAACAGAATCGTTTATTTTTTGTATTTTTATTTGCCTTGTCTCTACACCAGTGTTTTCATACCTGATCAGGGTTCAGCAGCCCCCTTGGGATCTTTGGTGGTGGGTGAGTCACAATTTTATCTGAGGCAAAAGTACAGGGAAGGAAGAGGGTAAAGCATTGGTAAAACTGTTGTGAGGGAAAATGAGGCCCTTTCAGTTACGATCACTAGAGCAGCCTGAGATAATCTGGAGAACTTGTGGATCCCCTTTTTCCTTTCAGCTTTCGTCCTTCTCTTTTTGTGTCTGGACCTGCATAGTTAAGAGGCATAACTAAGAGCAGAGGTTGCTGCACTGTGTCCTCAGGGGCTTCAATGATGAGCCTCGTGCACAAGTGAAGAATGGAAGCCAATCAGAGCAAAATACTAGGACTTGAACCAGCTTAGACAAAAGCACTTTAATTGACAGTATACAATTTTCCAAAATATATTTTTGTAAGAAAACGGCAATAATTAAGTACAGTCTTTACAAACAAGTTTCTCAGTAAATTCCAGTGTACTTTAGACCCCTGTCCACTAAGACACATGCTCCCCCAGCCTCCTGGGCAAACTGTTTAACATTCACTAATTTTAAAAAAGACCCAGAGCAAATAGTAATCCCCTCCTTTCACTCAGTGTTGGGTTTTCACCAAACCTGAGTGAATCAGCTAATGACAGTGATGAAAGACATTGCTTTACTTTTGCCCCCCTGCCTTCCCCCTGTCTTGTTCCCTTTGATCCTTAGTCCTACTCAGAAGATCTATATGTAAAAGCTCATTCAAAACTTATTTCTTAGCAGAAAAGAATTGTTCATTTAAGTCTTAGACCTAAATAACTCAGAAGTACAGAAGACCAGTAAGGTTCCTATTTTTGTCTTCATGCTCTCCCTAGCCTTGCTGCAGATTCCAGAAGGGAATTCTGTCCTTTCTAGCATTCTGGTGCCTGCCCTTAATTAGCAGTCCTTAATTTGTTGATTCTTCCTGAGGCACACGCACTGGACGGTCTTCCAACCCAGGTTTTAAGCCTGTTTCTGTCACTAAACGTGATTTTGGCCGTCACTTTATTTTTCTGGGCTTCAGGCTCTTTTTCTGTTTTTTTTTTTTAAAAAAGATTGGACTGGGTTCTAAAACCCCTCTCCCTATGACTAGAGAGTCACTTTCCAACCAGTGCGTATTGACTCCAGCCCTTACTGTAACATGCTGGGACTTTACGGAGAGGGGATGAGGATCATATTTAAAAATAAAAATGCCCAATCTGCAAGACAGACGCTTTGTCATCAGCCTGTCTTATATTTCATTTTTCATCAAAGAATAACAGAAATTTATTTCCAGTAAAATAGACATTTACATTCCTGTTTAGAGAAAAAAAAGCCTTCTCTCTTAGCTAACAAATGTTTTTTCAAAGTATATTCGCTCAGAGCAGTGCAGGGTGGATTAACATTTGGCTGTTGTATTTACATTATCAAAAAATACGTATATGTATATCAGCTTGAACTTGTTTTCCAAAGTTTCTCCAGTATATTATCTAAAAGATAAAGCTCAAGAAGTGGTTTAAATAAAACTTTCTGCTAGCTTTCCTTATCAAGAGGAGAAAGAAGAATCTTGTGTCTAGACTAGATTAAACCTGTGTTTTGTCCTACGATGCAAAGAATATTCTGTACCCCATTCATAAGCATTGCTGTGTCTCTCCCCACTCACATAACAGTGTGCTTCTCACTGGACTTTGTCCAGTCATCAGATTCATGGCTTCTGGTCTTTTATGAAGTTTAGGGAAACCAGTGTGCCACTGAGAGTTTATAATCTCTCTCTGGTGTAACTTGTTTCAAGTCATGCTGAGTTCCTGGTTCTCTTCTCTTCTTCTCAGCCCCAGAATCTGAATTACCAGATAGCATCAGAACCCAGTAAAGATGTGGGAAGAAGATGACCTTTACAGATACATGGCGATAACAGTCTTTGATATAGATGTCTAGCTAGTGTCAAGAGCAAGCCAAAGCAAGTTGCCCTAAAAGGCTGGAGCAATACAATTTGGATGCATCAAAAGAAGGAACCTTTGAACCAGCCCAAAGCTTTTCAAGGTTCTCTCTGGACAGAGCCACATTTATTCCTCTTGACCAAGCATAATTTTTACTCTCTGGTCCTTGCCAGTCACCATCTGTCTCCCCAAGAGGCCTGGGGGTTGTGGCTTTTGATTGGTTTGCAGAGACATATTTGCTCTCTCTGTCTAAACCTAGCTGCTGGAATATGACCCAGAATCAGCAAAGGAGCAATCTAGTCTGGCCTCTCCCACAGTGGCCACAATAGAATGGGTAGAAAGAACCAAATGCTGGGTAGGAACGAAGCAAACAGATCTTTTCCCAGTGAAACAGTATTTCTTCTATTTTCTCTCAAACTGGTATTCTCCATCCTGCCAACCTCCAAATAGTAGAGAATCAGGGCAAATACATTAGGACCCTTGTTAGCTTAGCATCTTTCTATCTCTTGGGAAACTCACGGGTCCTACTTGAACCTCTGGCCTTCCTTTTCTCCTAGGTATCAAATGGCTAAAGGCTATGAAAAGGGAATTAGGCAGCAAAGGAAGGACATAGATCTTCCTCTTGAGATCCTCTCCTTTAAAAAAAATAACCTATCCCAAACCAGATAGCCTATTTTATCAGAACTGTTGCAGCTTAGACTGCCCCTAGGTTCTAGGGGTCTGGCTTTTTGCCCTGAAGTGACCATTTTCATTCTCCTAAGTATCTTCCTAGTAGGTTCCAGGGAATTTATGGCCAGGAACAATAGAGAACATGGGCAGAGTTCAAAATTCCACACAGGATTCCTTCTTCTCAGAAAATCAGATGAAACCTCACTATGCCCAGTCCTCAGTTGCAGTCTACGTAGCAGCTACCTGCTGAGCTCCCTCAAAACCCCTCCACTGGGCAACGGTCAGCATTTTGTTTCCCTGAGATGCCACCAGAACCTACAGGAGCGCTGGGCAGCCAGCCTCACTAGGAATACAGAGGAGGGGACACAGCAAGACCTAACTAGCTCCGTGCCCCGACAGTGAGAGGTCACTGGGACTAGAAGGCCAGGACCCCCGGCTGCCCCTTATGCACCTTGCAGTGCACCATGCATCTAGGCCTTTCTTGCCCTGTGCACAGAAGAATGGAATCTAACTGAAAATGTCTCAACGATGTGAGCTTTGGCCTTTGGCAGCAGAGTTCTGGATTAAAAAACAAAGAAGACAAAACTCTCAGCAACCTGCAAAGCCCCTGAATTTCCTATGATATGGCAAGTGAAGCCTATCCTTCCTGCTGTTTCAATCGATTGTCTATTCAGACACCTCTCTGCTGACTGGGCACCAGGAAGCTCTGTCCTAAAGCTGCTCTTTCACACTGGATCTCGGGGATGACCGAGCTGGGGTCTTCACCCCATCGCATCGGCTGGGCAGTGACAACGAAATAGGAACACCTGGCCTTCAATAGCTGCTGCAGACCTTAGTCCCCGGTGGGAATGGGAGACCAAAGCAGCACTCGGGGAGTCTATTCAAGGAGTGCCTTGGAGGTGGGCCGGGACCCACCCTGGGAGGAAAGGCTTCCCTTTCTCTCTTTACCTGTAGATGGACCCATGTGCAGACCTGTTCATACTGGGAGCCCTGTGTGCTGTGTTAGTCCCAATCTCATAAGCACATGCCAGGAAACTAGACTCCAGGGGCCCTGGGACAGAGTGGGAGTGAAAACTGAGTGAAGGGAGGGGGGAGAACAAAGAGGACAGGAACACTGGCAGACAAGGCTGGCGTAGGAGACAGACAGAAAACGGGACCTATCCTTTCAAGTAATCAGATCCCACTGCGACAGGGTCTGGCCCTGCTTTCCCCTCCATCCCATCCACTGACTGGCAGCTTCGTCCCCCCTGCCCAGGGCAGCTCTGGAGGGAGGGCATAGGTGATCACGGCAGCGTGGCATGGTGGCAATGGGCCTGCACTGAATGAAGGATCTCTGTTTTCATCCTGACTCTGTCACCCAGTGGCTGTGTGACCTTGACTTTACCTTCTTTAGGCCTCAGTCATCTCATCTGTGAAATGAAGGGATTCTATTAGATGGTCTCTAAAGTCCCCTGGATGGCTCTCTCCTGATCTCCCAGCAGCACTGAGCTCAGGCACTAGTGGGTTATTTTACAAGAGGATTCTACACAGAATGTGATTTGTTCAGCTTGAAAAGGGAAAAATTAAGGCCTGTGGGGACTGGGGGGAGGGAACCCTCCGAGTCTGCTCTCCCTCCCCAGTCTTTCCCTCGAAGGGGAAGGATTTTCCTCCCCTGTCCACATGGCACTTGAGGCGCTTGGGCTGGAGCTCTGTGCACCGTCGGAGGCCGCCAGCAGACCTGATTAGAGGTGTGTGTCTTCCTCCTCCTCTAGGTCATCCTTGGTCAGGTTGTCCAGGGGGACGATCCAGCTGTCCCCCAGCTCCCCATTAAGGCTGACCACCTTTTTCTCCTGCATCTCTGATGAGGTCTCCATCACTTCCAGGGTTGGATTGTCATGGTAACCATTCTCCACCGTCTGTAGCTCCTCTGTTAGTCGTTGCTAGAGTAAGGGAGATGACCCAAGAAAAAGGGGTAATTTTTGAGGGCTGTTAGCCTTTCTGTAGCCTTAATATTACACCTGTACCCCTATAATCCAGGAACCCCGATTTGGCTAAGGTGAACAACGGGTGGTCCTGGAGGCCTTCCTGACTACTGGCCTGCCTCGGGGCTAGTCTGAGGTAAGAACTTGCCCCACATCCTAAAATGCCCAGCTCGCTTCACCTTTGCCCTGGTGGCAAATCCATGACATCAGTCGAGATGGACTTTGTCCTCCAGAGTCCTCCAATCCTCTTTCCTCCATTCCTTCCCCACCAAACCTTCCTCTCCAGGACCCTCCTCACCCTGCTGCATTGAACTGGAACCAACTGTAAGAAAATGACTTTCCTCTGGCCGAGTGACTGAGGACCTCTCCTCTAAGCCTGAGCAAGATGGGTACAGCACAGCTTCTAGCTATCTCTGCTGCAGATGGGAACTATCTAGAGATAGTACTTTCTCTCCATTTTTACCTAAGATACAACCTAGGTGGCACAAGACAGTCCCCCAGGAAGCTTTTAACAAATATACTAATCCAGAAATTCTGTTTCAGTTGGTATGTGAGGAAGCTAAGCATGGGTATTTTTTTTTTTTCTAAAACTCTCCACAGTGTGCAGCCGGGGTTGAGAACCATGGGTCAGGGTGGAACCGTAATGAGGGAATTCTATTAAGGTAAATGAAAGAACCTCTGGTTAGATAGGTATGCCTCAGCCCATTTATAGCAATGGATCCTCAGAGCAACTCTGCAAGGCGGATATTATGCCCACTATGCAGATGAGAAACCTGACGCTCAGAGATTATGACTTGGCTCAAGGTCACCCAGATAATGGGAGGCAGAGCTAGGGCTTAACCCAAGTCTTCCTGACTCCAAAGCCCATGCTCTTCCCTTTCACCACGCTGCCTCTTTAATTTTCCAGACAAGTTTCCACTTCCTATAAGGGATGACCTCTGCCTATCAGAAAGGGCCCATGGCCCCCTCGCTTTTCTCTAATATGGGAATAACGGGGTGAGAGTCATCCAGCGAACTGGACTGCTTCCTGGCTAGTGGAATGAAGTCCTCACCTGGTCCTTCCTCTGGGAGAGGCGCTGGTGGCAGCAGCCATAAAGGGCCGCGACCAGGAGCAAGAAGGATGCCATGCAGACGATAGTGATGATGAGGGGCATGCTGAACCGGTCCTCAGTCTCTTCTGGTGGTCCTTGACCCTCAAACTGCATGTCATTGACTCCCACCTGGCCAGGAAGGAGAAAGTTACGTGGCAGAAAACAGGTTCTGGGTCACCCTCTCTCAGAACTCCCATTCATTTATGAGCTCTTCCACTTGGGGTTTGGGGGGGAACCCATTCTACCGCCCTGCTGTCCCCTCTCTTATCCTCCTATCTTCTAGATGCTTGCAAATCAGAGGTTCCTCGACAATGAGAGACAGTGGACCCGGGGAACCGTGGACTTCCAAGGGACAGGTTCCTGACCCAGTCTGTCCCAGCACATGGGGGGCATCCACTTACCTCTTTTAGGTCATCCCATTTGTCTTTCAGCAATTCATAAACGTCCGTGGGAAAGAGTTTTGCTGAGGGGGAGACGGAGAGATGCTACTTCAGTGGTCTAGCTCAGGGTGACGTGGCAAGGGACAAAGGAGGACATCCTGAATCTCAGTCCCCTGAGTGGTATCTCTCTCGGGTGGCCAGGGGTTGACAACTGACCCATCCTTGTGCTCTTGCACCTCCTGCCCCATTCCCACCCCACACAGGCCTCAACCCCCACCCCCCACCGCCCGCCCTCAACTCACTGCGGATAGTGATTTGCTTGATCGCCACTGCCTGGATTTCTGGAACAGGTGCCAGCTGTATATGGCACTGATCTTGCGCTGGGTTGAAGGAGGCTTTTGCTGCTCGGCACAAAAGTGTGATCAGTTTGTCGTTCAAAGCGGTCGCATTCTGTTGTGGAGAGACCGCAGGTAATTCCTCAGGGATCGTGACAGCGGCCTAGGCTTGTGGAGCCACCCTTTGAAGCTAAGGTCAGGAGAACACTGTTGCCGGCTGTGAACTTACTCTCTTCTCCAGCCACAGCTGGTGCCATTCCCAGGCCTGCCAGGAGTGGTGAGTTATGTGCTGTCCTCCTGGGCCAGCCCCTGCCTTCTCTGCCTCACGTGGAGCTCTCCCCCTAGTCTCCTTATCCTGTTTATCTCGTCGTGGTTGAGCAATACCATTCGCCCTAGTGCCGCTTTCTCCCTCAAAGCTCCTTAAGGATCACGACCTCCTGTCCCCCATCATCGCTCTCCCCAGAAGGACCTGAGGAGGCACTGCCAGTGGGGAAGAGGCCAGTCCTCTCTGAACCTACCATTTGCCAGCCCTTGATGCTGAGTTCAAAGACCTCAGGAGGGGAAGCCCTGGCTCTCAGCTCAAGGTTATCCGTCCCAAAGTCGAAACACATGTGCCCGTTCCCTAGGCTAAGACCCTGAAACCATAAACAGGCTGACGGGAGAAAGGCGAGGCCATCACTGCACAGGGGAAATTGGGAGTATCTTCAAGATGCACGAGGACGTCTTAGACGGGAGTCTTCTGTATTTCTCAGCAGAAAGAGTGTGGCTGGCTGGCTTTAGGGCTGAGGGTGAGGAAGCAAAGTGTGGGCAGCTTTTACCCAGCCCGGCCACATCATCCAGAGACACCCCAAACTGATGTGTCTCTGACCAGAGTTTGGAATAGGGGTACGGAGATGAAGAAAAGGACTCCATCTGGCTTGTCCCACAAACCATCCCTTGGGTTTCTACCTGGAATTCCCTTAGGCTTGCCAATTCCCCAACCTGCTACCAGGTAAAGATCCAGGGCTTTCCTCTTTCCATTCACAGCAAAGGAAAAGAACGCTTCTTACCACCAAACACGCCCCTGCCAAGTTTCAGCCAAAAAGAGAGCCGAAGGAAAGGCCGAGCAAGCATCAGTGTGATTCTTACCTTGTCCAATAAGCCCAACCCTAGGGGAACACTGCTCCCTTTTAAAACTCTAGCTTTTCTATAGTTCACTTGGAAAATTCCAGCAAAATGGACACCCAAAAGGAAACAACTGCAGAAAATAGGTGGTATAAAAGTGCTGTAAACCCAAGTTTTCCATCCTATTCTAGTTCCCAGGGGTGTTTGCCAAAATAGCCACTGACCAGGAGAGGGCAGCAGTGAGCCGTCCATCACCAGCCCTCACTCAGGCCTCAGCTACTGACTAAGCTCCGCGGCAGACATCCCCAGACTAAAGCCCTTAATCCTAGGGAGACTGGCAGTCTGAAGGCAGTGGACACACTGCTACACATGCAAACTTACTCACACACGTGCTGACGCCACCTCCCCCAAACAATACACAAACAACTCCCCCTGAAGGGAAGGACAACTGTCGGGCAACAGCTCCCCTAGGTTAGAGGGTGGCCATCAGATAACACATGGACCAGGAAATATAAAACCACAGACTATTAGAACAGGGAGAGTTAGGCAGACTAAGCCTGTCATTTTCAACTGAGGCCTCTGAAGCCCAAAGAGATCGACTTAAAGTCACATCCTGAACTAGAAGCAAACAGGAACCAGGATTGGGGTCTCCAGACTCTCAGAAGTGAAAGCCCAGATTTCTGGCCCTGCAGCAGCCCTGAGGGCGGGGCTTCCCTTAGAGAAGCCTGAGCCTGGCTCTGACCCTCCATAAGATGGGAAGGGACCATGTCCTGTCCTACTAGGAAAAAACAAGAGCCGGAAAATGAAAACATCTCTCTGCTCCTTTCTGGAAGGGACACTTCATTCCCTTCCACCTTCCGTGACCCTGCTGCTAAACCGCATTTTGGGGATGTAGATCAGAGTGGGGCTCAGGTGAGCAAGGTACTCACACAGATGTTGGTTTTCGAGACATCAGTTTTCGAGACGTTCAGGACGAGCATCTTCTCATTCAGCTTTTCGGGAGAATCGCACTGTATCTGGAAGAAGCCACTGGGATTAAGAGTCAGGCTGAGCCTGACAAGGTCTTGTCTTTGCCTTCTCCCTCCCTCCCTTGGGTGGGTGACACCAAATAAGGAGTTGCGGGCAAGCTGGGAGTGTGGCCGGCTGGAGTTGGAGAGCCAGGTGTGTTACTGGCTATCCTGCTGTCTACGCCAGAGTCCAGCAAAGCCAGAGAGGGTGAGTGAACGATGGCAGCTCCTCACGGCACCCCCAGGTGCCCTGAGGAGGGAAGAGTAGAAATGCTCTTCCTGGAGTCCCTTCTCTCCGACTCTGGGCTCTCTCACCTGTCCCACACCTGCTGGAATTACTGAGGTGGGAGAAGGGATACTGGCGCCTTGGGGGACAGTTGACTCCAAATGAGTGTTGGAGCTCGTGGGTCCCCTGGCAGGAGATGTGGTCCCAGGTCCCGATGAAGAGCCTGTAGGCTGCACAGCCTCAGAGGTGCCAGTGACAGCTGGCGTCTTGCTGGAGGTGTGTTGAGTTCCTTGTGAGGTAACCCATGGTGCTATAATTGGGAAAACAAAGTTTATGAGAAAAGGGGAGTGGTACCTTTAACACAAAAAGATAGGCTTTTTTGTTCCTAGTTTTCTGAGGTTCTTTGGTCTTATCCCCCCACCTAGACCACAAGCAGAAGGAGGCAGGCTATGGGGAGGCAGAGGCAGGCAGATGAAGTCAATTCGCATAACCTATTACAGGATGAGCAGATTGGATGAGCCAGTGTAGGAACCCGACAGAAGTATCAACAGCAGTGACAATGCCAGCAGCAAAGCTAACGTTAACTGAGTACTTACTCCCTGTGAGGCTCCTTCCTAAGTGCTTCAAAGGTACTTTCTTTTTCAATCCTCACAACTCTATGCAGAAGGTACTGTAATTATCCCTATTCTATAAACAAGGAAACTGAGTCTCAGAGGAACTCGATGAATCGCCCAACGTCACACGCTAACAAGTGGCAGAGCAGGGATTGGCATCCTGGTGTATCCAACTCAGAGCACCGGCTCTTACGCAGGAGGCGACCGGAGGCGACCGTGCTCTTGTGGTGTGGCTATCTAGTTCTTCACCAACACCCAAATTACCTGCGGGGCTGGGGGGTGGAGGTTTCCTCAAAACGCAGATGCTCAGGTTCACGCCTAGAAATTCTGATTCAATAGATCTGACCTGGGTCATGATCTTGAGGCTCACGATCCATCAGTGAGTTTTGAAATTAATTTACTGGGTTAAGACCAGCACTTAAGAAAAAAAAAGTAAATGCTCCACTAGGCAGGTCAAAACCCTGAGCTCTCACCAGAACACACAGCTCTGCCGCCGCTGCTCATCACTGAAATGGGAAACCAACCGGCTGGGTGAAGGTGGCGCATATTCATGAATACGAATATGCATGAATCGCTGGAGATACAGAACATAAGCATTTGAAAGCTTCTTTTTGCTTGAAAAAAGAAAGGCATTACTTACTTAGTGTGGTCAGTGTCCCCTGCGTCGTGAAGGTGGGACCCGCCATTGTGCCTAAACTTGTAGCTGCTGTAATTTTGTTTGGTCCCTCAGAGCTCCCTGCAGGCTCTGAAGTCACAGGGACCAAAGTCACAGGGACGGTGCTAGGCCGGTGAGTGCTTGCCGGGGTGGGCACGGAAGGAAGAGCAGGCGTGATGACTGAGGTGTTACCCGGATTTGGAAGGTCAGAGGCTGCCTGATTTCCTTCCTTAGTGATCACACTGCTTGTGGTCACACTGTGGCTACTCTGGGTTCCAGATTTAGCTGAACTGCTTTTAATTCCACTCTGGCTGCTTGTGGTTTCAGGCTTTGTCGAGACAGTGGTTGGTGTGGTTGTAGACTCCTTCGAGTCTTTAGTAGTTATAGCAGGGCTGCCCGTGGCTGGTTTCTCATCTTTGCCACTGGCTGCTGCAGTTGTGCTTTGCTGGGCTGAGGCTGGCACTGCCCTTGAGGTGTTAGGCGTTTTGGCTGTGCTTCCCTTGGTCTCCAGTGCAGTCACGGTTTTGTCAGCGGATGGTGGGACTGTGCTTTGTTTGACTGTGTCTTGAACACTGGATGGTGGAAGTGTGTCTGGCTTGCTTTCTTCGGCAGCTGTTGGACCACTAGGCTTGACTTCTGTTTACAAAGACAACACAGAATCAACTAAGGTATTAGCTGGAAGTCTTTCTCTCCCCATTTCTCCAACTCTTCCCCAGGATCCAGAGGCTTTGCTCCCATCCCTGCCATTTGTTTTGGCTGAAGGGTCTGGGTCCTTGATGTGCCCAGATTTTTCTGGGGTTCAAGAAGCCTCTAAGAGGGAGACTGAGAGGGAAGCAGAGGAAGTCCAGGGAAATTCCGCTCAAGAGAAAGACTAAGCAGCTAGTCCCGCCGCGTGTGGGAGCCTGCACTGAATGCTCTGCTCTCCCATCCGGCCCCAGGCACTCGCCCTTCAAGGTTTCCCTACCCCAGCAGAGAACCATCATCACCTCCTTCTCCCAGACCCATGAGCTTGCAGAAGACTCAACAGACTCACACGTACCGGAGTGCCCTGTTCTCAGCATGGCAAGAGGAACGTGCCTCTGTTCCCCTGGACATGCATCTAGAAGGAGAAACTGGTAAAGTGAAATTACACAAATTACCATTTAAGTACAACTGTGAGACGCGTTGAGGGAGAAAAGTACACAGTGCTCTGACTGTGTCTAGCACGGGAGCTCAAACCTTGTCAAGGGGTCAGGGAAGGAAGGCCTTTTATTGATTGATTGAAGGAACCATTAAGTGACAGGTTCGGGCCCTGGGATACAAGGGTAAGACACATGTAATCCACACCCTCAGGGAGCTTACATTCTAGTGTGAGAGACAGAGATGAAACAATAGACAGACAACTCAATGTCAAATTCTGGTGACTCTACGGAGGAAATGAAGAAGGAAATGATACAGAGAACAGGGGGAGAGGGCTGTTAGAGAGAGAGGTAAGGAAGGACTTCTCAGAGATGACCACTTAGCTAAGACTTGAAGGACAACGAGGTGAGAGCTGTGTGAAGAATGTGAGGAAAAGTGTGCCAGGAAGAAGGAAAGAACCTGCAAGTCCCCAAAGGAGGGACAAGCGCTCAGAGAAGACAAGTCTGAGAGCAGTTCAGTGAGTGAGGGGGGAAGGCGCAGGGCTCAGAAAACTCAGGGCCTCATAGGTAAACTGACACTAACGTGCTGTCTAAACCATACCCTTGGGCTTCCCTGGTGGCGCAGTGGTTGAGAGTCCGCCCGCCGATGCAGGGGACACGGGTTTGTGCCCCGGTCCGGGAGGATCCCACATGCCGCGGAGCGGCTGGGCCCGTGAGCCATGGCCACTGAGCCTGCGTGTCCGGAGCCTGTGCTCCACAACGGGAGAGGCCACAACAGTGAGAGGCCTGCGTATCGTAAAAAAAAAAAAACCAACACAGTAAACCATACCCTTTTGAGAATAAAAAGGAAGCGCTCTTAAAAATTGTATCCTATGTAAAACGAGACGAAAGATCACCCTCCTTAGACCAAAATAAGGATAGGGGATTTTATTTTAAGTGGGGATAAAAAAAAAAAAAGCCACTGAAGGCTTTAAAGCAAACAAGTTTTATAGGGTGATTTACGAAGAAACATCCTCTTGCTGCTTTGGGGAACATGGATATGGAGATGGGAAGAAAAGAGGCTGTTACAGTAATCCAGATGAAGTGGACAATAGTCAGCTGTATTAAGTCATTGACACAGGAGCCAAAAAGAGGATGGATTCAAGACTATATTTTGGAGGTAGAATCAACTACTTGCTGATGTACTAAGGGAGGGGAAGAGGAGAGGCCAGGATGATTCCTGGTTTTCTGTTTTGAGCAGAAGGGAGAGAATGGCGGGAATCGGCGCAGGGGACTTTGGCCATTCTTCGTAGCCAATCAGAATCTGTAACATTTTTCTATGCTTGGGGAATTCCCCACACAGCAAGACTGATGGAAGCAGGATTTGCCTCTTATTATAGATGCTGAAAATGCCAGCCTCCCTTGTGACCGGAGCACAAGCATGCACTAAACTGCCATGAATGAGACACCTCCACCCCAGCCAGTGAGTAAAGAGGCAGTAGACTATGGGGAACTCTGAGGCAGGAGCAGTGGAACTACGCTCAAGTGTGAGCAGCCCTGGAGGTGATGCTAGAGCGAGTGTCCACAGCCAAAGCTACAGCACCTGGAGCCTGGCATTGGTGAGCAGTACTGACCTCTTCACACAAGTTCCATAAGCCTGACTCGGATGATATTAAAGGTAGCCCTAAATGTGGTCTTCAGCAAGCCCAGCTCCTCCATAAGCTAGACAGTGTCCCAATATCTTTCACGTGTGTGTGCGTGTGCGTGCACGCACACGCACACACGCACACACACACACACACACACACACATTTTGCTAATGAGAATCAGGCGTGATTGCAGGCAACAGAAATTCGAGGGTTAGTTATTGGACCTTATTGGGGTTAAAGGTAACTGGAATTCTGCAAGTATGAAGGGAAATGACTTTCCTATCCTACAGCATCTCATGGAGAAGCAGTCACAGTAGCACCTGCCATCTAGAATTAAGTGCCCATAAAGTGGCTTTGGCAGGACTGAGTGGCTACTGCCATAGAAGAATATGACGAGCACACATAAAAGGACGTGTGTTAAAAATCAATTTGATAGGGCTTCCCTGGTGGCGCGGTGGTTGAGAGTCCGCCTGCCGATGCAGGGACACGGGTTCGAGCCCCGGTCCAGGAGGATCCCACATGCCGCGGAGCGGCTGGGCCTGTGAGCCGTGGCCGCTGAGCCTGCGCGTCCGGAGCCTGTGCTCCGCAACGGGAGAGGCCACAGCGGTGAGAGGCCCGCGTACCGCAAAAATAAATAAATAAATAAAAATCAATTTGATGGTGATTTTTCCTTCTTAGTAGTTCATAAAATAATGGTGCTTCTTATAACTGATCATGTCAGAGTATCTTTCTGGTAAAAAGTGAGATTGCAGAGGGGAATGTCAGCAAGGGAGGTTGGGTGGCGTGGCTACTTCCTACTACAGCAAAGAGCTGAAAACAGGGCTTCTCAGCCCCAAAACTGCTGACGTTTTGGGCTGGGTACTTCTTTGTTACGGGAGATTGTCCTATGCATTATGGGACGTTTAACAACACCCCTGGTCTCTATCCACTAGATGCAAGGAAGACACATACATCCCTCCCAGTTGTGACAACCAAAAATGTCTCCAGATATTGCCAAATGTCCCCTGAGGGAGACAAAAATCACTACCAGTGAAAACTACTGGCTTAAAGGGAGACAATAACAAATTCTAATTCCTCAATCCTCCTATCAAAGCAGAGACTGGAAAATCAGAGATTTTCTAAGGCTACAGTAAAGGAATCTCTTATTGCTTGCAGCTAAAATGCTGAGAAGACCAAAAGACAAACTTACAGGTCTGATCCCAGGAGTTGCGAAATTACAGCGTTAGTGTGACTCATAGCCTCACCAGGTCTCTTATTTGAAAATAGGACCTTGAGAAGTGCAGCAGTTACACATGAGAGGGTGCAGGTGAGTCAGAGTATCGATAAAGCTCAATCCGCAATGGAACTCGCTTGTCGGAAGACTCAACCACTCTTCTCCTGTCTGATGACGCAGTTCCCACCTTGCTTGAAAACTCTCAATAACCTCACTGGAGCTTGGTGACACAGAAAGCCATACCCCTTCATCACCTCCACCACTCTTCATTTTTTTCAAACCTGTAATAACAGTCAGATGCCCACGAGGACAAATACAATTGAGTCTGACCCAGAAGAAGGCTTCCACCCTAAAAAATATCTGCAAAAACTAGCAAATATGTATGGTTAACAGAATATGAGGGTGCTAGATCAAAGAGAGACAATCAGAGTTTTCTATCAGGCTGAATTTATCAATGTGGGTGTGCATACAGGGATTTGGATCAATATGCTGCCTCAAGCAGCGAGAAGTCGTTCTAATTGTTTTCTTAGTTGGTTGACTGAAACCTGGACTCAGTGGTAGCCCACATATTAAATAAAGTTAAGTTGCCAGAAATTCCTTGGAAGAAATCCAAAGTCTTAGAGAGATAGAAGTGTCCGAGTGGTTTATCACGTACGGTCTGCTTGTTCACACTCTTTGTTCCTTAAGAAAGCTCAAATGACACTCCCTTCACCAAGGCTTTGAGAAATACTGTATTTCAGGAGTTCTAAGATGCACATCTTTTCATGTCTCTGAGATGAGGATGTATTATAAATTATCATAAGTCACACTTTGACGGTGCTTTTTTTTTTTTTACCCAAGTAGTTCATAAAATAATAGTGCATCTTGGGCTTCCCTGGTGGCGCAGTGGTTGAGAGGCTGCCTGCCGATGCAGGGGACACGGGTTCGTGCCCCGGTCCGGGAAGATCCCACATGCCGTGGAGCGGCTGGGCCCGTGAGCCATGGCCGCTGAGCCGGCGCGTCCGGAGCCTGTGCTCCGCAACGGGAGAGGCCACAACAGTGAGAGGCCCGCGTACCGCAAAAAATAATAATAATAATAATAGTGCATCTTATTTTGGATTATTTGGTGCTTTGGATTTTGCTTAAACTTGCTATGTTGTTGAGGGCACTCGGAGCACGTTCTAAGGGATTGTTCTGGCTGTTCTTCCTCAGCCAGGTACGCTGGTAGGAGATGCTGCCGATTTCAGTGGGAATGGACAGCAGGTTCGTTGGGCAGTAGGGCATGAGCAGAATTTCACTTCCAGGAAGAAAGGTGGGTGCGATACCCCAGGCAGCAGGAGCAGCATGGTAATCAGAATAGTCGAACGAGGGTAATTCTGGACAGTGGCTAATTATCATGTGTTTTTTTAGGATCAAAACTGATGGGTGGTCCACTGAAGCCCTACCTATAAGCCCGGCAAACTGAGACCTGGGTTGAATCACCACAGTAGAGAACACAGCCAGCCACTCATCCAATTCCCAGGACTGAATCTTTTCACAGACTCAGGGTACCTTGAATGAAGTGTGTATTAGTTTCCCAGGGTGGCTATAACAGATGACCACAGACTGTGTGGCTTCAAACAACATAAATGTATTATTCTCTCACGGTTCTAGAGGCTAGAAATCTGAAATCTGCAAAGGCATACTCCCTCTGAAGGTACTAAGGAAGAATTTTTCTTTGCTTCTTCCTAGCAATTGTTAGTGTTCCTTGGCTTGTAGTTATAATCACTGCAGTCTCTGGCTCCATCAGCACATGGCCTTCTTCCCTGTGTGTCTCTGTGTCTCTCCTCTTATAAGGACACCAGTCCTTGGACTTAGGGCCCACCCTAATCCAGTATGATCTCATCTTAACTTGGTTACATCTGCAAAGACCCTATTTCCAAATAAGGTCACATCCACAAGTACCAGGTATTGGGGATTAAGACTGGAACATGTCTTGTGAGGAGGACACAATTCAACCTCCTAATCTGCTCCCCCGCCTCCACTTGTTCCCCTATAAAAACGAGGGTTCTTCTTTTCAAATATTAGAAATCAATCCTCTCTGCTTTAAACGGGAAGTGAATTTATTAGAAAGATAATCAGTTAGCTAGTAAAATCACTTGAGATGGCTAGAGCATCAGGTTTAAGTCAGAAACAGCACCCAGAACCCTTCTCCTGAACTCCTGATGAGTACATCCTTTCCACCACCAACGAGCAAGGACTGCTTCACTTTGCACCACTGACACCATTAGTCCTGGATATTGGATTTCATTTCTGAGAGATCTGAGTCTTTAGGGATGCTGTCAGTGAGAGGTCCTTGCATCTACTTTTACGACTGGACATAAGAGTAGGAGGAGGCACCACAGGGAATCCCTGGGCTCCATCCATCTTCCTCCCTCGGCCTCATTATGCAGCAGCATGAAGGCACCACAGTAAGCTGCGTGAATCTTTTAAGGTTAATGCTCTACTTATTTTGCCTTCGAGTGAGTGCCTTGGTGCAGCCCTGTGCTCTGTGGAATATCATCATGGTGAAGAAGGCGTTCTGTAAGTCCATGAGTAGAGTTGCTGACAGATCGTGGCAGCTGAGAAAACACATTCAAACCCAGAATGTGTCTGTTTTAGCACCCTGCCTACACCATGGCCACTTGTTCATGAGCCCAGAGCAGTCACTAGGTGGAGGGAGAGAGAAACTAACTGATGGGCACAATGGGTCATCTTGTCCACTTGATTAATACGTGAGACAAAAATTCTCATACTCCAGATCACCCCAAGAAGCTCATCCACATGCCTCTTCCATGAAATTCCTTGCACTGAGTCTTCATTCTTGTTTCTTCTAAGTTCCTAAAAATCATTAGCTACTGCCTAAGAATCTGGTCAGAGCCTCACCTCCGCGTAGCTCACCTTCCCCCCTCCACACACACACACAAAGGAGACCATGAAAGGTACTATTCAAGTTCTGCTCATTGAAAGAACTTTCTTTCTATACTATCCTTCAGGGTCTCCCCTAAAAAGGGCTATTATCCCACAGCAGTCCACTCTGGCCTGGCTCCAGCATGTTATATACATGAACATAACTTGGCTTTTTCATGCCTCAGACAACAGATCACAGAAAACTAACTCACTTGAAGCCCTTTAGGTATGAGCTGGCTGGAAGGTGGTGGTGTGGCATGAACAGGTGTGCTGAGGGTGTGAGCCACGTTGCAATTGACATGCATCTCTCTAGATCTGGTTCTCTATATACTCTTCAATTTGATAATGGAAAACAGAGAAATAAACCCAAAGAAAAATAGGAGGAATGAAATAATAAAGATAAAAGCAGAAATCAATGAAATAGAAACCAAAGGACAACAGCAAATATCAACAAAGGCAAAAATTGATATTTCAAAAAGGCTAATAAAATAGTAAAGCCTTAAGTGAGGATGACCAAAGGGAAAAATAACCCAGAAGGCATAAATGTAAAGTATGAGGTATAAAAACAATAACAGATATTTATAATATAGGCCATTATGAGCAAATGCAAATAAATTTGAAGCTGATGAGATGGACAAATTCCTAAGAAAATACAACTTAACAGAGTGACTCAAGAAGAAATAGAAATAATAATTTGTCCCACATTCATAAATTGAATTAGTCGTTAATACTTTTCTCATAAAGAAAATCCAAACATGGATTCAAGGATCAAATAATTCTAGCTTTACATGAACTTTCTATAGCATAGTCTGTTCTGCCGTAATATGTGTCTGTAAAAAGAATTAGTTCGGGACTTCCCTGGCAGCGAAGTGGTTAAGAATCCGCCTGCCAACGTAGGGGACACGGGTTCGATCCCTGGTCCGGGAAGATCCCACATGCCGCGGAGCAGCTAAGCCCTGCACCACAACTACTGAGCCTGCGCTCTAGAGCCCGTGAGCCACAACTACTGAAGCCCGTGTGCTGCAACTACTGGAGCCCGTGCTCCGCAGCAAGGAAAGGCACCGCAATGAGAAGCCCGGGCACCACAACGAAGAGAAGCCCCCGCTCGCTGCAACTAGAGAAAGCCCATGCACAGCAACGAAGACCCAACGCAGCCAAAGGAAAAAAAAAAAAAAAAATCAGTTCATATACAATTGTCAATCAACAAAATATGAAAAGTACAAACCAATGAAAAAGCCTGATAGGTTTGGTTCCATCAAAATTAAGAACAGGGCTTCCCTAGTGGCACAGTGGTTGAGAGTCCACCTGCTGATGCAGGGGACGCGGGTTCGTGCCCCGGTCCAAGAAGATCCCACATGCCGCGGAGCGGCTGGGCCCGTGAGCCATGGCCACTGAGCCTGTGCGTCCGGAGCCTGTGCTCCACAACGGGAGAGGCCACAACAGTGAGAGGCCCGTGTACTGCAAAAAAAAAAAAAAAAAAAAAATTAAGAACATATGTTTATCAAAAGAAACCACAGGACTTCTAGTTTCAGCCAATGAGAATAAAGAGCTGGAAAGAACATATGTCCTACCCTCACAGCAAGAAAAAAGCTGGAGAAGCGGAAAACTGATGACTTTTCTTGAACCCACTGGAGAACTGAGGTCATGAGCAAACAACTCGCCTGAAAACTGGAGACAGTCCACCACAAGGAGAAACTGGACTCAAGCATTTGCTTACATGGGGCAGAGTTCGGTAAGAAGATTAAAGTTAAAATGTTCAGTGAATTGCTAAAGGCTGAACATGGGCTAATGTGAAAGCGTGGAGACCTGAAAACTGCAGAAATTGAAAGGTTCAGACCCTTTTCCCCCCAGGAACCCCACCTGTGGTTCCTAAGGTTGCCTGGGGAGAACCTTGAGAAAGGTTCCCCCCTTGGGGCTGGCTGGGGGAAGGAAACAGCAGTGACTGCTGAAACTCTACATAGCCCCAGATCCCCTGGAAAAAAAGCCTGACTTTTCAGTGGAAGTCAACAAAACCCATAGCCTGAGGGCACTGGTAGAAACCCCACCACAGCTGAGGAAGGAAAACGACAGCCACCAATGAAACACCAGTGAAATGTTGCCTAGATCCATCTCCCCTATTTCTGCTAGGAAACAAAAGCATTCAGCTGCAGGAGAAAGGTAAAAAAGGATAGCCTGAAGGAAGTGGTGGAAATCCACTGCAGCTGGGAAAGGGAACAGACAAATAAAACAGCTCTTTACCCCTGGCAGAGGGCAGGAATATGTGCTCTAAGTCCAGCATAATGTCTAGAAAAGAGACAGGAACACTAGCGAAGGCCACACCCCCAAGCCCCAGGTTCCAGTGCCTGTGCAAAACATCAGAGAACGTCCTTCTACCCTGCCTTTAACTCAAAATGCTAGCAAGTGTGAAGGAAAAATAAATGGAATATAGCTGGGGGTAGTGGCTGCCAAAGACTGGCTCACAGGGAGCAGCTGAAAGGGAAGCCCCACAGGCAAGCAGGGACGCAAACAAAGGTCTCACCTGAGAAACCCGCAGCCCCCGGTGCAGCATCAAGTTTTAAACCCAGACCAGCTCTTGACTAGATTAATACAGATCCTCACAATGAAGAGGCAGAAGAAAAGCCATGCTTTAGGCAACCACTGATCTAACCTCTGTCGCTACGGATTTTGCCTGTTCTGGACATTTCACACAAGTGGACTCGTACAATGTGGGGCTTCTTTCACTTAATTTAAATATTGTTAAGAGTTCATCCATGTTGTAGCACGTGTCAGTTCTTTATTTCTTTTTATTGCTGAATGATATTCCATTGTAGGGATAGACCACATTTGGTTTATCCACTCATCAGCTGATGAACATTCAGGTTGTTTCCACTTTTTAACTATTATAAATAGTGCTGCTATGAACACTTGTGTACAAGTTTTTGTGTGGATAGCTTTCCTTTCTCTTGGGTATATACCTAGGAGTGGAATTTCTGGGTCACATGGTAACTCTGTATTTAGCATTTTGAGGAATTAATTGCCAAACTGTTTTCCAAAGCAGCTGTACCATATTACATGCCCACCAGCAGAGTGTAAGGGTTCCAGTTTCTCTACATCCTCACCAACAAGTGTTATTGTCTCTTTCATTACAGTTATTTAGTGGGCATGAAGTATCTCACTGTGGTTTAATTTGCATTTCCTTAATGACTAATGGAATATATATATATATATAATATAAAAGAGTACTACATCATGATCAAGTGAGGTTCATCTCATGGCTAGTTCAGTATTTGAAAATCAATCAATGCAATTCATCTTAACAGTGAAATAAGAAAATACAATCATCTCAATATATGCAGAAAATTCACTTGACAAAATTCATCATTCATTCATGATTTTAAAAATGTTCTCAGGGCTTCCCTGGTGGCACAGTGGTTGAGAGTCCGCCTGCCGATGCAGGGGACACGGGTTCGTGCCCCGGTCCGGGAAGATCCCACATGCCGCAGAGTGGCTGGGCCCGTGAGCCATGGCCGCTGAGCCTGCGCGTCCGGAGCCTGTGCTCCCCAACGGGAGAGGCCACAACAGTGAGAGGCCCACGTACCACAAAAAAAAAAAGAAAAAAAGAAGAAAAAAATGTTCTTAGCAAACTTGGAATAGAGGGAATTCTAACCTAATAAATGATATCTCCAAATAAACCTACAGCTAACATCATACTTAATAGAGACTGAATGTGTTGCCATTAATTTTGAGAACACAGCAAGCATGTCCTCTCTCACCACTCCTATTGAACTTTGTACTAGAAATTCTAGCCAGCTCATTAAGGAGGGAAAAACATTTCTTAAAACAACAATAAAAAGATAAACCAATTTGTTAAAATAGGCAAAAGACCTACAAGGAAAAATTGCCAAAGAAGATATACAGGTGGCTAAAAAGCATGTGAAAAGATACTCAACATCTTTAGTCATTAGGCAAATGCAAATTAAAGCTACAATGCAATATCAATACACATCTATTAGAATGGCCCCAAACCACCTGCAACACCAAATGCTAAAGAGAAATTCTCATACACTGCTAGTGGGAATGCAAAATAGCACCAGTCACCTGACTTGGAAAACAGTTTAGCAGTTCATTTTAAAGTTAAGCATTACAATACCATATGATCCAACAATTCCATTCTTGTATATTTACCCAAAACAACTGAAAACTTGTGGTCACACAAAAACTGATATGCGAATGTCTATAGCAGCTTTATTCATAATCACCAAAAACTGAAAACAACCAAGATATCCTTCAACAAGTGAATGGATAAACAGTTATATATCCATGCAGTGACTAAGAAATAAAAAGGAATGAACTCCTGATTCATGTAACATGGATGAATCTTAAAGACATCTTAGGTGAAAAAAGCCAAAAGGCTATACACAGTATCTTATTTCATTTATATGAGTTTATGGAAAAGGCAAAACTATAGGGATAGAAAACAGATCAGTGGTTACCAGGGGTTGAGGGAAGGAGGAGGAACTGACTTTTAGGACAATGAAACTGTTAGATATGGTGCTGGGATGATGGATACAAGATTCCGCATTTGTTGAAACCCACAGTACCCCCCCCACCAAAGAATTAACTTTATTTTTTGCAAACTTAGAAAGAAAAAAAAAAAAGAAAACTGAGATGTTCAGGAAAATCCCAGGATGTAACAGGGACTATGAAAATAAACTATGTTACAAGTGTATAACATACCTCACTGGAGGGGTGGGGGAAAGAAGTTGACCAAAGTAACTGGAAAAGAGTTTTCTGACTGGATAGTGTATGGGTAACAACAAAAAAAGAACTCTATATAATAAACAGTGTACTCTAAGTGGTAAATTTGTTTCTCACAAGGGTACGGGTTATCAATTTTAAATCTACTTTACTTGTGTACTAGGGTTGGTCAAATAAGTAAATAAATTATAAATAACATGAGCCAGAGTTCTCACTGTTGGAGAAAGAAGTTACAAATAAATAAGGTGTGTGGGGATGAGGCTAAATGAACCCTGTGATACTTGATTAGAGAGAGATATCAGTATGAATTCATGTATGTGTATGTGTATAAATATACACATACACACACATATAAAGAAATGTATAGACATATAAACATATAGAGAAATGTATATAAACTTACACAGACATAAAGAAATGTATAGACTTGTGTGCATACATGGGTTAGTATAGGTAACAAGCAAACGTCTGTTAAAACTGATGTGATAAATAAGTTATGGTATATTCACATACTAGAATACCACACAGCACTGAAAATCAGTGAACAAGTTTTATATTGTTATATATATTTATATGTATGTAATATACATATTATGTATTATAAGACACGTATTAACATGAATTCATCTAAAAATAATACTGAACAATAAAAACAAAACCAAAAGTTTATACGGTTTTATTTACAGGGTTTAAAAATCTACAAAACTAAACAATATAGTTTTAGAGATAGAAACGTAGATAGAGAATTTAATACTAAGTTTAGGATAACAGCTACTTCTAGGGGGAAATAGGGAGATGCAACAGGGGCTTCTGATTTTTCTTTCCCCCAAGGAGGGAGTGGCTGATGGTGCTGGATGATGAGATTTGCAACAATGACGTTCCCATCAACCTCAACTCGCAGTTTCCATGGGAACAGTGCAGGTGGAAGCCTAACTCAGGCTGATGGAAGATGAGTGAACGGTTGGGAAGTGAGCTTGTGTGTGTAAATAACTTTTTCAAATACTAGCTATAAAAAGAAGCAGAGGAAATATGGCAGTTGCTGGAGGGAGCTGCCGTAGTCCAGAAAGTTCTGCGTTTCTTTCTGAAGGTGGGAGATGCTAGAGCTGTTAAGAATGCTCCTTTTGTTTTGTTCCCTCTCCTTAAGATACAGAGGGAGATACCCCATGTTAGGCAGTAGGATACACCTGCCTTTGAAACTGGAAGGAAGAAGGTGGACACAGACACTCGTACATTGGTAACAGTGGTAACAGGAAGACAAGTTTCCATTTGACAGCCTCAGTTCCCTCAGCCAAGTCTAGATGAAATCAGCAATACCCTACAGAGATGAAATAAGAGAGGAGGAGTTGTGTGGAAGGCAAATGTATGAAATACTTATCTTGGAAACGGGAAAGGGAGCCTACTAGAAAAGTGGTTCTCAAACTCTAGCAAGCATCAGAATCACCTGGGGGGCTTGTTAAAACACCATTTACGAACTCAGCCCAAGTTTCTGATTCAGCTGGTCTGGGATGAAGCACGAGAATTTGCATTTCTAACAAGTTCCCAAATGACTCTGATGCTGTTGGTCTGAGGACCGCACTTTCAGAACCACTCTACTAGAGAAATAAAGGATGACTGCCAATTAGTTATCTGGTGCCAAACTGGGCCAGTTTAGCAGTGTTCGTTTGTGCTGCTTGCCGGTAGGCATGGGAGCAGTGGAGGCAGGGTTCACCTGAGGAAGGGGTTTTGCTAGGTGAGTTATGATGGTGGGAGTGGGTGCAAGAGACGTGAGGATACTTGTGAGGTCGGGATTACAATGGTAGATAGTGAAGTACAGGACGGATAAAGACAGACGGGGGGCTGATAGGCAACAGTGAAGCGATGGGTGATTAGACTGGCTGCCTTGAGTTCAAGCAGTATAGTCTAGGTGTACTTGAGCAAATGAATTGGAAGGTGGACAAACAGTGATCAAGGAATGAAATACTTAAGATTGCAGAGGCGGTGCATGGTATGTGGGTGATAAAGTTCAGGGTGTGAAATGGGAATAACTGAATGACGTAGAGATGGAAAAAGGTCAAGAGATAAAGGCAGGCGCGAAGACAGAGCGGAGCCTTCTAGTCCTGGTTCTGTCCTCGAGGGCTCAGCCAAGTCCTTGGTCCTCTTGAAACATCTGCGAAATGGGCTAGGTGACTTCTAAGGTCCCCGAGGATGTACTGACACTTTCCCAAGCATGACGCTGTGAACACAGGTAAGTCTGCTTTCGCTGTGACAACAGTCACTTCAGAGGCCTTGCTCTGGGCCTCCTTTCCAAGAGCTGACAGACCTCGAAACTCATTCTCCCAGCATGTGACATCCACTTCAAGAGCCTCTTACCTCCCAAGAGCAGGTTCTGTGCGTCATGGGGAAGGGTGCCAGGTGATGCTGCCTCAGGTTCAGCCTGGTGGAAATCTGAGCCCCTCCCAGCTGTCTAGGGCCCACCCTTCTCGGCCCCCAAATCCTGTTGCCCATCTCAAACTGGCCCATTTATTGCCAGGCTTCTGGATGGCAGCTGGGTATTAATTACAGTGGGGCAGGGCAGGATGGGGGAGCTTTGGAAGACTGCATGCAGGCCCCAAACTCCTGGGTCAGCAAGGGAACTGGGGCTGCCCTAGGAGCAGAGGGGCTGCAGGCCCACTGCTGGCCTGGCCAGGACTTTTCCCCAGGGCCAATATATCAGATGTCCTCTCTTTACCCTGCATTCAGTCCCCTCACTCTCCCTCTTCCCTTGATTTTGAAAAATGTGATGCCCCCGCCCCACGTAATGTCCCCACCTCCGTGCTTCTTGGGTTTTATTAAATCAGCCGCCCAACCTTGAAACTCATTTTCCCAGTACGTGATGTCTGCTTCTCAAGCCTCTTCCCTCCCAGGAACAGAGAGCCGCACCCCTCATTCCAGGGGGGTCTTTACAAGTCCCACACCCCAGCAGAGTCTGGCCATCCTCCCCACCTACCTCTCTCCTGCACAGCTGAGCACTCCAGGCCTTCCACCCAGAAGCCCTGCTGGACCCCCCTCTGCCTCAGTGTGGGTCCTGTCCTTGGAGACTGTTTGCTCTGGGGTTCTGCTCTGGGTACCTCACTAGTCCTACACCCATCCCTTGTAAACGCCTGTCCCTTGTGGCTTTAAGAAAGCCAGCTGCCCTCACCCCACTCCCCAAAACAGGTCCTAAGCAGGCACTGGTGGGCACAGGGAGGCTGCAGGAGCCTGATCTGGGCGGACAGCATCAAAGGACAGCAGCTAGGAAAAGGGGTCAGGGCTGGGTGCCTGGGGAGAGGTACAGGGAGGCCAACTCGCCTCACCTCTACCAACCGGCTACGGCACTCTCCCAGGGCTGCCCTGGGCTTGGGTAAAGCCTGGACCCTCTCTGTGCCTTGGGTCCTATGTCCTATGTCCTCAGGCTGCCATAACAAAAACTGGGTGACTTACACCAACAGAAACGGATTCTCTCAGAGCTCCAGAGGCCAGGAGTCTGAAATCAAAGTGTGGCCAGGACTACACTCCATTTGGAGGCTCCAAGGGGAGCCCTTCCTCGCCTCTTCTGGCTTCTGGCAGCGGTTGGCATTCCTTAGCTGGCAGCAGCATCACTGCCGTCTCTGGCACCGGGGCCACATCGCTGCCTCCTCTCTGTGTCTCTTGTGAGGAAACTTGTCACTGAATTTAGGGCCCATCCAGATAATCCAGGATGACCTCATCTCAAGATCCTTGGCTCAGTTACACTGGCAAAGACCCTCTGTCCAAATAAGGGGATAATCAGCTTCAGGGATTTACTGTACATATCTTTGGGAGGAGGGAGGGGTGTCTATTCCAGCCTGCCGTGGTCCGCATCTAAAAGAACGGGGACTGTGACTTCTGCGACTGCTCTCTATACCCCTCCCAACGGCCCCCTGCTCGGGCCAAGGGCCCCAGAGATGCGCCTGGTCAACTTTCCTGGCATAAGCGGAGTTACGGACTGAAAGTCTGGATCCCCACCAATTCGTGTGTTGAAGCCCTAGCCCCCAGTGTGACAGTGTTAGGAGTTGGGGCCCCACGTTGGGATTAGTGTCCTTAGAAGAAGGAAGAGTCCCCAGAGCTTTCTCTCTCTCTCAGCCATGTGAGGACACACGGGAAGATGGCAGAGGGTCACCAGAACCCGACCCTGCTGCCGCCCTGATCTCAGAACTCTCAGCCCCTGGAGCTGTGAGACAGGAACGTCTGCTGTTTAGGCCACCCCGTCTGTGGTATTTTGTTGTAGCAGCTCGAGCTGACTGAGGCACCCAAGGTGGAGGTTAATAACGAGAAGAGAAATGGCAGGAAGGACAGCTCCAGTGTCTGCGGAAGGGCAGGGTCCCAAACTGCCCTCACTGCCGCCCGTCAGGCCGAGCGGTCAGGCAGACAAGTGTGGCCACAGGTTCTGGTCATGCTCCAGCCGCCCTGTCCCTTCCCCAGGGCCTGGCAGCTCCGCCCTCCTGGTGCCTCTGGACATGAGAACAGCACCCCAGGGGGTTGTCAGGCCCAGCTCCCGGGCATCGCCTCTCCCAGAGGAGCCCAGAACTGCCCCCTCGGGGGAGATCGTTCTGGGCATTCTTCAAACCTGGAATTGTTCTGCCCTTATCAGCTTGTTGCAGCTGGTCTGCCCGACACTTGCTCCCAGGGCAGGGCCCTGTCCGGCAGTTTCCCTGGGCGGGAGAGGGCTGCCACTGTCCAGCACGGGTATCTCCCAGCCACAGAGAAAGGCAGGCTTCACCTGGGCACCTTCCTCCCCACAGAGGAGGGGGCTGTGGCCAGAGGACCTTGCCCCACCTCTTCTTCTCCAGGCCAGCAATTCATCCTTCTTTCCTGTCCCCTACACCTGGAGTGTGGCCCAGAGCCCGAGGTACGCGGATCTGATGTGCACACATCCCTGCCCAGTCAGTCCCACGTGTGACCCCTTCTCCTACCCCACCCCCGTCCCTCTCCACAAAACCAAGACAGGGTAGGGGTTAAGAGCACGCACTCGGGAGCCCAACCACCTGGGTTCAAGCCCCGTCCCACCACGTGCTGGTCATGTGCCAGGCAAGGATCTTCACTCTATGCCTCAGTTTCTGCTTCCGTCAAAGTGAAGAGGCCGGTAATAACAGTAACTAACTCACACCTTTAAGCACTCAGAGCAGTGAGCGCACACAGAAAGTGCTCAGGTAACGTTACCCAAGATTATATTCCAAGGGAGAGGGTAAGGCTTTCTCCATGCCAGCCCCGAGTCGGGTCCCTGCCACATCTTCCCATCACAGAGCCATGCGGCAACTCGCCTCTTCCTCTGGGATGCTCACATCTGTACAGGCCTTGATGCAGGGGAGGGGGCACATGAGGCTCTTCCCAGGTTCCCCAGTGAGGCATGGCCGCATAGGAGAGGGTGGGGGAGATCAGCACCAGGGTGGCTGTAGCCAAGCGAATTCCCAGACAGGGGGGTAAGCCAGAATCTTCCTGGGAAAGGAAGAGGAACCGGAGGCCTGGGTGGAGCCTGGCTCCAGGAAGTGTTTCCTCACCAACTCGGAGAAGCCTGGGGGAGACGTGGAGCAGAGGGAGCAGAGGTGGGGAGAGGAGGGAAGGAGGGAGGGGCTCTCCTGGGGGCAGCCCAGTGACCCCAGACCTCAGTGTCAGCAGGGAAAGCCTGGGCAGCCTGAGCTTCCCTTCTGTGAGAGCTGCTTAAGGCCCGCTGGGCTCTGTGACCAGGGAGTGGTGGTAGGGACCACATGGTGGGGGGACCCAGGAGGGGATGCTGGGTACATGCCCCTCCCTCTCAGTCTGGGCTTCCTCCGCGGTGAAACGAAGCTACCTCACTTCTGCGTCCTTCTCCATCCCACCCTGAGGGATGTGGGTGAAGATGAAAGAATCTGATTAAGTGTCTGACTCTGGGTGAAGAAGGTGGGGAAACTCTTGTATTGAAATGTACTGACCAGGGCTTCCCTGGTGGTGCAGTGGTTAAGAATCCACCCGGCAGTGCAGGGGACACGGGTTCAAGCCCTAGTCCAGGAAGATCCCACATGCCACGGAGTAACTAAGCCCCTGTGCCACAACTACTGAGCCTGTGCTCCAGAGCCTGCGAGCCACAACTACTGAGCCCACGTGCTACAACTACTGAGCCCACGCGCCTAGAGCCCGTGCTCCACAACAAGAGAAGCCACCGCAATGAGAAGCCCTCGCACCGCAACGAAGAGTAGCCCCCGCTAGCCGCAACTAGAGAAAGCCAGCGTGCAGCAACGAAGACCCGACACAGCCAGAAACAATAAATAAATTAAATTAAATTAAAAATTTAAAAAAAAAGTACTGACCAGAAGACCTAAATAGACATTTTTCCAAAGACGACATACCTGGAAGAGGAGGAGGGGCCGCGCTCGCCAGACCTGCCCCACCCCCTCCCCCGGGCCGACAGGGGCGGGGCCTTCACAGGGGGCTCCAAGGAGCTCTGCAATCCCTCCTAGTGACAGTCTCGGGCCAGAGTCGGCTGCACACTGCCCCCCACCAGCTCTCCAGGTGGGGTCAGAGGGCAGAACCCGCCCCACCCTGAAACAGGAAGCTTCTAAATACATTCTTTGGATTACTCATTATCATAATTCTGTCGCTGAAGGCAGAGAGGTAAGAGGAGAGCTTGGAATTCATCAACTGAGCCACGCAGGATCTCGGCCCTGCCTCTGCCCGAGCCCCCTGCGGCCCCTGCCCTGGTTCCTCCCCCCACCCACAAGGATGTGCCCGTCCTGGACCAGCCTCCTGCCTCTGAGCCACCTGTCGCCGCTATGCCTAATGAGAGGCGCGTGCACATGCTGACCTGAGGTTGGGGACGGGTGTGTCGCGCTCCCCGTCCTGGAAAGACGGACTAACCCCCTGGAAACAACACCCTCCCCGGGCCTCCTAATCCTTCCGCCTGCTGCCGACCATGTGAATCCGGATCTGTCTGAGCCGGCAGTGAGCCCAGCAGCGGCCAAGCCCCTGGCCTACGGGTGGGCGGGGTGATGCCCGCCCCTGGCCTACGGGTGGGCGGGGTGATGCCCGGCTGACTCCGCTCACCTCGCCCACCAGGAACCCGCCAGGAAGGACTCCCGTACAAAGTCGCCCGCCGGGAAGGACTCTCACACAAAGGTCAGGGCGGCAGGACAGCACCCTGGGAAGGAGGCAGAGAGCCTTCAGCTCATCGTTAAGATCTGTTTCAAGGACCACCTGTGTGATGTATAGGCGGCCTCCACAGGAAGAACGAGATTTGGGGGTGGGAGACCTGGGTCCTGTGTGAGCCTGGGGCCTCGGTCTCCCTGTGAGTCAGGGGAAAGAGAAATATCTACCTTAGAACAAAATGAACATTTTTAAAAATGTGTAAGTGTTGGGGGAAAATGTCGAAATACTCCAAAACTTCAGAGGGGCAGGTCTGTTCCACGGGAAGGTGGGCTCACAACCTTGCCAACACCCTGCTGTGAGCTGGAGACGCCGATGTCTGGGCCAAGGGCTCCGGAAAGGAGGGCAGGCGCTGCGTGTCCCGCTGCACCTGTGTCAGGTCTGAGGCCAAGGGCACAGGTGGGTATGTGTTTCCTCTCTCTTCTCACAGTGCAGTTTTCTACCAACCACCGATCAGAAACAGTTTATCCTCATTACTCTTAAGCTTATAAGTAGCACTACTGAGGCCTGTCCTGTCGGCCAGACACTGAGCTGCCAGCTTTACCCAGGATCGCATTTGGGTCTCCCACACCCTCTGGGGGGAGGTGCCCTCATGACGCTGGGCTGGGGAGACACAGGCACAGACTGGGGGGCAGGACTTTAGTTGGGGGGGGCTGTCAGTGGAAGTGGCTGCCCCACTCCCAGCACCAACCAACCACCTGCCGGCACAACTCCTGGCGGCTGCATCCCTCCCCCAGGCGCACCTGCTTCTGGGAAGTCCCAGGAAGCTCGCACAGCTGCAGCCAACGCGGGAGCACGTCTGGCCTCCCGCTCGTCCCTTAGCAGCCGGTTCAAAAACAGCCTCGGTAAATATTTTTCCGCAGGAGCACGTTGTCACTCCCACACCACCCTCCCCCTCCCGAAGCCGTGAAAATCGCCAGATGTGTACGGGTTTCTCGGCTGCCCCTAGAAACCTCTGCCAGGGACCAGTCGCCAATCCCGGCCGAAAACAAACAAGGGCCAGGAGCCAGAGGGAAGTCCCGCACAGACGGTGAGATGGTGGCCGCCGGGAGAAAGCTCTGTGAAACGCGGCCTGCGATTTTCCCAGGCAATGACCGGTTTCCGCCTGCTGGAAGCTGAAGGTTAAGGCCCCAAGCTCAGCTTTCCAAATTTCCAAACATTTTTTTTCTGTCCTGGAGAGAAGTCTCCCCTTCCAGGAATAACACCTGCATCCTCCTTGCTGCAGAATAATCCACCTTAGGAGACTAAATGTGTGTGCGCTCGGGGAGGGGGACAGGTGGGAACTGAGGCTGTCAGTCTGCTCCCTGCAGATCAGGGAATCTGGATTTCTCTGGTGTTTGAGGACAGGGGAGCTCTGCTTGCTGGTGGGGACTGGGGGTCTCGTCAAGATGTTGCTTAAAAAGAACAAACAAACCTCCTAAATGAATATGGCCAAACAACTGAGGGCTGGCTCCCTCGTCCCCCCACCAAGGCCTGCAGGGAAAGTTAAAAGCCATGTTCCTTTTAAACAAAGCTAAGTGGTCCTCATGTTTGGCCCTCAGAGCCAGTGGAGGAAGCTCCGTTTCCTACGGGCTCCGCCTAGGGAAGTGAATCAGGAATCCCAGGGCCAGGCCCGGCCGGAGCCAGGTGTCCGAATGGCTGAAAAGTCACCCCCTAAAAGTAGTCGAGGAGGCTCCGTGTCACCTGAAGTGGGCAACAGAAGGAGTGAAAACACACACACGCACACACACAGTGATTTCACAACTCCTCAGAAGAAACTAGAAGCAAAATGAAGTGTTTCCCTCTGAGGTTCTGCAGGTCAGGACAGGTTGTCAGTGTTGCCTGGATCACACGAAATTGATTCTGAAGTCAGACCCAGGGCTCCTTCTCCTGGCTGGAGAAGGGGAGGCACCACCTCTTATCCTCGGCCTCACATGCTCCTGTCCCTACCTTTCCCCACTCTCTTCACTGCATCTCACTACCCTCCGAGTGGGTGCAGAAGCCCAGATATCTGGACCAAGTGTATCTGGCCACCCCTATGCTCCAGGCACTAAGGCGGAAGTGCTCAAGTGGAAGACTAGACTCTGCGTAAACCACCACGATCCTCCTGCCTTGGGTTTCCCATCTGCAAAGTGGGCGCAGTGCTCTGGACGTGGCACACCCGGGGCCACAGGATTTCAAAGATGCTGGTCCCTTACAGACTGGTCTTTGCTTCTATAGTGGTAGCATCATGCCTAAAGATGCGGCAAGAGGAGCTGATGCCCACCCCTCAGGCTGGGGAAGCAGGGGTCAGAGAGAGGCAGAGAGCTACTGAGCGGCCAGAACCGGATGTGGCTCAGTACACAGCCCTCCGTGACTAGTCTGGGTACGTCCCCTGTTCCAGAAGCCACGCAGATATTGCTTTCCTCTGCATCCCTGGGTCATAATGTCAGAACCAGAAGGACCCTAGACATCGCGGATCCCCCTCCAACAAGGGAGAGATGGGCAAACAGATGGTCAGAGTCCCGGGCACCAGGTCACACCTCCTTTGGTATCTAGGACTCTGTGGTCCAGCTGCCAGTGCGGCTGTCTATCCTGGGGGGTATGTGCCCATATGCTCCTGGCTCCAGCTCCTGCTTCCCCTCCTTGCCTTTAGATAGGGAGGGGGAGGCATCTGACCTGCGGTGAGATGAAGAGCAGAGAGGGGCTCACATTTTCCAGGAATTCACGGTGTCACTGGCCGTCCACAGCAGCCAGCTGGGATGAGAACAGCTTCCCCCACCCCCAGCCATCCCTGCTGGCTCAAAGCATCACGCTGTCAAGTCTAGGCTCCCCCCAGTCTCCCCACTCCCCTAGGCCCTCCTGGATGGATCCACAAACTTGAATCCATTCCCACTAGGCCGGCAGTTCTGGGGCCGAACTCATCAGGCAAGTCAGGCCTTTCAGACCACTGAGAAGTACTAAGTAGCAGGCCCTCACTCACAGATGAGAAAACTGAGGCCCACGGGGAGGATGGCTGGCCCCGAGTGCATGGAGCCTCTTCCCTTGCAAACCTGTTTTCTGTTCCTCCCTGCTCTTTATTCAACCCCGAACTCAGACAGAGCCTGCTGGGCATGTGCTCCACGCCTGCCGCCCCCCACCCCATACACATACACACACACACACACACACACAGACCCAAAGCTTACTTATCAGGAGACCCCAGGGCCAGTTATAGCCGGTGTGTAGAAACAATTGCCCAGAAGTGCCCAGGGAATTCAGAGATGCGAATCTGTGTGGTCAGGATCGGACTTCCAGGTTCCCCCCAGGCTCGGGAGCAAAGCCAAAGTGTTTCTCCACCTACTTGCAACCTCCCAGGATGCCAAGGGGGGAACAAGAGCCTGCGGACCAGCTCCCACCTGCCTCTCCCCAGAGCCAGCTGTCCATGGCACAAGCTCTCTAGTGCCCTGGCCCACTGTAGCCACAGAGAAGTCGACACCAGGATGACCTGAGGGCGGGAAGCAACCTTGTGTGGTGTTCTGGGGGTCTTCTGATAAAGCGGCATATTGGGGAGTGGGCTGACAACACAGGGCAGCTGGCAGGCAGTGTCCCCTAGAGCTGGGGTGCAGGACTATGTCTGCCTAAGCAAGGGGACCCCGGCTCATGGATCTGCCTGGGAGAAGGTAGGTGCCTTATCTACCAGTGGCAGCTTGGGAAGCACGGGCAAGCTGGTGACTCAGCAAACAAGATGCACCCCTTTCGCCGTTTGGCTCCCTGAATCCCAGGAAAATGACAGCCTGAGGGTGGATGAGATCCATGTATCTCAGCGCACCCTGCTTATCTAGCGCTAAGGAGAAAGCCCCCAACACCACAGCGTCTGGTGAGCCATTGTGGGGTGCTGGCTCTGGAATCCCCTTCTCTAAGGCCTGGGGCAGGATGACAGACTCAAGACTGAATTTAAAACAGACATGCAATGCCGTCAGGATCAGGGGCTCAAAGCAGCAGGGGCGGAGGCACAACAGGAAAGAAGCCAGAAGCAACCGGCAAACCATGTTTGCTCCCATCGGAGCCGAAAGACCAACCGTCAGAAACACACATAGCCGCAGTTCTGCTCATGACGGCTCCAGCTTCCATCGGAGAAGCACTTTTATTGTGAAGCACCCAAGAGGGGCCACTAGCCTCGAATGTCACTCACTCCTGCCCACACTCAGGTATGAGCAGCTTTCCTAGTGGCCACAACCTTCCAGGCAGTTTCCTATAAAGCCCCTAAGGAAGGAGGGCCTGCTACTGCTACATCACCACGTCAAGAAGATCTCGCTTAGCAATGCTGCAGATGCCTCCGGTTGTATTTTTACATTGGATGTTTTTTCATCCTGGTCCATGTCCTTCCATAGGACTGTCTGGGTTTTAGTTCTGAAAGTCACACATCCCTGAATCTCTCTCAGTCCTGGGCAAACTGGGACAGTCGGTCATTATGTTTACATCAGCAGCTCCCCAGTAGATTGCTCCATCAAAAAGAGAAAAGGAAAAGGTTCCCCAGTTAAAGTACATCTGGGGAGTGCGGGGCTGGACAACAGTAATGAGGGCCAGCTCAGACCACTGAAAAGCCTAACGTGTGCTGACTTTCCAAGAAGGGGAAAAAAGTCGGTAGCATTTCCCAAATTTTCTGGATCATGGTTCCCTCTTATTCATAAAACAATTTTTTATTCATTTATCATACATTTACTGAGAGCAAAGCTATTAATATCTCGAGGACTACTCGTGTTCTCTTTGGACTGTTTGGGACACAACTCATTTCACTGAGTTGTAAAAGAAAAAAAAACCATATGGTGCTAGCCCAGATTTACCATTTGGGTAAACTGAGGCACAGGGCAATACCCCACTGGCGTTTATTGTGCAGAAAACCAAAGGCAGCTCTGTGAGGAGTTCCTGTCTTCCTCCTACATCTCACTTCGTGAGGAAATATTCAGTTCCCTGGTTTACGTTAGACGCTGGATTGTAACCTCATGTGCCTCCTCTCCCCTCCTTCCTTCTCGGAGAAAGAAAATGTAGAGGTGGCTGTGAAATGGCCAGCAGCATGCTTCGCTGCCTGGCTTGGATGGTGTCACTGGGAATTTGCTGCAGAGTCAGGGTGAGGTTGGATGAGGAGAAAGGAAGCTATTTAGAGGGGGAGACTCAGACCCACATGCTGGACGGGGGTAGTGCAGCAGGGGTGGCCAGTGTAGCAGCGGCGGTCAGAGGAGCACTTATCCAGGTAGAAAAGAGCTGTGGACTATTCACAAAAACCAAGACATGGAAGCAACCTAAGTTTCCATCAGCAGGCGAATGGATAAAGGAAATGTGGTATGTGTGTGTATGTGTGTGTGTATGTGCGTGTGTGTGCGTGTATATATATATAAACACATCCACACACAATGGAATACTACTCAGCCACAAAAAAGAATGAAATAATGCCATCTGCAGCAACATGGATGGACCTAGAGATTATCATACTAAGTGAAGTAAGCCAGAAAGAGAAAAACAAATACTATATGACAACACTTATATGTGGAATCTAAAATAATAATACAAATCAACTTATTTACAAAACAGCCTCAAAGACATAGAAAACAAACTTATGGTTACCAAAGGGGAAGGGGGCGGGGAGGAAAGGATACATTAGGAGTTTGGGATTAACAGGCACACACTACTAGATATAAAATAGATAAACAACAAGGGTTTACTATATATAGCACAGGGAACTATATTCAGTATTCTATAATAACCTATAATGGAAAAGACTCTGTACACCTGAAACTAACACAATATTGTAAATCAACTATAGTTAAATAGTTTTTTTTAAAAAAGAAGAAAAAAAAAGAGAAAGACCTGTGGGATGGGAAACTCCATTTCCCAGCGTGATGGGCAGAACTTCAGGGGCTGCCAGGATCAGGGTCCGGAGGTGGCTTCAGGAAAGCCTGTTTTGACTTGAAGCCCCAAAGCGAAGGGCAGGGCCCCTAGGGGGTGGGGTGAGAAGCACCTGGGTGGGAACCAGGAAGGTGTGGGCCCGGCCATCGGAGCCCCTTCTCAGCTGAGCCCACCCTAACCATCCTCATCCAGGACTATGGTGTAGAACTAACCTCCCAGAACTAGGGCCCTCCTCCCGAGTGGCCTGGCTGTGGGGCAGTGACTAAATGCGAAAGGGCCATGGAGGAGAAAGCTCAGGCCAGCAAGGAGCGGCAGCTTGGGAGGGGGCAGTAGCAGGGTCTGTTTCATCACACCTCGTAGTGGGCTAGAACTGAAGCCAAGCAAAGAAATAAAACTAAAATGTGTCAGGCACACCACCTACATGCTCATATTTAACCCTCACTGTTGAGGAAGGCGTGGTGCCCATTTTATAGATGGGGAAACAGAGGCCAGGGAACAAGTCTGAAATCACAAGGGTGGTACGTGACAAAGCTTGGACCGAATAACTTTGAAGCCTGGGGCATCGTGCCAAGAGATTTCAATTTTTCTTCTCTCCTCTTTGACAGAACTTTTCTCTCAAAGGAATTCTTTTGTGGGGACCTACCTGCCATACAGAACAGGTAAAGGCAGGGCGGCACAAAGTGCAGGGGATGGGAATTGCCCACCGCAAACTGGCCTACTCTTAGTTTTCCCCTCCAGGTGTGCACCCACCCCAAGCTCTCGGTGGCCCCTAAGACAGCTCACAGAACACCTCCACTGGGTTTAAAAGCCACTGGCCTCCTCCTGCTGCTCTCACAAGTGTCCATGGACCAAACTCCTAAGAACAGTATCTCCCTCTGCCCTGTACTTGCCCTGCTGAGGTGCGAAGAGGAGGATGGGGCGCAGAGATTCTTCTTTCTCATCCAGAAACAAGTGGGGGACAGCAGGTTCCCCTATGCTTGCCCTGGCTGAGGCCCTGCTCATGGGAGGTCTCCTGGGCACCTGGCTCACTGGTGCAGCTCACGGCTGAGGGACCGGAAAGGGAGGGATCCCAGTTTCCCTGAGCACCACAAGGAGCTGCTCCATCAGCACCAAAAGGCTGGAGCCACAAAAAACAAGGGCCAAGCTGGACCTGGCTGAGCCAGAAGGTGGCAGGGCCTCGGGCCACGGGGGACAACTCCTTGTTTCACTCGTGCAGATGCAAAGTCCATCTTACTGGCAAGGTGAGAACGAGGACAGAGAAAATCAGGGACCAGGACTACGGTAGCATGTGCCAGGGACCTCTTCCAATATCCATCCTTCACTTCCTCACAGCCGAACCACTCTTTTTTGGTTAGGCATGTGAGTGCCTGAAATAAAGATCACTCTTCCCTAAGGAAGTACTCTTCCCTGCTTCTCTTGCAGCTATGTGTGGCCACAGGACTAAGTTCCATTCAACAAAACGTAACTGGACAGGGTGTGTCTGGTTTCTGGCAGGTAACCTCAGAAGAGGAGCTGCAGCCTTCTTGTTCTTTTTGTCCTGACAGCTGGAGTCTGAGTAGCCACCGTGGACCACAAGGCAGCTCCCCTCATGCCTCCGTGTCCACTCCTCCACGCACGGGGCCAGCCCCCCTGCCACTTGCCTCTCTTCCGGAATCAGATTTGGAGCCTTGCAGTTGGAGAGCCCGGAACTGGCAGACAAGACTTCGGATTCTAAACCAGCTTGCTCTGCCACCTACTTGCTCTTTCACTCATTCAGCAAATATTTATGGCCCATCTACTGTGTGCCAGGTACTGTTCTAGGTGCTGCGGCTACAGCGCTGACCAACAGAAGTCCCTGCCCTCATGAAGCTTACAGTCCGCTCGGGAGCGAGACAAAGAAATGAGTGCCCATCAGGGGATACATGCTACGGAGAAAATGATCGGGGGAGACGTGTCCAGGGTGTGGAGGCCCAGAAGGCCTCTCTGAGAAGGTGGCATTCCAGCAGAGAGCCGCAGGAAATGAGGGGTGAGGCGTGTGGACATCTGGGAGAAGAGCTGCTCTTCACCGTGGCCCTTGGCACCCAGGCCTCTGTTTCCCCCTCTCTGGAATGGTCTGTGAGATAAAGGCTGTCCACAGGTAACCTCGTGCTACCCTGGCTGGAGACACTGGCCCCAATCAGCACGTTCAGAGTAGGTTAGCACAGGAGTCTGACCGGATGGGGGCAGAGGGACCGCTCGGACAGAGCTCGCGAATTTCTGCTACGAAGGGGGCGTGGCTTCGGCTCACACCTAGCTCACCCTTAGTTGAAGAATTAAAAAGTGTCCCTATTTCCTCACCTTCCCACTGTCCCTTCCACGCTGACCTGGGTCAGGGAGCTGGAAGGTTAGAGGTCAGACAACTGATGGCTCCTGGGTCAGCCCACGCGCCTCCAGGGGCCTGGCTCTGGGAGGGCTCCCTGCGCCCCAACCCGGAACTGCATGGCAAGCCCCGCGCAGCCGTTCCTCCGCATTCTCTCCCCGCTGGGCTGAGGCCCACAGCCTTCCGGCCGTGACAATTGGCGGACGGGGTGCCACCCTGCGCCCTGGCCCTAGGGAAGTTGGAGGTGGCTGACCCGAGGGGGATAAGGCTACAAAGGAAGAAAGGGTGGTGGTGGTGCACTCAGGGAGAGGGGCGGGGCCGGCAGGAGGATGGGTGGCTGGGAGGCCGAGCTAAGCTGGGGACCTGCGCTGGCCGCTGCTGGAGTGGTCCAGTGCGGGGCTCTGCGCCATAGGAGGGCATGCGGCGGGGACACGTAGGGAGAGGCCGCTCCTGAACCTGCAGATACTGCTGCCTTTGCACGGGTCCTCCAACAAGCGGTTCGCACCACCCTTGGTCCAGATTCTGACTGCATGCTGTGGACACCAGAGGCTCACAGGCAATGGCAGACAAGACACACAGTCACGACGCATGGGGCCAGCGCTGTGACATGGTACTCGGGGAGCCTAACTCTTGAGAAGCAAAGTGGCTCCAAGCCTCAATTTACCCTGACGGTGGAGGGGTGGGGAGAGAATCTGGGCACACTACAGAGTTGTCACCACCATGCAACCCTTTCTTAACAGGGTTGAAGCGAGTTTCTTCGATGCCCAAGGAAGCATGAGCCTTGAGGCCGAGTCCAGTTACTAGTACTACGGCTGCGGACACGTGCACACACGTCCCCGGGAAGCCGCCAACAGGAGTCCCCGAGAACCTGAGCAAGTGAACCCCCTGGTCTGCATCCCCTCGTCTGAAAAACGGGGGGGAGGGGTGTATTAGATGATTTCCAGAACACTCCCAGCTCTAAAATTGTGTTCTCTGATTTTCCGGGTTATTTAGAAGTGGTGTGGAAACGACCCTTTGTCAACTGAATTCTGTTTCGAACAGCCTGCGGGCTGCCTACTTAAAGGAATCTCACGGTCAACGCCGTCGCAAATATAAAGAGGCTCCTTGCAGTGGATCGTCTGCGTAGATTTTCTCGAAGGCTTGCCTTACAGTCGTGAGGCTAGTATGGCCCGAAGAGTCACAGTCCCAGATCTGCCACCTGATCTGACCTTCTAACAGTCCCACAAAGTGGACAGGACACAAGACAAGGAGAGACCCGCACAACTGCACCGGTGTTCCTGGGAATGGGACAAAACAGGACACACACACACCCAGCTGAGCTCCCTGCCCTGCATCGTAGCCCATGGGCACAAATAGGAAGCGAGCCCAGAGCTGAGGACGGAGCTCCCGGCCTCTCGGTCTAATGAAGCCTCCAGGCAGGCTCGGGCTGCTGGGCAGGGGGTCGGCAGAGGGCGGTCACTCCCATTCTCCAGTGATGTGGGAGGATGTCCGTTCCGGCTTGAGCTCGAGCTTGCACTCAGCAGACCTGCACAGGGCCCCTGGGGTGTGAAGAAGCCGGCCCTTCCCGGGGTAGGGGTCACCTAAATCCCGTCGCTCCTCCCAACAAGTGCAGAGAGCTGTCCGAAGTGTTCCTCCCACTTCCCTTAGTAGCAGAGGGCGACGAGCTGAGCTGTCCTCACAGCAGCCGCCAGTCTGATCCAGGTTCCCAAGCCCAGAAGCCCCGACCCTCTGCAGTGCTCCTACTGGCTATTGGCTGCCGCAGAAAGAGCCCAGTGGCCAGCATCACTGACAGGGTGTGAGCTGGCCTCGTGCCCCACTTCCGGAGAGCCTGAAGCCAGGGGCTAGGGCCAGTTCCCCCAGAGAACCGCGGTCCAGATAACATCTCCTGAGCAACTGCTCAGTGCCCAGTGCTGTGCTGGCCCTGCCCTGAGGGGCTTACCACTCAGCACTCGGGGCGACACCCACACAGACTGTGGAACATAACTGGGTTCCATCTAGGAAACCTGGGAAGGCTTCTCAGCAAAGAAGATACCTGAGGACGGACAGAGTTAACTCTCCAGCTCCCACCCCCGCCGGCCCAGGGGAATTCAAACCAGGTGGAGTCCCCTTCCTCTCCCAGCTTCCAAAGGGCAGAGATATCCAAACCGCACTCAGCAGGGGCCCCTCCTCTCCGTTTCAACCTAGATTCCTGAGGGGAAAGCAGATGCGGGGGCTGCCTCTCCCCCTACCTCTGCGCCCTGCCTTCTCTAGGTCCAGGGCGACCCCCAGAGGACCCTCCCCGGGCTCACCAAGCTCCGCTCCTCTGCCCCTCCCTGGGTGGCCACACCCTGCAGCTCTGGCCCAAGCTGCCACCTGGTGTCTCTCGGAGTCTTCGCTCATCCTTCCCAGCCCGTCCTCTCCTCCTCTTCTCAGCCTGCTTAAATCTGTCTGCTCCTGGTACCGCCCCACTATGTCTTACTCACTCCTGCCTCAAAGCCATGCCCAAGCAGCACCACGCTAGGAACACCCACCGTCCCCTAACCCCATCCCATGGAATGTTCTTTCCAGGCTCTGAAAGTTCACCTCCTCCCCGAAGTCCCCCTGCAGCTCACTGACCCCCATCTGAAGAACCCCCATCACGCCCCCAGCTTAGGATCTGTGTCTTCGCTACACCCTGGAATTCATTCCGCCTCGGCCACCCTAGGAAGGGTCTCCTACTCCACACTGACCCTTTTATTTTAAAATCCCTGTATAACCCCACCTCACCTCGTCCAGATCGCCCCTTCCCAAATCTTACGGCTTTCTCACACATGCCTCCCTTTCCCCCATTGTGTGGCACTTAAGCTTCAGTTTTTATCACTACCTAGCAATTAACTGACACCCACAAACAGCAGCAGAATCCTGATCAGTCACATATGACTTACTAATCATAAGAGCTAGGATTTTCTGAGCTCTGACCATGGAGTTGTGCACAACGGCAAACTCATTAGTATGTTATCTCTCATTTTCAGAGCAACCTGCAACATGGAGATTTGTCATTTTTTACAGACTCAGAGAGGTTCACTGTCTGGTCTACAGTCATGCAGGTCTGTCTGATCCCAAGTTTGAGTGTTTTCCACCACCTCAAGCTGCCTTTCCCTTGCCTAGGATTCACCCATCAAATGACTCGATCAGACCCACAGAAGACAGAGTACTCAGTCAGCCTGTCCTTTCGAGCAAAAGCCCAGAAATGTTATAACAGTGAAACTAGAGGTCCCTCTGCCCTTTCTATCTTACAGATAAGGAAACAGGTTCAGAGGTACGACTTGCCATATGGTTTGACCAAACGTATATCAAACCAAAAAGCACTGAAAAGGGGTCTAATGGGCTGTTGGCCCTGGTTTGACTGCTGCTGATGCTGTAGACTGTGTGATCCACCTATAGGAGCAGGTAAGCTCCCAGGGCCCCGTCGGGGATAATTCCTTTGCTCCACTATAAACCTTGCTTAGAACTAAATCACAGGATTCCAGCAGTTTTGGGTTTCATCATCCCAGATGACTGCAACCTACAGAAGGGCAGAGATGGAGCAGTCCTTGCTGGGTCCCTGTAGGAGAGTGTGAAATCTACCATAGCCACCAAACACCGAGCCTGTGCCCTTCAGCCTTTTCTGGCCGCAATATATGCAAATAATAATAACGGTAATACTCCCTTGCCGGTTTACACGCTTCAGAGCACTTCCCTTTATCACTGCATATTGTCATAGCATTTTAGAAACTGGGCACCTGGGCTCAGGTGACTTGCTGGTGGGGGCAGAAGCAGGGTTATGGTTCCTTTTTTCTTTACTGTATTTGTTTACTACATACCAAGCTCCTACCGTGCGCCATGCCCCATGCTAGTGTTGAGGAGGGATTGTGGAAGAGACGGAGTTTGGGGGCAGCACGCAGATGCCAGGGAAGACAGTCCCAGCCTTGAAGCCAGCAGGGAGCTGGGCTTGGAGCTTTTCCCGTGGGTGGCTCCGGAGTCTCTCCTCTTAGGACAAAACAGCAGGACTCCTGTCCCACAACCTCCACCCTCTCCTCCAAGCTCAGCCTCTTGAAGCTCAGAAGCACTGGGAACTATAGCACATCCCTCCTGACACAGCCCATCTCCCTTCTCGATGGTTCTCAGAGCCCAAATTGAAGTCTGCCCTCCTGGGAGCAGGGCTGAGGAGAGCAGCCACAATCCAGCATCTCCTCAGCCCCGCAGGCTGTGCAAATCCGCGGTGGCTGCCATCCTCAGAGCTGTCCCGACCGTTCCTCACACTGCGACCCCTCCTCCAGGGGTGCACACCCTTCACCCACTGGCTGTGCCCATCCCTGTCAGACCAGGCTGTGAAGTAACAGGGCCGCCCACCGGAGGATGCCCAAACCTACTCACTCTCTGAGCTCCAGCCCCTTCCCATCAGCAAAGTTCCCCCTGATACAGAGAAGAGACTGTCCTGCCATCCCACCCCATCCTTCCCCTAAGACTTTAGTCCCAAACAGCAGCACCTACCAGCAGCAGGGTCCCTTCCCTGTCTGGGCTGTCACCACAGTCCTCCTGACCCTAGAGTGGAAACATCACTCTTTCTCCCTGCAGACACCTGCTCAGGTGGGCAAGAAAGAAATGCATCTCTCTCCTGGGGCTGAGACTGCAGCTGTTCCTAGGCGCTTTGGGACGCTACCTGTCCCCCCAGATTTTCACCTTTGTAAGAAATATGGGAGAGGTTTCTAAGGCACAGCCCAAGCCTGTTTCATGAGAGAAGTTCTTGCTTCTACAAAGGGGCTGGAAGGGAACCTCACCTTCCTGGCCAGGCACTGAGAAGGGAGCTGTTCCTTTGGTGACATGGAGGCAGGGACCCCACTCAGGTGAGTCTGGGATTGTGGATGACCTACTCCCTCCCCCTCTCCACCTGCTCCAGCACAGGCTCGGGTGAGCTAAGCCGGCACACAATGCTTGGAAAAACCTCTCTGCGAACGCGAAACATATAGCCACGAGGGCTGTTACCGGAGGCTTGTCACCTGCTTCGGGGACAAACACGGAGAAAAAGAACGATCAGACCCTGGGGGTCCAGAGGAAGCGTGGAGCCTCGCCGTGCCCTAAGTCCCCGCTCTAGGACCGCAAAGCCAATCAGCGCCCGCGCGCCCCTGTTTGCCCCAACACAATCCACGGCCACTCCACCCCAGGGAGCCCCGGACGACCCACGCTCGGAGCCCGGCACCTGCGGCGTTCTCGGGGTAGGAAGGGGCTTGGATGGTGCAAGGTCAGGGCTCCGCGTGTGGCCCCAGCTAGTGGTGCGCGTAGGGGCTGCTCCCGGTCCCGCCACGAGGAGCGGCGGGTTTCCCAGCGGCGGGCCCGGCCGGGGGCGCATGGGCACGACACGGGTCCTGGCGGAGCCGAGCCACCACTCACCATCCTGGGAGAGCGACAGCGGCAGCAGCAGCAGAAACGCTGAGAGCACCAGCGCGAAGCGCATCGTGTCCTGGCCTCAGACCCGGAGCAGGTGGCTGCGGGCTTGGCGGAGGGTCCGGGCGGCCGGGCGGCAGGAGCGTGGGCGCCTCTCGGGGAGGCCTGGCGGTGGCTCGGACGGCCGGGCGCTGACCCGAGACTCCCGAGTCGCGCTCCGCAGGCCCCTCCTCGCGGCCGCTGCGGCAGAGCCGGGCCGAGGCGCGGAGCCAGGCGGCAGAGGAGCGGCGGGTGGCTGCGTCGCGGGCGGTGTCTGCGCGGCTGCGGCCCTGCCGGCGGCTGCTGCGACTCCGGTCCCGTCCGCGCCGGCCCCCGCCCCCTCCCCTCCCCCAGGACCGCGCGGGCGGGGTGGCGGGGCCGGGCGGGGCGGTGCTGGGCGGAGAACAATGAGCAGAGGAGGAAACTCCGCCCTGGCGCGCGGCGGGCGGGGGAGCGCGGCGGGCGGCGGGCTCCGGGCTCCCGGCGGGCGGCCCCCGCGCGGGCGGGGGTGTGAGAGTGAGCGCCGGGAGGAGGGGTAGCTGGGGGGCTCCCGGCGCCGGATTGCCCCCTGCCCGCGGGGCCGCCCGCCGGGAGCGCAGGTGTCGCCCGCCGTTCTTCTGAGGGGCTCTGGCGGGACCCCCCTCACTGCCGGAGTCCTCTTCGCCCAGATCCGGAGCTAGGAGGCCCCCAGGAGCATTCCAGGCCTCCCGGCTGCAGCGCGTTTTGCTGCAAAGCCTGAGAAGCACGTCTCCCACTTGCCAGGTGCAACTCACCTGCGGGCGGGCCTTCTGAGCAGGTCTGCGCCGTAGGGTCTGCACCCTGCAATCTGGACTAATTAGTGGCTTAACCTCTCTGAACCGACCTCACCTGTGAATGGAGGTGGTGGTTAAAAAAAAAGACAAATTTTTGAGGGATTAATATGTGCCACTTTGAGTTCTAAGTGCTTTGCATATATTAATTCATTTACTCTCCGCAACAGCCATGTTTTCGGCTTCATTTTGCAGGCAGGCAACTGACTGAAAAAGAGGTTTAAGAAACTTGCTCGAGATCACATAACTGCTAACTGTCAGGCCTGCTTCTGAAAGTATCAATAATTTGGAGACATACTTGGCGCAGTGCCTGACGTGTAGTAATCGCTCAGTAAGTATTAGCTGTTGTTCTGACTCTCGCTCTATCAAGAATAGCAATAAGGATTTAGGGCGTCGGGATCAAAACCGACTTGAGCTCAAAACCTAGCTGTGCTCATCTATTAGTTGTAAAACCCTGGGCAAGTGACTCCACGTACCTCAGCTCTTTCCGTCTGTAAAATAGGGGTAACAACACCTACCTCAGAGGGTTGCTATGAGAGTTAACTAAGATAAAATGCAGGACGAGCGCTTAGCACAGGACCAGGAACATAGAAAGTGTCCGGGAATGAAGCGGCCCGCGCTCCCAGTACTGGAAGGGGAAATTTGCCGACCTGAGATGGGGGTGGGAATTGAATTCCGTAAACCGAGGAAACCCGGTGAAAGAACAAAGAAGTACCCCTCTGTTTTTCGTTTTGTTTTGTTTTGTTTTTCAAAAGCTGCTGGAAGGATGCAGAGCCTGGAACCCCCTGCGGAGGAGGCGCAAGGGTGGCGCCGGAGAAAGGGAAGCAGACCCAGAGCGGGGGGGGGGGGGGGGGGGGGGGCGCCAGGATTTGGCTCTCACGTGACTCCTGCGTTGATAATTTTGAGTCTTTCTGCCAGATGGGTCGGGGGGTGGGGGAAAGAAGGGGCGTCCGCAGGACCCAGCCCCTTGTCAGAGACCGTGGACTCCTTGAGCCCCTTAAGTGGGCTACACGCTGGCGCTGCCGGAAAGACACAGCATCTTTGGAGCAGCGAAGGAAGCGCTGGTGCCCTGGTTGGGGTTCCGCGGCAGCAGGCTCAGGCTTGGGAATGGCTGACTTGCCTGTTTTCATCAGGAAGTTTCTGCAGGATCATTCTGGCCCCGTTTTCCGTGCCGCATATGGGAAAGACAGTGTGTTCCCTATAAATACTGTGGGATGTATGTGTGTGTGACTATCTTTGATGGGTTTTGGTACTGTTCTAAATATCCATGCCAACAAGAGGGCTTGTTTCTCTTTCTGAAACCAAGCAATACGCTTAAAAAATTGGGATTTAACATTTTTTGTATTGTGTGCTCTCTGATTTTAAGTGTTCTGCACTCAATCAACTGCTCCAAAAGTCTAGAAATGATCATGTTAACTTTGCAAGGGGAGAGTGTATACTTCAAATTCACATGATTTGGGGTTGGTCCCATTACCAGATTGTGCAAAATTAAAATGAGAGCAGACATCCAAGCATAGAAAGGGGCAGCTCTTTGTAGCTGGAGACTTAGCAGAATCAGAGATGCGCTGGACCCTCCCCCGTAGCCAGCAGCACCCCATCATCCTCCCACCTGATGCAGATGGAGCTTTCAGGAATGAGGCTGGCCAGGCTTAGAGATCACCTGTGGTCAGTGAGCAGAAGTGCCCCAGGTACCTGGCCTGTGCCCTGGACCCCCTTTAACATAGCACTCCCACTAGCTAGTTCACTGGCCCAGAACACCTGAGTTTATAGTCAAAACTCAAAGCACTTTGTAGATGCTAGTCCACAATCCTTCTGAGATTTATTACATTTTGCTTATATGTGTGCATGCATTAGCTCCCCTAGGAGACTTTCAACTTTTTTTTTGCTTTAGACAATTATATTTATTAACATATTATTTTGAAATAATTTTAGATTTACAGAGAGTTGCAAGAAGACTACGAGAGTTCCTGTATACCCTTTACATGGCTTCCTTTAAGGTTAGCATCTGAAGAAAACATGACACAATGACGAAATTGTTAAAAATTAACATCAATTCAATACTATTTACTAATTTAAGACCTCAATCAAATTTTGTAACCTTTTTTTCTCACGTACTTTTTCAGGCCCAGGAAGTCATCCAGGATCCCACATTGCATTTAGTTTTCCTGTCCACTTTCTTCTACAGTTGATGACAGTTCCTCAGCTCTGTCTTTTATGACATTGACAGATGCTTTCAACTTCTTAATGTGGGGTCTCTCTTATCCACCTACTTCCTCAGACCACCCGGAACAGCACATCACATCATATAGATACAGATACAGATGTAGATACTGAATGCAAACATGAATGCCAACTGGTAGGTATTACACGGGAATCTACGGCACAGGTTTCAAAACCGTGGTTTTTCCCCTGGTTGCTATCAGAGCGAGCAGTCATGATACTTGGCCTCACCTGCAATCTGGTGATGTTGCTGACTCATCCTTAAATGCAGGTTTGATAAAGTTCTCCTGACTCTCATCCTTAATAACTTTAATCTCCAACCACAACATCTACATCTAGGGGTGGGACAGAGCCTCCAGGCACCACATCCCCCAATAAAAACTAAAAGCCCACGTATCCATCCTGGGGCCACATCACTGTTCATAAGGTGGCAAGGATGCTCTTACTTTGGTTTTCTGATCTCTGACCTCTGAGTTCCTTGGGGGCCCAGGATGGCATTTCTTTCCTCTTGGAATCTCAGTGCCCAGTACAGTGGTGCTCGCCCCCAAGAAGTTGCTCAATACCCAAAGGCTGAATAGATAAAGAAGTGGTTGAATTTTATCTCCAACGCTGGGCTTTATCTCTGACTGCCAAGTTGTGATTCTATGAATATCAGCTGAGGTTCAAATTGGGCACCTCTCCCCAAAGTCATACACTTACCTATAATTATTATTATTATTATTTTTACACTTACCTGTTATTATTCAACAGCATCTACTCTGACAGCACAGAATGCCAGGCCCTGTACACAGTGCTGAGAATGCAAACGCGGATGCTATAGCTTCCACTCTCTCGGGGGAGAAGCAACACCTGAACACAAACATAACTGAGGTGCAGTAGAAGTGTCATGAGCAGGCATATGGGAGGCAGAGAGCAGGACAGGCTCAGCTCCACCTGGGGAGGTCAGGGACGCTCCTGAGGAGGAAACAGGGTCTTGAGAAGGAGTAGGACTTCACCAGGGGAAGAACAAAAGCGACAGCACTTTGGGCAGGTGGAGCAACATGTGAAAGTGAAGAGGGGACCTGAGAACTGTAGGCAGGTGTTTTGCCCTAAGTAGAGTGCAGGGTTTGCAGGCAGGGATGCAAGATGAGGCTGGAGAGGTGGGTGAGGTGAGATCCTTAGACAATGGAGAATCCCCAAAGGGTCATAAGCTGGAAGAGACAAGACCAGCTTTCCAGTGAGCAGGATCATTCTAGCTGTCGTGGACTGAAGGCTCAGGGGGCAGATGCGAGACTGGAGGTGAGCACAGTGCTTTGGGAGGCTAAGGCACCTGTCCCTGAAGGGCCTGAGCTCAGACAATGGCAGTGGGAAAAAAGAGGAGGGGCTGTAAGCAGCTCCTTTGCCTCTTTTTTGTTTGTTCATCCCTTATTTTCGTTAGACCTTAATCATAAAGATGAGATCGTTAGGCAACATTTGACTAAGTTCCTGATTTCTGCTTTTCTAAACATACACAAGGCCTTACCTAATCTGTTGATTCCTTTCCTGGATTAGAAGGAATAAGAATGAAGAATTAAGTAGTTAAAGAATGACTGACTCTCTACCCCCAGCTTCCCCTTAGTAAATTTGCAGGTGGACCACGAGGGCAAGAGAACATCCAATTGCAGACGGATCACGTGGGCAAGACAGTCCCAAGGAAGATGGGGAGAAGCCAGCAGGCCTGCGTGCAATGGAAAGGTGACGGAGAATCTGACCTCCTGCCTTAATGATTAACTGAGATTGTTTCCCCTTTAAAAATTGTCATGGCTGAACAGAATCTTTGGAGTTGGTCTCTGGATACAAGTCCACTTTCTCCCCAGATTGCCAGCTTTTCTGAATAAAGCATCTTTCTTCTCTGCAAAGCTTGCCCCTCAATTTATTGGCTGTTGTGCGTTCGGTTACAGGGCCTGATACAAGAGGTATTTGGTGGTCAGAATTGATAGGACTTAGTGACACGCCGGATGTGGACGTGCTGTGTCACGTGGCGTGTGTAGTGTGTTGAAGGCATGGAGCCGTGGAAGGAGTCTAGGGGTCTAGGCTTCCCACTTGGGTTACTGCGTGGATTATCTGAGGGCCAAGGTTGAATGTCACTAACTGAGCTGGAGAACATGGAAGCAAGTTTGGAAGTAGAAAATGATGAGTCCCACTTTGAACGGGTTGACTCTGAAGACCCATGGGGCGCTCCGGGGCCAGGTCTAGAAGTTATATCTGTGACATTGAAGCTCAGATCTGAGGTCAGGACAGGAAATAGAGATTGGAGAACCATCCCCGTGCAGGCAGGGGTTGTAGCCATGAAAGAGGATGATTATCCTGGGATGCTGGGCAGTGAGAAGAGGCTGGAGGCAGAGCCTTGCAAAATTCACGGAACGGGCCGAGGAAGTGGAGACAGGGAATGAGGAGCTGCCTAGGAGGTAACCAAGAGAGAAGGGTGCCATGGAAACAGAGGGAGGAGGATGCTTTAGTAAGAAGAAGGTGGTCTAGTGTCACCTGCTGCAAAAACTGAAATCTGCTGATTGAATCTGGCAATGAGAGGGTCACTGGGAATTTCACCCAGAGTGATTTTAATGACGTGCAATAACTTGGGGGAGTCTTTGGAGATGAGGAAAGAGAGGCATTGAGTGTGGGTGTGAAAGGAAGGAGGGAACACATAAGGTCGAGGGAAAGGTTTGTGTGTATTGGTTCATTGTAACATTGGAGAGATGCCCGTGAGTGTGAGCTGAGAGAAGAAGCCAGTCGAAAGGGAGAAGTTACAGGAGATGGGATGTGAAGCGGAGATGGAAGGACTGATCTCAGGCAAAGGAACTTCGTTGCTGAAGCTGGGGGATTGGGACACTCTCTGTCACAGCAGATGACAAATGGCCTTGGAGTGAGTCAGCTGGAATTTGAATCTTTGCGCTGTGATTTAATAGCTGTGTGACCTTGGGCTTTTACTTAACCTCTCTGAGTCGGAGCCTCCTCCTCTATAAAACAAATAATAGCATGAATCTTGCAGAATCACCGTGAGAATGTGAGGGAGTGCATAATGCCTCGTTGACACTCAATAAATGGAGGGTCATGGCCTTGTGTCCACAAAAGAGCTGCTCCACTGCCCGCCTCGCCTGTGAAGAGCAGGGGCAACAGGACAATTACTCTGTGCTCTGTCCTGTTGCTGCTCTTTAGCAGACATTTCCCCGCTCAGAAGCCCTCATTCTGGAGCAGAAAAGCAGGTTGTGCCCCAGAACAGCAGGTTTTCCCACCATGGCTGCCTCCACGCAGGCCAGGGCTGGGGGTCACAAAATCAGGGTGTCTCTCCTCATCAAATGCAATGGAGCTGCTCGTACGAGGGGCCCTCAAGACAGGGCTTAGCACCTAACCATGATCTTCGGGATTCCCAAACACCTCAGATTCAGAGACAGCCTGGGGCTCAGTGGATGGTCCAGATCATGGGCCCAACACCCTCATCACATGGGAAGAAAACTGAGGCCTGGAGAGTTGAGCTCACGTGTTCCCACTCACACAGCTGGTAAACAGCATTGGTTCCAGATCCTGTCTAGAACTCCAGCCACTGCTCTAACATAGACCATGGCCTGGGCATGAGGTATCCACACTCACGCAGCTGGGTCAAAAAGCCACAGGTCCCATGGCAGGAACAAAAGGTGATGTGCCGAGGAGATGGGGCTGGGGGAGGGAGATGAGAATCAATTCCTAATTAAGTTGAAATCAAAGCAGCCCGGGGCATGGGTTTTGGCTCACTCTTGCTGATCCGTGTGCCCAACCTGCTTTCCAGTCACATCTCCCACTTACCCCCTGACCATCCTTCCCCCTTCTGCTAATTCCTCTGCTCGGTGCAATAAACCAGCACGAGTTAACTTCTACCTGGAGGCTGACCAGGGCCAGAATGTGTGCTTGAGTAGGACTGCATGGAGCTCTGCTTGAATTCTGGGCATGTGCTAACACTACTCTCCTCACATGATTTAATCCTCATACAATGCGGAGAGGTAAATATATTACCTTTAATCCATTTTGCAGATGAGGAAATCAACACCTTATTTCCCTGCAACCACCTGAAGGTAGATGTCGCTTTTTTCGTGTCCCTCCTCTCAGGATGTTGACCCGTGTGTGTCTAATTTCCCCCGTAAGCCCCGAGCTCCTGGAGGAAGGAACTGTGTCTGGTTCTGCTTTGTACCCTTGGCGGTCCCTGGTTCAGCATCTTATCTCCTCCCTCCTCTCCTGCCTTCCCTCCACCTGCCACCAGAGTGTTATCCTTGGAATCAGTTGTCATAGATCCTGTCCCTCACCTGTTCAAGCTCTTGTCTGCTTTCCTGTTGCCCAAATTCCTAAACCCAGCCTCCAAGGCTTCCAAATTCTGGCCCAACTAACCTTCCCATCTTCTCCCACCGAGAGGGAGAAGGCTCTTTAGATTCAACTGTGACACTCGCTGTCATGCTCAAGTCTCTGCCTTTGCTTCTCCTGGTGCCTGGAATTAACCTACTTTCCACCTGTCAGTGTTTGAAGGCTCAGATGTGGTGCAGGAAATTCAGATCTGTTCCCTACCTCTCAAGTCATAATCACTTCCTCCTCTTTGTTCCCCTGGCCTGGAGTTAGTACCTTAATTCACTGTCTAATTTCACATGTTTTTTGTGAGCTATATACACATACACCATGAGTTTTTTCTTTGAGGGCAAGAACCTCACTTTGTGTGTCAATGCTCTACTCAGCATGGCTGAAGTTGGCTTTTGATAATAAAAACAATGTGAGTAATATCTAGAGTTTGTTGATCCTTTTACCACACGTGCTAGCACTGAGCTAGGGGTTTTACATGGACAGCCTCATTTAGTCTTTTCAGCAACCTCGTGAGGTGCCGTTATGTATCCCATTGTATTGATAAGGAAACTGAGGCGTTCACGGAAATTAAGTAACTGGTCTAAAATCACACAGATATTAAGTAGTGGAGTCAGGATTCAAATCCAGCAGCCTGACTCCTAAAACCATCACACTATTCAGAGAGTGAATACATACGTGAATGAATAGTGATATTTATTGCACTATAATTTTGCCTGCTGTGTCTCATAAACATTGTTAAGATGAAATATCTGTCCTAGGAGCAATCTAAAACATACAGTGCAGTGTTTTTCTCAATTCAGGAAATGATTGGTTCACCACGCGACCCCTCCTGCACTTGTCAAAACCCACACTCCCGGGCTTCCCTGGTGGCGCAGTGGTTGAGAGTCTGCCTGCCAATGCAGGGGACACGGGTTCGTGTCCCGGTCTGGGAAGATCCCACATGCCGCGGAGCAGCTGGGCCAGTGGGCCATGGCCGCTGAGCCTGCACGTCCGGAGCCTGTGCTCCGCAACGGGAGAGGCCACAACAGTGAGAGGCCCGCGTACCGCAAAAAAAACAAAACAACAAAAAAAAAACAAACAAAAAAACCCCCACACTCCCTGTATCCCCAGAAAGCCTGCCCAATTCAAATAAAAATTGGCATGGATTTAGCCTTACAGTTTTCAGTTACTGAAACCTCATTATACGATACACATGAGCCGTAGACCACGCCCTGCATTTAAGTTAAACATGTGCAAGAACTTTTCATTTAATCACCAGATTCTTCACGTCTCTGGGCTGCTTGCTCCATCTGCAAAAGTCAGAATTGCTGTACCGCCCACAGTGTTTTTATACCACTGCTCCCCAACTCTCTCTTTCTCATTCCGAAGGATCTTCTAAACTGCTTTAACTGGTTGGTATTTGTTAAAGGTTTTTATCCACTCTTCCTGGTAGCTTGATTCATAAAACCCAGGTTTATCCAACCCCATTTTTACTCCTGCTCTTGGGGGACGCACTCCATTTACAGGGACTTAGGTCTAGGGAAAAGGTATCTAGCCCAGGTGTCCTTCTTCCTTGCCAAAGAGGTGACTAAAACTACAGGGACAGGGTTGCAGACCTGCAAAGATAAACAAGCTGGCCAGATATGGACGAACGGCGGGGCTGGGATGTAGCTCTGGAGGTTCCCATGACCTCATCAACCTCTGAAGCATTGTTCTTCCCCTGTTACCAGAGCATTCTGATAACACTTACACACTCAGAGTGCACAGCCGGGGTTGTAGGGTCTGACCCGTGCAGCAGGGAGACAGCGCAAATCCCTCTGCTCAAATTGGAAAGAATCCTGACAATCATTTATTCGAAGGCTTGAATAAGATCCCACGTTCAGAGAATCCTAGAGTTTAAAGAGTACTCTCCTGAGTCCTCTTCCTTCACAGCAGGGGTTCTTCGTGCATTTCTAGATTTATGTCTCTGTGTGCGGCTCTGGGCTCCCTAGCTGCACTCTCTGTGATCACTCTTACATCCCAGCGCCTAGCACGGTTCCTGGCCATAGTAGGTACTCAATAAAGACTGGTTGGGTAAATGAATCAAATTCCAGAGGTAATTTTAAAACAAAAATTGTATTTCTATTGTTTGTTTTATCATCAACTAGCTCATGATATCAGGAAACTCTCTGATCAGGAAGTGTTAGTTTCCTTATCTGCAAAATGGGAGGAAAAAATCAGCCCTAACTCCTTTTCAGAGTTGCTTCAAAACTCTGGAGGCAAAAGTTGTTGCAGTTTGAAAAATACAAACCTTTGTAGCTATTTCTCATTATTATTATTTAATCAGTCTTTCCTGGACTTTGCACAGGTTGATGTGGCAAATCATTTTAACTCCAGGAATGAACACTCCATGTTATATCACGGAGCGCCTCAAGATTGTTTTAAACCTTTGAACGCTTGGGGGACAGTTTATAGATGCACTTTCTGTGCTGTTTTTAGCAGAGCCCTGGGTGCAACCCCTAGACCCAGAGACAGTGACGGATGTAGGAGGGTGTGAGGGCCAAGACCCGGAGGTTCGTCCCTCTGTCTCAAGGTAGGACTGTACCTAGTTGCTTCTGAATGAGGCAGCTTTCTCCCCTTCCTTTCACAGGGAGTTCCAGGAGAGTGAATGTCACAGCTTCCCTCACCTCTCAGGAAGGCTCTCACAGTCGCTGTGTCCAAGGAGTCCTGGCCTCTGAGCTCTATCTAGGCTGTGAGCTTACTGGGTAAAATAGTTCAGATTCTTCAGAGGAATGCCTGGGTCCAAGGTTAGTCAGAACATCTCTCTGGGGTCCATCTTTCACAAAAATCATACCCTTTCACCTTCTGATGACTAAGCGGGCCTTTCTAATAGCAATCACCTCGTACAGGATCAAAAGACTGCATTGTCTCTGCAGCTGTTGAGTGCTGTGTTCTAACTGTTACTGAATACACAGACCTAGGCCCCTAGGCTTCCCCCTTCTGCCCAATGCCCCACATTCCCAAGCCCCAGGCCTCAACACTGAGGACCACCCCCAAGCTCAGTCTCCTCATTTTCCTCCAGTAACCATCAATGTTTTCTTCTCCACTTTTGAAAACAAAAGTCCCCCCAAGGCAGCGAGGTTTTCCTTAGGAACTACGAGTCACTGAACACATGGGGACTCCCCTGGCCATTGAGAGTCAGTGAGCCTGGAACTGCCCAGAGTTCTAACCCGGAACTCAGTCCTTGAAGATGTCTTCTTCCTGCGCCAGGTAAACTCAGTAATTATAATTATATAGCTAAGGTTTGCTGAGCACTTACTTTGTGCCAAGCCATGTTTGAAGTACTTTGCAAGCAACCTCTAATTTAATGTTTTGCAACAAACGTGTGAGGAAGGAACTATTTCCTTCCTATTTTACATTTAAGAAAACAACATTAATAACTTGCCCAGAGGCAGTCAGCTAGTAAGTGACAGGGCTTGGCTTCAAAACCCCGAGCCGTCAGTTGCACGTGCTCTTAACCGTTCTGCTCAGCTAGTGGGAAGAGATGCGCCCCTCCAGTGAAAGCTGTTTCTACCTGACCATCCTCTATACTTCAAGGCTCAAAAGCGCCCCATCTATGAAGCCTGTGTTCTGAGTTCTTCTCCCCTGTGGTACTTCATTCACACCGTTGTTGGGCTTTTGCCAAACTATGGTAAATGGTGGCACCTGAGTCCGTCCCACCCACGCCCGCACCTCTGCCCTTGCTTTAGAGGGAGGATGTCACCTTATATCCGTTGCCGCCTCCCCATCTCCTAGAAGAGCCTCCACGAATGTTCACTGATTCAATCAGTGTTCACTGATTGAACACTAAGGTGGTGGCTTCTGTCTGAAGCAATTCTGGGGACCAGGGCGAGAAGCACACTTAGTTGGGTTCTTGGAGGATAAAGAATGAGTGACAGTGGTAATCCTAGACTTCTAGACGTTTATGATATAACTGGGAAATCCTCTGTGCACCCTTAACATATGGCTTTATGAAGAGACACATCAGCAAGGGCAAAAAATGCATATCTAGGGACTTCCCTGGTGGTCCAGTGGTTAAGACTCCGTGCTCCCAATGCAGGGGGCCTGGGTTCGATCCCTGGTCAGGGAACTAGATCCCGCATGCATGCTGTGACTAAAGGTCCTGCCCGCAGCAACGAAGATCCCACACGCCGCAACGAATATCCTGCATGCCGCAACTAAGACCCGGGGCAGCCAAATAAATAAATATATTTTTAATGCATATCTAGCTATCGATTCTGGACATAGATGAACTTAAAACATTTTTTGGAATAGCTAACAATTCACATGATTCAAAAAGTCTAGGGGCTTCCCTGGTGGCGCAGTGGTTGAGAATCTGCCTGCTAATGCAGGGGACACGGGTTAGAGCCCTGGTCTGGGAAGATCCCACATGCCACGGAGCAACTAGGCCCGTGAGCCACAACTACTGAGCCTGCGCGCCTGGAGCCTGTGCTCCACAAGAAGAGAGGCCGCAATAGTGAGAGGCCTGCGCACTGCGATGAAGAGTGGCCCCCGCTTGCCACAACTAGAGAAAGCCCTCGCACAGCAACAAAGACCCAACACAGCCCAAAATAAATAAATAAATTTAAAAAATAAATAAATAAATAAATAAATAAATACTCCTGTTGTCTGTTAAAAAAAAAAAAGTCTAAATGGAATATAGTGACTACTCCCCTCACCCAGTCCGCCAGCCGCTCACGCTCCTCTCTACAGATCACCAATGCTATTCCTTTCTTTTGTATTTTTCCAGAGATACTTTATGCAAGAAAAAAATAACATGTTTTCGCTATAATATATATGACATATATGTGTATATGCATTAAGTATATATTTATTAGCTATATATATATCATAGCTAAGTTATGTAATATATGCATAATATGTATTATATATGTTTTTTATGGATTGACTTTGTCTGGGATATTCAATAATGTAGCAGGCCATAAATTAAAATCCAACATTTACTAAGCCCACTATGTGATAGAAACTGGACCTCAAGATGAATATAACAGAAACCTTCAATCCTGCTCAGAAAGAGCTCCCACTCGGCCTAGGGTTGAGATGCATCCTCTTTCACTTAACCCAGCCTGCACCCAGAGACAGGCTGGGGTGGGGAGTGAGGGATAGGGAGGTGAAGGGAGCAGGTGGCCTGGACTTAAGTAAGTTTGGTTTTTTTTTTTTTTTTTTTTGCGGTACGCGGGCCTCTCACTGTTGTGGCCTCTCCCGTTGCGGAGCACAGGCTCCGGATGCGCAGGCTCAGGAGCCATGGCTCACGGGCCCAGCCGCTCCGCGGCATGTGGGATCCTCCCGGACCGGGGCATGAACCCGCGTCCCCTGCATTGGCAGGCAGACTCTCAACCACTGCACCACCAGGGAAGCCCTTAAGTAAGTTTTAAAAGAGAATTCATCACTTTTCTCTACTTTCTGTCCCTGGAAACTGACCATAAAGTGAGTCATTGTAAAGCAGATCACATTTTCTCCATAAAAATAATGCTGCAGTTGGAGGTTACATTCTGAAATAGACTTGGCCTCAAAAGACAGATATGACTGGAGATGTCATAAGAGCAAAGAACCATAAACCTTTATAATCACTTAAAACAATAAAATTGTGCTCCAAAGCGTTTTACAAATGTACATAAATGCCCCGATCATATTGATTACACAAAGGGCCCGAGTGAACCATAAAATGTACAGGCAGCACATAAAAAACAGCATTGCTACGTCATAAGTTTTCCCTGGGACATATACTGTGTATGATAAGCATTAATTAAAAGATTAATTAACATATTTCTTTCTGCCCCTCAGAATTTTTTTAAAAAGGCTTTTTGAGAATAATTTGAAGATATTCTGAGGTAATCATTTGGAGGCATTTTTTTGATTTAATAATATGATAAAATTTGAGATGACTTTTAGGTATCCAGAGCTCATTGAAAACTCATCCAAGAAAGTTTGAACCATTGCCTAATGCTCCCAATACATTTTCTTTGATGGGGACAGAGATGTTCAAAATCACTCCCTTGATCTTAACATTGCCTTTAAAATGGCAGCAGCTCATTCAGACAGCAAAAATTTTTGAGCACAAACTTTGTGCTAGATACTGAGGGTTGAAAAGGAAAAGGGATAAGACATGACGTCTACCTGGAAGAACTCATAATGGACCGGCCAACTATTATTAACATTAGCAGCTACCTTTTTGAAGGTTTATTACGTGCCATGACAAGCCTTAGATAACCATTAGCTCATTTAATCCTCGCGTTAGAAGGAAGATCCTTTTCTTTTTTTTAAAATAATTTTATTTATTTTATTTATTTATGTTTGGCTGTGTTGGGTCTTTGCTGCTGCACGCAGGCTTTCTCTAGTTGTGGTGAGCAGGGTCTACTCTTTATCACAGTGCACGGGCTTCTCATTTCAGTGGCTTCTCTTGTTGCGGAGCACGGGCTCTAGGCGCGTGGGCTTCAGTAGTTGTGGCACGCGGGCTCAGTAGTCGTGGCTCACGGGCTTAGTTGCTCCGTGGCATGTTGGATCTTCCCAGACCAGGGCTCGAACCCGCGTGCCCTGCATTGGCAGGCGGATTCTTAACTACTGCGCCACCAGGGAAGCCCCAGAAGATGCTTTTTTTTTTTTTTTTTTGTGGTACGCGGGCCTCTCACTGTTGTGGCCTCTCCCGCTGCGGAGCACAGGCTCCGGACGCGCAGGCTCAGCGGCCATGGCTCACAGGCCCAGTCACTCCGCGGCATGTGGGATCCTCCCGGACCGGGGCACAAACCCGTGTCCCCTGCATCGGCAGGCGGACTCTCAACCACTGTGCCACCAGGGAAGCCCACCCAGAAGATCCTTTTTTAATGTGTTTTAGAGAGGAGGAAACAGTTTAAACTTAACCCAGGTGCTATAGGTTGAATTATGTTCCCCAAAAAGATATGTTGAAGTCCTAATCTCCAGTATCTGAGAATGGAACATTATTTGGAAATAGGGTCGTTGCAGATGTAGGTAAGTTAAAATGAGTTCACACTGGAATAGGTGGGCCCTTAAGCCCATATGGCTGGTATACTTTTAAGAAGAGGAGAGAGAGAGGAGAGCACCTGGTGAAGATAGACACACAGGGAGAAGACGGCAGGTGAAGATGGAGGCAGAGACTGGAGTCATGTGTCTACCAGCCAAGGAAGGCCAAGACCACCAGCCATCACCGGAAGCTAGTTGAGAGGCATGGACAGGTTTTCCCTAGAGTCCCCAGAAAGAATCAGCATTGCCAACACCCTGATTTCAGACTTCCGGCCTCCAGAACTGAGAGACAATAAATAAAAACAAGCCACCCAGTCTGTGGTCCTCTGTGAGAGCATCCCTAGGAAATGAATACCCCACATCACACAGCTGGTGTGGTGGAAGCTGGCTGGGTCTGCCTCTTGAGCCCACTGTCTCAGCATCCGGCAGAGGGGACAAAGCTCCTCGGAGGACGGGCAAGAGCTGTCGCCTCGGCCTGCAGGCGGGAGTCTGGGAAAGCTTCTCAGAGGAAGGAAATTCTGAGCAGGATCTCATCGGTTAAGGAGGAGTTTTCCAGGGCCTGAGGGGTGGGGTGGAAGGGCGTGTTGGACAGACGGGTCAGCAGGTGAGAGGTGAGAAGCGGCTGCACGTGAGGGAGTTGGGGTGATGACGGAAGGTTTGTGTTGCTGGTAGAGGTGGTGGCAGCTTTTGCTCTGAAAAGGAAGGATTCCTTGTAAAGTGAGGACTGAGTCCCCATTTCTTTCCTTCCACCTCTCCTACCTCCTTCGTGTAGTGGAGGCAAAGGTCCATTCCCAGTGCCTGCTCCAGCCCCACTGGCCTTCTTTCCCAGCCTTGCTCTGCCCTGGGAGCCTCTGCCCTCACCATCTCCGTGGCTGACCCCTCTGGTCCCCAGGTCTCTACCCTGAAGATCCTCAGAGGCACCACCCTCTGCCCCTGGAGTTTCCTCATTGTGGAGCTCGGTTTTCTTCAACTATCTCATTATCATTTGTATGCTCTGTGTTTTCTACCTCCCCCCCCCCCCCCCCCCCCCCCCCCCCGCCCAACTTAAACTTAAGCTCTGTGTGAGCAGAGACCCCACCTGGCCTGTCCCCAGAATAAAGGGCTGGGTCTGGGACTTAGGAATGGCTTCTATAAAGATGTGTCAAATGAACATAGGAAGAACTTTCTAGCAGTGAAAGCAATTTAAAAGATCCTATGGATGCCCCCAGGAGGACCTATCTATCACAGTAGGGATTCAACAGAGGCACTGCAGGTGGGTCTGCAGGCATGGAAGGCAGTTAGACTAAAGCCCTAGCGACTCTGAGCCTGGCTTTGCCGGTAGTCAGACTAGGTCTCCACTAGGACCCAGGTTGAATAAAGAGAGGCCTTTACCTGCGTGAGAGTCCGGGAGCCTCCTGGCAGGAAACTCGTCCTAAGGGAGGATAGAATCATGCACATCTCTCAGGTTCTACAACAACAGGCCAAGGCCAGAGAGAAGTTTCAATTCTGAGGCCAACAAATATCTGTTTCCAAGGCTGTGCTGTGGCCCAGCTCCCATACAGAGGGGGCTGAATCACAAAGAAAAGAAAGGCAAAAAGAGACGCTAGGCACCGAGAGAGCAGGAAGCATCAGTGGCCCAGGCTGCGATGGCCAGAGGCTCCATCCGGGCAGAGAGCAGCGCGGTCTGCAGCACGGCAGGAACCCGGAGGGCTACTGCGTAGCCTGGGAAGTTAAGCCGGTGTGGGCGTGACCTGCCCAGAACATGAGGGCCCTCTCCTAATTAGCACAAAGGTGCCGTCTGGGCCGGCACCAGGGCAGGTGGTAAGGACGTTGGGTGGCCAGACTGGAGAGCTGTGTTCTCACATGGCACGCTCCCTAGTTATAGACGGGGACTCCAGGAGGGTGGGTCCTGGGAGCAGGGAGCCAGGAAAATACTGGCCCGTTTATAGTCTCTGTGGCCCATTTTTACCCCTGGACTCGTTGTGTCTGAGAAAACAGAGTCGCGGATGTTCCTTAGATTATTAAATTATCCTGCGTTCACCTTCAGTGTCGCAGGAATTTCCTGACACTTCCTTGCTGTGCTGTCAGAACACTTCACACTTCAGTAGTGAGCCAGAAAGAAAGTCGATAGAACTAGAGTTGGGAGGGATTTCTCACTGACTTGGTACGATGGACAGCTTGCCTGTCACTTCCGGTTCCCCGGTGGGGGAGGAGAAGAGGCTGGTGAGTGAGTCCCTACCTGCCAGGAACCCTGTTCTATTTGGAGCGGTAAGGCACAAAGAACACACATACACACACACACACACACACACACCAAGACTGAACGAATGCATCAGAGTTCCGAGGGCTGCCTTCACTTGCATTGATGGGGCTGGGGGTGGTGGTGTGGGCAAAGGGAGGTCTTTTAGCTGGTGACTCAGCTCAGGGCACAAGAATCCTAATCTTGTTTAGAGAGAGGTGTGACATTAAAGGGCACTTCTGGAGAAAATGATCATAGAGTGTTCGCTCCTTCTGTGACAGGCACGGTGTTAGATGGAGACGCTTCATACAAATGAAGTCACTTAATTCCCACATCAGATAAGGACCCTGATGCCTAAAGAGGCAGCCTGCACTGTTCCATAGCTAGCAGGACCAGGGGCAGTAAGGGGTACAGTAGACAGACCCACAGGGACACGTGTCATGGGTACCATTTTTTTCATCATTGAATCCTCAGGGCTTACTTCAGAGCCCAGAGCATGGTAGTTGTTCAATAAATATCTGTGCAATGAACGAAAGCAAGACAACCTGCCAGAATATTCTAGTTTATGTTGTAAGAGCATCTCCACGTGCTCAGCTCACCTCGATCCTCATGTATACCTTGTGAGGAGGGACGGGAGCAGGTATTCTCCCCGCCGCTGTTGCATTGGTAGGGGTGTTGTTATTGTTACCGTTCTCCTTTTGCGGAGGACAGAATTGACAGGGAGATCAGAGAGTTTAATTTTCCCTGTGAAGGGAAGAGTTCAAGGTCCTGCGCATGTCTTCTGATCTTCTGATCCCAAAGCCCGGGTTCTTCCCAGTGTACCCTGAGGGCAAAGAAATGTGCTGAAGCCTCCAGAAACTGCCTTATTCTAGTGGGGAAGCTCTTGTCTTCCTTGGGACATGTGCTCCCCCACTCCCGCCTTCTCCTCACCTCCCTCTCTACTCAAAGATAAACTGTCCTTCCCCCCTTGGAAGAGGGTGACCCCCAACGCCAACTCTCACCATCCCTGTAGCCCTTCCACCGAAAAGTTTGGATACACTGGGAAAAGCCCCGGGCTTCCTAGTTAATCCTGCAAAATCACTCAGCTGCAGCTGGTCTCAGTTAATCCGCCACACGCAGGCGATACCACCTCAGGACTGGAGGGCTGACTAAGGGAAATATTGTATGGAAAAGTGCTCTGTACATTTCGAAGTCTATGCAAATGTTAATTATTATCATTTTTAGAGCTCTGCCTCCCTAGAGGTTCTCTGCGTGGCATCTAGAAATGTCCAGATTTTCCAAATCTCACTCTGAAGAGGGGCAAAATCTAATTAGTGCCTCATGCCTTTCCTTCTGCGGGAGTGATGGGATGGGGTCCACGTAAGAGGAAGAAGGAGGCCATGAGGAAGAGAGGGGACACTCTGTTTTGTAGGAAGCGGGGGGAGTAGGATTTTGTCAAACAAACATGAAGCCAGGCCAGGCCAGTTTGCCCCCCACACCTTAGCTCAGAAATAAACTTGGATGGGGCTTCCCTGGTGGCACAGTGGTTGAGAGTCCGCCTGCCGACGCAGGGGATGCGGGTTCGTGCCCCAGTCCCGGAAGATGCCATATGCCGCGGAGCGGCTGGGCCCGTGAGCCATGGCCGCTGAGCCTGCGCGTCCGGAGCCTGTGCTCCGCAACGGGAGAGGCCACAACAGTGAGAGGCCCGCGTACCGCAAAAAAAAAAAAAAGAAATAAACTTGGATGAGGCAGACTTTTATTCTAGGTGAATTTTGAGTAGAAGGGGAGGTTATCTGGTTCAACAAGAATTTATTGAACTTCTGCTATGTTCCCTGAAGGCACTATAGGAATATACGGAAAGGCACAGACGCACCTCACTGTTCCAGGTTTCACCTTTCTGATAACTTCATCCCTCTGGAATAGTCAAGGAAGGAAAAAAAAGTCACTGATTATCAGAAACATGCCATAAAGTACACATATGCATTTGTATATTTACTCTGAGCCTCTTAATTCTTCATTTGCACATAGTTCTAGCAGATTAAGAAGTCATGAACTTGAAAGGGAAAGAGTTGCTACTACTGGTGGGTCTGTAAACAGTGGTCTAAAATTAGCCTTTAGGCTACCTTTTTTTTTTTTTTTTTTTTGGCCACCCCACGCAGGATGCGGGATCTTAGTTCCCCGACCAGGGATCGAACCCGTGCCCCTGCAGTGGAAGCATGGAGTCTTAACCACTGGGCCGCCAGGGAAGTCCCCTCCTTTTTTTTTCAAGCAAGGTAGACCAGAAAGAAATCTACCAAAAATGGTGATGAGAACTCAAAGTCAGCTATGATTTCCTGTGTGGGATAAACGGCCTTATGTATCTCTGTAACTTCTGTATTGACATCACTGTATGACCACGTGGTACAAAACAAATGGAACCACAGAACATGAGAATTAAGATGAACACTTGGTGTCCTCAGGCCGACCTCCGAGAGCCAGAGAGGTGAAGGAACTTGCTTAAGGTTGCACAGCTAGCCAGGCAGGGTGAGGAACAGCACCCAGCTCTCCTGGTCCTACCTGGCCCGGGGTCCTTTCTCCTGCTCACACAGGGTTCCTAACCGAGACCCCGAGTTCCCAAGAAAAACTCAAATTCTGTTCCAAGTCTTCTGACGCACCAGGAGTGCGTGATTCCTTTTAGAAAGAATTCCATCGTAAATGATGACAATGAAGAAAAAGTCGGCAGCTTACGGAGGTGCCCTGGGGAACCGATGCCCACAGACACACTGCCAGCTATCTGGGGAAGAGTCTAATCCCGATGAAGCTGACAGGAAAGGTTTTCCTGTGGGGAGAAGGAAGGCTCCCTTCCTTCTAGGAGCCCACACTGACTTGGAGGGTCTGGCCAGGCAGAACTGACTCACGATCAGCGAGGGCAGCCCAGGCAGGAGAGCCAAAGTGTGGTGCCGACAGGCGGGCTAATGGACGGGCAGACTCCCAATCCCCCCGAAACGTGCCAGCGGAGCCTGTGCAACACCTCATCAGGCATATAAATACCAGCCAGGCTTATTACTGGGAGTATGTGGCCACATTATTTTAACTCGACGGTCCTGTCCCTGTTGGTGGGCATCCTGCCAGTCTGCATTCCCACATCCTGCTGCCGACTCGGGGCCCACCCGTTTCTATATCGAGACGCTCCTCTCCATAAATAAAGAACAGGAGTCAGGCACAAAAGAAAGGCCATTTCAAGCGCCGGGAAGGCTGTCACATGGGCCAACAAAGGGCAGGAAATGCTGGGCGGTGGCCCCGTGTCCGTCCCCAGGCCCAGCTCACCTGGCTGGGCCTTTGTGCGAAAAATGTCAGGCCCAAGTCCCGAACTTCCTGCCATTTGTCAGGCTGTGCCGTGACCTGGAGTTCACCGAAACGCTTGCTGCTCCCAACAATACACACAGGCATCCTTTGGAAAAATTCTCTCTCTCTCCCCTCGAGGCAGCAATGGCTTTTTATGGAAGTGGCCGGGGTGGGAGTGGGAGGGTCCCGGGCTGAGAAATGGAAAGTTTCGGCTGTATTTCTCTCTTGAAGAAGCCCGGCTCGGACAGGGCAGGGAGAGGTCAGGATCCCAGGCCTGTGAGGCCAGAGGCTCTGGGGCCTCACCCCAGCACTGCTCCTGACCAGCTTGGAACCATGAGGTCATTGGGTGGGTGACTGTTTCTATGACCTATTTGTTTTTTCTCCTATCCAGCACCCTAGGTGCTCCCATCCCATCTGCCTCCCCTGAGGTTCCAGGATTTTATTGCCCATGCAATCAGTGTCAAGAATACCTGTCTGCCTACAGAGGAGCAAAAATTCAGGCACTATGTCTGAGACAGAACTGAAGGCCTGGGGTTACCACTGCCCGACCAGCCATGTCCCTGGCTCCCAGCCTGGATCTTGTGAGAGGAGACTCACGGAGGCTTCTCCAGGCAACAACCAAGCAAAGACGTCAACCCCTCACTCCACTCACTTGAGCTGTGCTCCCCTGGTGAGGGGCTGTAGACAGGGGCTCCCAAACACTGGAACGGACATTGATAAAGTAGTCACCCGTCCCCTGTGAACTGAAGAAAGAGAAACAATGAATTTTTCAGCTTCCTAAATGTCTTCCTTTGAAAGGACTGTCCTTTTATTCTGAGATTATTTCTGAAATGAAGAAGAAAAATGCGGTGAATTTTTCCATACTGCTAGGATTGTCCTTTATTCTGGGATAATGTTCTTCCTACTTTCCTAGTGCTACTTTGTGAGTGTTAAAATGTGCTTTTGTGTATGACATCACGGAAATTAAAAGACATTTTTATCTGATGAAACAAAAAGCTGACAATCCTGTGCTAGCCCTCCAAACAGAAACAAAAAAACCCACCACCTGCAGCTTGTAATGTTCCCAAGTCTATGAGCCACGGTCTAGGGCACATGCAAGGAGCAGGACACTGGGCGCTGCCTTCAAGGAGCCCGCGACTTGGTGGAGGCCTACAGACTTGTAATGGCGATGCCCTGCACGACCTCAAGGGATTCTGTGCAGAGACGTGGGGCAGATGTTACTTGTGCTGTTAGAGCTCGGGGGGAGGCCGGTCAGTGAACGCCTTGTTTGAGGTAAGGGCTCAATTAACGTTGGCTGAATAAATGAATGACTGGAAAGCATCGAAGAGGACTTGGTGAAAATGGGACTGGGAGGGTCTTGCCGAGGGGGAGGAGCTACGGAAGGGTGTTGCTGGTCAGCAGGTCAGCTCGGGCAGAGGCATGGAGGCCCAGAAGAGCCTGTGTGTGAGGGTGCTGGGGGGGGGCTGGCCTCTTCTCAGGAGCAGAGACAACCCTAACCAGAGTAGCGGGCTGTGACGTTAGGTAAGTGGAGGAGTACCTTGAGCCAGACAAATAAATATGTTTCGATTTGAGGCAGCCGTCACTAGGGAGCCACGGAAGGATCTCGAGCAGGGCAGGGCCAGGGTGAAATGCTAAGTGAAGACGTCAGTCTGGCAGCTGCGTGGAGGGGTCCTGGAACCCAGAACCCAGGGGAGCTGTCCGAAGACTCCAGCCTGCAAGGGCAGCGGGCCGGGGCTGGGGCTGTGGTGCTGGTGAGGGGTGCCGCCAGGATGGGAAGGGTGCTGGACTGCGCCTGAGATTTTAATCCAGGAGTCTCAGGAAGTTTTGCCATGACTGAGTGGATGGAAATGTGGCCGAGATGGGAGGTTTGGATTCAGGCAGAGGGTGAGCTTGGCCTTGGGTCTGCCAATTCTGAGCAGATGACTGGGGTTACAAGGACAAGGGTCCAGCTGCCCGGGGGGCTGGGGTGAGAGAACCAAGGAGCAGCAGGGCCACCCCCTCCCCCGGGGGGAGGGAGAGGCCACCTGTGCTCTCGCGAGCAGGGGCTGCAGTCGTGGTATCTGATGGGGGTGGATGTGCCGGCCCTTCCCAGAAGGTCTGCAGCCTGGCCTAATAGTGTGTGGAATTCAGGCCTGGATGAAAGGCGTTGAAAGCTGCCCGGGACGAGCGGCCACTCTCCCTGGGAGGGGGGCTGTGAGGAGGCCTGCATGCTCTGGCAGCCAAGATAACCCCGGGTTATTTCAGGAAGAGAGCCCTAAGAAGAAAAAGAGGTCAGTGGCCAGCAGATGGGCAGATAATCCGGCTTATCTGAGAGACTGGCGAGAGAGGGCCCTCTGGGGCCCGTGTCCTCTGAGACGGGAAGGTGCCAAGTGCATCAGAGCGAGAAGAGGGGGTGGGAAGAGGACCAGCGGCCGCGGCCCCAGCTGGGGAGGGGGCACCTCGCGGCCCGGCCCCGTCTCTCTCCCGGCGGCAGACAGAAGTCCCTCTGGCTCAGATGGGAGATGGAGACCGGAGTTCCCTGAGGTCACCCCAAATTCAGGAGCTCCAGACCTTATTCAGGGTCTGAATGCCCGACAACAGCCCCAGAGACGGCAGGCTTTTTACGTTTTACTCTTTCAGGTTGTTCAAGGGTCAGGTGCCCACCTGCATTTACTGGAGGCTCAGTGCCCGCGTGGTGTGTCGTGTGGGTGCGTGTGACGTGGTGGGTATGTGCACGTGTGGGTGCTGTGTGGCTGTGGGTGTGTAGTGAGTGTGACGGGTGGGTGTGATGCACGTGAGTGTGTGTGTCCAGTGCGGGTCTGGGGGTGGTGTGTGCAGTGCACGGGTGTGCCGCAGCGCGTGCTCGAGGTGTGAGTGGAGCCGTCTCCTGGCCCGGCCTCGCCCCACTCCCCATCCTCGTGAAAGCGCAGCTGAGCCTTCACCGCCCCGTGGGGGCAGAGGCTCTCAGCTCCACGGGACGTGGTCCAGACTTCTCAAGACGTCCCTGGAGGCCTTCAGGATTCAGCTCAAGCCCTTCGAGCCCCCTTGGCCAGCCTGCCCTCCCAGGGACCTCCTGTCTCTTCTGACAGGCGTGGGTTTTCCTGTCTCTGAGTCCCCGTTCAGACAGTTTCCTCTCTGTGGAAGGGCCTGCCCATCCTCTCCACCTCAGAAAGCACCTTCGTCCTTGAAGGATCAGCTCCCAGACGCTGAGTGGGACGTTTGGCTGGAGCCATCCTCGCCCACGCCCTCTGCCCGCTGCCCTCCACCGGCTCACACCCCAGCGCTGCCCATCATGCACGGATGCCCCCTCACAGCTCATCACGGGAGGAGGCCCGTGTGGTCTGGGCTGCCAGCATCGCACTGAAACGCCCCTAGGACAAGCATGGGGCGCCGGGCCCAGGCTCTGCACGCTCACCCTAGGAGTCCTCTCTGGGCTTCCCCCAGGCCTGAGTTCCATCCCGCAGGGCCCTCACTCCCTGGTCTGAACTGCTGCAGACACATTTTCCCAGGGCTGTCTTTTTTAACATTTTAATTGAGGTGTAATTGACATATAATGTTATATTGGTTTCAGGTGTCCAAGGTAACAATTCAGGTATTTGTATACTTTGTGAAATGATCGCCACAGTAAGTCTAGTTACCATCCATCACTTTAGCCAGGTAACCTTTAGGATTCACTCTCCTGGCAGCTTTCAAGTGTGCGCTACAGTGTTGCTGACCCCAGTCAATCACGCAGTCCTCCACCCCCGTCTTGACAGGACCTCACACCCACATGGTCACACTAGGCCTCGTGCCCCGGTTCTCGACTTTCCTGAGGGCACCGCCATGCCCCCTGCACCCGGGCTTCAAAACCGGGCCTCCTCCGGCTGCCCTGCCCCCAGGCACCGACCGCGTGTGCTCTGCTCCTTCCCCCCTCCCTCTCCACTGCAGGTTTTTTTTGTGCCTCCGGATTAGACCGCAGGAGCAGCAGCAAATACTGACGAAGCATGGTATAGACTTAGTCAACAGGAGGATCAATCCAGCCCCTCCCGCCCCTTCGCCCTGCAGGGGAGAACACTGCAGTGAGTGGTCAGTGTGGCACCCCACAGACCTGGGTGAGATCTCCTTTGGGCTGGATTCCCAGCAGCCCGAGCCCAGGGCCTGCCGTGCACTGCCACACTACTCTCCAGAAGGACGGCCCCACTCAAATTCCCAGCTTGTGTGTCTCTGTTACCCACCACTGCATGCTTCACGTGCTTCTGAGCTTTGGGGGTTTCCTTTTCTGTATAGTTTGTCCACACTTTTGCCTGTTTCCTGGTGGGACTGCAGCCCCCTCCTCACTGATTTCTAGAAGTCCTTTGTATATTGTTGATATCAGAGGATACCTAGAATTAGAATAAAATCTATGTCAGTTTTAGACTTCCTCCCATTCTGTCCTCCATCTACGAATTTTGTTCCTGGTATCCTTCAATGGCAATGAACCCTTCATTTTGATGCCGTCAAGATCAAAACCAATCTTTTAAATTCTGGTGTGTGCTTTTGAAGTTTTAAGATGTCCTTTCCGGTTTCTAAGTCACAAAAACATTTTCCTAGGTTTTCTTGTACTAACCTTAAACTTACTTATCTTTATCTAGCATTTTCCAAAGTGACAGGCACTCTGCCAAGTGCTTTGGAGACACTATCTTTTTTTTTTTTTTTTACATCTTTATTGGAGTATAATTGCTTTACAATGGTGTGTTAGTTTCTGCTTTATAACAAAGTGAATCAGTTATACATATACATATGTTCCCATATCTCTTCCCTCTTGTGTCTCCCTCCCTCCCACCCTCCCTATCCCACCCCTCTAGGTGGTCACAAAGCACGGAGCTGATGTCCCTGTGCTATGCGGCTGCTTCCCACGAGCTATCTACCTTACGTTTGCTGGTGTATATATGTCCATGCCTCTCTCTCGCTTTGGAGACACTATCTTAATAGGTGGAGACTGTTTTAGATACTTTGCATGTATTACTTCCGTGGATCCTCACAACATAGGAGGTGAGCACAGTTATTACCATCCTCATGTTACATCTGAGGAGACCGAGGTACTGAGAGGTTAAGTAACTTCTAAGTAACACACAAGTTGAAGAATCTGAGAGCCTGGCTCCAGAGACTGTGTCCTCAACCTCTATGCTAACCCATCTGTCTAGTGTGACCTTCACAGCAACCCCTAGTGTGGTAGTTAATTTTATGTAGCAGAGTGACTGGGCTGAGGCAGGCTCAGAGAGCTAGTAAAACTGTATTTCGGTGTGTGCCCGTGAGGATGTCTCTGGAAGAGATTGGCAGGTTAGTATTTGAGTCAGTAGACTCAGGAAAAGAAAATGCCTTCACCAGTGTGGGTGGAGATCACCCAATCCATCTGAGGACCTGGAGAGAGCAAAAAGGTGGTGGATTTGCTGTCTCTGCTTGAGCTGAGACATCAATCTTCTCCTGACCTTGGACACAGGACATGGGCGCTCCCGCTTCTCAGGCTTTCAGACTAAGAACAGGACTTGGGCCATCTGTATCCGCCCACCCCCATTCTCAGACCTTCGGCCTCAGGCTAAATTACCCACCAGCTTTCCTGGTTCTACAGTTTGCAGACAGAAGATCATGGGGCTTCTCGGCCTCCATCATGGCTTGAGCCAATTCATATAATAAATCTCCTCTTCCATATACATCCTATATCCTATGGGTTCCATTTCTCTGGACATCCTGACTAATACACTGACACAAGATGAACAGGGGCCATTCCTGGGGAAAGGGGAGAAGCTGCCCCAGCTCGCAGCCCCAAGCTGTGCCCTGAGCCGCTGCACTGTTATCTTAACCTCAGTCCCTCTGGGAAAACCTGAGACCTGGAGCTGGGTGGTGCATTTTGGGAAGTGATCTCAGAGCACAGGAGTGGGGGATTGAAAAGAGTGAATGGGGAATGAGGATGGGCCAATCCAAGGATGAGTTTTCAGGCTGGTCCCTGCTGTGGCAGCGGGGGCTCCGTCCTGCTGGGAGCCTCCGAGGAGCACACGGAATGGGACTCCGAATTATCCCCAGGAGCAAGAGGACAGCATTTATCAAGCAGCTCCCCTCCCCCATTGTGGCAAAGCTTAGCTTCTCACCTGTGTGAGTGTCCGGAGGGCTGCCCTGGTCACAGAGGAGCCCTGGGGCAGAATGGTCACAGGTGCCTCTGACAGGTGCTGTCAGATGCCACCTGGGCAAGGCTGGTGCTGCAGCCAAGCCTGGGTCTGGGCGGAGGGCACGTGAGGCCAAGGTGCTGCCCGGAGTTGTTACTAATGTTTGCTCCTGGTTTCTCTCCCTGCAGGCCTGTCTCACTTCTTCAAGCAGACAGCTGGCTTCTGGTAGGTGGGTGCAACCTCGGTTCATTCGTCTTTATTTTCTCCACGATGCCCAGTGTGCTGCTATAACAACCCCGCCCTTTCTGCTCCTGGCACCAGGGGTGGTCTCTACATGTGCCGATGCCTTACTCCTAGTGGGAGCCCCGTGCTAACGCTTTACGCATGATGACATGGAGGCTAAGAGGTTTAGGGACCAGTGCAACAGAGCTAAGGTCAGAATCCAGGCTGGCGCTATGCACAGGCCTCCTCAGGGCTGGCTGAAGGGGGAGCCCCAGCTGCTTCTGTCTGGACCACCGAGACCAGCGGGAAGCAGGAGGGAGGTGTCCTTTACTCAGAGGAAATGGCTAGAAGCTGAACAAAGGCCCAGAGGCAGGAGAGCCTGGGCTTGTATAAGGAAGAGCAGTTTGGCTAAGTGTCGAAAATTTGTGGGTGGCACTCCTAAAAGAGTTGCCATTTGGAGAGGGGTGAGGGGAGGAGAAGGCAGCAGGGGTGATTTTTTTTTCTACAACTAGTTGGCAGTGGGTGGGGGAGCTTGCGTTGGACTTTTAAAGCCCCTGTCACACTGCAGTCTCTTTGAGGGCAGGAACCTCTGCTTCTCCTTCTTTGTGTGACAGAGAAGCAGAGAGACGCCTCCCCCCGCCCCCTGCCCACTCCCGGCCGTGTGCATGGGTGTGTGTGCCCTTCATCGTGGACGTGGTGGGTAGAAAGATAAGCCAGGGTGGTGGCCGCTCCTGGCTGGCCCTTTCAGCATATCCCCTGGTTACACTCTCTCTCCTATTCTAACCCACCTACCAGACTACCCTCACCCCACAGCTCAAGGGGCAGCTCCACCCACTCGTCATCACTTCCATTATTGTTTTTCAGCAAACAGTCTAACAGTCCTTGGGGACTCCTCTATTGCGTCACGTAGGAGCAGAAGGGTTGTTCTCTCTGTAGATTCCTACCAGCTGCCACCCTCCCCGGGCTCTCACAATTCAATGGCACCAGGAATGGAAGAGAGGAGAGAGCCCTTGACCTGTGGCCCGGGTGGCCCTTGGCCCTTGGCGTTGGAGGTATGACTTGTCCTTGGTCTCCCTCCTGCATGTCCCTCCTGTGGCTTCAGCAAATTCTCTGTCCCCACAAGCAACTGCCTTATGGCCCACCTCCTTCAGCCGGCCCTGGTCCCAGGCTCCCGGCTCTCACCCCTCCCCTCCAACCCCACCTCCAACAGGTAGCCACAGCTAACAGCGGTATGTATTTGTGATATATATTCAAAACCAGAAGCATACGATGTGTATCCCTGTGCCAATTGCTCGCTCACCTCAATAATATCACGGCCACCTTTCCGTGGACTGTGTATGGACCCGGCTCATCCTTTTAAATGTCAGCACTTGCACATGATGTAATATTTTGAACAGGTTCTCTTCCTGTTATTTATTGAGAAACTGTCACGGGCAAGGCTATATTCTGGGGACCAGAATGTACATTCTAATAAAGGAGACAGGAGGTATAAAAGTAATTCAATAAATAAGCCGCAGCATTATGGATGGTGTTAAGTGTTGTGAGGAAAATAAAACTGGGGGGGGGGGTTGAGAAAGGAGGTGACATTTGACGACTCAGATACAAACTTCAGGATAACAAGAAAGATGTATACTTGGGCCACGTCCGACTCGGGGCTGGGACACACCCTGCTGACGGCATCTTTGAGCCCATGGGATGGAGATGGTGGGGATGGTGAGGGGTGAGCCCCGTGGCGCTAGTCTTCCCTCTTATTCAGTGTCCTCGGGGGCGGTGGCAGCGGTCCAGGCCCAGGGACAGATGCAGAGGCCCACATCCCCGGTGGCTGGACTCTTTTTCACAGGCCTGCCAGGTGCAGCTGTAACACCGCCTCACTCCTGTGACCACTTCACGTAACAAATGGACTTTCTTCTTTGAAAAACTGAATAAAATGCCTAGCCTGCCTCTGCTTTCACAACATACTGTTTGTGAAAGGGCTTGAAGGAAGGAAAGTTTCAGAAAAAAAAAAGAGAGGAAATTCTCTCTATGTTTTCTAGGTCTGCTGTAACAAAGTATCACAAACTGGGTGGCTTCAAACAGTAGAAATTTCGTGTCTCACAGTTCTGGAGGCCAGAAGTCTGAAATCAAGGTGTTAGTAGGTTGGTTCCTCCTTAGGGACTCAGAGGAAGAATCTGTTCCTCTAGTCATTGGATTAGGGCAACCCTAATGACCTCATCTTAACTAGATCTCATCTGCAAAGACCCTATTTCCAAATAAGGTCATAGTCACAGGTACTGGGGGTTAGGACTTGAATATATCCTTTTCGGGGGACACAATTCAACCCCTAACAGTATCTAATGTCATCTTCATCATCAGCATCATCATTGTCATTATCATCACGAAAAACTCAGGGTTAAAAAACAAACACCACGGCTTGAGTCACGCCCCAGCGGAGACGGTGCACAGGCGCACTTGCTCCGTAAGGCCCCGGAAGTGGTGGCGCCAACCTGCCGCCAGACCCGCGGTGCTCTCCGGATCTGACCGGATTTGTCCGTGAGGCAGCAGTTCCTTGGCGTCAGGGTTGTCGCGTAGGAGATAAAGTCGGAGGAGGTGAACGAATCTCTAGATCGCGCCTTTGGCAGGGAAATTATCTTCCTCTTCTCCCCGATGCACAGAACCAAAGTGGGCTTGAAGGATCGCCAGCAGCTCTACAAGCTGATCGTTAGCCAGCTGCTCTATGACGGCTGCATCAACACTGCTAATGGCCTCGTCAATGAAATCAAGCCTCAGTCTGTCTGTGCACCCTCGGAGCAGCTCCTGCATTCATCAAACTAGAAATGAAACGACTGTGTGCATGGAGAAAGGTCCAGAAGAATTCATACCACCATGTTAACAGTATCTCTAGGTGATATAATACAAGGAATGGAAAACGATGATACTGCAGTTCACTATGCAATTCGTCCGTCAGATACAGTTGCCCCTGGCACAGGAATTTACCTGGAGTTTGATGCAGATGTCCAGATTATGTCCCCAGAGGCTTCGGAGTACGAAACATGCTATGTCACATCCTGTAAAGGACCATGTCGTGTAGCTACCTATAATAGAGATGGGCAATTAATAGCTACTGGATCTGCTGATGCTTGCATAAAAATACTTGACACAGAAAGAATGTTGGCCAAAAGTGCCATGCCAATAGAGGGCATGATGAACGAGACTGCACAGCAGAACATGGAAAACCACCCAGTGATTCCAACTCTTTACGACCACGTGGATGAATTCACGTGTCTTGCTTTCCACCCAACAGAACAGATCCTCGCCTCTGGTTAAAGGGATTATACTCTTAAATTATTTGATTATTCCAAACCAGCTGCAAAAAGAGCCTTCAGATACATTCAGGAGGCTGAAACGTTATGCTCCATCTCCTTCCATCCTTCTAGAGACCTTACTTGTTGGGGCTCAGCAGCCTACTCCTCGACTTCATGATATCAACACATGTCAGTTCTTTGTCTCTTGCAGTCCTCAAGATCAATACACTGATGCCATATGTTCCGTTAATTACAATCCTAGTGCCAGTATGTATGTGACTGGTAGCAAGGACGGCTGCATCAAATTATGGGATGGTGTTTCAAATCGATGCATCACAACTTTTGAGAAAGCACACGATGATGCTGAAGTTTGTTTTGCCATTTTTTCCAAAAATTCAAAATACATTCTGTCAAGTGAAGAAGACTGTAGCTAAACTTTGAGAAATATCAACAGGGCGAACCCTGGTCAGATACACAGGTGCTGGCTTGAGCAGACAGCAGGTGCACCGGATGTAGTCCGTCTTCAACCACACGGAGGACTGCGTGCTGCTGCCTGACTAGAGGACCATCAGCCTCTGCTGCTGGGACTCAAGAATGGCCGAGCGGGCTTCCCTGGTGGCGCAGTGGTTGAGAGTCTGCCTGCCGTTGCAGGGGACGCGGGTTCGTGCCCCGGTCCGGGAGGATCCCACATGCCGCGGAGCGGCTGGGCCCGTGAGCCATGGCCGCTGAGCCTGCGCGTCCGGAGCCTGTGCTCCGCCATGGGAGAGGCCACAACAGTGAGAGGCCCGTGTACCACAAAAAAAAAAAAAAAAAAAAAGAATGGCTGAGCGCCGGAACCTGCTCTCCCTGGGCCACAACAACATCGTGCACTGTATCATGCGCTCGCCCACCAACCCCGGCTTTGGGACCTGCAGCAACGACTTCGGGGCGTGGTTTCGGTACGAGAGGTCGACCACGGACTAGAGCCGCCTGCGTTAAACAGGGTTCTTTTCTCGAGGACTCTGCCCCTCCTTCCCCTTGTGTCCCATCACCAGCTTCAGTGGTAAGTCGTTGTACCATCTCTGGCAGTTGTGCTGCCACCTCTACGTCCTTCTGGGATTTGTAGGAGCCTTTTTTTACCTTGATGGAGAATCTTGGTGGAAAAAGATGGAAACACGTATCTGTGCGGTTGTTCTGCACCCACTGATTATTACATGGTGATTTTCATCGGTTTTGTATATACAGGACTTGCTATTTCTCTTGATCATTTGAAGAAGGATAGAGTATTAAAGTGCTTTCCAGACCTCAAATGGATCTATCATGAAAAAAAAAACCTACCAAAATGCATCATTAGCAAACTGGATATGCCTGTTTTTGTGTGGGTGGTAGTCTGCTGTGACATGACAAAGGCAGTGACAGATTTGCAGGAACCTGGGAGAGACAAGACTTAGGTCCCGCTTGGCGCTTCTCAAACAGCAGTGAACACATGAACCACCTGGGGCTTGTAAAAAGGCAGACCCTTGTCAGTAGGCCTGGGGCAGCCCTATGTTCTGCATTTCTGTCAAACTCCCAGGTAACGCCTCTACCGCTGGTCCATGGACCACGCTGTGTAGCAAGGGTCTGATGGATTGCCACCATACAGGCCTCTGCTCTGCCTAAGGCCCAAGCGTTGGTCACCTTTGAAGAACCTTGCCCTCTTTCTCCCATGACCTTCATGATTTCAAGAGCCAGCCTGGAGGGCTTCACACGTGTCACTTCCCACTTAGGTGGTCCCAGCTGTGATGTCTTTCCCTTCCTAACCCGCTCCTCACGTGGCACGTTGTCTTTTCTTAGCCTCACATTAGTATTCTAGTGGACAGCCTCACTGACGGTGGAATGCACTGGGGGAGCCCAGAGGAAACTTAGCTGAAAGGAGGGCTGTAAACACGGCGGAGCACAAAACACATTCAGCCAAAAGACCCCCGTTCCTGGACCCCATCCAGACGCGTCCCTTTATTATTTTTGTTCTCCTTCCTCTTTTACTAGACCTTGCCTGAAAACAGCCTGGGTGTTGCTAAGGCAACGCTGTAGAGCCTCCCCCCAACACATCATTGTTTGATTCCAGCAGCAGCAGCCCAAGGAATTTGCTATTTGTTTAAGAGATGAAAGCCACAAACTTCCACACATTCTTCTCCAGTTTCACTCCCCTCGAACTGTATGGCCCGGTCGGAGCGGAGCACATTGGGTGGAGTGGACTCAGGACCCAACAAAATAATGGGTGCTTGAGAATGGTCCTCATCACCCAAAGAGAGAGAAAGAGAGAGATGGGATTTCTCTTGACGGGGCACCAGGGGCGATAACTGTCCTCACTGAGGGTCTGAGATGGGCCTGGTGGGAAAGGAAAGCCTCTCGGTTATGTTCCCTCCCAGCCTCAGATCTGGAAATCACACTTCCCTCGGGGCCTCAATTTCACAGACTGCGACTCTAGGAAGGGTACCTGAAATCCCACGAGCAGCACACCTGACCTGTGCGAAAACACATGGGATGTGGTTCAGGGCGCAGAGTGTTTCAGGAGCACATACAGCCCCATTTAACGAGCTTTATCAGGAAACCACTGTGGCTTGAGGGCCTGTGAGGTAGGTACTGGGGACACAGTGTGCATAGCCCTGGATCTGCAGCTTCTTACCAGCAGGAGCATTGATCCGACGTTGCTCTGCTGCCACTGACAGAATGATTTCTCTCTCGGTCCTTGCTTTTCTTTGTCACTCCGCTTCTCTCACAGACAACCACTTGGCTCCCCCTCTGTGTCGCATCCCAACTCCCTAAGCTGATGCATTTGATTGGTTCAAGTATCACTAGCCCTAGGCCTAAGCTATCTCATAAGACACCTGGCTGACCAATAGAGAGGCAGCCCCTGGTCAGGTGCTCACCCTTGGGTCCAATCAGCTGTAGCCCACCTACCATAGCTCATGCGGTGCAGCATGGCATCTTTAAAGGGAGCTGCAATTATAGGAGGTCTTCGGAGATCTGTTCATCCGCCCAGCGTGAGCTACACGATAAAGTGATGCTTTCAGAAGAGTTCTGGGGAGAGAACAAGATGTCTAAAGATGTCTAATGAGGAGGCTTGATCGAATTTTGTGGTGTGCTGTGATGTGTGATATAATCTCTGTCATCCCACTGAGATTTTGGTGAAATGTACTTCGCTCACCAATGCTTCTGGTGTTAGACATGTGTTGTTTTTTTTGATTAATTCTTATTGGAGTGTAGTTGCTTTACGATGTTGTGTTAGTTTCTACGGCACAGCAAAATGACTCAGCTATACGTATACCTATATCCCCTCTTTTTTGGATTTCCTTCCCATTTAGGTCACCACAGTGCCGTAACTAGAGTTCCCTGTGCTCTACAGCATGTTCTCATTTAGTTATCTATTTTATACATAGTCCCATTCGTGCATGTGTGTCAGTCCGAAGCTCCCAATTCCTCCCCCTCACCCCCTAGACATGTGTTTTTGAAGGTTGGCTGTGCTCACTCTGACCTCCAGGAAGACAGATTTAGAACAGAAGCTGCCCCCCGGGGGCCCAGCCACCATCTGTTACCTATAGAAAAACGTGAGAAGTTCGGCGGCCAATGGAAGGAGAAAATAGGATCAATCTACTGAAGTATCAGGATCATCTGTACACACGGACAGACATAGTGAGGTAGAGATAGAGATCTCCAAAGACACATACCCAGAGAGATACATACAGAGAGACACAACACATATAGCGGCACACTCACACCTGCTGAGACAAGGAGAGCTCTGAAGACAGCCTGTGGCTCAAGTGTGGTGGAAGCGAACACGGCACACAGGAGGGGGAGGCTGTCCAGCACAAAAAGAAGAAAAGAACCATCTTTCTGGGTGCTCAGGAGGTAAAGCAGTCGCTGAACTCATTTTCAGGAGAGGACAGGGTGAGTGATAGGACTGGGTGATTCAGTATAATCCCTTTTCATAGGAAGATACGTCCCTCAAAGTTGAAAAGCAAAAAAACACAACCCCAAAAAGCAGGTGTAGACAGGCTTTTGGAGAAGTTGCCAGAATCCAGATGAGTTCCAAGTGTCTGTTTAGTCTGTGGCCCCAGCGCTCAGAAAGGGACCCCCTTGCGGAACAATGTGATACCTTCAGTGTCTGGAGAAATTGTCAGTTTGGTTAGGGAGCCCACGTTGCACAGAAGGGCGGCTGTCCTCTGCCCGTGGTTCTCACTATGCAGCCACCCATATAGGGACTGAGATCATGAAGGAATTAGATACTGGATTCCAGCCACAGCCAGTCCTGGAGGGAGGCCCAGCACCTGAACAGCGGAAGGGGGAAGAGGATGAGTTGACCCTGTGGTAAGATGTGGAGCTCACACTTGGGCTGTCATGTCTGGAAGGGATCTTGGAGGTCTTCTTGTCCAACCCTTTATTTTTTACAGGAGAAAATGCAAGCTCAGAGATTAAGTGATTTGCCTGGGGTCATGCAGTGAGTTGGTGGTGACCTGACAAACTCATTTACCAACAGCTGCTGCCCTTAACTTAGGTTTTGTTTTTGTTTTTTCCCTCTTAGAGGAAGACCAGGTCTGTGGGGGAGGGCTGGTGAGGACAAAACCCGACAACAGGTCCAAGGGTCTCTGAGAGGGGTTGGTTGAGAAAATACTGTCAAAGAAATTTCTGCTTCATTTTATCTGCAGAATCTTCCCTCCTTCTGGGCCAGCTGTCCCTTGATGAAGCCTTCATTTTGGTCACAAAAGGGGTATGGTAACTCAAGTGCTTCAGAGCATAGGCGATCTGGAGTCCTGGAATCAGGAAAGAAGGGAGTGGAGAAAGGCAAGTGATGGCGTTCAGGGGCAGGCTGGGATGAGTCACAGCACGGAGCCCCCACTCTCCTCTCCTCCCCAGCTGCTTGTGAATCAGTTCATTTGGATGCAAAAGCATCTGGTGGGAGAGGGGCGCCAGTTCAGTGGAGGAATGAGAGGACACAGATCTCAAACTGATAACGGAGGGATCTTGTTCACAACTACCAAAGCCGTGCTGGACCTCCGTACGTGGAGCCTGAAATCACGGGCCAAAGGGGGCTCCGGCTAATCTCTTGATGGAGCCTAGCCATCGTGTCCCTGTCCCTTGCGAATGCTGTTCTTACACTGAACATGGTCTGACTGTCCCCGTTGGTGCCCTCACCACTCTGGGGATGGGAAGTGGGAGAACAAGGCCAAACTCTTCTCTGTGTTGGGAGGTGGGAGAAATGTGACATCAGGTCCACAATGGTTGGCTTGAGGTCTGACAGAGCCGTCAGGACCCAGGCATCCTGTCTCCCAGTCGTCTCTGCCAGCGCACAGGTGCCTTTGATGCTCCCTGAGAACCCAGAGTACTGGAGGACAGCTCTTCTCAGAAAGTAGCACCATATACTGACATCACTGATGACCTGGGCTTGGGGCCGGGGCCAGAGGTGCGAGAGGAAAATGAGGTGAAGAAGCAGCAGAATAAAACCGGTCTCCCCCGCTGTACCCCCTACCCCCAAATGACTCAGGTGGTCTTTGAGATGAGAAAACAGCCACCGAATTCTTTCTGCTCTCTGCTAGGATCTTCCTTTTGAATGCAAAGGAGAGACTGGGAGCTCTTTCAGAGTCAAACACGGATCTTCATCTCAATGCCCAGAGACAAAGGCCAAAAAATGTGAGGAATTTCCAAAGCGTCTCCTTCAAACAGCATCTCCTCCACCCTCTGGCTCAGCTCCACGGGCACTGCTGATGGGGATGGCGGCTTTCTCCTCCTGGCCTGCGGCCCACTCGCTAAAAGCTTGTATCTGAGGAGAAAGGAAATTATGAATCTCCCTGCTCAGCCTCCTGTTCTCCTGCTCCTGTAAGAAGATACCTCTGTGAACCCAGATGGTAGGATGGGCCTGGGGAGTGGCTTCCACTGGGCAGACCAGTGTCTGCCTGGCCGCCCCCCTCGTCCATAGCCACCTTAATGGCGGGTCGAAGGGACGACGCACCCCACCCACTCCAGGGCAATGGGAACATTTTCACTTTCTGACCAAGGCCTTTAAGAGGAACCCTCATTTGGATTGGGGCTCTTTTCTCCTTCCTCTCTGGAGGCTGAATGGATGGGAATAAGCTTCCAGAACATTACAGGGAGTAAAGAAAACTGGGAAGGAGCCCAGGGAGCTCTCATTTTAAAACATCTTTGAGACAGAGCGTGATAGTCAGTGCTCTGGGGACCCCGGCAGTTTGGGCGACCGCCTGCCAGCCCTCAGTACCTGTTTATTTAACACCAACCTCGCCTCCCTCCCTGGTAGGATGCTGGGTTCTTTGGGGGTCACTGCGATCCCTCAGAAAGTGAGAAAAAAACAGAAAAAATAACAACCCACAGATAACTGTTGGAGGAAGGGTTGGTAGTGATAACACTTTGGATTACACAACCCACGTAGGACCACACCAATTATCACATGACACGATAAGCGAAATTACCTCGCTCATTGCTTGCCTTGACCTACCAACTTGGTAGACTTGCCCAGGCTCTCCTTGCTCCCTGCTGGGTGCCAGAATAACTTTCCTCAAGCCCTGGCTTGGTCACGCCAATGGCAACTTTAAAACCCACAGCAGCACTCTCTGACCACAGTACCTGGCCCAGGGGTCTTGGCATGGCACTCAAGGGTCCCCTCTTCCTAGCCTCTACAACTCACCCCGCCCATTGTCCTTCAACATGGCTGCCCTCGCCCGCCCTTTATCCCACCCGTCGCCCTAAGCAGTGCTCTCACCCCTTGACTCTTATCCCGTCCAACATGGAGGACACCTCCCTTCCTCTCCTCCCCCCAACTCCCATTTCAATATGGTACTTCACAGACTCCCTGCTCCTTCTTCACCGCTATCACATTCACCATCTCGCTTGAGTCACTTTTCCCTAGGAAGCTTCTTTGACCAGCCCCACATCCCTACTTGGTGTCAGACAGACCCCGCCTCAGAGCCCTGCATTGTATTCATGGTAGTTTTGGCTTTGGAATTGTCTTTGGGAACTCAGGGGTATATTGGCCTCAAATTATTGGTAACTTCCTTGAGGTCAGGGGAAACCCTCTCCCAATAGTTCTCAAAGTGAGGTCCCTGACCATAGCATCAGCATTGCCTGGGAACTTGTTAGGAATGCAGATGCCCAGGCCCCACCCCCATCCTAACGCGCCAGGGACCGGAGGCCGGCCTGGCAATCTGTGTTATAACATGCCCTCTAGATAATTCTGTTGCACGCTCCAGTTTGAGAACCACGGCATGAATGCTCTGCAGTGTAGTGTTGTGGAACCCAAGTTCATGTGCCTGACACACAGTGAGTGAGGCCCACCAGAAAGTCGGAATTTGGAGCAGAGAAAGGTTTATTGCAAGGACCAAGCAAGGAGAACGGGCAGCTCATGCTCAGAAGGCCCAAACTCCCTCATGGGTTTCAGGGAAGAGTTTTTAAAGACAGATTTGGAATGAGGGCTGCAGGTGGTGTGACTCTTCAGATTGGTTGGTGGGCAGGTACCAGGGTGATGTTCCAGGAATCTCATCATCAGCCTTCTGGTTCCGACTAGTCTGGGGTCCGTGTGCTTGTGCTCAGCCTAAAGTTATCACCCTCCACCTGGTTGGGGGCCGTAGTTCCCGTAGAAGAACTCAGAGATGTTTGTATCAGATCATCCTGTATATCTCTTGAGGAGGAACCAGGACCCTGCCCCAAGCTGCATGATTGTTTCCTGACAACTTTTCCTTTGTTTCTATGTTTCTTCCCTCCCCTAATTAGTAACTGTTTGAATCTGCCTTTTGGAATTCAGGGAAAGTCTAGGAAGCTGGAGCTTTTTTCCTACAAACAGGGGACACGGAAAGGCTTTTGTACCCTGGAGGGCCTCACAGCCTCTGCTTGGTTTCAGTAGTACGGGATTCACCACACTGCATGAGCTTCAAAAACCCATCAGCTGGCTTCCTAACTGATATGGCCCCGACCAGCAGCCCCATTCCTCAGATCTGACTGACTCCATTGGGTCTGTAGGGGTAGGTACCTTGCAGACAGCAGTTTCTCTTCTCTTTGCTCATTGGAAGAGGAAAAAAGGAAGTTGCTTCTGTATGCTCTGTTGTGCCCATCCTTTCCCTGACATGTCGTGGCTGCCCAGAGTTTGGATGGCTGCTGACAGAGAGGGATGGGCTCCCCAGAGGCCCACTGGCTGGCGTGTGCTCCTGGGCCCTGCTGCCCAGAGGATTTCCCAGGTGGTGGATGGCAGGTGGCAGCAGAGGGAGGGAGGGAACCTGGGCAGTGTGTGCTGGGCCTTTGTGGAAATGGGGGGGGAAGATGCACCCTGTACCCCTACCCCGGGCAGCTTTCCTCAGGGAGCAGGGGCTCCCTGTGTGGCCGAGGAGGGCCAGCCTGACATGAATGGAGACCTTGTATCGGGGACCTCGCTGGAGCTGGGAGCCACAACACAGGGGCTTTTCACGAGCAACCTCGCGATAGAGGCGGCATTGAGCGTGACTGGTGGCGCGCGGGCAGACGTGGGGTCTGGCGGACGTGTGGCATCAGTGGAACAACATTGCTACTCCTCCTGCCCCTGCCTTGGCTGGGGTGGGCTGTTAGAGGTCTCCTCTCAGAAGGGAAGACGCAGAGTCACGTTGTCCGCAGTGTAAGCCGCCCTGCACCCCTCTCAGCATTCAAGGCTGCAATGGGGGGTGGGGCAGGAGGTGAGCAAAGGGGGTGCTGCGTGCAGAGAGTGGGCTGGCGTGCTGAACAGGAACGGGTTAAAGACAGCTGCTTGGAGACAACTCCACGGGGGCCTGTGCTACAAGAACGGGGAGGAGATGCCAGAGGCACTCTAACCATCCGAAGGGCGTGGAATCCCAGCGTGCCCTCCAAGGGTTCAGTGGGAGGTAAGGAAAAAGTGCAGCCTTGCTGGGGGCCTGTTTGGAGGCTACAAGTCAGTGACAGATGACAACTGCCCAGGAGGAATCAGGACGGGGGTGACAGTGGGGCTGGGGGCATGGTGGGTTTAATGCTTCCAAAGGAAAAGAGCCTCCCTCCCCATATATAAACACACCCTCTCTCTGTCTACCTACAGCCGACCTTCACCTCAAGGAGGAGCTTAGTACATCAGTTCGCCCTGGCTTTCTCTCCTCTCTTCTCCTGTCTCCTTTTCTAGGGTGACCAACGGTCCTGGTTTACCCAGGACCAAAGGATTTCCAGGGATGTGGGACTTTCAGGGCTAAAACTGGGACAGTTGGTCACCCTACTTCCATCTACCTTCTACTACATTTGAAACTTCTGGGACCTCCTCTGTGGCGCAGTGGTTAAGAATCCGTCTGCCAGTGCAGGGGACACGGGTTCGAGCCCTGGTCCAGGAACATCCCACACACCCCAGAGCAACTAAGCCCGTGTGCCACAACTACTGAGCCTGCACTCTAGAGCTCACGAGCCACAACTACTGAGCCCCCGTGCCTAGAGCCCGTGCTCCGCAACAAGAGAAGCCACCACAATTGAAGCCCGTGCACTGCAACGAAGAGTAGCCTCCGTATGCCACAACTAGAGAAAGCCCGCATGCAGCAACAAAGACCCAACACAGCCAAAAGAAATAAAAAAGCTTCCTATACTTATCTCCTACCCCTCCCCCACTAAAATTTGATAATCAGATGGAGATTGAAAACAGGGGGATAGGCGTCTATTTTGCCACTTGCAATCATGGTTGATGGTGTACTGGACGTGGGTATGGTGGATATGTTGAAGCCCTCGGTTAAGATAAAATGGGGAAGCAAGTTATGGCTGATGGTTTATTTAGAACACATTAGATTGAGGAGGTGGCCGTGCTTTTTCCATTTTCGCTCTTGTGGACACGCTCGTCCCTGTCTCTTTGTTCCTTTGTAAGGATTCTTGCCCTCTGCCTGGCAGGTCCCATCATTCCTCAAAACAGCCCAGGCTGCATGATGTGGCCTCCCATGTGCTCCCAATATCATATGTGAGATGTATAGACATACATACGTACATACGTGCGTATAACACTCTTCAAGCTCTTTTCCTTACCTGCTCCACTAGAATGTGATGCTTTTTTTTTTTTTTTTTGCGGTACGCGGGCCTCTCACTGCTGCGGCCTCTCCCGTTGCGGAGCACAGGCTCCGGACACGCAGGCTCAGAGGCCACGGCTCACGGGCCCAGCCGCGTCGCGGCACGTGGGAACCTGGGCAGTGTGTGTCTGTCTGTCCTTCCCGGCCCGGGGCACGAACCCGCGTCCCCTGCATTGGCAGGCGGACTTCTCAACCACTGCGCCAACAGGGAAGCCCTGTGATCCTCTTAAAGAAAGGATTGTTTTAGTTTTCTGTATCCATCGCTACATGGAAGGTTCAATAAATGTTTGCTGATAAACAAAAGACCAAATTTTGCTCTTTTGATAAACAAAAGAGCAAATTATTCCCATCCAGGTGAGAGAATCTGGGAAGACTTCAAGACAAAGGAGCCTGAAAGGTTGACTTAGGTACGTGAGGTGGAGATGGAGCAGCAGGTGGCCTTCTGGGATGAGCTACGTGACCCCAGCTAGAGCCACGGCCCGTTCCTTCTGGCCTCCATCCGTCCTCCCCACCCCACCCACCGCGCCTCCAGAGCAGCCGGCGTCAGTCCTCCTCCATGTCTGCCCTCTCAGGGCTGGTGTCGTGCAGCGGTGACTCACCGACCCCTGGAGTTCAGGCCTTTTCCTGAGCTCATTGACAGGCAGGCCTGGGAGCGTTGGGGAGCCGCGTGCTGAGTCCTCTCAAAATGACCGGGATGGGGTGGAGGCGGGGGCTTGACTTCCAGGGGAAATGCTGTTGTGTTTTCACTCTTTCATCAGAAGCAAACCAATAATCCCAACCAGGTCATCTCGGGACACTGGTGGGCTCATGTTCAGCTGTCACCCTTGGGGCGTCCATCTCTCTCCTTCAGAGGCCTCCCCAGGCCTCTGAGGCAGACTCTCACAAGGTCACAGGCTCAGGGCAGGAGGCCCCCTGGGTAAAAGCCAGGAGGCAGAGGGGATGACCCCCAGGTGAGCCCCAGGGAAGCAGCAGCTCCTGGCCACTGCCAGGGCTCGGCTAACCAGAGCAGGCTGACGCCGCCCGTGCTGGGACCCCACGGCCTCCCCCCGCCCCACTCTGCGAACTACTTTCTCTCTTCCTTTTCCCCTTCCTTCTCTCTCCTCCCCAGCTGGCGGTCCCTCCCTGAATCTTAGCCCAGGAGAGGATGACGCACCGGTGGACAAGTCTCCCTTAACTACCCCGGCTGCTTTGTTTTCCTTTATGGTAGTTATTACTGCCTGAAATTGATCACCTGGTTTGTGTTTGTTTCCCAGACTTGAATGGAAGGAGGGCACAGGCTATTATGTTTACGGCTAATTATGCCCCAGCGCTCAGAAAGGTGCCCAGTTCATCATAGTTAATGAGTGAATGAGGTCACATATTCGGTCTCATGCCCCAGGCTCTGGTGACTTAGCGCTGGGCAGTGCCCAAGCTCTGTGTTTGGAGGTTTCCTGGACAGACAGCCAGGAACCTGGGGCTGGGGAAAGCCCACTGCAGTTCTGCAACCACTTTTTTTAACCCTGGGGGAGCCACAGAAGCAGAAGGAGGTTTGGGAGTGCAAAGCACTGGGTTCAGGCCCTAATGTTTGCCTTACCTTCTAAGGAGAGATGTGCAGACCCTCTTGCCGCAGTCTTGGCATTGTCTCTCGAGTCCTCCACCAATGCCCACCCTCCTTTGGTCCGGAGCGCTGAGCTCATTTCTCCTTCTGTCCCTCAGTGCTGCCTGTTTGGTGGGCAGGACTCCTCTGCTGACAGGGTATCTGGTCCTGGGAGGGACCGGATCATGCTGTGCTCGTGCTCTTATTTACAGCGAGACAGTCAGAGGCCCAGACAGAACAAATGAAGTCATTTGTTCAGGATCACATTGTCTGTCCTTGACAGGGCTGAGAGTTCATTTATTCATTCATTGGACACGTATTTATTGAGCCCCTGCTATGTGCCAGCACTTTTCCAAGGCACTGGAGGTACATCACTGTACAAAACAGGAAAATTAAATCAATGTAACAGAATTAACAAGTAAAATAACTACCATTTGTTAGTCTTTTACATTGCAACAAGTATTGTACTAATTGCTTTATTTGTACTATTTAATTTAACGCTTACAACAAACCTATGAAGTAAGTCTTCATTTTTCATGTGAAGACTACTCAGCTAATAAGACCCCGATTCCTGTGTTTCTGGCCACTGCAATCCATCTCGGCTCCCTAAATTAAAAGACCTCTGTCTTGACTCCCAGTCCAGGACTATTTCTGCTCTACTCTTCTGCCTCTCAGACTTCCCCGTAGCTCCGTTCTCTGTCTGAAGAGCATCTGCTGTTTAAAGGTCAAAGTTTGTATCCACATGTAAAGTCTAAAGTCAGTAGATGACCCAATCCTTTCCTGGGTCTAGGAAACATATTACAAAATTAGAGAGGAGACCGGGACAGAGAGATGATATCATGTGCTAGTCACCCTGCAGCATGAAGTAACAGAGGATGGTCTTTTCCTGTGGGTCCAGAATTGAAGAGTCAGTTAAAATGTGATTAGTGCTTTCTAGGAGAGGGATAGAAATATACTAGACAACCCATACCTGTTAGGAGCAAATAGCCTAGTACCTCATTGGGAACACTTATATATTGGCGAGGTAGAGACAATACAATGTGTTCACAGTCTTGCTAAGGCTTCTCTTCCTAGGCTTATAGCCAGACTACGTTTCCCAGACACCCTTGCTGCTAGATTTGGTCCATAGAAGTGATCAGTGGGATGTGGGCAGAATTGATGTGGTATTGTCCACGCTCCATCCTCTTAGATCATATTTAAGGCGACAGCCTCGCAAGTTGGAAGTAGCCTAGAAGTGCCCAGTAGAACCCCCTGACGCTCATTAGGCTGTGCGTGGTATTTACCTACCTGGACCGCTAGCAAAACTTAGCAACCAGCCCCCATCCTTAGGGGTTTTCCAAAAGTCATCTCATTACTATAACAAAAGATACCTTTAGCACTCTCTTCAGTAGGAAATTCCAAGCTCTGTGCCCGGAAACGGGAATGAAAAACAAATATATATATTTATTATAAAGTACAAGATCACAAAAGATATTTAAGAATGTAAAGAGATCAGGGCTTCCCCGGTGGCACAGTGGTTAGGAATCTGCCTGCCAATACAGGGGACACGGGCTCGAGCCCTGGGCCGGGAAGATCCCACATGCTGCGGAGCAACTAAGCCCGTGCACCACAGCTACTGAGCCTGCGCTCTAGAGCCCGCGGGCCACAACTACTGAGCCCACATGCCACAATTACTGAAGCCTGCGCGCCTAGAGCCTGTGCTCTGCAACAAGAGAAGCCACCATGATGAGAAGCCCATGCACCGCAATGAAGAGTAGCCCCCGCTCGCCGCAACTAGAGAAAGCCTGCGCGCAGCAACGAAGACCCAACACAGCCAAAAATAAATAAATAAATTTATTAAAAAGAAAACAAAAAGAATGTAAAGAGATCCTAAAACACTGCAATAGAAGGAACATAACGCAGGGAGCCAGTCACAAGATCGCTGGAATTGCAGAAAGGCCAAGCAGTTGGTGGTGAGGAAACGGGAGGATGGCTTCACTGGGAGCTGCACCTGCCCTGGAGACTGGAAGAACAGGCACGGGGGTGGTGTTCCAGCGGCCGTGAGCCAGAGCTTCCTTTTGGGACCCCACATCATGAAGGGGGACCATCTGGCAGAATTAGAGCTCAGAGTTAGGGATACCTAGTGGGAACTAGAATCATGTCAGGGGCTGTAAGCAGTTATGGAAGGGGGTCCCTGGAGAAAGAGAGCCAGGCATGGCTTTCTTGACATAAGAGAAGCCATTCTGGGCCTAAGCCATTTTGTGATCTGAGTCTGGCCACAATGCTTGCTCTTGAATAGTCTCAGTAATTAATGATCTTAAGGGAACAAAAGAATGCAGGAACCAACGACTGTTATCAGGCAAGAGAAGTAACAATAGCAAAGATAATGTATCAGTTGTAAAGACTCCCAGCTCTGTTTCAATGGTAAAGATTAGCCTGAAGAGCTTAACCACCAGATTTACTGGAACCTAAGGGATGATGGTGTTGACCTTTTCTGACCCTCGTGACTTCAACAACTGACTAAAGCTTGGACTCTGTGGGTCTTTGTTCTGATTCTATGCTGAATTCTCCTCTGCTCAAGCCCCTTCATGGATATGCCTGTACTCTTAGCTTAAAACTTCCCTAATTTTGCTGTTTAGGGGGACATTGCTTTTGGAAAGATCCCTGTGTTCTCCTTACTTACTGCAAGTAATAAATCCATCCTTCTGATCTTTGACTTGGTTGTGTCTTTAGACACCCATCAAGAGGCAAACCTGGCTTTTTTGGCTAACAGGACTGCCTGATGGGAGCTGAAAATAGTAATAAGGCACAGCCCCTGCTGGACACCCCACCCCTTGTTTCTTTCTTTCTTCTGTCTTGTTCTCCAATTTCACTGGACAACCAGGTCTGTAAGTTCTTAACAGACCTCGGAAAACATAGTTTGCAGGACTCAGTCCCACTGTAACACAGAGCAGAGGAGAGCAGGGAAGGCTACACGTGGATCTGAGGGCAATAGGCACATGCCTGGCTCAGAAAAGGAAGGAGAGAACCTGGATGCTGGCTCAAGGGAGCCACAAGGATGAGAAAAGTCGGCTTACGATGGGAGGTTCTTATACTGATGTGAGGGTAAACCAGAGGCTGACAGAGGCAAACCCAGTCTGGGTTTGGAGATAAGGGCAGCAAGGGGAGAAGGTGGACTCCAGGCAGAATGTTGGCCTTGGAGATAGGGGCCACTGGATCTAGAATTTCCTTATGAAAAGGGCTTAGTAGGGCCAGCTGATCGGAACTAGAAATGAGATAGGCTGGGACCTGGGACCCTTTGCTGCAGTGCTCACACCTGGACAAAGGTCTCCTCAAGCAACAGAATACAAAGAAACTTAAAAAGAAAAAAAAAGATACAAATGAACTTATTTATAAAACAGAACAGACTCACAGGTTTAGCGAAGGAACTAATGGTTACCAGGGGGGAAGGGTGGGGGGAGGGATAGATTGGGAGTATGGGATTGACATGTACACGCTGCTATATTTAAAACAGATAACCAACAAGGACCTACTGTTTAGCGCAGGGAATGCTGCTCGGCATTGTGTAATAACCTAAATGGGAAAAGAATTTGAAAAAGAATAGATATGTGTATATGTATAGCTAAATCACTTTGCTGTACACCTGAATCTAACACAACACGGTTAATCAACTATACTCCAATATAAAATTAAAAATTAAAAAAAAGAAACTATAAGGGACTGAAAATAACTGCATGCATACACAGTTAGGATAAATTATGAACAACAAGATACAAAAAGGCTAAAATCCAACTGCCACTTCTCAGGCGCCAGGAGCAAAAGCAGGGAGTTGCGCGTGATCCCTGCACACAGCGCCACCACGCGGGTGGGCAGACCGCTGCCCAAGCCACCCATCCGGCCTGACCCATGAACCCACCCCTACCCTCACCCTACTTAAAGGACCAGCTTGCGACCAGCTTGCCGTCCCCTCAGGGACTGAACCAGGGAAACCGTTACTTGTTTTCACTCCCTCCTGCAGCAGCAGGAGTGCAGATAAAGCCTTTCCTCCATTTCTTGTCTGGCCTCCCATCAATTTCTATTGATGAAGGAGTCCAAGAACCCAAGTCAGTAACGGAAACGGGGAACTTATTAAAAAACGCTTTGCATGCTACTCTTACTTAGGGTCCGTTTCTTTGGGGAGATTGTTGGATTTGGGGCATGGAAAGGCTAATATCATCTATCACTAGGCTAATAATTTTCAAGTCTCTATGTGCAGCCTAGACCCCTCTCCCATCCAACGGTCTGCTAAAGATCTCAACCTGGATGATGAATACTGTGTACTTTGTACTCTTCCTCAAGGGCTGGTAACTCTTATTCACCCTTCAGGTGTCTCCTGAAATGGACTTCTTCCCAGAATCCTTCCCCGGCTCCTAGACCAGACGCCCATAGCGAAGGCTTTATTGGCATTAGCTATTTGACGTTTGTCTTTTCCATCAGTCTAAATAAAGAGGTAAACTGAGGCAAGCTCAAATGACTAGAAAGCGCGTTTGTTCTATTCGGGAAGAGCAGAGGACTCGCAATCTGCAAATCGCCGTCTGCAGGAAGCTACCGTCAGTCAGTGGAGGGTTCGGGGGACTTTATTTATAGGCAAGGAGCACAAAAAGGGGGCGGTCCAGTCAGAGTCCCAGCAGCGAGTTCATTGGCTTGAGGATGGGGAGAGATTTTGGCGGATGCTCATTGGTCAGGAGATAAGCCTCGTGTTTTGGTGAATCAGGCATTTACGATTTCCTAGTGCTGAATTTTTTTTTTCCGAGTGCGCATGCGTGAGATTCTCCATTTTCTATCCTCCGCTTCCATTTTAGGTGGAAATCTTTTCACACGTCCCTCTCAAAAGTAGCAGCGTCTCCGCCGCCAGCTCCTGGCACAGTACTTGGTACCAGGTAGGTGCTTAGTAAGTGTTCGATGAGTGAACGAATGGCTTATTGTCGGTTGGTGTGGGTGTGGGGCGCCCCCGCATCCTTGACGGTCCGTGGAGCAGCTGTGCCCTCCCTCCTGCCCCAAGCGGCCCGGGGAGCCAGAGAAGAGACGTGTGTCCGGCAACCTCACTTCCCTAGCGCCTGCCGTTCACAGACAAGAGCTGGGAGCTGGCAGGTTAATTTGGCTGTCACATGGTGGCCCTGTGATCTCGGGGAAACCACGAAACTTTTCTCCGTCTGCCATCTTCTCGTGGACGAAATAGAGACAGTAGTACGTGCCCTTTTCACCTCTCCAGGTTGTAAGCATTGATGTTACTGATAGCGAAGCACCAAAGCACAAACAGGAATTCAGAGGAGCCCTGAGCAGCCCTAGCTCTGAGCCCTGGCTGGCCACACTGATGTCGCCAGTGCAGTCCGTCTCCTAGAGCGAGGAAATGTTAACTGGGATCCGCTTCAAGGGAGGCAGCCCTTTGTGGAGCTGGCCTGTCTCCTCGGCTTCGGAAAGCAGCACCTCCAGCAGGTGTGGGGTGTGCTGGGCAGCCGAGGGGCCAGCCCATCTCCCACCACTATCCCCAGTGTGGGGTTGGCCCACGGGGCAGGTGATGCAGAGGGCGGGATGGGTTAGACCCAGGAATTCCGATTCCCAGATCAGCTCTGGTCCCAGGACAGGTTCTCCTTCGGCCAACAGCAAATGAAAGAGATAGGCCCTGAGCAGAAAGCAGCCTGGCGATGCTCATGTCCCTTCCCTGTGGAGACCTTTGCCCAAGCTGGGGATATAAGGACTAAAGGCACAGCTTTTAGTTGAACTTAGGGTTGAACCAGAGATAGAATGGATGCCCTTATCCTGGGCGAGGACCCTGCCTCGCTGGGGAGCAGTGATAGCTGAGGTTTGTTGGGGACACAGGGAGTGGGTGGCAGGCCTGTCCCAGGGCTGCTGCCTGGTTCTTTTCCTCCTGGAGCTGCTGAGGCAGGTCTGCCAGGCACTGAGGAGGGTGCTTCCTGGCTCCAGGCACTGGGGTTGACTTACAGCTGTACGAGGTGGATGCCCCGGGAAAGGGCTTGTCTCAGAGGAGGGCCTGAGGTTCCAGGGGAGAAACAATCTCACTTCCTCACTTCTTTAGCTGAAATGCTATGCGACCTGCCTTGGGGGCCATCAGGGCGCACAGAAGCCCAAGAGGCCCCCCACAGGCAGGGGATTGGAGGTGAGGTGGCCCACAGGAATGCAGGAGTCCTGCATGCCCTAATCCCCAGGACTTGGCTGGAGGGCGGGGCTGGTACAGGCTAGGACTGTGGTTTCACCACCAAAGCCTCTCCAAAGCCAGGAGGCCGAGTGTATGAATTATAGGTGAGGGGCTGATCAGGGGCCCTGGGCCTCACGTCCCTCTAGGGTAGATAAGGACTGATCAAAGGCACTGCCTGCAGGCCCATCCCTCATTCAGCACAATTTCCAGGATCCCCCACCCAGTGAGTGGCTGCAGTGACAAGACAGATAATATATGTACGTGGAGGGGATTTTTTGTTTCCTTTTGAAGTACTTTCCATAAACATCTTGTGCGTGGACCAGCCCGCGTACCTCGGCTGCATAGCCCCCTACCCCACTGGCGTTGGGTCTTACACCCCCCGCAGGCCATCTGCTTCCTCTGCTGATTTATCCCTTAGAGCCCAGACTGGCTTGAAATGAACACCAAGAGCAGCTTCTGTGAGCCTCAGTAAGAGCCCTGGGGGACCTGTGACCGCCTGTGCCAGGCTTGGGGTCAGCCAGCACTTCGTCAGCCTCGGATCCAGCCCCTGAGCCCTGGGGGCAGTGTGGATTCTCCGGGAGGCTCTCTAGAGGTCACACACCGATCACCCAGCAGAACAGCGTCCGGCTTCCCTGCCCAGTAGACATCCTGGCCCTCTGCATCCCTGTTCCCGGGCTGCCAATGCCCTCTTCCCTTGCAGCTCCTTGTTCAGACTCTAAAGACCCCTCTGCTCTCCAGGGCAGTGGGGCCTTTTCCAGATCCTCCCCGCAGGCCTCCTGGGGATTCCCCTTCAGTGTGCAGACGGCAGCTTTCACCCAGCAAACGAGGGGCACTGTGACTGCCTGGAGTCTCTTAAACCTTCCTGGGCGCATCCTGCCTGCTTCATCCCACCACTGCTGAAGAAGGAAAGAGCCTGAGGAAGAGAGACCGGTTGTAGGTTGCCCAAGTTCTTGTGCGCCCTAGCTTTGTTCCTGGGGTGTTTCCAAAGCTCAGGGCTGGGGTCTTTTTTTTTTTTTTTAAATTTACTTATTTTATTTATTTTATTTTTGCCTGTGTTGGGTCTTTGTTGCTGTGCGGGCGTACTCTAGTTGTGGTGAGTGGGGGCTACTCTTTGTTGCGGTGCGTGGGCTTCTCATTGTGGTGACTTCTCTTGTTGCGGAGCACAGGCTCTAGGTAGGTGGGCTTCAGTAGTAGTTGTGGCTCGCGGGCTCTAGAGCGCAGGCTCAGTAGTTGTGACGCACGGGCTTAGTTGCTCCGCGGCATGTGGGATCTTCCTGGACCAGGGCCCGAACCCGTGTCCCCTGCACTGGCAGGCAGATTCTTAACCACTGTGCCACCAGGGAAGCTCAGGGCTGGGGTCTTTGCCCACTCTTAGGATCTGGGATTCCATCCCCGCCCCCGCAAACCCTCAGCAGTCTTTCTTCCCTCCAAACAAAGAGCTCTTTTGATCTTTATCACTCTCTTGGAAGGTACATGCCAAACGTCTTGGGTAATAAAAAGAAGACTCTAAGCAAACATTTAGAGAGCACTTACTATGTTCTAGGTACTGTTCTAAGTACTTTATAGTTATTAGCTCATTTAACCTCAGTGGTTGGAGGGGGCACTGTCTGGTTGCTTTAAGTATACGGTGACGTTCTCAAGGGCGTGGACTGGAGTGTCATGCCTTTGTATCCCCCAGATTCCTTGCCCTCCAGGAATATTTGCTGATTGACTCAGTCTGCCCTTGGGCGGTCCCATCCCACCCCGGTTACTCACTTTTCCCTTTCTCTTCAAAGGGCGCTAAGATTTCCTGACCTTTCCTACTTCCTCAGGAGGAATGAGTGATGGGGAGTGACCTGGAGAGGCTTCGGGGGCCATGGGGACTTTCTTCCTCTGACTGCAGGTAGGACGCTTGGCCTGTCCATGGCGGCACCAGCCAGAGCAGGGGGAGACATAGGTGGGCTTCCTGAGCACAAGGGAGAGAGGCACCCTGTGTGTTCATGGTGATTGTCTCCACATAGTGGACTATGGACGATTTTGGTTTTCTTGTTATGCTTCCCTGCTTCCATGGTTTCCTACCACGAGCAAACATTACTTTTACATTCTCAAAAAAGAAGAAAAAATCAAATGTTTACTGACTATTTATTTGAGCAGTGACTGTGGAGAAGAGTTTGAAAGGATGAGTACACGAGGCTCAGAGCTGGGCTGGCTTTCAGCAGGCGTCCATCCTGGTGGTCAGTGACCTGTTTTGACTGATCAGTTCTAATGCCACATGCCTTGATAAATAGTTTAATCTCTCCCCGCCCAGAAGTCATAATCTCTTCCTTGCAAGGGAGGAAGATTCTAATGTGGGACCAATACCCTTCCCCAAGCCAGCAGCACCAGTCTGATGATCTACTACATCAATCTCTTTGCTCCTCCAAAGATGCTACGTGAGGAGGTTCTATCACTTCCCTCCTGGGTTATCTGTTTCAACCTCCCAGCCCTTAGAGTTAGCAACCTCTGCCTCCAAGTTGGTGTCCACACTCTAGAGGGGAGATCCTCAGCCCTGGCTGCACGCTTAAACAATGCCAGGGTCTGAGTTGCATCCTGCCCCAGTTGCATCGGAACCTCTGGGGGAGCCCACAGCAGGGGTAGTTTCTAAGGCTCCCCGGATCCTGTGATGTGCAGCCAGGGTCAGGGACCACTGGGGCAGCCGGGGAGAGGCACAGAGGCCCCGGCGTTGACAGAGGGGCCAGCGTGGATTTGTACTAGACGCTATGGAGGACAACATGCAGCTGACTCCACACATAGGTGCCTGCCCTCCGGGGGCTTGTAGTTGAGGAGAAAGCCAGAACCTGTGCACAGAGGGACAGGGGCACTGAGAGTGAAGCCCACCGTGTCCAGCCTGTGCCAGTTCAGACCTGGGTGTGGAAATGCTGAGGAGGGACGTGATCTGGGTGGCATGAGGATGATCAGGCCGGTCTTTCTGGTAGGAGTTCTGGAGGCAGTTTTGGGGGGAGAACCCCTCCCACTGGTGAAGTGACTCTTGTGGTCATTTTCTAAGGGTTTTCTCTGAGGCCCTTATCTGATGACCCAGCCTTTTTGTAGCTCTGGCCCTGGCGGGTGTGGCCGGCTGCTCTTCAGTCAGTGCCCTGGCTCTCCAGGACACCCCGGCAGGACTAGGCTGGGACAGATAAGAGCTGTGCTTGTTAGCACAGCTGTTCCCTGCAACACCCAGCGTTGTTTTCAAACCTACGGAAACTTGGGTGCGGAAGTGTGGCTGCATCCACCCAACTTCAGAGTTGGGCTTGGTTCCAAATAAAAGGAAATTTAGTCAGTTTTCCCAGACGCAGGGACAAAAATAGAGTTGACAGGAACCTCAAAGGGTCTGCTGGGGTACCAGGGTCGCACCTACAAAAATCAACTGGATCTTTGGTCTGGATGCACCAACACTTGAGCTTTCAGCTTTAACAATGACCCCTGGAATCTGTCCTCACAGGTTCTTGACAGACAGTGTTCTAAAGGTGATGTTGTCTTACAGGAAGGTGATTTTGTTCCTTCTGCTGGAAGCAGTCCTGGAGGTTTCTCTGTGTTTTCTGAGCCTCTTTGGCCGATAAGCTAGATTCTGGGGCATACGAAGATCAAATAAAGTGTCTGCTTGGTCAAGGAGAGTGTACCAGAGGGAGCAAGGAATTGATGGCATAACTTATGTTTGGGTAGATTGGACCCCAGGATGACTTGTTCTGCCTCAGCGTCCCCAGTAGGATGACGCTGAGCCAGTGTTGGCATCGCACGTGTCCTCCCTCACCCTCTGGAGAGTGTTCTTTCTACTGCCCTTCCAGCAACTCAGCACTGGGCACCTTACACACAATGGCCCTGGTGGGGGGGGGGGGCGGGGTCTCTAGCTCACCGTGGGCCTTTTCAGGACCCCTAAGTGAGCAGGTTTCTCGACATCTGACACATAGACATCGCACCACTGGGAGCAGCAGGACGGAGCCTGAAATTCTGATCTCCAGATCCCCAGCGCATCCATCCCCGCAGAGTGAGATGTGGGTGGTGAGATGGCCGTGCCCAAAGACTCCAGAATCTCCAGAGATGGGAGGCTGTGTAAAGCACGAGGTGTATAACTAGGGTTGGAAAGGACAACATCTCCATATGTTTGTGCAGCTGCCGTGCTGCACGTGGCCGAGCGGGCCTTGTAGACAACACAGATGTCGTCATTCTCCTGGGGAAGGTTCCGGAGAGCTCGGGGCCCCGGCTTGTGTTGATGGGAAGGGGAAAGCATGTGAGATGGCAGAACTGAGCTCATTCTCCTTAAAATTAGAAATGCAAAAAAAAAAGAAATGAAGCATAGAAGTGACGGGTGGGGGTGGGGGGTGAGTTGTCTGACCCCTCTGAACTTTAGTTTCCTCATCTGTAAAATGGGAACACGAGAAGTACCTACTTCACAGAGTGTAGTGAAGGTCTTGCTGAGATGATATTTAAAAAGTGCCCCGAGAGAGCGCTGGGCTCGGGAAACTCATTAACGCTGAGCAACCACCTTTCCTGGCTCCTTCCCTTTGAGACAAAGGTGCCCCCTGGGGAAGTGACTTGTCCCTGAGACCTGCAGTGAGTCCACAGCTCAGCCCTCGAAGGCCAGGCCGTCTCCCTGCCGGTGCACTGAGTTTCTGCCTTCCTCTGGCCGGCCTGGGGCCCTGCTTTCCCCCCCATCTTGCAGCCGCCCTGGCCGGAAACCCCGCCCCATTGTCCTAGGCGGCGGGCTCTGTGGAGCCCAGCTGTGCTGGGCTGACGTTGGGCTGACAGTTTTCCTCCTCTGACTTAGATAAGTTCAGGAGATGCCTATCGGCTTCAGGGAAAGGGTGGAGGGTCTGAGCGAGGCCCCCTGCCCCGGGATATCTGGCAGACAATTCTTAGACGAGATCATTCAACCTCCACTTGTTGGGAGTTTGGGTGTGAAGCTGGACAAGCCTCATTAACCCCTTCAGCGCCCTGGGTGCTGTGGGAAGGGAAGGTGGAAAAGTGCTCTTCCTTGGGCCTGGGCAGGCTGGTACTCACTGATGCAGGGCTGGAGGGAGGGAGCATTTTCAGTAAGGTGCTTCAATTGCTCTGGTTTTGTCCCAGGAAGAAGCTTCTTTGTGGCTGAGCTTTGGAGTCCAGCAGATCTGAGTTTAAGTCCAGGCTCTTTCATGGAGTACCCCAGTGAGCTTGGGCAACTTCAAGTTCCTTCTCTGAGCCCTGGGTTTCTCACCTGTTAAATGGAGCTAAAAATGCTGAATGCATGAGGTTATCGTGAGGAATAAAAGACCTGATACACATAGAGAAGCTAGCAGAGGGCCTGGCACAAGGAAACTAGCATGATGTCCCTTCCAGTGCTGCCGTCTGGTAGGTGGCCTTGTGACAACAATGGGTAGGAACTCTCTTCACTGGAAACAGCAGCTCAAACTCTGATGGTAAGTCAGCTGGGGCATCTTGGCATGGAAGGAATACCAGTTCATTCAGTAAATACCTGTCTGTTGAAAGCTTGCTGTGTACCAGATACTGTTCAAGCAGCCTGGCAGACAGCAGTGAGCAAGAGAGTCCCTGTCCTTAGGGTGTTCAGGTGCGCGGGGCTGGGGGGTGAAGGTGGGCGTGGGGATGAGTTGGGGGGCTGGGTGGGAACCGATAACAAGCCAGCCAAACAGGAGGATATAACTTCACATAGAGACGGGTGCTTTGAAGAAAATGAAAATAGAATGACGAGATGGTGGCAGGCCGCACAGGTGCTATTTTAGATTGGGCCTGTAGGGAAGGCCTTTCTAAGGGGTGATCTTTGAGCAGCGTTTGAATGGAGTTAAGGAGTGACCGGTGAGAGCAGGAGAGTGACAGGAGAGCTTTTCAGCCACTGAGAACAGCAGGCGTGGAGGCTCCGAGGTAGAGACCCAGTCTGGCAGGTTCTAGAAAGAGCATGAAAACCAGTGCTGATGGGGTGAAGGGGGAGAGGGTGCATAGGAGCTGTGGCCACACTTGGGGCTGAGGAGCCTCCCCTGGCCCCAGGCTATGACCTCGGTCTGTCTGCAGGTGGCCTGTGTGTGTGTGTGTGTGTGTGTGTGTGCGTGCGTGTATCAGGGAGCAGCATGACCAGAGTGGACGGCGTATTGTCTTTAATTAGAGTGATGGCAGGCAGCTGTTGCTTCTTGCTTGCTTTCTTTAGTCCCTGGTTTCTGATTTTCTGATGAAACCTTCTGGTGCTATTTGCTGACGCTGGAGGCCATCCTGAGTTCTGAAAACACAGTGGGGCCCAGCTGCTCCCTTTGGGCCTCCCCCGTGGAGGGTCAGCTCGCCAGTGGGCAGGAAGCAGCCGGCAGCCAGGACAGTGCCCTCCACCTGGGTGCCAGCCCAGAGCCCTCATTAGGACCATAGTTCGGGGAGAAGAAAGTCACTTGAGCCCCCAAGTCAATCCCGTGACTTGATGAAACTGCTCTTTTCTTTCATGAACTTGGTGCTCACACGCGTCCTTTCCTGGGACTGGGTGCCGATTAAGGTACACACCCAGCCGGTGGTCCTGGGTGTGGTGTGCTGGCCGATAGCTCTTCTGACGGGTTTTTACATATTTCAAGTTATCACACTGCTAGAAACAAGGATGAACAAAAGATGTTCTCTCTGCCCGCAAGGAGCACACCTGGGTGAGGTGACGTCTTGGCAACTGGATAAACCAAGCACCAAGACATAAAGTGCATCAAAAAATCAACTTCTAAAAAAAAAAAAAAAAAAAAAAAAAAATCAACTTCTGCTAATGTTTGTCTCCCTGAGCTGAACCCACATGTGGCCTAGTCCCTCTGCCCCATTTCCAAAGTCTGGACTGTTTTTCTTTCATTTCTTCTGGGTCCCCCCAAGGTTTTCACCTCGGAGTAACTGGTGCTTGGGCAGGCTTGCCCACCTTTGCTCTGCAAGGAGCCCTTCTCGCAAATCTCAGGGCCTTGTGGGGTTTTCATTCCTCAGACCCACCATTCATGCTTTTCCCCTCCACCTCCCTAGGAAACTCTGTGTTACAACCTTTGGCTTCCTGAATGTCTCTGTGGAGCTTCCGGCCTGCTCCACCCTCCTATGAATGTCCCTCCAGCTCGAATTCTGCTCCATGGTCTCTTTGTAAAGCCCCTTAGTTCTCTGGGGACTGTCACGGCTGCCAGCGGCCACCATTTGCCAGGCCCAACCCCATGCTTCCCAGGCCCCAGCCTTCCGTGGGCTTCCAGTGACCTCAGGTGTCCCCTCCTTTCCAGCTCTGATGAAATAAGGTGGCTTTGCGCCCTCTCAGCTGGTGGGGGCAAGCAAAGTGCAGAGGGGTCGGTGGAACACGCCACGGGGTTCTGGAAGGTCTCGCTGCTCTCTGGGTCAGGGGTGGAGTTCCCGCCTGGGGAGCAGACCCAGCATTTCTGGAATGGGCCTGGGACGGGAAGGGGGTGGGCAGTGACCAAAAATAGACCTGGATCCATCCTGGGGCACCCACGGAAAGTGCTGGTGTGGAGCAGGGTGGGACGCCATTTCCCTGATCTCATCCAGCGTCTGTTTTCCTTTGCCTCCCCCCCCCCCCCCCGCCCCTTCAGGGCCGCCCCGCCGCCTTTTTTGTCATTGAACGTTTATCAGGGCTCACTTCCTGCTGCGGGCTGCTCCTTTCTCTGCTGATGTTGTCAGTCTGAGCCCCAGGGTGCAGGCAGGGCAGGCTTGACCGTCCCCTAAGAGTAGGGGCTCGTCAGAAAGCCCATTCTGCTGGAGGGTGTGTACCAGGGGGTGGCCTCAAACTTCCCTTTCAGACCTTCTCCTTGAACTGGACAGCGATTCACCCAGAACAGTGACGTGATCACAGGGGCATGCCTGGGGCTGACGGCCAGGCCTCTGGGTCATGGGGTGGGGGGTTGCCCTGGAGCACTCAGGAAAGGCCTCAGCGTGTTGACCCCGATGACTGAGGCCCACCCTGTGAGGCCAAGCTGAGGTTTGGGCTGCTAAGCCTAGAGGGGGGCGGTGGATACAAGGAAACACGTTAGAGACACAGTGGCTGGGAGAGGATGGCCAGTCCCCAGACACAGGGCATCTCTGGAAAGTGCTGGCGAAGCACCTGGGGGAAGGCGACTTGGTGAGGTGCAGCCAGCTTCCCCTGAGTGCTGGACGGATGCAGAGGAGAGGGCAGAGAGAATCAGAGACTCGGAGTCACGGAGGAGCCAGCCTCCACTCCGTCCACCCCTCGCTGCCCAGACGAGGAAACCGAGCCCACCCGGCGAGGTGAGGGGCTCAGGTCTTGATGTCCCAGCCGCAGCGGGGGGCCAGCGGCCCTGCAGCTAAGCTCCTGGTCATGGCTCTTTCCACCCACCTTGAGACAGTGCCTGGGGGGTGAAGCACTTGAGCTGGGAGCCGGGAGGTGGGGTTTCCGGGTGTTGGGACACTGAGGTCACCGCAGGGGACAGCAATTAGGGACTCCTGGCAGATGGATGGACGGGCCAGCCCTTGGAACGTTCTCATTTCTCTCTCGTCATCTGTGTTCACCCAACTGGTCTTGTGTTGTCTTCTCCTCTCTGGTTGGGTCTCTGTCCTCCCTCCTCGTCCTGTTGGGCATGGATGCTGGCAAGAAGCCTGCATTTTTCCTCCTGATCCATTTTGGTTCCCAACCAGTTTTGTCTCGTAGTCGCCAAGCACGGTTTGAGGGAGCAGAGTGAAGGGCAAATGAACCAGAGGACGAGGCTTCAAGGCCTCTCCCCTTGCAGGGTGTGGTATCCACAGATACCCATGGAAGAGCCAGCATGTGCTGGGGCCGGGCTGAGCGCTGAGTTACAGACAGGAGGAGACATGGTCCCTGCGCTCAGCTCACTGTTGCGTCGGGGAGACTGACGACTGTACAAGTAACTCAGGTATTAAAGAGAATGGGGTGAGGGCTCCAGCCGTGACTGACCTAAGCCATGTATGGTGGGTGGGACTTGGCTCAGCTCCGCTTCTTTCCTTCGTTTTGGTTGGTTGCTTGGTTGGCACATTCACTGGTTCGTTCCTTCCTCCCTCCCTCTCTCCCTTCCTCCTTTCTTCCTCTCTCCTTACCTCCCTCCCTTCCTTCGCTTTTTCCATGGTCTTGGATTTGCCCTTTGGGCACTGAGCCTTAATTTCCAGCTTCTTGCCAGATACTTACACCAGTCTGTCCCTGCCCAACCTGTCCCCCGCACCTCAGTCTTTTGTTCCCCATACCTGCTTCTCTTAATTTCCCGTCTCAGCTGAAAGCATCGCTCTGTGGCCCCAGCCAGAAACCTCTGGTGGTGTTTTAACCTCCTCCCTCTTCCTCATATACACACGTCCAGTAAAGGATGTGTGAGGACCACCTTCAAAACTCTTCCAGTCCGCCCATCACTTCTCTCTACCCACGTGGCCATGATGAACATGGGCTCCCACCATCTCTCTCCCAGACCACTGCAGGGGTCTCCTGCCCTGTGCTCCTGGTGTCTTCCTTTAAAGTACAACCCTGCCAGGAACGTTTCTAAAACACAAATCAGATTATTTACTGGACAGCATGTATATTGGAATCATTATGGACCAGGCACCATTCTAAGTGCTTTATAAATATTAACTCATTTTATCCTCCTAACAATCTTATGAGGTATGTATGGTTATAACCATATCTCACAGACTTGAAGATGCCATTAATTGTAAGATACATCTTATTTTTGTAGCACCAAAAAAGAAAAATTATGACGCCATGTATTCCTATCACTTAGAGTTTTTCTTTTATGTTTAATGAAAGAGCTCCTGTGCATACTTAAGAAGTTTGTAAGTGAAATAAATTAGATATTGTTAAAAATTCCTCATCTTCAGAGTTCCACCCTTCTGAATTGTTTTTAAGCTCAGAGTCATGAGTATCCATGTTTTTTTCTCACATAATTTCTCTGTGCCATTAAGAGTGAGGCAGGATTGCTTAAAAGTGCGGATCTTCTTTCAAATGACTGGCGTAGATTCTGCAATATTGGATATGCACACAGAGCTGAAGACAGCTGTGCCATTATTGCCCACCTAGCCAGTGATTCTAAGATGACTTTAGATGTTTTAAAATGTGAAAAAAAAAAGGTGCATTTGTAATTGATGAAGTATGTTATCCCATCTGACGGATGAGAAAACCGAGGCACAGAGAGGTTAAACATCTTTCCCAAGGTCACATACCTAGTAAGTGGCAGAGCTGGGACTTGAGCCCAGGCAGTCAGCCTCTGGGGTCTGTGCTTTCCTAGAAAGCCTTTGCTGAAAACCCATTTCCTAGAGCAAATGAAATTCAAACTCTCACCACAACATTCAAGTCTTCTGTGACCCAGCCCTGCTTTTTTCTTCTAGCCTCATCAGCCCTCGAGTAGTTTGTGGTCCAGCTGCTCTGGCCCGCTCCCAGCCAGGCCAGTTCATACCCTGGGCTTGCACTCCTGTGCCTGCCGCAGTAGCAGAGAACTTAGATGCCGCTCAGAGTTTAAGGCTCCATTCCAGTGCCACCGCCTTTGGGATCCCTCCCCCAGCCCCTTGTTGGTGCTCTCGCAGGATTTAGTTTGTTAGGGCCCCGCTGGCAGCCTGCTGAGTATGCAGTGGCCCCTCTGAAAGTATGGGTGCCCCTTGGGGTGGGGCCCAGCTTCCTCCTTGGTGCCGCCCTCCCAGCACAGTGTCCCATCTATGGGCTCAACCATAACAACCTCCCTTCCCCGCACCTGGACTGTCAGGACACCTGATGGTTTGGGAAGCATTCGGGAGATCTGGAATGTTCTATGCTATAGTTGCCACTTGAATGTTGACCAGCTGGGGACTCTCTGTTCGTGTAAGTAATATCCTGTCCGTGGGGATGTGTTCTCAGCGTCATCCTGAGCTGTAGGAAAACGCCTGATTTGGCGTGTTCCAACCTAGAACGCCTCCCTCAAAACCCCTCAGCAACTTGTGGGACGCAATGACTCAGGCGTTGCTAGCTGGAGGAGTCATGGGTGTACTTGTGTGTGTATGTGTGTGCACATGTGTGTGCGTGCATGTGTGTGTACGTGTGTGTACGTGTGTGCTTGCCTGCGCAGGGCAGGGCAGAAGTGTTGGCGGACAGACCTTGTTTTCTGCTACAGTCTCATTTCCTGTGGCTGATGGATTCCGTGGTGGCTCCAGGACCCCCGCTTCCCGGTGCTCTCCCGGGGGCTGCGAGCCAGCTGCCCTGGCAGGAGGTACTCGGGGCAGCTTGGGACTCCAGCAGTCCCCCTCCACAGAGGGGGTGGCAAGAACCCATGTGGGAGAAGAGGAGGATTGTTCCAGCCTGCTCAGTTATTAAAGATGTGTCAAGAAAATGAGGCATAGGGAAGAACAAAGAGACAGAAAAGCAACGAGATGAAAAAATACCACCCTCCGTGCTCTGACGGTCAGGCCCGGGCGGAGGCATCTGGTGGATATTCAGCTGTTTGGAAGAGGGGGTTTCTGGCTGCATCGGGCTGGAGGGTCTCTAGGTGTCATTGAGGACGTAGGAAAGACTGCCCTGGTTTGAGTCTGTGGTCCGCTGAGCTGAGGGGCCGTGTGTCCCATAGAAGCACCCTGGGTTTGTGGGTGATCATTCTCCCTGATGTCACCCTTAAGGTCAGGGACTTATCCTCCATGGGCGATTTTGCTCTTAATATCCCACTACGGATAGACTATCTATGATTTTATCCTAAACTTTTGGTACCAATTTATATACCTACCTGGAACTGTCTCTTCAGAGTATTGATGGCTCACGTGGTGTTTTCTTTCCTGTTCTTACCTCTTTCTAAGCTTCCTACTGGTGCTCTGGAATTTGGAGAACCAGCTAGCTGGGTTGTTGATCATAGCCTCCTTGTTTGGACAGATTAAATAAGGAAGGAAGGGAAGAAGGAAGGAGGGAAGGAAGGGAAGAAGGAAGGAGGGAAGGAAGGGAAGAAGGAAGGAGGGAAGGAAGAAAGAGCTAAATAAATTCATATATTTGATTAAGAGGCATCGCATCTGTGTTTTTTTTTTTTAGATGTTGGGGGTAGGAGTTTATTATTTAATTAATTAATTTTTGCTGTGTTGGGTCTTCGTTTCTGTGCGAGGGCTTTCTCTAGTTGTGGCAAGTGGGGGCCACTCTTCATCGCGGTGCACGGGCCTCTCACTATCGCGGCCTCTCCCGTTGCGGAGCACAGGCTCCAGACACGCAGGCTCAGTAGTTGTGGCTCACGGGCCCAGTTGCTCCGCGGCATGTGGGATCCTCCCAGACCAGGGCTTGAACCCGTGTCCCCTGCATCGGCAGGCGGACTCTCAACCACTGCGCCACCAGGGAAGCCCACGGCCGAGTATTTCTGAGCTGGGAGGAAGCTTGGGGACCACTCATCCTCCTCCTCATTTTAGAGTTGGGAAAACTGAGACTCGGAGAGAAATGACCTTCTCAAGCTCACATAGCTGAGGATCCACAGTTGCTGATCCTTGGGCCACTGCTGTTTCTGTGGAATCATTTGGTCTCGACAGGGCCAGCCTATGGCAGCGTTTCCTCCCTAGCAGGCCACACCCCCTCTGTGCCTGGACTCAGGTACTCCAGGCAAGGACAAGGCCATTGTCTCTGGAAAACTGCCATTGGAATGAATGTGTGGCCTCCTGGCAGGAAGGGGTGGCAGGGTCACTCCTCTCTCCCAGAACAGAGACTCCTGAAGATTCAGTGTTTAAGTTAAAGGAATGAATGTCTAAGGGTGGAATTTCAGGCATTGGCCAGTGTGTGAGAGTGTTCTTTCTCCAGTGCCTTCAAGCAACTGCCCAGTCCTGGGCTTCTGTACTGACGTTGGCACAGCTGCTGATGCTGGTGTAGTGAAGCCCATCCGTTCAAACCTCATGCCTGGCATGGCCATATCTGCACAGGCTGGGAGCCAGATGGGGTCGTATCTTAGAGGACAGAGAACAGGACCCAGAGTAGACAGGAGGCGACGTGCCACAGAGGCCTGGGAATCCTGCTGGGGCAGGGGGCTTGACCTGTAAGGGGCAGCCTGGGGCTTGTGGGGAATAGCAGAGGGCTTGGGGAGAGCCTCAGATGAACCTGCTGACTACAGTTTCCTTGTCGCGGGCTCCGCGGGCTGCTCAGCATAACCATTCACAGGAGACCAGACAGATGCTCACTCCCCCAGAGCCGCCCTTATCACCCAGAGCAACACCAGAGCCGCTGAGAGCAGGTACCTGGAACCGTGGCCCCAGGTCACATTCTTTTCGTAAGTGGAATAACACAATGACCCTTTAAACTTCCTTATTAATTGGCTGTGCTGCCGAAAAAGCAGTCCATCACCCCCTCCACCTCCACTCCCGCTCCCTGTTTATGGTTCTGCAGAGGCTGGGCTCTCAGCAGGCTGACATGATGATGAAGGGCAAAGCCCCAGGCCCCTTGCAAGATCCCATGTGAGGGCTGCGGCCAGAGCTGCCTTGCATCCAGAACTCTGCTGTTTAGAGAAGTTTCAAGTGGACTTACGGGCTTCCCCGTTCCTGGTACAACCTGGGGAGTGATGTCAAATGGTGTTGGTAAGGAGCCCTGGAATTCCGGCGGCCCCTTTGCCCCAGCCTCCCTCTCTGGACATACACAAGCCAGGTGATGTACTCTCATGGAAAGAGAAACACGGGCACTTCCAGAAAGGGGGAACATGGCCTCTGTATTCCACAGCCAGGCATTGGGGCAGTCTTGGGGGGAGACCCCAGAGTGTCTACGTGAGTTAGGGGACGAAGACGATAAGTTCAAACACATGTGCGTGTCCAGCGCTGGGTCTTGGCATTGGGTGGCCGGGCCCCGCTCCATGAGCATCAGGGTCTGGCTCAGCACTGGCATTTGCAGGAAGTAGCTGCAGCTCCAGGTCACCTCTCTGGCTCTGAAGGTGCAGGACATTGGACACAGATAGATGCTGTGGGGGTGGAAGATGAGGGGAAGATGGTGGCAATGGAGCCTGGGTGCTGGCTAGGAAAGCCAGCTCTGCCTGTGTGGGATCCTGTTTGACCTTCTTCCAGGGTGCAGTGATGGTCTTTCCCCTCCCCACTTCAGGTAGGGTGTGACAGGTGTCCTTTGGTGGCCCTGGGGTAGAGCCCTATCTCTTCTGGTTCCTCTCGAACCTGCCCACACCTTTGTAAATAGAACCTTTATTTAAAAAGCTCTCGCGCAGTTAGCCTAGTGAGAGCACGCTCTTTGTTTACTGCTGAGGTGCTGACTGATACAAATAGCAGGACCAGTAGAAAATAACCAGTGCAGCAGAATTGCACCTGCGGCAGCAGAGTGTGTGCGCCCGGAGTCTGCGGGAGTGAGAGTTCACGTGGCCTGGGGCCGGCAGGGAGGAATTCTCAAAGGTCACGGGATCTGGGACCTGGGTGGTGGGAACTGAGGCAACTTTGTGAGCCTCCCAGCACAGTGCCCAGCGAATTCACCAGAATTGAACTGGAAAGCTTGGTGATGCCCGGTATTCAGCACTGGCTGCCAGCCACCCCTGCCTGGGTCCCAGTGGGCCACTTGGATTGTTAAGGTGAAGGCTGCCGCTGTGCTGGGACATTTCCCTCTAGGGAGCCCCTGTGCTCTTTGCAGCCTTCCCACAGCCCTTCTCACGTGTTGTCCGAAGCACAGGTACGAGCGTACACATCCTAGCTGCCAGGTGTATTCCGGGTCAAGCGTCCTTGCACGCCTCCCTCCTCCCAGGGCTTAAAACTATGCTTTGCCCAGAGCTAGGTCTAAACAAACATTTATTGACTGAATAAGTGAGTGTATGAATGAATCAATCGAATTCTGTCGGTGTTTGAACATCCGACGCGCTCAACACCCTGAGAGGGGCTGGGGCTGCAGAGGCGGGACCTGCCGTGTTAAGGAGCTCCCAGGCTGGTGGAGCAGGCCACCACAAAAGGACCAGGACCAAGTCTGCTGAAGGGCAGGGACAAGGTGAAGAGAGTCCAGAGGAAAGAGGGACCACTATGCCTGAAAAGTGCATGGCGTGTTTAGGGAAAGACTAGTGTGGACTTGCTGAAGAGTAGGGTGCTTTTTATTTTATTTTATTTTTATTTTATTTATTTATTTATTTATTTATTTTTGCAGTATGCGGGCCTCTCACTGTTGTGGCCTCTCCCATTGCGGAGCACAGGCTCCGGACGCGCAGGCTCAGTGGCCATGGTTCACGGGCCCAGCTGCTCCGCGTCATGTGGGATCCTCCCGGACCGGGGCACGAACCCACATCCCCTGCATTGGCAGGCAGACTCTCAACCACTGCGCCACCAGGGAAGCCCAGAGTAGGGTGCTTTTGGAGAGTGCTGAGAGAGGACACTGAATGGTGGTTGAGGTTGGATTAGGAAGGGCGTGAAGGCTATGGGGAACCAGGAATGATTTTGGAGTAAGGGAGTAACATGACCAGACCTGTGTTTTGGAAAAATACCCCTGGTGGTAGGTGTTTGGGGGGGGCTTGGGAGTTCAGGGGCCATTTGGGATATACTGTAGTAATCCAGGTGACAGATGATGAAAACCTGAGAGAGGGTCATGGTGGTGGGGATGGTGAGGAAAGGATAGAGGTGAGAGACGTATTGGAAGTAAAACTGATAACGTCTCACGGAAGTGAGCAGGGGTGAAGTCCAAGGTGATGGATGTCTGGCTGTCTGACGTGGTTTCTCAGGGAGATAGGGAACCCAGGAGGAGGAGCCAGTTTGGGGAAGGAAATAATTACTTTTTTTGTTGGCTGCACCTCACGGCTTGCGGGACCCTTGTTCCCCGACCAGGGTAGAACCTGTGCCCTGCTGCGGTGGAAGCGTGGAGTCCTAACCACTGGGCGGTCAGGGAATTCCCGGGAAATGATTACTTTCATGTCAGGCAAACTTGAGGTGTCTGCAGGACATTCTCTGACCAGGAGGAACTAGATGAGGGCTGGAGGTGTGTTCTGGGCTCCATCAGCAGCGGGGTGAGCGTTACACCCGAGGGGGGTGTAGGGCGAGGGGACCGGTGGGCTGAAGAGGGAGCCTTCCATATGCCAGCTTTTAAGGGCAGCCATTGTAGTAGGAACCAGAGAATGGGGTTGGCAGGAGGGCTGGGGGTCAGAGAGAGGAGAGCGCAGACGGGGTCCCTGAGGCTCAGAGAAGAGCGAAGGATCGGCCCAGTCCAAGCACACAGGGAGCTTGATCAACGCCCCCTGACTGGAAGCATTGCTTCTCCCCATGGAGTTCTGACCTCTTGGGCAGATGGAGAGAGGTGTTATGTCAGGCCTAGGAGCTGGTGAAGAGTTTAGAAAGTCCTAGATGGACCTCAGAAGGCAGCAGGCGTGATAATCACGAGTCTTCGGATGCTGGGAATCCGGGCTCCTGCCCACGGACGAGGTGGGCACAGGGGACCCTGGGCTGACACCCTTGTGGTCTCTCTGTGATCCTGTCAGGGGTCAGGGTCTTCAGAAACTTCATCTCTGCATCCAGCTGGCTCTTGTGTAAACAGCTCCCGACTCTCCTGAGCTTCTTAGGAAACTCAAGCTGACGATGCTAAAAAGTCTACATTTCAGTGAAAGCGCACTTTGTAGCTTAGGGAAATCAATGCCCGTGTCCCTCCTTGAATCATCATTGGTCAGAGGTGAGCAATCCGGAGAATTCATTCACGCTGACTCCATATTATAGATAGAGGAAGCCAAGGCTGGGAGCAGACAGAAGGAGGACCCCGCTGTGCTGGCTCAGAGCAGTTCTCAGCTGCTCTGGGGTGGTGGTGCTGTGTCCAAGCCCCTCTTCTTTCCAAGAGAAAATGGAAAGAAGTGTCACTTTGCCCTCAGGGGGCAGATGTGCAGAAGAGCCGGGCAGTGTGAGCATGTCACTCTGAGAGGTCCTGGTCTGAGCCCTGAGCTCTGCTGGTTGATGGAGCAGAGGCTAGATGACCCCAAGGAAAAAGTAACTTCCATAGAAGACATCCATGAGTTATCTCTAAAGCAAAAAATCAAACCCCTCACCCTGCTGCTTGCAACCCTCCAGTTGCTTCCTCTGGCCCTTAGATAACCCAAGCTGTGCAGCAAGCCCTACGGGGGCCCTGGCGACCCAGCCCTGTCTCTGCCTCCTTTGGCCTCTTTCCCTCTGTGCCAGCCACTCTGGCCATCTGTTTCTCAACTTCTCAGCTTGCTCCCGGCTCAAGGTCTTTCTATAAACTGTGTCCTCTGGTTGGAATATCCCCCCGCCCCAGGTCAATCTATAGGACCCAGCTAAGATGTCCTCTCCCCTGGGAGTCCTTCCCTGACAGGTCTAACTCAAGCCACCCATTCTTTCCTCCTATCCCTAATTATTTTCCTTCATACTCATGATTATTTCCTTAACAGTTCTTACCACTGTCTATAATTTCCTCAGACATTTATCTGTTTATGTACCTACCATCTGGCTCCCCTCCCTAGGATGTAAGTGCTGGGAAGACGGGGACTATCTTATTCACCATTATGCCCTTGTGCCCGGTACAGAGCCTGGAGCACAGGCGCTCAGCAAAGACATGCTCATTACGGGCGCATATGCCCGACACTGACTGTGTCACGAGCTGGGGTATCACCTAGGACAAGAGTGCTTGTGGTCACCAAGCGCCAAGCAGGAGAGTGTGGCTGACTCTATAGAAGCCTTTGGCTTTAGGAGGTTGGGTGGTTAAAAGCACAAGTTTTGGTCCCTGGTAGATGTGAGCTCAAAATCTCAGTTTGCCTCTTGGGAGGGTCTCCTAATTCTGGATACTTCATTTTCCTCATTTTTAAACTTTCTTTTTTTTTTTTTTCTTTTTGTCACACTGTGTGGCTTGCGGGAATCTTAGTTCTCTGACCAGGGATCGACCCTGCACCCTTGGCAGTGAAAGCATGGAGTCCTAACCACTGGACTGCCAGGGAATTCCTAATATGTATGTATGTGTGTATATATACCACACCTTCTTTATCCATTATCTGTTGATGAGCATGTAGGTTGCTTCCATGTCCTGGCTATTGTAAAATAGTGCTGCTGTGAACATTGGGTTGCATGTATCTTTTCAAATTAGTGTTTTTGTTTTTTCTGGGTTTATACCCAGGAGTCGAATTGCTGAATCATACAATAGTTCTGTTTTTAGTTGTTTGAGGAGGGCTCCATACCGTTTTCCATAGTGGCTGTGTTAATTTACATTCTCATCAACAGTGCACAAGTGTTCCCTTTTCTCCACACCCTCTCCAGCATTTATTCTTTGTACATTTTTTGATGATGGCCATTCTGATAGATGTGAGGTGATATCTCACTGTTGTTTTGACGTGCATTTCTCTGATAATTAGTGATGTTGAGAATGTTTTCACGTGCCTGTTGGCCATCTGTATGTCTTCTTTGGAAAAATTTCTATTCAGGTTTTCTGCCCATTTTTCATTTGGGTTGTTTGGCTTTTTGATATTGAGTTGTATGAGCTGTTCATAGATTTTTGGATATTAATGCCTTGTTGGTCATATCGCCTGCAAATATTTTCTCCTGTTCTGTAGGTTGTCTTTTCATTTTGTCAGTGGTTTCTCTTGCTGTGCAAAAGGTTTTAAGTTTAATTAGGTTTAATTAATTAGGTCCTATTTGTTTATTTTTGCTTTTATTTCTTTTACCTTAGGGGACAGATAAAAAAAAATATTGCTACAATTTATGTCAAAGAGTGTTTTGCCTATGTTCTCTCTCAGGAGTTTTATGGTTTTATGTCTCACATTTAGGTCTTTAATCCATTTTGAGCTTATTTTTGTATATAGTGTGAGGAAATGTTCTAATCTCATTGTTTTACATGTAGCTGTCCAGTTTTCTCAGCACCACTTGTTGAAGAGATTGTCTTTTCCCCTTGTATATTTTTGCCTCCTTTGTCGTAGATTAATTGACCAACAATATTTATCTTTTTGTGACTATTGTAGGAGATGTCAGAATTTCCTCCCTCCTAATGGCTGAATAATATTCTATTATATGTGTATACCGTGATTTATCCAGTCATCTGTTGATGGATGCTTAGCTTGCTTCTACTTTTTGGCTGTTGTCAATGCTGCTATGAACATGGCTGTACAAATATCTCTTCAAGACCCTGCTTTCAGTTCTTTTGGGTGTACGCCCAGAAGTGGGATTGCTGGATCATATGGTAATTCTATTTTTAGCTGTTTGAGGAACCACGGTACTGTTTTCTTCCAGTGGTAGTACCATTTCACGTTCCCACCAATAGTGCCGAAGCGTCCCAATTTCTCTGCATTCTTTCGAACACTTATTTTCTGTTTTGTTTTGATAGTAGCCATCCTAAGGGCATGAAATGGTATGTCGTTGTGGTTTTGATTAGCATTTCCCTAATGATTACTGATGTTGGGACATTTTCCTCATTTTTAGATGGGTGTAACACCGACCTCACAGGGTGGCTAGGAGGATTAAAGGAGAAAAATGTATGGAAAATCCTTGGTGTAAGTGCTCAGTAAAGACTATCAATTATTATTCTTTCTAATTTATCCTAGAGAATGGGCCCAAAGTGCAGGTCCTGAAGAGGCATGTGTGAAGGACCACGTGTGCTGCTTGTATCCCTGTTGGATGCTGGGTCCCCCCGGAAACACTTCCTATCAGCACTGTCCCTCTGGCCAGGGAGGCGAGAGCCTGTAAAGGAGGCAAGGACCTTGAGGGTGGGAAGAGCAGGGCGATAGGCCCAGGTGTCCCAGGGGTCTCCTCATTGCTCCGCGAGCACTGGGCACCACCTGTCCTCTGCCTCAGTTTCTCCCTTTGTCACAAAAGGGGCTACCCTGGGAAGAGGACAGATTACCTATCATGACTGGAAATAGCTCTGAAATCTGTCCCGAAAGCCTCATTTCTGTGTGTGGGACCTGCAGTGGCTGGTGTGTTGGGGCCTCAGGCTCTGTTCGTTCTCACAGATTTTCTGCCCACTCAGGGGACAGGCTCTGATTGCCAGAACCCACAACGAGCACTAAAAGCCCCTTTGAAGTGAGGCACCACTTTTAAGTGCAATCAGCTCAGAGATAACCCTCGACTCCCTGCCCCCAACCCAGGAATGTCTCCTTCCCTCACGCAAGCCCACCCCCGGGAGGATTCCAGCACAGGAATCCTCTGTCTCTGTTTGTGGTAGTTGTGCTGCTTTGTTTTGTGTTTTTCTTCTGTGAAAATGAGAGATGGAGGAGGATAAATATGTTCCTAGTAGGAAAATTGCGCAGGATTACAAAATAGCCCTACAGTTTGGTAAGGAGAGGCTGGCGAAGGGGAGAAACAGGGCTGGAGCAGAAGAGACAGGCCAGCAGGTCAGGACACAACGTGTGGGGTCATTTTTCCCCTAAGACCCGGGGTTAGGGGGGGTGGGGGGCGGGGGATCTGAGGTTACAAGGGCAGGAAGAAAAGGTTTGGAAACCAGCTGGCCTTTGGGAAAGGTAGGGAGTTAGGGAGCAGGTGTGAGAGAGCCTGGTCGCCACCCTCTCACCTTAACACTCTGTTCTGCTCAGTGGTTGGAGGATGCCGTTCCTGAGCCGACCGAGCCTTACCTGGTCGGAGAAGCCAAGTTGGGGAAGTCACTGTGTCGAGGCTCCGGATCACCGTGGCGGCTGGTTGCCCGAGTCCGGGGTGGGGAGTGGGAGACCACGGTGCCGAGACTTCAGAGGCAGACTTATTTCCAGTCCCTCCTCCGTGCCCCCTTGACTGTGTGACTCTCAATGTCTTGGGGCCTTTGTCTCCATTTCTAAGAGATGGAGTGTTGGCAGCCACCTGTTAGGGTGTTATGAGGTCTAACTAAGATCAGCTGAGTCAAGTGTCCGCCATACATCATGGGCTCAGGAAGCATTTCCTTCTTTTTTTTTTTTTTTTTTTTGCGGTATGCGGGCCTCTCACTGTTGTGGCCTCTCCCATTGTGGAGCACAGGCTCCGGACGCGCAGGCTCAGCGGCCATGGCTCACGGGCCCAGCTGCTCCGCGGCATGTGGGATCCTCCCGGACCGGGGCACGAACCCGCGTCCCCTGCATCGGCAGGCGGACTCTCAACCGCTGCGCCACCAGGGAAGGCCCAACATTTCCTTCTTAAGTGGTAGAACCAGGACTGTTGGTGATGGTGCTTGGCTTCCATCTCCAGACACCGACTACCATGATGGGCTCGCCTCTCCAAGCTTATGCATGGGCTCTTTGCCCAAGGGGTCAGAAATGTCTTTACCACTTGTCTCCCCGATAGGTCCACTCTGCTGCCACCTGGCCAGGGTACTTGCTCTCCCAAAGCCAGGTCATCATGCTCACATTTGAGGGCAGTCACCAGGGGGCGCCATCTGGCTGCCAACAGTCTGGGGCTCCCTGGGTAGCTGCTGCGCGGGGAGCTCTGGCCCTGGAAGTGTGTTGGGGAGCCCTGGCTGTGCACCCCAGGCTTGCACGGGGCAAGGAACCAGGGATCCAGACAATCATTAGATGGAGGTCTACCAGCACCGGGCTGATGTCTGCAGTTTGGAGGCTGGGAAGGAGGGACTTGCTCAGCTGATATTTAAACTGGCCTTCAACCCACATAACAGACCGTTAACTCATAAATTCTCTCAAGCATCCCGTGAGCGAACTCCCTTCCACCTCCTCCACAGTGCGCTCTGTGACTTCCGTTTCCCTTTGAAGCTGGCGTGGTGGTCTCTAGAAATTTGGTTTCTGCTGGGTGAGACTGTGGGGTGGGCATGGGGGCTGCTCCTGGCTGCACTGTTTTAGATTTCTAACCCAGCACTCTCTTGGCCCCTGTTTGACTTGGATTCTTTTATTTTTATTTGTTTATTTTTAATTGTGGTTAAACACATAAAATTGACCATTTTAACCATACACTTCAGTAGTAAGCATCTCCACATTGCTGTGCAACAGGTCTCTAGAACATTTTTGTCTTGCAGAACTGAAACTCTGTACCCATTAAACATCAACTTCCCACTGCCCCCTCCTCCCAGCCCCTGGCAACCACCATTCTGCTGTCTGTCTCCGTGAACTTGACTGCTCCAGGGACCTCTTACGAGTAGACTCCGACGGTACTTGTCTTCTTGCGACTGGCGTATTTCACTTCGTATGATGTCGTCAGGTTTCACCCACGTTGCTGTGTGTGACTGGTTGTCCATTTTAAGAGGCTGAATAATATTCTGTCGTATGGATATACCACATTTTGTTTATCCGTTCCTCTGTCACTGGAGTGTTCAGCTCAGATTCTGATTCCGATCTAACTGGCCATTACTGAGTGCCCACCCTGTGCTGTGAGGGCTCTTTTAGCATCTGGGACGCCCATCATTAAGAAATTCTCACTCGCTTTCGGGAACGTCCACTGAAGAGGGACACAAGTAGGGTCTTTGTTCTTTCTTACTTTCCTGACCCTTAAGAACTCTATTGTGTCACCAGAGCAGCCTCTCAAAGGATTCAGCCATGAACCTGTAGTGCTTTGATAAATGTTCCAAAAGATAAAAATAATAAAAAACAAGCAATGAATTTTAAAGCCAAAAAAGGCTTGGAAACTCCAGCTTTGTCTCATTTGGTCCTCGTACCAACCGTGTGAAATTTGTGCCTCGTATTCTTCAGACGGAAATAGAAGTAGTGAGATCAGATCAGGAGGAGGAAGGTTGGGAAGGCGAGAGGGTGGCTGTGAGGCTGGGGCTCGGCTGGGACTAGGGTGACATAAGAGAGGTGCCCGAAGCGAGCACCCACCCAGAGGGAGCACCCCTACGTTTGTGCCCTGGGTGCTTTGCCCATCCCACTCTAGCCCCGGCCCTGGGATGAAGGCCTAGCCTGAGAGAGGCCTCCCCAAGGCCAGGAACAGCCGTCTGCACCCTAAGGTCCGAGAGTCACCCTGAAGGGGCTCACCCTGTGAGGGGCTTGGGTTGGAAGTGGGGAAGCCCCTGGAGGCCGGGCTCCTGGAAAGCCGGGCTTCCTGAGAGAGGCAGAGCCCTGGGACCTGCAGTGTTGCCTGTCAACCCCATTCTCGTCGCAGGTGTTCAGTGTAGATTCCTGCTTCTCAGCATCCCTGCGAGGTGCCACCTGAAGGTCTACAGATGCAGACGAAGAAACCCGTGTCCAGGCAGGGCTTATGCAGATGCCTCGTGCTTCCAAAAGGAGGCTTGGGCCCCTCTGTTGCATTGACAACAGCTTGAAGCCAGGAATTGTGGGTGGAGGTCTCGGCCTCTGTGCTGTGTGGCCAGGGTGCGCTGGGACCTCTGGTGCCTGGGACCTCTGTGCTGAGGCATAAACACACGGGACATGTTTCAACAGCAACACCCATATTTGAAGTTTCAGGTGACCTTCTCGGTCTTCTCTACTTTCGTCCATGATGGGCCCCAGAGAGTTGAGCTCGGCCCTTCGGAGGGTGCAGGCTCTGGAGAAGCAGGCCTGGCCTCTCTTGGCCTCTCTCAGTGGAGCCTCCTCTCCCGCAAATGAGCGGGGGTCCTGCGGGGCAGAGACCCTCCGTCTCCGCATGGAGGGCAGGCTTTCCGGGTGTCAGGAGGTGGGTGGGGGGTAGGTGAGAATATGGGGTGTCAGCTGTGGGAGTTGCAGAGGCCAAAGGACACCCGAGGAGTTTGAGCAGTTGGCCCTCAAGCTCTCTTTCCTGGTTCTGAAATGGCAATAATAATATTGACCACGTAGGAGTGTTGAGACAGAGGAGAAAGCAGGTGAGAAAGCACTTGACAAAGCAGAAAATGTTCTACTGGTGGGAGGTTTCATTTTACCTCTGAGGAATGGGTGGTGGAGAGAAGGAAAATGTTGCTATTTGGGGAGCGGATGGGGGAGAGAAAGGCACAAGACAGGAGTGTTTGGGAAAAGATAATGACGAGAAGTTTGGAATTTGTAGACACTGAGGAGAAAGGGGGAGGAGAAGAGGGTAGAAAAGCTGGAAAAAGTAAGACGCTAGCACCTACCAAAATGGTGTGAGCGGTGGTGTGTGCGTGTGTGCAGTGTGTGGTCAGTGTGTGTGTTATGTAGGTGGTATGTGGTATAGTGTGTGTGTGTGTGTGTGTGTGTGTGTGTGTGTGGCAAGAGGTGTATGCATGTGTGGTGTGTGTAGTATGTGTGTTGCATAGGTGTGTGGTGTGTGTGTGTGCTAAGTGGTTTGTGCATGTGTGGTATGTATGCAGTGTGTGTAGTGTGTGTGTGTTGTATAGGTGTGGTGTGTGTATGTGTACACAGTGTGGTGTATGTGTACTGTGTGTGGTGTGTGTGTAGGTGTGTGTGTGTATGTGTACACAGAGTGTGGTGTATGTGTGCTGTGTGTGGTGTGTGTGTGTGTGTGTGTGTGTACAGAGTGTGGTGTATGTGTGCTGTGTGGTGTGTGTGTGTGTGTAGGTGTGTGGTGTGTGTGTGTGTGTACACAGAGTGTGGTGTGTGTGTGGTGTGTATGTGTGACGTGTGTGGTGTGTCCTTTGGCTTCTTCCCCACCCCTTTCCCTCTGCCTCTGCTCAGGCTGCCCTCCGGGCTGGCGGCTACCCGGCAACCGTGTCAGCTCAGTTGGCCTGGGCCTGCCCCCTGGTGGCTGAGTGTGGTAGGGTGATGGGCTGTGGTTCCGGCACGCTGCCCACTCCCCCCACCCCCCCTCCCTGCCCCGTTCTTGCTCTGCTCTGCCTGCCTCTGTTCTCTGCCTCCTCTCCTTCCTTTTCCCCCGCCTCTGTACCCAAGGCGTCTGGGTTTCTCCCCAGGTTTCCCAAACTTCTCAAGCATAAGTGAGGGTGATAACTCCAAAGTTGCCTGCTTCCCAGCGCCATGTGAGGATGAGACCGATGACGGGCGGTGGGTGCCGTTAAAGGACTTTGTGGATGGAGGGGCCCCGGGTGAATCAGTGTGACACCAGCGTGCGACTCAGCCTTCCCGGTGGCCGTTTGTGGAACAGTCCCTCCAGGACCCCAGTGGAATTTCCATCACTTTGGGCATTGCCTGGGTGACAGGGGTCACGGGGTGCAGACATTTCCATGTGATACCCAGCTGCTTTATTTTTCCTGATAAGGATTTTAAAAACAACGGAATTATTCGAGACTAACAAAATTACCTAGTGCAGATTTACTAGACAATTAAACACCGTGACTAACGGCAGGTGTGCTATACAGGTGTTGTTCTGGTTTTAACTACTGCTCCCTGCTCACTACAGAGCTGTCCTGGTCCTTTGGACACAGCCGGCGGAATGGCTTGGTGTCTGCCCTGCTCAGGTGGTGATTCTTTCACTCATGTGTGCATCTGGTTACTGATGCAACAAGTATTTATTAAGTGCTCAGAACACACTTGGCACCATGCTAGACACAGGGAACAACAAGATAAATAAACACACACCTGCCCCCGAGGGTCTTGACCAGCAAGCCGAGAGGCCACTTGAGGAGAAGTGCTCCGACCAGGCTGTAGCCCTGCTGTGGTCCCCATAGGGTTCTGGCATGGGCGGTGGCATTCAAGATCTGGTAGCTCAGTGATGCAGAGCTGGACCTGCCTCTGGGAGGCTCAGTGTGCCCACGCCATGTGCCAGGCACTGTGACACCAGGACGCAGCCACCACCACACAGATGGTGGGGCCCCCGCCCATGGAATCTCTGTCCTCTGGCACAAAGTAAGTGGGCTGCATGTTTGTGTCAAATAAACGAGGATTTGATGACCTTATCGTAATGTCTTTCTGTCGCCTGCTCCTGCCTGGATTCAGCACAGAGGTCTGGGTCTGCACTGTGTGTTCTCGGAACTGATGGTCAGAGCTCTGTGGACCAGCTGTCCTGGCTTGACTGAATCACAGAAAAAGCTGTTTGTTGACCTTCTGGGCCAAACATCACCAGAAAGAGTCACTTCAGGAAAGAAGGCAACGCTGCATCTATGGCAGCATTTCCAAAAGTATGTTCTAGAAAGATGAATTCAAAATAATTTATAAGGGAATTCCCTGGAGGTCCAGTGGTTAGGACTCTGCGCTTTCACTGCTGAGGGCCTGGGTTCAATCCCTGGTTGGGCATATAAGATCCCACAAGCTGCGCGGCACAGCCAAAGGAAAAAAAAAAGCACACGCGAAAAAATTTATAAATATTAATGTGTAAAGATGAATTTCAAATGCAGAGAGAGAGAGAGAGAGGAGACGTTTGTGATCAACTTTACGTTAATGTGTATTGGTGTAAAAATAATTAAACTGGTGTTTTTTTAAGTAGCTACTCAGATTTTGATAAGATGACTTTCCAGGAGGCGGAGTGATGCTGCGTTCAGCCTTTTCCAGTCATGTTTGGCATCGAGCTCTTTTTGTGAACCAGCTCTTCTCTTCACACTAGAGTTCTGGGGAACATTAGTTTGGGAGAACCCTCTTTACCGGTTTACCCTTCTTCTTCTCCACTTACATCCAATACTAAGGGAACGAATTAGTCAGACCTGAGACCCTGCTGGTATTCTTTTTTTTTTTTTTTTAAGTCTTTATTGAATTTATTACAATATTGCTTCTGTTTTATGTTTTGCTTTTTTGACCCCAGGCATGTGGGATCTTAGCTCCCCTACCAGGGATTGAACCCGCACCCCATGCAGTGGAAGGCGAAGTCTTAACCACTGGACCTCCAGGGAAGTCCCCCTGCTGGTATTCTTAGCAGGAGTGATATCACCCCCGAGGGGATGAAATGGTTCTTGAAGAGGAAAACAAATCTTCCTCTGTGTGTTATGCACAGATAGCCATATAGTACATAAATAGATATACAGTATATCTGTGGTATTAAAATTTCATGGGAGTGATTAGGGGAAAAAAATGACTAAAAAGTCTCCTTAGAAGGGCAGTAATGAAAAAAAGTTTGGGAAATGCTGGCCTGCAGACTGTCAGTCAGTCACACTGGAGTCAGGGGACAGTTTTGCCACTGTGTGACCTGGGGTAAGTTGTCTACCTCTCTGAACCTCAGGTTCGACCCAGAAATAGAGATTCTTACCATCTCATGAGATTGCTGTGAACTCTTAAGAAGATGAGTACAGTGCCTAACACACAGGAAGTGTTTGGCAAACGGAGACTCAAGACAGCCCTTCGGGCCTGAAACTTTGCTATCCAGCCTGGGTGACTGCAGCAGGGTTAGCCCGTATGTCCTCCTGTAGGGTTTCTCTGCCTTTAGGCTGTAGACTGATGCATAAAGATATAGGAAGCTTGCAACAGCCAGTCCTAAGGAAAGGGAAATGGGAAAATGCTATTTTAAAGCTTGTAAGATCAACAAAAAAAGCAGTTTAGCCTGGGGGCACCCCACCAAGTCAGAGCCGGCCGTGGGGGTGGCTGCAGTACCACCTGCTGGGCACTCCAGTGCCCCCCTGGACAGCAGGGCCCCAGAGCCCCAGGATCAGAGCCTTCATCTTGCAGGCGCCCCCTGCTGGACACCGGGGGCTGGGATCGACACCGAGGTGGGTGGGGCAGGCCCAGGCAGGAAGTGTCTGCCGCGCCTAAAAATAGTGTGGGAGAGAACAGGAAACAGAAACTGCAGGCCAACAAGGAAATGCTTTCAGAGTTATCAGGAAACCAGGACTAGCGTCGGGGGCAGCCACACCCTGCAGCAGTACTACAGCTCCCGTGAGGCCTCTCCGTGGAAGGAACTGGATGGGGAAGCTGGAGTTCGGGTGGGGTTGGGAGGGGGCTCCTAACTGGGGAACACTAGCCTCAGTGCTTTGCTTTAGGCTTAATACAGCGTATCTGTGCCCCGTTGATCTTCAGTTGCATGCAGATGCAAGTCTTTATTAGGGTGACCAACAGTCCCAGTGTTTCGGGAACTGAAGGGGGCACGGAACTTTGAGTTTTCAAAGTGGGGAAGTCCTATGCAAACTCACTAGTCGGTCACCCTCTTCTTAACGCAAGATGCTTAAGTCTCTTAAAGCTTTAGAGCCATGGGTGCAAGCCTCCCTGCACAGAGCATCACCTGGGGGAGTTCTTAAAAATCCCCAGGCCTAAGCTGCACTCAGACCAAGTAACTTAATTAGACTCTCAGGGCGGGGCCGAGGCATCTTGGATTTTAAAGCTCTTCCCGCCTCACCCCCGGAAATCCTCAGTGCTCTGTCTGCAGTGGAGGCTGCAAATGCATCACTTAAAGCTAAGTCAGCAGAGGCCTCGGCTTGCGGGATCTTAGACCCTAGACCAGGGATAGAACCCGTGCCCCCTGCAGTGGAAGCATGGAGTCCTAACCACTGGACCACCAGGGAGTTCCCAGAAAAGTGTGTTCTGATCAGTCCAATCAAAATATTTATTCAACACCTTCACACTGGAGGACAGAAGTTACCAAGATGCCTCCAGCAAGGTCCCTCTTCTAAACGCAGTTAACTTCTAATGAGCAAGACGGCCACGGTGTGGGGCAGCTGGTGACAAAAGTCCTCTCTGGGGAAGAAATCTAGGATTGAACTGATGAGAAGTGCACTGGATTGAGCACCAGGATTCCTGGGCTGTTATCACAGCACTCCTAGTAACGAGCAGTGTGTGAGACCCTAAATTACTCTTCTTTCCTCATCCTCACCTGTAAATTCTAAGGCTTATGACCTGACTCCTAAGGCCCCTGGCTCGTCTGAAACTTTGATTCTTTTTCTTATTTTAAGAAATTTACTTATTTTAATTTATTTTTGACTGCATTGAGTTTTCGTTGCTACACGCGGGCTTTCTCTAGTTGAGCCGAGCAGGGGCTACTCTTCATTGTGGTGCACAGGCTTCTCATTGCGGTGGCTCCTCGTTGCGGAGCACAGGCTCTAGGCGCGCGGGCTTCAGTAGTTGTGGCACATGGACTCAGTAGTTGTGACTCACGGGCTCTAGAGTGCAGGCTCAGTAGTTGTGGCGCACGGGCTTAGTTTCTCTGCGGCATGTGGGATCTTCCCGGGCCAGGGCTCAAACCCGTGTCCCCTGCATTGGCAGGCGGATTCTTAACCACTACGCCACCAGGGAAGCCCCCTGAAACTTTGATTTTGAACCTGGCCCTCAAGTCTTGTTGGACTGCAGAGTATGCAGGGCTCCAGGCAAGCACTCCCCCACGTTATGGACAAACTCTTTCTATCCTGTGGCTACAAAGAGAACACATTTGCTTAGGGATAAGAGAATGAAAGTCTTAAGGTGCCATATGGACGGGGAAGATCTCGGGGCACCTGAGTTGACTACAGCATTTGTTGCAGGTGGGAGAGGGAGGGAATAAAGCCTTTCAGAAGTGTACTGGGTTGCTAAGGCTGCCATCACAAAGCATCACGGACTGGGTGGCTTAAACAACAGAAATTTATTTGGAGGCTAGACGCCTGAGATCAAGGTGTATGGGACCATGCTCCCTCTGAAGGCACTGGAGAAGGATCTGTTCCAGGCCTTTCTCCAAGCTTCTGATAATTCCTTGGTTGTGGCGGCCTAGCTCCAGTCTTTACATGGAGTTCTCCCTGTGTTCAAATGTCCCTTTTTATAAAGATGACAGTCATGGGCATCCCTGGTGGCACAGTGGTTAAGAATCCGCCTGCCAATGCGGGGGACATGGGTTCGAGCCATCCGGAGGGCCATCAGGGGGGCCATCCGGAGCTGGGGGTGCGGAGAGCCTGGGCAGCTCCCGGACCAGGAACACGGATGAGTTGGAGTCCCGGTCCCGTGGCTTACGGTCTCTGCAGGAGGTGGCAGGCCAAGGGCCACTGTAGGCTCCCCCAGGCAGTGAGAGCCACTGGCCCCAGGTCTGGGAGCACCAGAGTCCAGCTGGCTTCCACAGCCATTCCTTCCACGCGGAGACACAGCAGGGACCAGAACTGGGAGTGGAGCCTGCAGAGGGAAGTGGTAGGGGAAGCAAGACTGATTGATGCTGAGCCTCCAGAGGGTCTTGTTTATTTCCGGCCCACCAGGGACAGGGGTGCTCCAGAGCTTGGCACCCGGCTGAATCTGCAGACATGGCAAGGGGCCAAGGGAGAGGTGACAGGGGAGGAAGCCAGGCAGGTCCAGCAAAGCAGCCCTGCTGAGACAGGGCAGAGCAGACGGAGCTATCAGGGATGTTTCCTGAAGGGGCTGGAAGCAGTGCTAGAGGTGGAAGGCAGGAGCCCTCCAGCCCCAGCGGAGGGGTGGTGGTGGTCCGCCTGGCCTTCCCCTCTTCCCAGCTCCACCAGCCACATCCTCTCTGCCTCTACTTGATGGTGCCTTTAGCCCAGCCCTTATCTAACCAGGTTGGCCCCTGCTGGCTCCACCCGAACCCGGACAGACACATGCCACACCGTTTGCGAATTTTAATTCTGTTTTCAGGAAGATCAAAATAACACAAAGGGCACTAAGGAGAGACTGGAAAAACTAGATTCAGGTGGCCCTGTGCAACCTTGCGTTTCGTTACATTTGTTCAGTTACGTAAATGATCGCTCAGGAGGTGTTTCCGTGAATGGTGATGCGTGGGAGTCTCGGGTTAGCAGCTTGGTGATAGTGATGATTATTTACGTGTTACATGTCTGCTTTAAAGTTTGGGGGTCTCTTGAGTAATCATTACGCTCATTTGCCTGTTTTTTTAAAATGAATTAATTTATTCATTTATTTAATTTTTGGCTGCAGTGGGTCTTCGCTGCTGCACGCGGGTTTTCTCTAGTTGCTGAGAGTGGGGGCTACTCTTTGTTGCGGTGCACGGGCTTCTCATTGCGGTGGCTTCTCTTGTTGCGGAGCACGGGCTCTAGGCGCGCGGGCTTCAGTAGTTGTGGCACGCGGGCTTCGGTAGTTGTGGCTCACGGGCTCTAGAGCGCAGGCTCAGTAGTTGTGGCGCACGGGCTTAGTTGCTCCGTGGCATGTGGGATCTTCCCGAACTAGGGCTTGAACCCAGGTCCCCTGCATTGGCAGGCGGATTCTTAACCACTGCGCCACCACGGAAGCCCCCTTTTGCCTGTTTTATGTGACTTCAGAGCAACATTTTATAATTTTAAACAATTGTGGAGGCTAGAGTTTTGGAATTTTTGCATTTGGAGAACTTTTTGTTGTGTGTGTGATTCGGTTGAGGCTGAGACCTTACTTGGTTAAGGAGATGCTGGAGAAGCTACTGAATTAGGATCAAGTCCCAGCTCTGTCCCTAATAGTCTGTGACCCTGAGCAAAACACTTCTCTGAGTCTCATTTATCCATCTGTGCAATGAAGAGAACACAGAGCCTGCCTTCCAGGACTAAATGCAGCGGGGTATGTGCTGTAGGAAGTTCTACACAAGTGCAGAGTATTATCCCTGCAGTTACTATTCAATGTAACATTATTTCCATGGGAAAGTCCAGTTTACTTTTTGACAATTGGATCTACAACGTAGTTTCCAGGAATGCATTTGTCTCCAAGTAGTCTTTGGCCAAAAGCAACACAACTTGACCCCGAGATAATATGCACTGTGGCAAAAGGCAGGAACTGCACCGGCAGGTTTTCAAAGAAAAAGAGAAAACTCCCCCCAACTATGATGCTCATCTCGCCCATCTGCAGAGAAGTCCTGGTATTGGGGTTCTCCAGAGAAACAGAAAAAAAAGGATGTGTATGTATGTGTTTATTTATTTATTTATATTAAGGAATTGGCTCACGCAATCGTGGAGGTTTGGCAAGTCCAAAATGTGCAGGTTGGGCCGGCGGGCTGGAGACCCACAGCAGAGCCGATGTTGTAGTTCAAGTCCAAAGGCAGTCGGCTGGCAGAATTCCCTCTTCATAGTGGGAGGGCAGTGTTTTTCTATTAAGGTCTTCAACTGATTGGACAAGACCCACCCACCCTATGGGGGGCAATCTGCTTTCCTCAGAGTCTCTTGATTTACATGTTAGTCTCATCTAGTCATTCCCCTACTCCAAGGGGAGGGGTGGGAGGTGACTGCATCTCACCTCAAGCTTTGCTGAGTGTCCTCTGCACTTTGGGGTGCTTGGTAGACTGGTGACAGCCTCTCACTTGAGAAATCTAAAGGGTGTGAGGGAGGTAGTGATGACCAGTTGCTTTGAAGTTGGAGCAAAGGAGAGGTGGCTTCACTGGGGGCTACCTGCACTCCCGTAGTTTGTTGGTGTGAAGAACATGAGCCCAGTTGGAGCCGCAAGTGCAGGAGAGGTGCATGGGCTCCTCCAAACCTGCCAAGAGGAGAGCCTTGGGGAGAAGGGGGGAAAGAGTCTTCTGCAGATAGAAGCTGGGGCATCTCCAGATGCCCAGAGGCTGAAGAAGGAGCAGGTGACAGCCAGATGAGACGTGTTGGCTGTCACCAGGAGCCCTAGAACTCTAGATCCCTGAACTCCAGGGAGTGTTTGTGAAGGTCACCTTGGAATGTTTCTTGGCTCAGAGACTGTGATGCCCATATAAATTGAGAACTCTCCTGCCCCTGTCTCCTCCTGCTTCCCTTTTCTCGGGCCCGGAGGGGTCAGGAACCAGGGCTGGCGAAGTGAGGGAGGAGGGGCAAAAGTACCAGGGAGGGACGGGGGGGAAGAAGCCAGCCTTGTTCCCCACTGGATGGCTCGACTGTGGCACTGGGGAGAGTGGCTCTGATTCTGTAAACATCCCCCTGCCACCTGCCACCTGCCCACAGTGGTGGAGTGTATTTCCCCACTGGGCTGGTATTGGGCTCGGCCACGTGACTTGCCAGTGGGATGTTAGCAAATGTCACGTGAATAAAGGCTTGCAGTATGCTTGCACTGAGGACTTTCCTCTTGCATTTCTGTCCTCATCAGGAGAACATGGCCCAGGTAGAGTGTACTTCCTAAAGGATGAAAGACGTGGAACAGTCCCAAACAGTGCTCACAGCCTGGAGCAAGCCTGATTGGGATCAGCAAACCGCCCCCTACTTACGAGCTAGAAACAGACGCCTATTTCTGTGTGTCACGGAGCTTTGGCCTGGTTTATTATGTGGCATCATTATGACAGCAGTTGACAAAAGAAGTTACCAAATAAAGTTGAGAACTGTGATGATTACACTAAGGTAGACATTCCCTGTTGACTGGAGGACATTCTTTATTGACTAGAACTGCCTAGAGTTCATTCTGGGGTGGGAGGAGACCATGCCTAACCAACTAAACTTAAAGGAACATTAATAGACAACAATAAAGTTGCTTTCTGATCATACCCATGTGCCCTGCTCGTCCAACTCAGCAGTTACGTATATTTCCATCAACAGTAATATAACAATGCTGTATATGTTTAAAAATTTACACAAATAGCATCACGTATTCTGCAAATTGCCCTTTTCACTTGAGGTTATGCTTTTGAGGTTTATTCGGGCTTTAGTGAAAGGGGCTGAGATTGGTCCTGTCTAGTTGCTATTCCTTCTTTGACCCATCTGGCCCAATCCTCATTTGGGGCTGCAGCGTTTCTCCTCTGCAGATAACTTTTCTCTGCAGTCACCATTTTTTTATTCTTTAAACCTTCACTGGTACCTGGCCCCTGGGGGAGAAGGAAAGGGAAGGGAAGTAACATTTATGAAGTACCTACTGCATGCAGGCACACTGGGTGCTTTATATGCACTATCTCATTTAATCCTCTTAGTACCCCTTTGGGGTTGCTGTTCGTGTTCCTGTTTTATGGATGATAGAAACCTGGGGCTTAGAGAGATGATTCATTTACCAGAGGCCACATGAGCAGAAAGTCTGTCCATCTGTAGAGCCCTTGCTGCTAACCACGGCACTGCATCTGTTCTCATTAGTGGAACAGGTGTCCTTCAGTCCCACATCATTGCCCTTCAAGTCCCCTTTGCAATCCCTAGATCATTTGCATAGGGTGGGACCTATCTCTGGTCCAGTTTCTGGTTCACCTCCTCTCTCGTGTGGGACCACAGTCCTCGTGGAACAAGCCTTACCCTCTTTTTTCCCAGTACTGCATGGCATGTTGAAATGAATGATTAGCGACCTACACGGAAGTGTCACCAAGGGAAGAGGAGCTGCTCCCTTACTCGGGAGCCAGCAGGTCCCGTGGTGCAGACAGAATCTTTTGCAGACCCTGGGGGGGTGGATGATAGGCAAGGCAGGAGAGGAGGAGGGTGCAGAGCAGGATAACAGCTGCTCCTGGTGGCTTCGAGTCATGTTCAGAGCCTAAATTAGCCTCATTCTTTTCCAGATCCTCTGTGGGCTTGCTGCAGGCTGCCTGACTGCCTCATCTCCTGGGTGTTGTTTTGCCCCTTCCTCCCCTTTCCAGCCCTCCCTCTTAGGTTCTTTCACTAGAGCTAGCTTGCTGAGAGGCTAGATTGAGTGGCCTAAATGTGGGCTGAAAGATGGTGGTGGTGGGTGCTCAGATTCCTCTTTCGTCTCTTCTTGTCCCTAGGAAGTTTTACCATTAGAGGTTAGTTCTTTTACTGGAATGCAACTCGAAGTAAAGTCTTATCAGTACACTTTATCAGATTTTCCCCTGAAGACAGCATATTTGAAAAACGCACACAGAATTCTCATATGATTCTACTACAGTGTAGGGTAATTCTTCCCTCCTGCCCATGTCACCCCCTCCTCTCCCCTTAGATGGCTGCACTGATGGAGGAAGAGAGCATCAGGGCTCTGAGTTGAGAGAGGTCAAGGAGGGACTTCACCAGAGGGAGCCAGCAGAAAGGGCAAGTTGGCCATTGGCACAAGACTGCTCTCGGCCAGCTCTGCTGTGGCCTCGGATCTGGAAAGCCCAAGTCTGAGCTTCAGCTCTTTCACAAACTGGGTGCAGAGCCTGGAGAAGGTTACTTCTTTCTGGGCCTGTTTCCTTTCATGGAAAACAAAGGTTGAAGAAGATGATCTCCAAGATCCCTTGTCACGTGGTGAGTCTGTAAGTTTTCTCTGCAGATTCTGCACTGCAGAACAGTTTTCTCAGTCTCGGTGTTTTGCTGGCTCAGCACTGTGGCTCTCTATCCTGAAAACTAATCTGTGTGTGCCCCACAATTCATCTTAAAAACAAGGCAAAACAACAAGCCACAGCTTTTCTTATTAACTCTGCAAACAACAGAGGTAACCTAGGAAGGGACTGCTGATGGGTCATTAGATGGAACCAGGCTTTGCTCCAAAGTGCAGAGTGATGGATGTATTCTGGGGTGCAGCCTTGGTGCACCCTGGTATCTACACGGCACAAACAAGCTTGCAACAATTTGGCTTTTCCCTTGCTTGGCTGGACATTCTCTAGACCCTCTGCAGGTCTTATCCGACTGTGGGCCCTAACAGTCGCCAGGCAGTGTACAGGCACTTCCCATCATTCCGGCATGAGTTTTCTTTGGAATCTTTTCCAAAATAGCTCATTCTCATTTTTCTTTTGTGGTATGTGTTGCCTTTATACTTTTAACTATTTTGTTTATGTCTCATTATTTATTTTTTATTTTTTTTCATACAGCAGGTTCTTATTAGTGATCTATTTTATACATATTAGTGTATACACGTCAATCCCGATTTCCCAATTCATCCCACCACCACCACTCCCCGGCCATATTCCCCACTTGGTGTCCATACGTTTGTTTTCTACATTTGTGTCTCTATTTCTGCCCTGCAAACCAGTTCATCTGTACCATTTTTCTATGTTCCACATATATGCATTAATATATGATATTTGTTTTTCTCTTTCTGACTTATTTCACTGTGTATGACAGTTTCTGGATCCATCCATGTCTCTACAAATGACCCAGTATCGTTCCTTTTTATGGCTGAGTAATATTCCATTGTATATATGTACCACTTCTTCTTTATCCAGTCGTCTGTAGATGGGCATTTAGGTTGCTTCCATGACCTGGCTATTGTAAATAGTGCTGCAATGAACACTGGGGTGCATGTGTCTTTTTTTTTTTTTAACATCTTTATTGGAGTATAATTGCTTTACAATGGTGTGTTAGTTTCTGCTTTATAACGAAGTGAATCAGTTATACATATACATATGTTCCCATATCTCTTCCCTCTTGCGTCTCCCTTCCTCCCACCCTCCCTATCCCACCCCTCCAGGCGGTCACAGAGCACCGAGCTGATCTCCCTGTGCTGTGCGGCTGCTTCCCATTAGCTATCTTACGTTTGGTAGTGTATATATGTCCATGCCTCTCTCTCGCTTTGTCACAGCTCACCCTTCCCCCTCCGCATATCCTCAAGTCCATTCTCTAGTAGGTCTGTGTCTTTATTCCTGTCTTACCCCTAGGTTCTTCATGACATTTTTTTCCCTTAAATTCCATATATATGTGTTAGCATACGGTATTTGTCTTTTTCTTTCTGACTTACTTCACTCTGTATGACAGACTCTAGGTCTGTCCACTTCATACAAATAGCTCAATTTCGTTTCTTTTTATGGCTGAGTAATATTCCATTGTATATATGTGCCACATCTTCTTTATCCATTCATCTGATGATGGACACTTAGGTTGTTTCCATCTCCGGGCTATTGTAAATAGAGCTGCAATGAACATTTTGGTACATGACTCTTTTTTTTTTTTTTTTTTTTTGCATGGGATGGGACTCTCACTGTTGTGGCCCCTCCTGTTGCAGAGCACAGGCTCCGGACACGCAGGCTCAGCAGCCATGGCTCACGGGCCCAGCCGCTCTGCGGCATGTGGGATCCTCCCGGACTGGGGCACGAACCCGTGTCCCCTGCATCGGCAGGCGGACTCTGAACCACTGCGCCACCGGGGAAGCCCTATGTGACTCTTTTTGAATTATGGTTTTCTCAGGGTATATGCCCAGTAGTGGGATTGCTGGGTCATATGGTAGTTCTATTTGTAGTTTTTTAAGGAACCTCCATACTGTTCTCCACAGTGGCTGTATCAATTTACATTCCCACCAGCAGTGCAAGAGGGTTCCCTTTTCTCCACACCCTCTCCAGCATTTATTGTTTCTAGATTTTTTTTTTTAAGATACCTCTAAAATTTTATTGAGGTCATAAAAGAAAAAAAGAATTAGAAACATTTCTTATTATTTCAAGACATTCCATGTTTCTTTTTTTTTTTAACATCTTTATTGGGATATAATTGCTTTACAATGGTGTGTTGGTTTCTGCTTTATAACAAAGTGAATCAGTTATACATATACATATGTTCCCATATCTCTTCCCTCTTGCGTCTCCCTCTCTCCCACCCTCCCTATCCCACCCCTCTAGGTGGTCACAAAGCACCGAGCTGATATCCCTGTGCCATGCGGCTGCTTCCCACTAGCTAGCTACCTTACGTTTGTTAGTGTATATATGTCCATGCCTCTCTCTCACCTTGTCACAGCTCACCCTTCCCCCTCCCCATATCCTCAAGTCCATTCTCTAGTAGGTCTGTGTCTTTATTCCTTTCTTACCCCTAGGTTCTTCATGACATTTTTTTTTTCTTAAGTCCCATATATATGTGTTAGCATACGGTATTTGTCTTTTTCTTTCTGACTTACTTCACTCTGTATGACAGACTCTAGGTCTATCCACCTCATTACAAATAGCTCAATTTCATTTCTTTTTATGGCTGAGTAATATTCCATTGTATATATGTGCCACATCTTCTTTATCCATTCATCCGATGATGGGTACTTAGGTTGTTTCCATCTCCGGGCTATTGTGAATAGAGCTGCAATGAACATTTTGGTACATGACTCTTTTTGAATTTTGTTTTTCTCAGGGTATATGCCCAGTAGTGGGATTGCTGGGTCATATGGTAGTTCTATTTGTAGTTTTTTAAGGAACCTCCATACTGTTCTCCATAGTGGCTGAACCAATTCACATTCCCACCAGCAGTGCAAGAGTGTTCCCTTTTCTCCACACCCTCTCCAGCATTTATTGTTTCTAGATTTTTTGATGATGGCCATTCTGACTGGTGTGAGATGATATCTCATTGTAATTTTGATTTGCATTTCTCTAATGATTAATGATGTTGAGCATTCTTTCATGTGTTTGTTGGCAGTCTGTATATCTTCTTTGGAGAAATGTCTGTTTAGGTCTTGCCCATTTTTGGATTGGGTTCTTTGTTATTAAGCTGCATGAGCTGCTTATAAATTTTGGAGATTAATCCTTTGTCAGTTGCTTCATTTGCAAATATTTTCTCCCATTCTGAGGGTTGTCTTTTGGTCTTGTTTATGGTTTTCTTTGCTGTGCAAAAGCTTTGAAGTTTCATTAGGTCCCATTTGTTTGTTTTTATTTCCACTTCCCTAGGAGGTGGGTCAAAAAGGATCTTGCTGTGATTTATGTCATAGAGTGTTCTGCCTATGTTTTCCGCTAAGAGTTTGATAGTTTCTGGTCTTACATTTAGGTCTTTAATCCATTTTGAGTTTATTTTTGTGTATGGTGTTAGGGAGTGATCTAATCTCATACTTTTACATGTACCTGTCCAGTTTTCCCAGCACCACTTATTGAAGAGGCTGTCCTTTCTCCACTGTACATTCCTGCCTCCTTTATCAAAGATAAGGTGACCATATGTGCGTGGGTTTATCTCTGGGCTTTCTATCCTGTTCCATTGATCTATCTTTCTGTCTTTGTGCCAGTACCATACTGTCTTGATTACTGTAGCTTTGTAGTATAGTCTGAAGTCAGGGAGCCTGATTCCTCCAGCTCCGGTTTTCGTTCTCAAGATTGCTTTGGCTATTCGGGGTCTTTTGTGTTTCCATACAAAACGTGAAAATTTTTTTCTAGTTCTGTAAAAAATGCCAGTGGTAGATTGATAGGGATTGCATTGAATCTGTAGATTGCTCTGGGTAGTAGAGTCATTTTCACAATGTTGATTCTTCCAATGCAAGAACATGGTATATCTCTCCATCTATTTGTATCATCTTTAATTTCTTTCATCAGTGTCTTATAATTTTCTGCATACAGGTCTTTTGTCTCCTTAGGTAGGTTTATTCCTAGGTATTTTATTCTTTTTGTTGCAATTGTAAATGGGAGTGTTTTCTTGATTTCACTTTCAGATTTTGCATCATTAGTGTATAGGAATGCCAGAGATTTCTGCGCATTAATTTTGTATCCTGCTACTTTACCAAATTCATTGATTAGCTCTAGTAGTTTTCTGGTAGCATCTTTAGGATTTTCTATTTATAGTATCATGTCATCTGCAAACAGTGACAGCTTTACTTCTTCTTTTCTGATTTGGATTCCTTTTATTTCCTTTTCTTCTCTGATTGCTGTGGCTAAAACTTCCAAAACTATGTTGAATAAGAGTGGTGAGAGTGGGCAACCTTGTCTTGTTCCTAATCTTAGTGGAAATGCTTTCCGTTTTTCACCATTGAGGACGACGTTGGCTGTGGGTTTGTCATATATGGCCTTTATTATGTTGAGGAAAGTTCCCTCTATGCCTACTTTCTGCAAGGTTTTTATCATAAATGTGTGTTGAATTTTGTCGAAAGCTTTCTCTGCATCTATTGAGATGATCATATGGTTTTTCTCCTTCAGTTTGTTAATATGGTGTATCACGTTGATTGATTTGCGTATATTGAAGAATCCTTGTATTCCTGGAATAAACCCCACTTGATCATGATGTATGATCCGTTTAATGTGCTGTTGGATTCAGTTTGCTATTATTTTGTTGAGGATTTTTGCATCTATGTTCATCAGTGATATTGGCCTATAGTTTTCTTTCTTTGTGACATCCTTGTCTGGTTTTGGTATCAGGGTGATGGTGGCCTCATAGAATGAGTTTGGGAGTGTTCCTCCCTCTGCTATATTTTGGAAGAGTTTGAGAAGGGTAGGTGTTAGCTCTTCTCTAAATGTTTGATAGAATTCGCCTGTGAAGCCATCTGGTCCTGGGCTTTTGTTTGTTGGAATATTTTAAATCACAGTTTCAATTTCAGTGTTTGTGATTGGTCTGTTCATATTTTCTATTTGTTCCTGACTCAGTCTTGGCAGGTTGTGCATTTCTAAGAATTTGTCCATTTCTTCCAGTTTGTCCATTTTATTGGCATAGAGTTGCTTGTAGTAATCTCTCATGACCTTTTGTATTTCTGCAGTGTCAGTTGTTACTTCTCCTTTTTCATTTCTAATTCTATTGATTTGAGTCTTCTCCCTTTTCTTCTGGATGAGTCTGGCTAATGGTTTATCAATTTTGTTTATCTTCTCAAAGAACCAGCTTTTAGTTTTATTGATCTTTGCTATCGTTTCCTTCATTTCTTTTTCATTTATTCCTGATCTGATTTTTATGATTTCTTTCCTTTTTCTAACTTAGGGGTTTTCTTGTTCTTTCTCTAATTGCTTTAGGTGCAAGGTTTGGTGGTTTATTCGTGATGTTTCCTGTTTCTTAAGGTAGGATTGTATTGCTATAAACTTCCCTCTTAGAACTGCTTTTGTTGCATCCCATAGATTTTGGGTCGTCGTGTCTCCATTGTCATTTGTTTCTAGGTATTTTTTTATCTCCTCTTTGATTTCTTCAGTGATCACTTCGTTATTAAGTAGTGTATTGTTTAGCCTCCATGTGTTTGTATTTTTTACAGATCTTTTCCTGTAATTGATATCTAGTCTCATAGCGATGTGGTTGGAAAAGATACTTGATATAATTTCAGTTTTCTTAAATTTACCAAGGCTTGATTTGTGACCCAAGATATGATCTATCCTGGAGAATGTTCCATGAGCACTTGAGAAAAATGTGTATTCTGTTGTTTTTGGATGGAATGTCCTATAAATATCAATTAAGTCCATCTTGTTTAATGTATCATTTAAAGCTTGTGTTCCCTTATTTATTTTCATTTTGGATGATCTGTCCATTGGTGAAAGTGGGGTGTTAAAGTCCCCTACTATGAATGTGTTACTGTCGATTTCCCCTTTTATGGCTGTTAGTATTTGCCTTATGTATTGAGGTGCTCCTATGTTGGGTGCATAAATATTTACAATTGTTATATCTTCTTCTTGGATCGATCCCTTGAACATTATGTAGTGTCCTTCTGTGTCTCTTGTAATAGTCTTTATTTTAAAGTCTGTTTTGTCTGATATGAGAATTGCTACTCCAGCTTTCTTTTGGTTTCCATTTGCATGGAATATGTTTTTCCATCCCCTTACTTTCAGTCTGTATGTGTCTCTAGGTCTGAAGTGGGTCTCTTGTAGACAGCAAATATATGGATCTTCTTTTTGTATCCATTGAGCCAATCTGTGTCTTTTGGTGGGAGCATTTACTCCATTTACATTTAAGGTAATTATCGATATGTATGTTCCTATTCCCATTTTCTTAATTGTTTTGGGTTCGTTATTGTAGGTCTTTTCCTTCTCTTGTGTTCCTTGCCTAGAGAAGTTCCTTTAGCAGTTTTGTAAAGCTGGTTTGGTGGTGCTGAACTCTCTCAGCTTTTGCTTGTCTGTAAAGGTTTTAATATCTCCATCAAATCTGAATGAGATCCTTGCTGGGTAGAGTAATCTTAGTTGCAAGTTTTTCTCCTTCATCACTTTAAATATGTCCTGCCAGTCCCTTCTGGCTTGCAGAGTTTCTGCTGAAAGATCAGCTGTTAACCTTATGGGGATTCCCTTGTGTGTTATTTGTTGTTTTTCCCTTGTTGCTTTTAATATGTTATCTTTGTATTTGATTTTTGACAGTTTGATTAATATGTGTCTTGGCCTGTTTCTCCTTGGATTTATCCTGTATGGGACTCTCTGTGCTTCCTGGACTAGATTAACTATTTCCTTTCCCATATTAGGGAAGTTTTCAACTATAATCTCTTCAAATATTTTCTCAGTCCCTTTCTTTTTTCTCTTCTTCTTCTGGAACCCCTATAATTCGAATGTTGGTGCATTTAATGTTGTCCCAGAGGTCTCTGAGACTGTCCTCAGTTCTTTTCATTCTTTTTTCTTTATTCTGCTCTGCAGTAGTTATTTCCACTCTTTTATCTTCCAGGTCACTTATCCGTTCTTCTGCCTCAGTTATTCTGCTATTGATCCCATCTAGAGTATTTTTAATTTCCTTTATTGTGTTGTTCATCATTGTTTGTTTCATCTTTAGTTTTTCTAGGTCCTTGTTGCATGTTTCTTGCATTTTGTCTATTCTGTTTCCAAGATTTTGGATCATCTTTACTGTCATTATTCTGAATTCTTTTTCAGGTAGACTGCCTATTTCCTCTTCATTTGTTAGGTCTGGTGGGTTTTTATCTTGCTCCTTCATCTGCTGTGTGTTTTTCTGTCTTCTCATTTTGCTTATCTTACTGTGTTTGGGGTCTCCTTTTTGCAGGCTGCAGGTTCATAGTTCCTGTTGTTTTTGGTGTCTGTTCCCAGTGGCTAAAGTTGGTTCAGTGGGTTGTGTAGGCTTCCTGGTGGAGGGGACTAGTGCCTGTGTTCTGGTGGGTGAGGCTGGATCTTGTCTTTCTGGTGCGCAGGTCCACATCTGGTGGTGTGTTTTGGGGTGTCTGTGGCCTTATTATGATTTTAGGCAGCCTCTCTGCTAATGGGTGGGGTTGTGTTCCTGTCTTGCTAGTTGTTTGGCATAGGATGTCCAGCACTGTAGCTTGCTGGTCGTTGAGTGAAGCTGGGTGCTGGTGTTGAGATGGAGACCTCTGGGAGATTTTCGCCGTTTGATATTATGTGGAGCTGGAGTTTCTTGTGGACCAGTGTCCTGAAGTTGGCTCTCCCACCTCAGAGGCATAGCACTGACTCCTGGCTGCAGCACCAAGAGCCTTTCATCCACACGGCTCAGAATAAAAGGGAGAAAAAGTAGAAAGAATGAATTAGTAGAAGTAGAAAGAAAGAAAGAAAGGAGGAAGGAAGGAGGGAAGGAAGGAAAAAAGAAAGAAGATAAAGTAAAATAAAATAAAGTAAGATAAAATATAATAAAGTTATTAAAATAAAAAAAATTAAGAGAGAAAAAAGGAAAAAAAATTAAAAAAACGGATGGATAGAACCCTAGGACCAACGGTGGAAGCAAAGCTATACAGAAAATCTCCCACAGAAGCATACACATACACACTCACAAAAAGGAAAACGGGAAAAAAATCATAAATCTTCCTCTCAAAGCCCACCTCCTTAATTTGGGATGATTCGTTTTCTATTCATGTATTCCACAGATGCAGTACATCAAATTGATTGTGGAGCTTTAATCCGCTGCTCCTGAGGCTGCTGGGAGAAATTTCTCTTTCTCTTCTTTGTTCTCACAGCTCCCAGGTGTTCAGCTTTGGATTTGGCCCCGCCTCTGCGTGTAGGTCGCCGGCGGGCGTCTGTTCTTCGCTCAGACAGGACGGGGTTAAAGGAGCCGCTGATTCGGGCGCTCTGGCTCACTCAGGACGTGGGGAGGGAGGGGCACGTAGTGCGGGGCGTGCCTGCGCGGCAGAGGCCGGCGTGAGGCGCGCCGTGCGTTCTCCCGGGGAAGTTGTCTCTGGATCCCGGGACCCTGGCAGTGGCGCGCTGCACAGCCTCCCCGGGTGGATAGTGACCTGTGCTCGCACACAGGCTTCTTGGTGGCGGCAGCAGCAGCCTTAGCGTCTCATCCCCGTATCTGGAGTCTGCGCTTTTAGCCGCGGCTTGCGCCCGTCTCTGGAGCTCCTTTAAGCAGCGCTCTTAATCCGCTTTCCTCGCGCACCAGGAAACAAAGAGGGAAGAAAGTCTCTTGCCTCTTCGGCAGCTCCGGACTTTTCCCGGACTCCCTCCCGGCTAGCTGTGGCGCACTAGCCTCTTCAGGCTGTGTTCATGCCGCCAACCCCAGTCCTCTCCCTGCGCTCCGACCGAAGCCCGAGCCTCAACTCCAGGCCCCGCCCGCCCTGGCCGGGGAGCAGACAAGCCTCTCGGGCTGGTGAGTGCCGGTCGGCCCTGATCCTCTGTGCGGGAATCTCTCCGCTTTTCCCTCTGCACCCCTGTTGCTGTGCTCTCCTCCGCGGCTCTGAAGCTTCCCCCCTCCGCCACCCGCAGTCTCCGCCTGCGAAGGGGCTTCCTAGTGTGTGGAAATCTTTCCTCCTTCACGGCTCCCTCCCACTGGTGAAGGTCCCGTCCCTATCCTTTTGTCTCTGTTTATTCTTTTTTCTTTTGCCCTACCCAGGTACGTGGGGGGGTTTCTTGACTTTTGGGAGGTCTGAGGTCTTCTGCCAGCGTTCAGTAGGTGTTCTGTAGGAGTTGTTCCACGTGTAGATGCATTTCTGGTGTATCTGTGGGGAGGAAGGTGATCTCCGCGTCTTAAGCTTCCGCCATCTTCAGGATGTCTGTTCTATAGTCTCTCATTATTTTAAATATTCTGATTTTGTCAATTTTTCCTTTATCTGAAAAAATTTTTTTTTCTAGTATTCTTGTTTGTTTTGTCTGCTGGTTCTTGCTGGAGGTGACTGTTTCCTTATAATTTGGAATTGTAATTTTTGGATTGTGAGCTCTCATCTTCAGGGGGCTTGATCTGTGGGTTAAGTACCCGTTCCTTTCGGAAAGGTTTGCATTTGCTTCTTCTGGGCTTCCTGGGTTATCTCTTGTCATGGATCCATTTCATGTTAATTTCTCTTCTTGGAGGGTCCCAGATCCATAGTGTAATTTCAGATCCCAAACCCTTGTGAGTCATAGCCCTGGTGCCTAGAATTCTCAGCAGAGACTTCTTTATTCTAATAAAGTAGGAAGGAACAGATAAGTTTCCTTGCAGTCTCCCTGTACTAGTGAATGAATTTTTCTCATCCACCCCTTTATTGAGGTTGCATCTCTTTGAGAGTTGTGGCTTTATGTAGGGATTTTAGTTCCAAATTTCCACCTTGTACCAGATAAGTCTCATTTCCTGTGCTTGAATAGATGATGGTCCTGGTTACTGGTCTTGCTGGAATGTGAATCTCCTAGGCCCTCCTGTCTACCGAATAGGAGTTATGCTTCTTGAATAAGAGAGAAGGGAAGAGAGGGCCAGGTTGGTTGTTTTAATGTGTTAGTAGCCTTTTTGGAACAGGTGAATATCATCTACTCCAGTGGTGCCAGATTGGTTGTTTTAATGTGTTTGTAGCCTTTTTGGAACAGGTGAATATCATTTACTCCAGTGGTGCCAGATTGGTTGTTTTAATGTGTTAGTAGCCTTTTTGGAACAGGTGAATATCATCTACTCCAGTGGCCTTTACCCTCTTTTACTTAAAAGAATTTTGAAAACCAGTGTGCCCTGTAGCACATTTTTAAGTTCCCATATGAATAATTTCAAATTAAGTTGAAATAATTGCAAAAGATATAACCTCCAGTGTATTTGAAATATTTTCATTTAAAAAAACAGTTATATCACTTTTTAAAATGTTAGTGGCTTGATACCTACCATCATTTATTCAAAATGCACATACAACTTTTTTTTTTTTGGGCTGCACCATGTAACTTGTGGGATTTTAGTTCCTCGAGCGGGGATTGAACCCAGGCCCTCGGCAGTGAGAGCTCGGAGTCCTAACCACTGGACTGCCAGGGAATTCCCCTACAACTTTTTTTTAAACGTTTGAGACTTTACATCATTTTCTCTTTGAACTCATTTAAAATAATTTTATGATGTAATGTTTTGCCTTTAAAAGTATTTTAAATTGTCTTATACTTCTCAGCAACACAAAGCAACATAAAGTTACATTTTATTACTTGTGATCGTAACTCCTTAAGCGTTGAACACATTTCTCTGGATTGAGTTATTTTTGCAATTATTATGAATAGGCTATGGCTCAAAATAACAAATACATTACAAAATTTGATAAATACTTAAATAATGGAAATATTTCATGAGGTGGACTTGACGGTCAAGTCTCTCTGGGCAAATACTACTGTGGCTTAAATGAGACAGGAGTCAGTATATTTCACTCATATTTTAATTAAACATTTTATTTATTTTATTTTTGATTCTTGGCTGCATTGTTGCTGCGCATGGGCTTTCTCTAGTTGCGGCTATTCTTCGTTGCGGTGTGTGGGCTTCTCACTGCGGTGGCTTCTCTTGTTGTGGAGCAAGGTCTCTAGGTGTGTGGGCTTAAGTAGTTGTGGCACATGGGCTCTGTAGTTGTGGCTCGTGGGCTCTAGAGCGCAGGCTCAGTAGTTGTCGCGCATGGGCTTAGTTGCTCCGTGGCATGTGGGATCTTCCCGGACCAGGGCTCGAACCCATGTCCCCTGCATTGGCAGGTGGATTCTTAATCACTGAACCAGCAGGGAAGCCCCACTCTTATTTTGATTTTTATTGATATAAGCACTGAACAACTTTGCTCACATAAATAAGAGGATTTGGAAAAGAAGGAATTTTGTTCTACCTGTTATTCAGTTCTTTAATTTTCTTTTAATTTTTTAAGCCCCAAATCACATGGTCACATGGTGATCTAGCATCAAAATTTTTTTTTCACAACCTATTAGGCAACAGTTTGATTAGGTTCCCTTCGGATTTTCTAGCAAGCAAAGAACTGAAAAACCATGACTTGCAAAAAGTGAATGGAGTCACTTATTTTCTCACCACGTAAACAAATGTTGGAAACTTGCTCTTTGGTCTGGCGCCCCAGAGATTTTCACACCTGGAATCAAGCGGCACATTGAGATTCTGGGTGGGTGGGAGGTGTGCCTTTCTTTCGTAAAGTCGGAGAACAGAAATTGAGTGGGAGGCTTCTGCGGCAGGTGTTTTCAGGTAGATCAGCTTTAGTGGGGAGGGCTTTTGGAAGTTGAGGATCTGGAATGGAAAATGGTTCCCCTTGAGACTGCCAGGCCTGAGCACCCCCTGGAGAGTTTTCCAGACCCTCAGTCATTTGTTTGAAGGAAGTCTTCCTGGAAGAAGAGGGCTTTGCAGCTGGATTGTAAGCTCCGTGAATAGGGACCACATCTGTGTCTGGGTGGTGCTCAGCAAGTTCAAGGTGGATGATAATAAGCTAACATTTATTGTGTGTTTACCATCACATTGACACCTGCCTTAGCTCAGTCAGTCCACACGTAAGTCCATGAGGAGTTTGTTCTCACTGATTCCATCTCACACGTGAGGTGCTGAAGACCAGACGGGCAAAGAACATTTTAAAGGTGCCTGAGTGGTACATAGTAGAACTGGGGCCTGAATCCCAAAGAGTCTGTCTAACATCAAAGCAGCAAAGTGAGGCCTCAGGGTGGCCCTCTGACTCCCCTTCCCTTCTCTTCAGTCAGGGAGAGAAGAGAAGAGATTGCTTCTTGGATAATTAAAAATAATAGAACGGTAGTGTTGGAAATGGCTTTTTAAATGAGCAACCTGCTATGGGGTGAGTTAGCTTTTCTCAGTCCTGGTACCTTATGTGTAAAACAGGGATGTGATGTTGATGATGATGGTGATGGGGATGATGATGGTGGTAGCAATACCTACTGCATAAGGGAGCAGTTATCTCATAGCCAGTGCCTGCCACTGCTGGACACTTAGCTCTTTCTTAGTTTAGGCAAACATCTGTCTTCCATCCCCTCATCTACAAAACACTTTTCTAATAACAAGCTTTCAGCTGTTTGATGTTTAAATACCTATTCCCTTTATTGTCTCTTCTCCAGGATAAATCTCATGAGTCCTTTGTCTAAATGGAAGTTATAATTTTTTTTCCCCCCCAGATGCGCAGGCTCAGCGGCCATGGCTCATGGGCCCAGCCGCTCCGCGGCATGTGGGATCCTCCCGGACCGGGGTACGAACCCGCGTCCCCTGCATCGGCATGCGGACTCTCAACCACTGCGCCACCAGGGAAGCCCGTAAGTTATAATTTTAATACTCCTTATTTTCCTGGTCACTCTCCTCTGGATATATTCTCATTTGTCAAAATGACTTTAAAAATATGGTATCCAGATTGTATCGCCGTATTCCAGATGTGGTTTGACTGGGGCAGAATGCTGTGAAATTGCTCTTTCCCTGGATCTTTAGATGTCATCTAAACACTTAATGGTTCTTCCTAAGCGTCCTCACTGTTGACTCGGTAAACTTCTGTGAAGTCACCATCCACAGATTATGATGCAAGTCGGCTGCAAACCCCATCTCCCATCCCGTGTTACAGTTTTGCAGGGGACAGCTTGTAACCTTGAACATGGGACTTTACATTTACCTCTGTGAAATTTCATTTTGTTGCCCACAGTCCATATTCTAGCTTGTCCAAGTGGTTTTGAATCCTGATTCCGTTCATTAAGGAGGAGAGCACAACGCATGACGGTGTAAGGTGAACAGGGCGGCTTAGGAGAAAGAGCAGGGAGTGAATGGTGTTGCAGACATCCAAGCCAATTGGGTCATCACTATTTTAGGTTCTTTCTCTTTGATAGCGTCCCTTCTATTATTTAGAGATAGGTGAAGGATATGTTTCTCCACCCCCCTACTAAATGCACTCTTGTAAGTTCCGTGATGTCCCAGCTCCCTGTCCCTTGGCATTCTTCTCTGCACTTTGCATACTCGGGGTAGATGAAGTGATGCTTGAGCAGAGGATTCAGCTAACTATCTAATTGCAACCAGGTGACAAACCTCTGCAAACACTGGTGGAATCCTAAGGCCTGGGAGCTACTCCGAAAGGCGTGGGCTACCGGGTTCGGTGGGTTTTTTCCGCTCCGTTCACACATGGGTGAGAATGCCTGTGAAATCTTTTCGCCAGTCCATGGATCTTGAACAGCATTCAGTTCAGCAACAAAAATATTTTCTAACATCCATTCTACTAATTAACAGAAGTGGTTAGTGTGGATCAGAGATTAAGTTGGCTGGAATGCTTGTCAGTAGCTGCCTGTTGGGTGTGGGATTTTCATGAGAGTGTTCCAAATGCTAACTGCCTGTGCCTGGACTGTGTATCCCCGTTAAGGAACTTGAGAGGTTAAATAACCTCCTCTGGGCTATCCATGGATAACAATGCTATATGTGACTATGGGGGTTAATTTTATGTGCCAGCTGGACTGGGCCACAGGGTGCCCAGATATTTGGTTGAACAATGTGTCTGGGTGTGTCCATGAGGGTGTTTCTGGATGAGGTTGAATATTTAATTAGTAGCCTGAGTGAAGCAGATTGCCCTCCATAAGGTGGGTGGGCCTCATCCAATCTGTTGTGGATCTGAGTAGAACAAAAAGGCTGACAGAAAGAGGGAACTTCTGCCTATTTGAACTGAGACAGTGATTTTTTTCCTGCCTTCAGACCAGAACAGAAAAATTGGCTCTTCTTGGGTCTTGAGGCTGCTGGCTTTTGACTGGAACTTATCCCATAGGATCTGCTGGGTCTCCAGTTTGCCTGCAGATCTTGGGATTTCTTAGCCCCCATAGTCGTGTGGGCCTATTCCTTGTAATAAATCTCTCTCTCTCTCTCTCTCTCTTTCTATGTATGTATATATCTCCTATTGGTTCTGGTTCTCTGGAGAACCCTAATACAGGTACGTATGTACTGCCATCTGTGCAGAAGTATTGTGAAGTAAGTTATAACAAGGTAGCAGATTGGGAGATGGGTGCTAGATTTTCTTCCCCACTGTTGCTGCCAACTGGTTCTGCATGCCACAGAGTGGTCCTGTGAGTATCACCATGGTCACACAGAGAGGTCCCGTCTAGGCACCCATCTGTTATGCAACAGGACTGGTACACATCCCACGATGTCACGTGGCGTGACTTCTCTGCGGGTGGTGGGGGGAAAGGGAGCCTGCAGAGCAGAGTTGGCATTACCCTCCCGTCATCCCTCCAAAGAGCCATGCCAGGGCAGGGCTTTGCTGGACGCACAGCGTGGGTTTGCATTCCAATGGCAGGGGTCTGCCTCATTTTGGGGGCAAGTGTGAGAGTGACTTGATACCAGGGAAGGGAGCCCTCACTCCCTGGCACAGGGCGTCTGGGTTCCAGCTCCAGCTGTTGCTGAGAGTTTTCAGCTGCTCAGACCCTGGAGATCTGGGGCCCCTCGGGAGTGGCAGCTCCTCTGCAGAGGGTGAGAGTAGAGAGGGAGGATACCCACCATTCCAATGAGAAGTGGGCTTGAGTGCAGCAGTTTGCACTGGGAGAAGTTAGGGAGGGGCTTTTCCAGCTGCCTTGGTGCCCAGGAAACCCAGAGTGGGGCCTTGGGGTCAATGTACGACAGTCCTGCCCCTTGCATCACATTTTGTGACTGTGATGGTTGTGCCCCTTCCTGGGTCTCAGCCTTCTCATCTTTTGGAGTGATGAGATTGCTTTTTGGTCTCTCTCAGGTTCTGCATTCTAAATGGGGACAGAGGCCTACCTCCCTCTAGTACACAGACTCTTGATATACAAATGGTGTATGTCAAATATATAAACTCCCGTGGTTCAAAATATTGAATAATTTTCCTTCACATTTTCTTGCACAAATGAGTAACAGTTGAATTTTAATATTTTGCTAATAATGATGCTAGGTGATTGGAATGTGGAAAGAGATTTTAAGAAATGCTCAGAAAAGACAGATAAAGGCTTCATATTGCGGAGTGACTCAGTGAGCATTTGTAGGACAATGATGTTTCTGTCATTTTCTCATGCTCATTAAAAATGGCATGTGGAGATTCTGGGTCCATAGAGTTCTGTCTTTTCTCCCTAAAAGCGTCACATTTGTTTTAATTCTCAGCGTGACTGATTTTGGAGACAGGCAGCCCTTCTCAAAAGTGCAGATCATCTTGACTTCAAAACAGTGATAGATTCAGTCTTCACATTTTCGTGACCAAATGGAGAACAGGATCGCGGAAACCGTTTTGCCCACTGGCTCACACTGGCAGGGCCGGAGCAAGGCTGCAGGAGGTAAATGGATGCAGCGTATCGACCTGGTTACCGTGCAGCTGAATAATTATGATGGCATCATTTTTCTGCATTCGGTCAAAACTGCACACAGAGCAATCTGACGGTGCCCATTGGTCTAGACCATTTTTCTTCATAAAAGCCACTGCATTTGTCTCCTTTTACATGCAGCTCATCTCAGAGGCAGATAACTTACTTCTGAGGTACAGATGTGCCCCTTTTCAAAATCCTCCGGAAGTCTCTCCTCAACTTTTCCTTTCCTGCACCTAGCAAAGTGTCCTGAGTATAACAGGCGGTCAGTAAATCTCTGTTGTGGCTGATGAGGACAGGAGTGAAATTGAGGAAGCCTTTCATGGGTTTATAATGGCGACGCCGTGCAGTAGATTGGTGCGAGGGGTTGCCAGAAACATCCGATGATTACCGCTACAGCCCCATCTCCCTCGGTAAGCCTTTGATTGAAAGGCGATACAGGTATCATTTTGCTGCATTAGGAGGAAAAGGTATATGGAGATTTGATGTGTGTGGTGTTTCATAACTTTCTCTCCATCAAACAGTGACATTTGTCTTCTTTCATCTAAGGCTGAATCATTTGTGAAATGGAGACCTAAATTTTAAGGCGCAGAACATTTCAGGTTAACCATCCTTGAGAAAGCTTGCTTCATGTTGTTTTCTGCCCAGATGGGGAGTAAGAATATAGAAACCGGTTACCTCCTGACAGTGGCACTTCTGAGTCAGAGCACGGGGAGGGGCGGCTGCAGGAGGCTGCCTGACATCGCTGGTTTGTTTTGCTTTTGATTCATTTAACAGCTGCAACCCAGACAGTGGAACCTGCGTGGGGCGATGGTAGGGGGGAGCCAGAGGGTGGTTTGGGGGAGCAAGGATAAAGGAAAATCCTGCACAGTGACATTTCCTGGAGACCCATCCTATGCCAGACACTATACCAGGCAGTGGGAATCCAAAGATGAATATGGTCTCTGTCCCCAAGGAGCTCCTGGTTAAATGAGGGAAATGGACCAGGAAGCAAATGCTTCCAGCACAGAGAGGTCCATGGTGACACAGAAGGGCATCTGGGGCCAAGTCAGCTCTTATCTGAGGTCAGAGCCTTTGGTGGGTGAGGAGACCAGACTGGCAGGCAGATGGAAGAGATGAGATCCAGGCAGGGAGACCTGGGGAGAAGGGGTCACGGTGCGGGCGAAGCCCACCCGTATCAGAGCCCCGTGGAAGGAGCTGGACGCTAAGCCAGACGATCCCTGAGTGCTGGGGTCAGAAAGGAGGGATCCTCATCTGCAGGAGGAGGAAAGGGGAATAGGAATGCGGGAACAGAGAGAGAGGCTCCCTCCCGCCAGCAGTCTGGCCCTGGTGTAGGGCCCAGACACAGCATCCTGTGGGAAAAGGGCAAAGACTGGGGAGGTGATGGGAGGAAAGGCGATTTTTGCGTTTGGGTTGCGCAGGGATGTGGTCGCACTGCTGCAGGCTTTCCAGCAGAGGGCAGGAGAGGCCCATGCATGAGGCTGGGACAGCACGGGCTGCAGGGGCTGGGAGGTCAGGAAGATGGGGAGAAAGGATGGGGAGGAAAAGCTAGGCCCAAGTCTTCTTTCCAAGAAAGACTCGCTAGGCGGACATTTCCCAGCCCCTGGCTTCTACAGAGCTGGGTGGAAATTGTGACACGGGGTGGCCCGTGCAGAGGGTTCATTTAGAAGGTGACTCCAGGCAGCACCTGCGAGGACCTGGCTCTGGCCTCCTCGCCTGTCTGCTCTGCTCCTAGCCCGCGGTTCAGAAGCGGGGATGACTTGTCCCCCTCCTTGGCCTGTGTTGCTCCTGCGTCAGGACATCTGGTTTGTGAGAGAGGCTCGTGTGGGTGGACATCCCGCATCCTCAGTTCCACACCTCCGGACCTCGGTGGGGGGGGGGGGTCGTGTCTCTGTCACGGCATCAATCAAACCCTTCCCCATCCCTGGAAACCACGGAAGGACCCTGTCCTGCCATCCAGTTGTGGGCAGTCAAGTGGGAGAGCTTTGAGCCGAAGTCTTGGGGTCAGGCTCTGGCTGGGACCTCCCCTCATCTCTCTGAGACTCAGTTTTCGCTTCCGAGAAGCAGGGATTAGAAAACCAGCTCTTACCCAGCGCTGTTAGGAATCTGAAATGAGATAATTGCATAAACACTTTTCTGAACAGTTAAGTGGTACAGAAATGTGATTTTATGTCATTGATCATCTGTTTCAGGCATGAAAGTTCTGTGAGGACAGGGACGGGGTCTTATCCATCCCTCTGCCTCTGTGGGGCTGAGCACTGTTTTTGTGGATGGAAGCCGATCCCTGAGGAAGGGGTGGGCAGTGAGTGCCGTCCTGGTCAGCACCGGCTCCTTATAGGACAGGGTGCAGTGGGGCAGTGGATGAGGCCAAGAGGCTGCTGCCCAGGCCCGACCTGTTCTGAGATGGTGGATGTTCTGAGGACAGAGGATAAAAATTCCAGAGTCCCCGTGGAGGTGACGCCTCCCACAGGAAGCTTTCCTAGAGCAGATTGGGTGCATTTGTAATGCCACGTGGCCCGGGGTGGCAGGGAGGGGTCAGGGATGGCAGAAGTAGGCCAGGCAGGCAGTCGAGGGCTGGAAACGAGCCCCAGTGCCGCTGGTGCTGGGAGCTGGGCTGCCTTTTCTTCTCTGACCGTTCCCCTTTCTAGCTGGCGAGAGCTTTTGATCGCAGCCCCTTGGGTGCACAGGAGAGACCGCTCCATAGCTCACAAGCGTCCTGGATTCCTTAACCTGTCTTCCTTCTTTCTGCAGAGCAGACGTGTGTGGGGGGCGTTCACAGGCTCCGACAAGTCCCATTTCCTTACTAATAAATATTCCTCCTTTCGTCTCTGAGCTAAAAGAAAAAGTCCAGAGGAAGAACAAGTTACCCATTTGTCACCGGCTCCTCCATCCAGACCAGGGGACACATTTTGCTGTTGCTTGTGGCCAACTCGGGGAAACAAGGATGAGGGATGTGCTTGTTTCTTTCCAATTGGTTTAATCCTGCTTGGAAGGGCCAGCCCTGCCCTTGACCCTGGCCTGGTCGCAGCTGGGAGAGTTGCAGGAGGAGGGGGAGGGCAGTGCGGGGCAGCGGCTCAGGCAGGGGCCATAGGAGATCAGACAAAAGCAGGGAGGAAGGGGGAGAGGGGATAGAAGGTTGGGGACACTGACCAGGGGATGCTCTGCCCCCCAGGGGAGGAGAGGAAGAAGGTTCCCAAACCAAAGAGGGTACGGGCCTGCGGAGAGCCCAGAGCTCTGGCTACCTTTACCTAAGGAGCTTGGCACCTCCTTGGTGACGGCCGTGCTAGTCATTTGTTAACAGGAGCATCTTGTCCAGCAAGCAGACTGTCGGCGCTCCGGCCTTGCAGCCACTAGCCCGGCGTGTCTGCATCCTGCGGGCTGTCTACCCGCTACGCTGGGGGGCATCTCCAGGCTCTAAGATGCTTCTGTTTTCTCTGGTATTTGCTCATCCCTGATTAATGTACTTTGCAGCCTCTTACAGAGAGCACAGACCGTGGCCAGATCACGAGCCCGGTCTTGGTGGTGCCGGCGCATGTGTCTGTCACGATGAGCTCTCGTGATGGCAGATGTTCTGGGACCTGTCGCAGGGACCCAGAAACAGTTGTTTGATATTATCTGTCAGAGTCCTGGGCAAGGAAGGCAGACCCCGTGTTGGGGGTCTCAGTTCCCACCTGGCTGTGTGATACGGGTGAGGGTCGCAGCTCCCTGGGCCTCGTCCTTTCTCATCTGCGAAGTGGCAGGAAGCCCGTCGCTGCCCTGTCACGCCCTTCAGGTTTGGATTCGAGGTGACGTTTAGTGTATGTGAGTCTCTCTGTGTCCCGTGAAGGAGGGTGTCAGTGGAGCTGCTGTGATGGTTATTCTTTGGGGGAGATTGGCGAGCTCTCTCTCTCTGCTCTCCATCTCCCTGTCCCCCTCTCATTTCTGTGCTGCCTGTTCCCGCCCGCCCTGCAAGCTGGCCCCGCGCACTCCCCGGACGCGGCCAGTCCCACGGCCCCGGTGGGAGCCACCCACCCAGTGGGCTCCGTGGTGTGGCGCCCAGTGGAGGAAGGGAGGACGCCCTTCCGGCCTGTGCTGTCTTCTTTGACATCAGTCTGGAATGTTCTGGAAGCTGCCAGCAGGGGGCAGTAGCACCCCGCACCTTGACCCCTCACCTGTGCTTCCCCACTGGGGCCAGAAGCCCGCCTCAGTGAGCGGTGTGTGCGGCAGGCAGGTCAGGAGTGAACCCCTGACCTGGGCCGTGTGCGATGGGTGTGGCAGGCCCACCTCGAGAGCCAGACGTGGCACCAGGTGCTGACTTCCTTGGGGAGCAGGAGCTTCGGGGGGTGCTGTCCTGGGTGATGCTGACCAGCGGTGAGGCCCCCAGCGCCGTCCTCAGCGGCTGCTTGTGTCCACCGAGCGCCCTGTCCTGAGGGAGGGGCCACAGGGTTGGCTCCGTTGAGCACAGAGGATGGGCTGGGAGCAGGCAGGTGGGTCACTTGGTGGCCTGGGCCCCTGCCCCCTGCCCAGACCTCTGCCCTCAGCCGCCACTGCGAGCCGGCCCCGCCTACCCACCGCCCCCTGCCCCAGACGCGGCCAGTCCCATGGCCCCTCCACTCCAGACATGAGCCCCGGCCCCTCCTGGCCCAGCTCCTGGGGGCCCGGTTCCTGCACTCAGCCACCTCCTCTCCTCTGCATTCCTGGCACCGCTGCATTGAGGTGGAAGGTGGTTACCAGTTTCCTTTCCCAGCAGTTATCCCCCTCTCCCAACATTTGGATGACGTCGCAGGATGCTTACTGACCACAGGGGACTTGTTCCAGGGTTTCTAGGGACTCCTGGCCTCTGAGGAAAGAAGAATAACACAGATCTTGTGTATCTGTTGTGTTTTGCCCATAGGGAGTTTTTGAGGGCTGGGGGGTGGTGGGCTTTAAGGCAGGTAGTGTCAGTGTTTGCCATTGTTATTGTTCCCTCCTCCATCTGAAACAAGAGCCAGTCACGTCCTGAATCTTGGCAATCACTTGGCTTCCCATGGGTGATGGGGGGGATCTCTCTCACAGGGCCCATCTCCCCAGAAAGCAGGAATCACACACTGTCTACTTACACCTGAGAAATACTCGGTGCTGTGGAGTATTCTGATATGAGGGTGTCACGGTGTCTTGTTTTCTCCACTCCTATGTTTTCCAGTGTTGCTGTTATTAAATTATTCATTCGGTAACATTTATTCACTCACTCACTGGTTTATTGGTATCTATTGAGCACCTACTATGCACCAAGTGCTTTTTTTTTTTTTAAAGTTAGGGAGGGGAATTGAGATCCCATTTCAGGCCCCGTGAATAGTCTCACCCTGCCCTCTTCTAATGAAACACAGCTGTGGCTCCAGATGTGGGGATAGAGGGGTGAGCAGGACGGAGCCAGGGGAGAGAGCTGGGCTCGTATGTAGCAAAGCAGAACTGGGAGGGAGAAGAGATGCGACAGATGTTGGGGGAGAAGAGGACAGATCAGGGTAAGAGACAGGACAGACTGGGGAAGGAGACAAGATGGATGGGTTGGCCGATCTGGGGACAGGGAGAGGGAAGGAGACAGGAACGGGGAGGAGGGGGCAAGGGGCACGGCTGGGGGAGAGGGCTGGGGGAGAGGCAGTGAGGAACACTGGGCAGAGGGGCCCGGGGGGTGGGGCGAGAGGATGGCATGGTCTCAGGAGAGAGTCTGCAGTTCAGGTTTGGGACTGGAATCCCTGAGTAGGAAGTAATGGGGCACAGTTCAGACCCAGGTTCCGGGGGCCTAGAGGTCACAGCTGCAGCCGCAGAGCTGGCCGCCAGTGGCTGGCAGCCGGCGTCGGGGGGTGGGGGGCGTGCATCCCTGATGGCCAGCTCGTCCGTGTGCTGTGCAGGGGTGGGTGACCAGGTGCTCTGGGAATAATGGCATCAACAGGCAAAGCCCCTGCCTTCAGGGAGGTCCCACTGAGTGGCCAGAGCCAGCTAGAAGCAGAATGAGGGCAGGGTTGGTGATGAAATGAGGTTTGTCCTCTGGCCTCTCCCTGCTCCAAGCAGAGCTCCCCACTGCCAGCCCCCTCCCCTGGTAGTCCTCAGCTAGGCTGTGTCTGCCTTTCTCTCATCGAAGTTTCAAAACATACTAGCTCTATGTCCCTTTCCTGAGTATTCTCCTGGTTGTCAGGAGCAACTTTAATAAGTTTTGGTGTTAAGCACTCTTACTGACTCCGGGTGATGCCTTCCAGGTAGCGTTTATTCTTTGGAGCCATAAATAGCTTAAGGCAACATAGTGAGTAAAACAGGACCACAGGCAGCCAGACAGGGCCAGTGGGAGGATAATGGGGGAAATCTGGACTCAAGGGGCATCAGACCCCACCCTGTAGGTGGCCAAGCTATCCTCCTTATCCATGCATCAGGACCGCATTTTTACGACGTCCAAGGAAATCTCTGGGGAAGTGGGTTCCACTCTTCTCTCATTGGTTCTAAGGTTCCTAATAAGCACACAGATGCCCTGATGCCTAAAGGCCCTCCCCCTCCCCCTCTCCTCCTTCCCAGCTGAGATCTGAGCGGCCTCCCCTTCCAGCCCCGGTGAAGGTGGACAGCCGTGGAGCTTTTTTCTTTATTTTGTGAAGGTTCTTTCTGATTCTCTCTTTCAGCTCTTTTCTCCTCAAGTTCAAAGAAAATCAGGTTCCTTTAACCTTTCCTCAAGCTTCTTGCTCTTTAATCCCTAATCATTTCTGCAGTTTCTGTCCTCTAAATCTTTTCCAGTTCTTGCTTCTCAAGGGAAACCTTAAATTGGACACATTAGGGGTTTGGGGAGTTTTAATGGGGTGATGGCTCCTTGGTTCATATCTAATATTGCAACATAATAATGATAAAAAAGTGAATGTTTTCATTTTTCCTCCTGTGTCAGGCTCTGTTTGCAGGGTTTCTTGTATGTATCTTAATTTAATCTTCATAACAGCTGGCCTATGAGGAAGGCATTATGATTCCATTTTACAGATGAGAAAAACTAGGCTCAGATAAGTTAAAGTCATTTGTGCGAAGTCACACCCTAGTTAATGTAAGAGGCAGGTAGGGGTTGGGGGAGGGTGCTACAGAGCTCGAAGCTGACTTTTGTAAATATGGAAATTTGTTCTAATTCTAATTTTAAAAATCTTAATAATTCATGCAGATATTTTGCGTTGTGCTTTATACAAAACCCACATTTGTTTTAATGTAAGAATAACGCTTTTTATTTCGATGAACCTCAGGATAGAATTGATGCTCTGGGGAGACATGCCATGTCTACGTTGTGGCCTCAGGCCCCCAGGGCACACCCCCATGCCCCTCTGGGCTTCAAACACCCCAGAGGGCAATTTCTGTTCTCTGAGTCCTGAGACCTGTCCTCTAGCATCACCACGTAGCTGGACAGCTTTATAGGTATCTTTTCTCCTGGAGCACCAGTTCCTCAACTTCTAAGAAACGAATGATTTGTTTCTCAGAGTCCTTTTGAAGAGAATGTAAAATAATAGATACGAGAGGCTCTGCGAAGTGCGAAAGCATGACAGGCCTGGTGAATGTTTACATCTTGGTATCAGGAGGCCGTGTGAGCTGCACTGAGCCTCTGATTTACTCTGGCCCTAGATTTATTTTCCTGTGCGTCCACGGATTTATTCTACCAAGAGTTTCTATTTAGCCCCATCTCTGCTTCCCGGGGTCCATATGAAGTCTGTGTTTCCCTGACTTGATTTCTCTGCCTGATTAATAGAATTTCCCTCCAAGTGAGGAGGGGGGCACGGGTGGCTGCAGGGCAGGGGGGTGTCCCCGCCCGTGAGAGCCGACATAGCCGCCCCTGAAGTTGGAATTTTCACAGAACACTCGCCCTACCTGAGCATCGGCATCTTTCAAGTATCCAGATGGAGCGCGCCATGCGGGGATGCTGCTTATGGAAATGAGATGACACCGAGGTGATGCAGCAGTCAGTGGGTATGTACGCAGTGCCTGCTCTGAACCAGACGCTGCTCTAGGGCTTGAGATATCAACCAGCCCGGCAGGCAAAGATTCCTGCCCTTGGGAGCTTGGATTCCAGTGTGTACATACATGAGGGGTAAACATAAGTAAAGGTATGAATAAGCAAAAAGTACAGTCTGTTAGAAGGAGAGAAAGGAGAGAGTAAGCAGAGAGAGGGGCATCAGGAGTGTTGGATGGTGGGTGCTACTTGTAAATGGGGGTCAGGGTGAGCCTTGCCAGGAAAGTGAGATTGGCACAGCCTCCTTCAGGTCTCCATCTGAGGTCGGTCAAATTGATGTCTGTGGGCAGGGTGGAAGGACCAGATGGAAGAAAGGAATTAAGGCAGGATTAAGCCTGGCGTGTCTGAGGAGTATCAGAGTAGCCGGTGCGGCTGAAGTGGACACGAGGAGAAGAACAGCAGGAGAAAAGGTCAGAGAGGACGAGGGGAGGGCACGATATATCTAGAGCCTTCTCGGCTTGTCCTCTAAGTGAAACGGGAGCCTTCTCAGGGTTTGAAGCAGAAAAATGACATCATGTGACATCTTTTCAGCTTAGCCAGCCCCCCCCCCCCCAAAATTCCACACCGGTTCCCTGGCTGAAGTTCGCAGGCCCTGGGAGTCAGAGGTGGGCGGTAGTTCTGCTGGAGCCACCTGGTCTGAGAGCGAGGAGAGGTGGCTGCTGGGGGGAGAGTCAGGGGGCCTGTGACCATGCCATGAGGAGGGAGAGTGGACCCTCAGAAGACAGACACGGACTGTCCACCACCCTCAGTTAGCTGGTGCTGCAGATAGGACCTGGGCATAAATAACACTCCAGTAAAAGGCTCTGGGAGTTCAGAGAAGGATGAGATTAATACAGATTCTGAGGATTTAAGGTTTAATTATGGGGGATGCCATTTAATCTGGGACTTAGATAGTAGGGTTTGGATATGAACGAAGGGGCATCCTGCTGGAAATAGCTGAAATGTGCACTGGGGTAGAAATGAAAGAAACAGCCGTGGTAACTGGTTCTACTTCATTGGATTGTAGGATGTATGAGGGGAAGGGTGGAAAGTTAGGTTGATTTGTGAGGGCCTCAAATACTACTTTGGATGCTCTGAGGAGATAAGTATAGCATTGTTATTCTATGTTTAAAGGATCAGGACATAAACTTGCTAGAGTTCTAGAACCACTCGGTAAGGAGAGAGAGAGGTTAAGAACCAAATTCAGAGAAATGGGTAGAGTTGAGGGCCTTGTTTGGAAGATAATTGTGCAGTTGTGGGGCTTCAGGTAATTGAGTCATCTCAGGAAACAAGACCACATGATCAAAAACATGGGGATAAAAAGAGACGATAGAAATAAACCCATAGAAGATACAGATCTCAGAATGAGTAGAAATGGACATTAAAAGGAAGTTACATGAGAAGATGGAGAACTTCAAGAGAGAACTGGAATCTATGAACAGAAAAGAGAAAAATTCTGGAACTGAAAAATGCACCATAGGATGGGTTTAACAGTAGGTTTGGCACACCTGAAGAGAATAGTGGTCTGGAAGTAGAAGAAAATATCCAGAGGAAAGAAAAAAGTGTAAAATTCAGAAAAGAGTATAAGAGAAAGAATATGGTGAAAAGGTTTAACATATATGCATTGGGAATCCCAGAAAGAGAGGAGAGAGATAATGGGGCAGAAACAATATCTAAAGAAATAATAACCAGGAATTTTATGAAAGTGATGAAAGACATCAAGCTGTGGGCCCAAGAAGCACCACGAACCTCAAGCAGGATAAATACAAAGAAAACCCATATATCTAGGCTCCTTGGAGTAAAATGGCCAGAAACAAAGACAAAGAGAAAAATCTTAAAGGCAGCCGAAGAGGGGAAAATATACGTGACCTTCAAACAAACATCAGTAAGATCCACAGCTGGCTTCTCACCAGAAATGATGAAAGCCAGAAGACAATGTAAGGCTATCTTTAAAGTGCTAAAAGAAAATAATTGCTAATCTGGCATTCGACACCCATTGAAGACACCCTTCAAAAGTTAAAGTGAAACAGAGCATCTTTGGGCAAACAAAAACAGAGAGAATTCTTCACATGCAGGCCTATCCTAAAAGAAATACTGAAACAATTCTTAGGACAGAAGGAAAAGGATTCCAGAAGGAAGCACAGGGATATAGGAAGGAATGAAGAGTGAGGGGGTAGATAAATAAATCTACATGAATACTGACCATACAGAACTAAAACAATCACAAGAGTTACTTTTTAGGACGTGTATATTATGTTTCAGGCAATGTACATGCATTATTTTATTCTTCACAACAATCCTGTGAGTTTGGTTCCCATTTGGAACACAAGGAAACTGAGGTTTAGAGAGTAGAAGTAATTTGCTTGAACTTGAGTCGGTCTTACGACCAAGACTTCGTTTCTCTAAGTTGTGCTTTTCTGAAGTGTCAGTGGCTGGTCCCCTTAAGTTCCAGGGAGAACTGGTGAGGTGGGCATCCATCTGGGTCAGGTACTTCCCGCTCACTGTGGAAGGGTAACCCAAAGTAGCTCTGGATGTGGGCACAGCAGCTGGTTGGCTGGCTCCCTCTGTGGGGCTGGTGAGTTCCTTCTGCTTCAAATAGCTTCTCTTTTCCTCTCCACACACCGAATCACTAGCCATCCTTCAAGACCCAGAAAAGAATCTCGCCCTGGCCGTGAATTCTTCCATGATATTTCCGTTTATTCTGGCCACTCCCCTTTTTATCTACCTGCAAATCAGCCATCAGTACCGTATTGAAGAGGTCTCAGTTTCGTATGTGATGGCTCTTCTCCCTGCCATTAGACTGTAAGATCCTGGAAAGCAGAGGCCGTAGCTGGTTTGACATTTACCAGCCAATGTGCTTAGTATGGTACCCGGCACTTAGAGGGTGCTCAGGCAGCAGATACTCATTGATTTGTGAATTGTAGGTCACCCTGTCCACCACTGGCAGTGAAGCCATAGCCATTGTTTCGGCCATGAATACCATGTGAACAATTGCAGAGCATTTCAGCTTGCCCTGAATTTAGCAGAGTTGTTGAACTCAGTGAGGTCCAATCAGGGCTAAGTTTATATAGCGTCAAGATGTCTGGATTGGAAGTGTGAACAGTGAAGTCTGCTGAGTTATGTTTGGATTATCAACCAACCAAATTCCCAGGCACTACCAAGAGCAGTTGTTTAATGTAATTTGACTTTCTCGTAGGATCTTCTGTCAAACTGATTTGTGAGTGGCATAATAGTCAAGCCACAACAGGTGCCCCCTCAGCCCCATTGCTCTGGGCCCCACCTCAGAGTTCTGTGCCTTCCCTGTTGGTTCACCACTGGTTTTTTAAAAAAATAAATAAATTTATTTATTTATTTATGGCTGCGTTGGGTCTTAGTTGCTGCGTGTGGACTTTCTCTAGTTGCGGCGAGCGGGGGCTGCTCTTCGTTGTGGTGCGCAGGCTTCTCATTGCGGTGGCTTCTCTTGTTGAGGAGCACAGGCTCTAGGCACGTGGGCTTCAGTAGTTGTGGCTCGTGGGCTCAGTAGCTGTGCCTCGTGGGCTCCAGAACGCAGGCTCAGTAGTTGTGGCGCCTGGGCTTAGTTGCTCCGCGGCATGCGGGATCTTCCCAGACCAGGGCTCGAACCCGTGTGCCCTGCCTTGGCAGGCGGATTCTTAACCACTGCGCCATCAGAGAAGTCCCCTCGCCACTGATTTTTAATCTGCTTTCTCAGTGCTGATATTCATGGAAGTCTAGACACATCTGTGGGTAGGGAGGACACCCACAAGGGTACCTGTGGTGAATATTAATGAGTGTTCCATAATGAGACCGGGACACCTGTGTGCCAGTGGGAATGTAGAGGCAGAGAACAACAGTTAGAGGAAGGTAAGAGAATACATGGCATTGCTGGCTGGGCAAGATGCAGGCAAGGAAGAGGGCTGTGTGGGTCTAAAATGGCCCAAGTAGATTTTGGATCTCTCTTAGCTTGGCAGAGGCCAAGAGGAAAGTGATGCAGTAAAGTGGCTACAGGAAGAGTCAAATCTGGAATTTATTGAGGACCTTGTCATGCTCAGCTTTGTTCTGAAAGGCAGCCAAGAGGGAGAGAAATACCTCCCATTTTGGCCTAAGATGAGAGTGAAGAAAGAAAAGGCAAAGTAAAAGTGTTTTTGGACTAAAGCTGTAACATCCAGTGGTCCATGTACTTTTTTGTTTCACCTGTGGTTCTAGTTTGTATTTCATATAACTTGAACTTAATTGGGGAGGACATTTTCGACTCCCACTCCCACCTGCCCTTCATAAATATCCAAGCACAGCAATGCGTTGTATTGCGCTAATTGAATTAAGGCCTAATCACGCACATACACATACATGTGCACACATGCACACAGATATTCATTCTTTCAGTTGAAATCCATAAAAACTGGTTGATCTAAGATTTTAAAAATTATAAAACGTTGACAAAAAATCTTGCTGGGATTTTGGTAGAAATTGTATTAAACCTGAATATCAATTTGGGGAGAGTTGACATCTTTACTATATTGAGTCTTCCAATCCATGAACACAGTATGTCTCTTCATTTAATTAGATCTTCTTTGATTTCTTTCGCTAGTGTTTTGTAGTTTACAGCATACAAGTTTTGTGCGTTTTTTTTTTTTCCAGTACGCGGGCCTCTCACTGCTGTGGCCTCTCCCGTTGCGGAGCACAGGCTCCGGACGTGCAGGCCCAGCAGCCATGACTCACGGGCCCAGCCGCCCCGCGGCATGTGGGATCCTCCCGGACCGGGGCATGAACCCACGTCCCCTGCATCGGCAGGCAGACCCTCAACCACTGCACCACCAGGGAAGCCCTTGTACGTTTTTAAAAGATTTATACCTAAGTATTTCATTTCTTTTTGAGTGATTGTAAATGGCATTGTAATTTTAATTTTGGTTTCCATGTGTTCATTGCTGGTATATAGAAATACAGTTGATTTTCATATGTTGATCTTGTATCCTTTGACCTTGCTGAACTCATTAGTTCTAGTTGTTGTTGTTTTGGTAGATTCTGTAATTTTCTGCCCCGATGATCATGTCATCTGCACATAGGGACAGCTGAATTTTTTTCCTTCTGGTCTGCATGGCTTTTATTTCCTTTTCTTGCCTTCGTGTGCTGGTTAAAATTTCAGTATTATGTTGAATAGCAGTGGTGCGAGTGGTCAGCCTTGCTTTGATCCTGATCTCAGAAGGAAAGCACTCAGTTTTTCATTATTATGTACATTATTTGTATCTTTTTGTAGATGTCAAGGGAATTCCTCTCTCTTCCTAGTTTTCTGAAAGTTTTTAATCATAAACAGGTGTTGCATTTGTCACTGTCTTTCCTGAATCAATATATATGATCATGTGATTTTCCTTCTTTAGTCTGTTTGTATGTGAATTATTTACATTGATTGACTTTTAAATTTTGAACCACTCTTGCATATATTGGGTTGGCTAAAAAGTTCATTTGTGTTTTTCTGTAAGATGTTGCAGAAAAACCCAAACGAACTTTTTTGGCTAACCCAGTATTTAGACTTACTATATAGTACAGTAACCAAGGCAGTGTGGTGTTGGGAGAGGGATAGACACATAGATCAATGGAATAGAATAGAGAACGCAGAAATAGCCCCACACAAGTACGGCCAACTGATTTTTGATAAAGGTGCAAAAATATTTCAATGGAAGAAGTATAGTCTTTTCAACAACTGGTGCTGGGGTAATTGGATATCCATAGGCAAGCAAAAAACAAAAAATAGAACCTTGACTTAATCTTACACCTTATACAAAAATTAACTGAAAGTGGAATATACAGATTTAAATGTAAAAGATAAAACTATAAAACATTTAGAAGAAAATATAGGACCTGGCGAAGACTTCTTAGACGTGACACCAAAAGCATTATACATAAAAGAAAAAAATTGATAAATTGAACTTCATCAAAATTAAAATCTTATACTTTGTGTAAGATCCTGTTAAGAGAATGAAAAGATAAGTTACAGACTGGGAGAAAATACTTGCAAACCCCATGTCTGACAGATAACTTATATTTAGACTATATAAAGAAATCTTAACACTTAACACTGAAAAACCAAACAATAGAATTAGAAAATGGACAAAAGACATGGAGAGACATTTCACCAGAGAGGATGCAGAGATGGCAAATAAGCACATGAAAAAATGTTCAACATCAGTAGTTGTCAGGGAAATGCAGTTAAGACCATGATGATATATCACTATACATCCATCAGGAGAGCTAAAATAAAAAATAATGACAGGGTCAGACGCTGCTGAGGGTGTGGAGAACCTGGGTCTTTCATACATTGCTGATGAGAAAGGAAAAAGGCCACTCTGGAATATAATTTGACAGTTTCTTAAAAAAGTAAATATGTTGGTGCAGCCACTATGGAAAACAGTATGGAGGTTCCTCAAAAAACTAAAAATAGAGTTGCCATATGATCCAGCAACCCCATTCCTGGGCATATGTCTGGAAAAAACTGTAATTTGAAAAGATACATGAACCCCTATGTTCATAGCAGCACTATTCACAGCAGCCAAGACATGGAAACAAACCAAATGTCCATCGACAGATGAATGGATAAAGAAGATATAGTGTATATATGCAATGGAATATTACTCAGCCATGAAAAGAAATAATGCCATTGGCAGCAACATGGATGGACCTAGAGATTATCATAGTAAGTGAAGTAGAGAGAAAGACAAATATCATGTGATATCACTCATATGTGTAATCAAAAATATGACACAAATAAACTTATCTACAAAATAGAAACGGGCTCACAGACATAGAGAACAGACTTGTGGTTGCCAAGCGGGGTGTGGTAGGGGGGCTTGGAAGCCTGGATTGGGAGTTTGGGGTTAGCAGATGCAAACTATTATATATAGAATGGATAAATGATAAGGTCCTATTGTATAGCACAGGGAACTATATTCAATATCCTACAATAATCCATAATGGAAAAGAATAAAAAAAAAGAAAAAAATATACACTTACCATATAACCCAGCACACACACTTCTAGGCATTTATTCCAGAGAAATGAAAAACTTATGTCCATACAAACCCTCTATATGATTGCTTATAGCAGCTTGTTTGTAATAGCCCCAAGCTGGAAACAGCCAAAATACACTACAATAGGCTAATGGTTAAATGAACCGTGGACATATATGTCATGGAATAATACTCAGAAATGAAAAGGAACTATTTACACACACAAAAACTTGGGTGGATCTCAACGGCATTTATTTTGAGTGAAAAAAGCCAATTTCAAAATGTATATTCGGATAACATTTCTAAGTGACGAAAGTAAGGCATTGGAGAACAAATTGGTGGTTGTCAGGGGTCAGGGATGTTGGGGATTAGGGTGGGGAGGGAAGGTGTGATTCTAAAGGGATAGTGTGAGGGAGATCTTTGTGATTATAATATAGTTCTGTATCTTGATTCCAGTGGTGGTTACCTGAATCTACACATGTGGTAAGACAAAGAACTGTAACACACATGTACTAATGTCAGTATCCTTATTTTGATATTGCATTTTAGTTATGTAACATGTAACCATTTGGCGGAAACTGAGCGTAGAATACAGGGGACCTCTCTGTACCATGTTTGCAATATCCTGTGAATCTGTAATTATTTCTAGATTAAAATTTAAGAAAAGCAAACCTAGAAAGTATTTCAGCCATACTAAAAGATATAGAGAACAGTACAGAAAACGCTGTGTGCCCGCTACCCAGCATGAAAGAGGCCTCCAAACATTGCAGAGCTCCCTGTGGATACCCCCCAGCCACCAGATCACAGTCCCCTTCCTCTGCTCACTTCCTTAAAGTGACCACTCTCCTAATTTTGATGTTTATCATCCTCATATTTATACTTCCACCATAAATAGATGTATCCTTAAATAATGTGTAATATTGTTCTACATATTTTAGAACTATATACATGCTGTCAAATTGTGCTTACCCTACAACTTGCCTTTTTTCACTTGAAATATGTCTTTTGAGATTTGTCACATCAGTGTACATAGCTTTAGTTTAGTCATTTAAAATGGTGTAGTATTCTACTGAATTAATTTGCCACAATTATCCATTTCTTTGATGGACATTTAGGGTATTTCCAATTTTTCCTTAATATGGCCAATACTACAATAGTCATTTTAATAAAAGTCTTCTTGCTCATACCTAGGAGAGTCTTAGGGGATATATTTTGGGCTGGAAATGCTGGACCATGGGTATGGTTATATGCATCTTCAGCACTACTAGGTATTGCCCAATTGTACTTCAAAGCAATTTTCCTAGGACCTTACGAGAACTCCTATTGGGTCACATCATTGCCAGCATCCAGTAGTGTCACATTTTTTGCCAATCTAATGGGTATGAAGTAGAATTACATTGTGGTTTGAATGTGTGTTCCTTGTCTTCTGGTGTTGTCGAGTGTTAAAAAATATGCTTTTTGAGCATTTTGGCATATTCTTTAATGAAGCTCTACTCATATTCTTTGTCCATTTGTCTGTTGGGTGGTTGTCTTATTATTTGTAGAAGTTCCTTATGATAGATGGAATTTTTGTATTGTTTACGTGCATTGCAAGTAACTTCTCTATGTCTGTGACTTGTACGTTAAGTATTTTTATCTGATGCCCTGAAAGTTTTAATTTTAACCTGGTTGAATTTATCAGTCTTTTCTTCAACAGTCTGTGCTTTTTGTGTCTTGCTAAGAAATTTCTTTCCAGCCTACAGGTCACAAGGTGTTTTCCCGTAGTTTAAATATTTCTAAAGGTTTTAGAGTTTTGCTTTTCACGTGTAGGTCTTAATCCACTTGCAGCTGATTTTTTTGTGTAAGATGTGAGGTAGCAACTAGATCAATTATATTTCCATGTGGATAGTTGTCCCAGGACCACTGACTGAATATTCCATTCTTACCCTGCTGATCTGCAGTGCCACCTCTGTCATATATCAAGTTATTTTTATATGCGTAAATCTCTCTTTGGACCCTTGCTTCTCCCTAATTAATCTAATGTTTCTCCCTATGCCAACATTGTTTTGATTACTGTAACCTTACTACTATAACCTTGATTACTATAACCTTATAACCTTATTAGTAGTCTTGATTTTAGGGAGGGCAAGTCTATCCACCTGATTTCTCTTTTTCAAATTTTTGACTATTTTTGGTCATTTACTTCTCCTAGAAGTTATCAGTTTCTATGGACTTTTGATTGGAATTTCACTAAATTATACTTTTGTTTGGGGAAAATCAATATCTTTATGGTATTTAGTCTTCCTATCCTTTAACATTGAATACTTTTCAGTTTTTTAGATCATCTTTAATGGCATGAAATAGTGTTTTACAATTTATCTATAAGGATCTTGCACACCTTCTTAGATTTAGTCTTAGATACGTAGTAGTTTTATTTGCTGTTGTAAATTGTATTTTTAAAATTAAATGTTCTAGCTGTTTGATGTTGATGTGTAGGATTATGATTGTTTTCTGTATAATAATTTTATATCCCACAACTTAGCTGAATTCTCTTATTAATTTTAATTATTTTTAAAATGTCTTGGATCTTCTATATGGAAATCATATTATTTGCGGATAATCACGGTTTTATACTTCTAGTAAAATGCTTAATAGAGACAATGAAGGTGGTATTCTTATACCTTGTTCCTGATTTTAAAAAGAAATACTTCTATTTCACCGTAAGAACAATGTTTGGTAAAGTTTTTGGTGGCTATTAAGAAGGTCCTTCTATTTCTATTTGATAAGATTTTTGAAGTACCTAATGCTTTGTTAATCAAAAGATTTATGTCTCTATTTTGTTCATTATGTACTTTTTCTACCTTTTCTTAATGTGATTTATTATGTTGGTAGATATTCTAGTATTGAATTTTCCTTGCCTTTGTGAGATAAATCTTACATGGTTGTGATGTGTTATGATTTTGATTCAGTTTGTTAAAAAAATTTTATTCAACATTTTTACATCTCTTTTTATGAATGAGTTTGGCCTGAAATGTTTCCTTCTTGTATTATCCTTGTTTGATTTTGGAATCAAAGTTTTGGAAGCCTCATAAGTTGATGAGTTTTATTCCTTTTTCTCTTGTTCAAAACCTTTTGAATAAGGTTGAAATTATTTATTCTTGAGGGTTTGGTAGAATATGCTTATAAGACAACCTGACCCAGGGATTCACCCACCCCCAAAATGGGTTTTAACCACTGATTTAATTACTTTAACAATTAGTGTATATTCTATTTTTCTTGGGTCAGTTTTTATACATTTTGCTAAAACATTTTATTTAGACTTTCAATTTTGTGGTTATAAAATTTTCATCCTCTCTTCTTATCTAATACATGCATTTAAGACTAGAAATGTCCCCCTGGCACAGTTTCCAGAACTTGTGATTTGTAGTGTTCTCATTGTCAAAAAAATTTTCATTTTAAATTATGTTGGTTAAAAATACTTTGTTTTTTCAGCTTTACTGAGATACGATCGACAAATAAAATTGTAATATTTAATATATGTATACATTGTGACAGGATTCCCACATTTGAGTGAATTACTAAATTTATCACCTCACATGTTTATTTTTTATTTTTTTGGTGAGAATACTTAAGTTCTCCTTTCTTAGCAAATTTCAATTACACAATACAGTATTATCAGTTATAGTCATCATGTTATGCATTAGCTCTTCAGATCTTATTCATGTTATAACTGAAAATTTGTACCCTTTTGTCAGGCTCTTTCTATTTCCTAAAGCCTCCTGTACCCTGTGACCTCAACTCTCTGATGGGCTCAACAAAAATAGTCAATTTTCAGATTGCTTGGTGATTTTTTTTTTTTAAGCAATTTTTAAAAAATCGTGTGGGCTTCTCATTGCTGTGGCTTCTCTTGTTGTGGAGCGCAGGCTCTAGGCATGCAGGCTCAGAAGTTGTGGCACACGGGCTTAGTTGCTCCGCGGCATGTGGGATCTTCCCGGACCAGGGCTCGAACCCATGTCCCCTGCATTGGCAGGCGGATTCTTAACCACTACACCACCAGGGTAGCCCTGCATGGTGATTTTTGATTGTAAGTTTGGGAATGATGCTTTTTTCCAACTTTCTGTATCCTAGGCAGATAAAGGATATCCTGTAGTCCTTCTGTTTTTTTCTCTGTAAACTGTTTATATCTTGATCCCTTTTTTCCATGGAGTTGCTTTCTTCTAATGTATCTTCTGCTTTACTCATTGCCTTTTCAGCTTGACTACACTGCTGTTAAATCCATCCACTGAGTTTTTAATTCTGATTTACCTTTAATTCTAGACTCCCAATGTGGTTCTTTCTCAAATCTGCTTGGTCATTTGGAAAATAGTTTTCTGTTAACCTGCAGATACTTTCAAGCTTGCTTTTATTTTATTTTATTTTATTTTTTGCGGTACGTGGGCCTCACTGTTGTGGCCTCTTCCGTTGCAGGGCACAGGCTCCGGACATGCAGGCTCAGCGGCCATGGCTCACAGGCCCAGCCGCTCTGCGGCATGTGGGATCCTCCCGGACCAGGGCACGAACCCATGTCCCCTGCATCGGCAGGCGGACTCTCAACCAATGCGCCACCAGGGAAGCCCCAAGCTTGCTTTTATTAAAGAATACATATTTCTTCTATAATGTAACACTATAATTTCAATATATGATGCCTTTGCAGGTCTGTTTCTGCTGCCTTTTGTTTCTGCTTATTTTTATTCATGGTGCTTTGCTCCCTTGTGTACTTCGTTATTTTTTAAATTTTTATAGCATTTTTGTTTCTTTACTCATTATTTATTTTTGGCTGCGTTGGGTCCTCATTGCTGTGTGCAGGTCCACTCCAGTCGTGACAAGCAGGGGCTACTCTTTCGTTGTGGTGCACGGGCTTACTGCGGTGTCTTCTTCCGTTGTGGAGCTCGGGCCCCAGGCGTGAGGGCTCAGTAGTTGTGGCTCACAGGCTCTAGAGCACAGGCTCAGCAGCCGTGGCTCACGGGCCCAGTTGCTTCGCGGCATGTGGGATCTTCCCGGACCAGGGCTTGAACCTATGTCTCCTGCATTGGCAGGCGGGTTCCCAACCACAGCGCCACCAGGGAAGTCCTACTTGGTTATTTTTGACTGTAAGCTGCAGTATTTTTATGGGTACTTATTTGTGGCATTTCTCTGAGTCCTAGGATAAAGATCCATTCTTCCAGAGAAGATTTTGTTTAGTTCTTCCATATGCCTGTGGTCTCTACTGGTCCTAAGCTATTTAAGCTGAATTAATTGTTTGAGTTTATTTAGACAATCCAAGTGGGCTACGAATCTGACTTGTGGTTACAGTTTTTCAGTGATAGTTCTTTTTTTTTTTTTTTCCCTTCTTGCTTTCCTTTGTCCCAAGGCCACTTTCCTCGTAGTTCCTGGGAGCGTGAGGGTGGGCTGGGCTTATGCCTCCTTATCCTGAGGGTATAGCCTTTCGGGTTCCCACACTTATGGGAGGAGGTTCACTCTTGGACTTTCCATGTTGGGCAGGTTTTGGGCTTTGTCTTCTAAGCCTTGTGAGGCTGAGCAAACGTAAGGTTCAAGTCCTTTTACTTTGGCAAATGCCTTCAGGACAAATGTAACTTCAGAATTCCTGACTCCCTTTGTCACATAGATTTTTGACCTGATTGTTCCTTAGTTGTCAGCCCTTTGAGATTCTTAAAGAAAAATTTAAATATCTTATCTAGCATTTAGTTCTTTCCTTTTCAGAAGGAAAATCTATCCAACAATCCTGCAAGTTCTTATACTGGAAACAGTAGACTTTATTGAGTTTTAAAATTTAATGACTGCAAAATTTATTTATAGAAATTCCACACTATTTAAAAACATTATCTTATTCCTTTCTTGTTTCTGACACTTTATTTTATATTAGAAATGAATTTGAATTTTTGATTTTACAGCCTGTATCGAATAATTATATGAACTAAAACTCCTGTGGGTTGGTTGTTGTTTCCAATGATTCTTGTTTGCTTTATCCTGTTTCCTCACATGTTTTGTAATTTGGTCTATCAGCTTTTATGTAATGGAGCTTTGTCAGTGGTATTCTGTGCAGTGTTTATCAGAGTGTACCCTTCTAGAGGAGGGTGTTGACATTTGTTTCCATCACAGGCTCAGCGCATTGCCAGAGGGGCCACCTCTATGTGACTTTCTCAGTTGAGAGGTTCGGAGACTATGCAGTCAGTGTAAGGTGGGCCTGTGGTTATGAAATTTTAAGAAGACATTTTTTGGCTACCCAGCCCCCAGGCCCTGAGAGACAGGCTTCTGTGCCACTTTCCTTTGACAGTGCATAGATTTTTTTTTTTTTTTTTCTAGTTCACCCTTGCACAAAGACCATAGCCCTCCAAGTGTTATGGTTTTTCAGATATGATTCCCCATTTCATCCCGGCCCATGGCTTTGGTCTCTTGTACCTAGATGGCTATTCAAGCCCAGGATGCTTTATTTTTCTTTTAATCAAGACCAGAAAGTGCTCTGCATGCAGTCACAGCCTCAGCACCATGTCCCACACCCCCACTCCCGCTCTGGTTTTCAGCTTCCTCTTCCTTTTTTTTTTTTTTCCTCTAGAGATTTTCCTTGCTTTCTTAAAAGATCAGCCAAGCATTTAAACACTATTTGTTTTATTTTATCCAGCATTTCTAAGTAGTTGGTTAACAGGAGGCTCTTCAGCTATCTCATCTCTCACGTTGCTGGAAATTGATGGTAACTCAGTCATTTTTTTAGGGAGCATCTATATGATGTCCAATATCTCATTTGAATACTTTTTTAAAAAAGTTTTCACTGATATTTTTGAAGGCTGAAAATAGTGAAGGCAAGGACCTCATCATATTTATCTTTGTATTTCTCATGCCTGGGTATAAAGTACCAATAATTGTTTCAAAAATGAGGAAATAGGAAGTTTATCTAGAGCATGTCATTAGCTATTCTTTCAAGACTGTGCTCACTTTTGAACATCGATAAATAAAATGTCTCAACCAATCTAAAAACTATTCTTAAGCAGACATCTGATTAGAGTGCTTTTATTTGTCCACAAAAAAGTTTCTTCTGACTTTGTGAGTGTGAAGGCTTTCCTTACATCCAAACTGATGTTGGCATATAGGTAAAAAATCAGGTGGCTAGCAAGGCTATTTCCCTCCATTTTGGTGACCTCTTTCCTGGGCCAAGTCTCCATGTGGACGTTCTGATTCCATTATTGTTTGTAGACTGGATACCAGTGCAACGTGATTATGGCAAACAGTATTAACAACAGTGTTCCACGCCCCCTTCTCTACCCTTTAGCTTACATATTTGATCACACACAGAGTATATTGGACGTGTGCTCCCCCTCTGGAAAAGTAATTACAGCTATCTTTAGGCATTTGCATGCCCAGAAGGGAGGCATTGCTGTGTACACAGGCCTTGGGAAGTGGGCACTTGCATGACGTCCTGCCCTCCTGCACCCTCCTCCTATGGGGTTCCCTTCCCCACCAAGCAGAGCAAGGCAACATCCAGTACTGAGGCTCTGCCAGGCCTCATTGGTTAATTGCCAACCACTGTGGGAGTTAATCAGCAATTTCCAAGACAGCCAGAGTAGAGATTTGAGAGGAAACAGAGCAGGCAGCTGCCAGACATAATCCCCTACCCGCCTGTCCTCTCTAGGATGCTCGAGAGTTGAAGATTTTGAGGCAGCTTCTGGATGCGATGGTGTCGCTCTGGGCAACCCAAGAAGCAGCAAGTAGAGGATGGAGAGATTGGGGGGTGGGGGGTTAGGGGAGGTGAACCTTGGAGGCGAGAGTAGGAGCAAAGGGACATTGCATTTTCTCTGTGGGTGGTGCTGGGTGTGGACATGGGGAGGCTTCTGCTAACTCACAGAGGCAGACATACTGCCGGGAGCTGTGGTTTCCAGGGTCTCTATATTTGCGTTTGGTGCTTCAGAGGGAAGTTTAAACCAATGCAAATGCATGTGGCCTTGACTGTCAGGCAGTAAGAGACCGCAGACCCATTCTCCATCATCTAGTTTTCTAATCAGATTGCTGGCACGCCAAACACTCTTCATGCCTTATACTGCAATCATGAGTTGTAACTCTCGAGAGAGCTAGCTGGATGTCAGGTTCAGTAGGGAAAGCTACGTTGACTGTATAACCCACAAATACGTACCGTTGGTCACTATGACAGGGATTTGGCCCTAAACCCCTCTGTAGAACTCCAGGTCCTAGGAAATCAAGTCCGACCTTAGGTGGGTGTGGGTTCCCTCATATCCAAGCCCAAGCTTTCCTGCTCACACCTCCTTTCTCTTTGGCCCACCTTGGTTCCTGTTTAGTTTTTTAGGGAGTGGGGCGTGGGAAAAGGAGTTGGGGGAAGTCCTGGGCCCATTTCATGACCAGCCCTCTTGGTGGGCTGAGGGATGAGCAGGTGTAGATAACCATCTTAAAGGAAAGGCCAGGAGGTTCAGACCCTCGTGTCCTCAAGAATAAGTGTCAGAATTTCAGGTGCCAGCCTTTTACCTCCTCCCACATCACATTCCCACCCCACCCCCCGACAGCCCCTTGGCCTGGTAGTGTCTTTGGTCTCAGTCTGGATTATGGCTCCTTGAGACAGAGGCAGAAGGAGCATCTTGGTTCCCCTCAGTGTTGAGTAAGTCCGTATTAAAGAGACCCAGAGGATTTCCTTAGCAACTCCAATCTCAGGGTAATGGTTTTCTGGAGGACCCTCTTCCACTCCACGGCTGCTTTCTGTCCGCTGAGAATCTCCCGAGCAAGTGTCCTATTGTTGTACCTTTCTTTCCCCTAGAACATCCCATATCTTTGTCTCAGACTTTCCTTTGCTTGCTGTTATTTGGACTTCTGCCGGAGGTTGTTTTGTCCCTGAGATATGGAGCTTGCCTGTGGACACAAGGACTCTTTCTGTTGGTCCCTAAAACAGGAGCACTTTCTCCTGGGACTGCTGTGCCCCATTAGATGGATTTAGTGTTAGATCCTGAGCCCTCCTGGTTTGTCTGGCCATCGGCAGGTGACTGTCCATGCCTGGGAAATGCCAGAGATGTGATGCCCACCACCTAGGATCCCTCTGGGTGCTGAGTTGAGAAGTGACTCTAGGGCTAGGGCTGGAAGTAGAGACCATCTGAGGGTCCATTGCAGTGATCCAGGTGGGAAAGGGTGGTGGTGGTTCACCTCAGATAGTAGAGGTAAAGGGAGAAACAGCTGGATTCTGAGTCAATTCTGTAGGTAGAGCCTATGCGATTTCTTGACAAACTGGATATGGGGTGTGAGAAAGAAGAGTAGTGAAGGGTGACTTCAAGATTTTAGGCCTGGGCAAGTGCAAGGATTGCGTTCTCATGAACTGGGATGGGGGATTTAGTGGGGAGAGGAAGATTGGAAGTTCAGTCCTGAATATATTAAATTTAAGGTTGTATGTGTATATCCAAGTGGAGATATCGAGTAGACATTAGGATATAGGTGTGAGTTCAGGGGAGACACCTAGGCTAGAGATGTACATACGCGAGCCATCAGTGGGTATAGATGGAGGAGAGCGGAGGAGAGGACAGGACAAGGGAAGCAGAGAGGAGGGGACAGGAGAGGACAGAAGAGGTCCAAGGACTGAGCCCTGGGACTCAGTCCCAGGTTGGGGAGGTTGGGGAGATAAGATTTTGTGCATGTCTGTGCTTGTTTCATTTTTTTCCATCTTCCACTGGAATGCAGGCTCAGTGAGGGCAGTGACATTTTGTGTCTGTGGCCCACTACTAGCTACTCAGTAACAATCTGTAGGATGAAGGAATGCAAAGCTTTATACCCGCCCTGTGATCTCTGACGGTGAAGGAGGAGTTGGCAAGCTTGCTTTCTCGGGTGCCACGGATCCAAGCCAAGCCAGACCTGCAGTCCTGAGTGGATGTGGGCGGTGCACTCTGGCATCCCCCCCATCCCCTTCCATCGTATGTATGTTGAAGCTGCTTCCTGGGGGTGGAAGTTGGGAGCGGGGGTGCTGAGAGGAGTCAGAAGTCCTGCAGGATGCCTGCAGAGGCCACAGCAGCTTCGGAGGGTGGCCACTCACGTGTCCCCGGTGGAGTGACTCTGGGGGAAGGGGGCTCAGCTGCTGCCCTGAGCCAGCTCCTTCCGGAGCTCACCTTCCTGCTGTGACCCTCTGTATGGCGTGTGTGTGTTGAAAGCCCAGGAAGTGCTGTAATCCCGTTATCCCTGTCCTTTCCCTCCCAGGAGTCTAAAATCCAATTCCTGAGAACATCAGCAAACATAATGGATGCAGACGCCAGAGGAAATGCCAGAAGGGCTCGGGTGGCTTCTCCAGCCGCCCACGCAGCCCAGCTCAAATGAGCACGTCCCTGACCCTGATGGATGAACCTGAGAATGCCCCAGCTCTGCCTCAGGCCTTCCCACCCCCATATTCTGCTCTCCTTTCCCAGGGTTAATTACTGGGTGCCCCACCAAGGCCAGGTGCACCCCACTCTTCTGCATGTGCCCCTTTAATTCTGTACCCTCTGCTCCCCTCCCTCCCAAACCAGATTCCCTTTCTAGACTGAGCTCAGCTCCTCAAGCAGAATTCCTTAATCTCAGTGTTTTGCTTTCTCGGCCTTCTTGGCTTCTCCCCGTTCTCGTTCTTGATGTGATTTCTGCCTGCGATCCTCCAGGTATAGAGCTCTGGGCCTGGCTCCAAGGGTATTGACCAGCTGGCCCTGTGTCCAGCCACCAGCCTCTCGTCTCCTGTGGGTCTGTCTGGAGCCGCTACCTACGGTTGCAGCCCGTGTCTGTCTGCTCCTTACCCTCTTGTAGGAAGTTATTGACAACGTGCTTGCAGACTGGTTATTTAAAATGCAACAGGAGCCTGCAGGCTTAAGGATTTATAGCATACAGATGCTTAAGAATAATAGAGTAATTAAGGGGGAAGGCTGATGGGAAGATACATAAAAATCACCCGCAATTCTGTGACCTAGAGGTAACCACTGTGAGCACTAGCTGTGTTTCTTTCCAGTTTGTTCTGTGCATATTTATAAAGCATTGCTGTGATCATACTCTTGATTTCACTTTTCACCCAGCCTGCTTTTGGGTGGGCATTACAGGTGCGTGAGAAGCATCCTTCTGCAAGTCTTGTGCGGAGAAGCCTCAGCTCCTGGAACATTGGTCCAGCTCTTCTAAGGCAGCCCCATCCCAGATCAGATCCTGCCTATCACTCTGCTGCACTGAGAAATCTGTATTTTCTTTGGGTTTCATCAGCTTCAGGCCCTTATCTGGGCTGAGCTCTGCCTGCACTCACTTGCCCCCAAGAGGGCTGTTGCTCTTCTGTTCCCTGGTTTTATTCTTGAGTGCCGCAGTGCTGTCCCCGCCTGGCTTTGAGCAGCAAGGATCTCCTGGATCCTGTGTCGCAGGGAGCAGAGGCAGCATCCTCTTCCTGGTCTTAGGGATGCCCCACCTTCTTTTGATCTGTTTTTCCATTTGGAATTCAGAGCACTTTTCTGCTTTTCTCCTTTGCAGAAAGGGCCAGAGGCTGTTTTCTCTCCCATTACCAGTGAAAGTTAGCTTATACTAGCCGCCACTTCCCACGGGCTTCTCATTGCGGTGGCTTCTCTTGTTGAGGAGCACAGGCTCTAGGCACGCGGGCTTCAGTAGTTGCAGCACACGGGCTCAGTAGTTGTGGCTCATGGGCTCTAGAGCGCAGGCTCAGTAGTTGTGGCGCACGGGCTTAGTTGCTCTGCGGCATGTGGGATCTTCCTGGACCGGGGATCGAACCCATGTGCCCTGCATTGGTCAGTGGATTCTTAACCACTGCGCCACCAGGGAAGTCCTGGGAGGGACTTTTTTTTAGGGGATAATGAACAGGCCAGGGGTGAACAGCCCGTAACAGCAGTGAAAATGCTTTGGGCAAATTTCATCGTGAAATCAACCCAGAGCTACAGAAACTCACAGGCACCCCGGGACCCCGGTGGGAAGGAAACATGGAGAATGAATGTCCTGGAGGATGGCTCTTGGATAGGATGGCTTGGCCGAGGGCTGGGGACCTCACCCTTGGGTTGGGGGTTGCAAGGCCAGGCCCTCTAGAATGATCTAGAGGTCCCATTTCTCTGGATGGACATCAAGCATTAGAGTCTGGCCTCTGTACAGGGACCTGGGATGGGGTAAAAGAAGGAATACTTTCTGAGCCCTGCCTGGCTACCTGGCTCTGGCCCCAGAGATGCTGCAGAGCTGTCTGTCCCAAGGAGCAGAGGATGCACTGCTAGAATTTAAAATGGCTGAGCTCAGCTCTGCTGCTGGGTCCCTGGGCTTTTTGGTGGCCACTGCTCCCTTTTTTACTCTCCCTCTCTTTCTCTTAATCTAATGCACAAGACTAAGTTCACCTTAATTAGGAGAATTATTTGTCTTATAAATTTCATACCTAATATTCAAGCAGGAGCCTTTCTCCCTCAGCGTATTTATTAAAGATACCCTGGGAGGCATGTTAATGACTCATGACGTCATGAATATTTAGACCGAAGGAGCTGGAGGCAGGGAAGAGGGGAGGGGAGAGGAGAACAGATCATTTTAGGAACCAAAAGGGGTGAAGTTTTCCTCTTGGATGGGGGCTGGCTGGGAAGAAATGCGATTTCCGGATTCAGAGGTGTGAGTTCTGTTCTTGTCCAGAGCTGAGTAGAGCCGGGGCTGCCATGTGTGCGGCTGAGTTGGGCTTGCTTTGCATTTGCTTCAGGACGCCGTGCTGCAGCCGTCCTGTCTTCTTCTCCGGCTGTCTGGAAGCAGCATTTGGTGTAGATTCAGCATTTACATGGCTGACCTTAATGCCAACCTTCATCCAGAAACTGAATCTTTTATAATTGAAATAACAGGGGAATGGGGAGCCTGGAAGCTCATGTCCAGCCCTGGGGGAGAACTCTTTCATGGTTATACTCCCCAGTGCCCTTATTTCTCCAGACCCAAACAATGCACAAATTACCCTCTCTCCTGATGAAACTGGGTTATTGAACAGTCTGGACTTAGAGGGATACAAAGAGGGATACAGGACGAGTCTCCCCTCCCATCCCCTAGTGACATCTCAGACAGAGCCCTGGCTTTCCGGCCCCCTGAGGAAATAAAGGGGTCCTGGTCTGGTCTGGTGTACCCTTCATCTGCGCTACCCATCGGAGTCAGTGCTCCTCTGCTCTCCTCCAGACGCTTCGGTGCAGTCAGGGGCTGGCTGCTCTCTTAGGAGCAGAAGCCTTTATCCTTAGCAGTGCAGTAGGAATACGCTCTGGGCTGTCCGTGCCCTGGGGGCTGGGGAGGAGGGAGGGGAAAGAGGTGTCCAAACGGACCAGGGGCAGACCCAACCCTTCTGCTAGGGTTGAATGAGATCCAGCATCTCCTTCTTGCAGGCACTTCCGGCATCTACAGTTGATTCTGTTGGAGCTGCCTTCTCTTGACTCAGATTCAGGGAAACATCTTCCTCCCCTCCCCACGGGAGAGGGGGGAAAAGTCCACAGTGTTCTTTGCCCCAGGGCTTTCACTCCGGATTTCTGAAAATTATCTTGACTTCTCTCTTGTCTTCTGTTCATATAAACTGTGTTTGGGGAAGAAGATGTGAGAGTAGTTAGAGCCTTCTCATAAGTTTCTGGAAGCTTCTGTAAGAAGGTAGGAAGTAACTTCATGCCTGTTATTTTCAGGTTTGAGGCCTTAGCTCTGATTCTGCAAGCCAAGGCAACTGGAGAGGTATCATTCAGCATATCTTACATTAGCTTTCTGTAATTGAATTGATATATTGACAGTACACACAGGAGCTCCCCTCCCATCTTCATGTCATTCATTTGTTCATTCATTCATTCACACATTGAATTCCTTGGCTCTTGTGTTGTGCAAGGGGCTTAGTGTTAGGGATACAGATACGAGTAAAGACAGTCATCCCTGCCTTTGGGAAGCTTCTAGTTGGGTGGGGAGGTAGACTGGCTAATACATATGATAATCCTCAAAGAGAGGGAGGATAAAGGGCCACGAGAGAACATGCGGGGGCTCCCAGCTTAGTTGGTGCGGGTATCAGGGAAGGCTTTCTGGAGTAAGTGGTAACTAAGGTAAACCATGAAGACTGAACAGGTATTAGCTAGACAAAGGGGATCAGCAGTCTAGACAGAGGGAACAGCATATGCAAAGGCTCAGAGGGCAGAGAAAGGTCCATTTGGGGAATTACAGGAAGTTTAGGGTGACTGGATCATAGAGAACAGGGCAGGGTTTGAGGGCTCAGGGATGAAACGAGAGCTGGGACCAGAGTGGTGGCTGGAGCCTGATCACAAAGGGCCTGGCCCCAGGAGGGGACTTTATCCTGAGGGCAAGAGGCAGTCCCTGGAGGTTGTCTTGTAGAGGCTGATACAACCCGTTTCCTAGTTATAAAACAACCCTTGGCTGCGGGCAGAGAGTGGGTTATAGGGGCCTCTCATGGAGTCAGGGAGACCAGCTAGGAGGCTGCTCCCATGTTTCTCTGGTCCTGTTTGCTACTAGTTTAGTCCAGGGGAGAGAAGTCGGTGGCCTGGATTGGGCTAAGGCCAGTCAGGACCAGAGAAAAGTAGGCAGATTCAAGAAACCTCTTGTTTCTCATCTGCGTATGCTCAGTTTTTTACTGTAGAAAGAGCCCCTCCATCTGTGCTGTCGCCTCGGTGTCCCCACACCTACTGTCCTCTTCCATGGCCACCCCAAAGATTTATAAGCACAGATCCTAGTCCCTTAGCTCTGGGGTCAGGGCATATGTGATTACGGGATGAGTTGCCATGGCAACCCAGAGCCAGTTTGGGTTTGGCCTGGCAGATTGAAGGTGAGGGATGGAGGCAAAAATGCTGTGATGAGCAGAGGAGTTTTGGCTCCGAGTCTGCCCTAACACAGGCCGAGGAGAAGGGACTTGTTCTGTATGCCTGAGGACAACCTGCCAGGCTCCACAGGGAGGCCAGGCCGCTGGGGAGGGAGAAGCCGGGTCTGAGTTCTGACCCGTGGGAGGCGTCAGAAGGGGTTGTGGTAACTATGGTAACCGGAAGTGCATGACTCCCTGGAGAGTGAGCTCAGGCTCTCCCTGACCTGCGGGTACATCAGGGCGCCCTGTGGTCTGAGATCTGAAGCTGCCCAGGGATGGTCAGCAGGCGCGTGCTGGACAGATGAGGCGTTGTCTCCAGAGCCAGGAGAGAGTGTTCTGGGAGGGGCTGGGGAGTTTGTGAGGGGCACCCCAGTGCTGCCCACTGATCACGTCATCGTGACAGCCTGGGCCCCTGACTCTGTGGGGTCTCCTCAGATCGTCTGCTGCTTCCCTAGTAAACTTCCGGGATGGAGTCCTGGCGAAGATGTCCTCCCTGCCCTCCCTCCTCAGCCTCCACGTCTCCCTTTGTTCTTGTGCACGGCTCTGCTCTGCTCCAACAGTGATGGTTGCTGGTGAAGCTGGATTTCTCCCCGTGTCATTCTCCCTTGTCCCCCCTGTTGGTCATCAGGCCCTTGTCCGGCTATGCTGACATCCTGGTGGGAAGGCTTCCCAACAGTGTTTCAAAGCCTGGGGAAAAGAAGTAGACAGTGGCTAGAACCCCCCAAAAAAGTCCCCAAATCTCTTCCCATTCCCAACCCACAGGGAACCCACCTCCTTCCTCAGTTTCCTCCTTTTGTAGTGGGTGAGCCTGCAGCTTGCTGGGGTGGTTGGCTGCAGGATGAAGGTGGAAAAAACTCGGTTAGTGGGGGCCCCTCTGTATGGAGAGCCCATTCCTGTGGCCTGGGGTGATGGGGGAGCACAATCTGAGTGGAGGCTTGCAGAGATACGGGCTGCAGTTTATGATGCGATGGGTGTGTGTGTGTGTGTGTGTGTGTGTGCGTGCGTGCGTGCGTGCGTGTGTGTGTGTGCGTACGTGCCCGTGTGTGTGCCCGAAGAATGGTTCTCTCTTTGGCTCATTTTGCATGCTCATTTGGCTGCATTGGAAGGGGGCCCCCCCCCCGAGAGGAGAGGAGGGCAGAGCCTATGCTGGGCCTCTGTGCCTGAGTCTTGCAAAGGTGACGGGGAGGGAAGGGGTGAGGTGTTGGCCTCTGTACTGCACAGACCAGTAAAAAAAAAACCAACCAAGCAGGGCTGACATGAGGGAGCTGACTTCTTTTGTCAAAGCAAGAATGTTAAAAAAGAACAGGATAAGAAACGCTGACTTAACAACAACAACAACAAAACTACTGTTACTATTATTATCAATATGTAAAAGAAACAATGTTTTAACATGAAAAAGGGACTCTTCCCAGGAAGGGAGTAATCTCAGAACGAAGGGTAACTGCCCAAGAAAGGACAGTTGGCAACCTTGCGCGCGCGCGCGCGCACACACACACACACACATATATCCTGTATGATCCTTATTTTTATTTTCATTTTGATAAGGTCTGATAAAAGCATTCCCATGGGTGGGCCAGGTCTGTAGACCAGCTTTGGGGCAAAGGACTCTGTGGCTCACCGAGCTGTGGGGTATAGAGAAGGATGGGGGAGGGCTTCGACAGGAAGGCACCCCTTGGCCTGCCCTAGCCCCCAGGGCTGGTAGAGCTGGGGAATCTTCTCCAGGCTCCAGACGCGCAGGCTCAGCGGCCATGGCTCACTCCGGGCATGTGGGATCTTCCCGCACTGGGGCACGAACCCGCGTCCCCTGCATTGGCAGGCGGACTCTCAACCACTGCGCCACCAGGGAAGCCCCCCACAGTGATTCTTATAATGCAGCTCATCTTGGACTCAGAAAAGGAGAGCTGGAAGAGGGGGAGAATAATAATGGACGCTCTGAAGTTCAAGTACACTGCTCCCCGGGGGGATCTCTTTCCATTCCCCCTCCTCCTCCACATGCCCTTCCCATGTTTGCTGTTCCATTGGCCACTGTCATCTCCCTAAGGTCCAAGAGTTTTCCATTCTTGGAAGGAAGCTCTGCCCAAGCCAAAGGCGTGGCCACAACTTCCTAAAGTCCCAGTGGAGCCCAACTGAAAAACCCACGCCCAGAGCTCCGGGGAGCCGGTGGATGTGAACCCTGTCTGTAAGTGTGTCTTTGGCTGGTGGAGCTCTGCCCTGGGCCCCAGGTGACAGGCTGTTAGTAGCATCCCCAGGGAGAGACACGTTTTCGGCTGCATCACTTTCAGAGACTTTTCTCATCGGTTCAGCATTCGTATTTGTTCTTCTAAGCTGCTGACTTACATTGCCTTTATCAGCTCTTACCGTGAATTCTGACCGTCTCTCAAGTGGGAAAATGTCTGGCAAAACATCATTTCTTCTGAATGGAGATTCTGAATTGTCCATGAAATGAAAGCTTGTTCCCTGAAAGAACTTTAGCAGAACCACAGCCCAGAGGTTGCAGCTGAGCCACTTGAACTTTGGCGGCACCAGGGACAGAACACCTCAGTATTGGTGTGTGTGCTGTGTTAATGTGTGCCGGGCACACACGTGGCTATGCCTGTGAATTTACACATGGACTCACACGTACACACCCATGGGGGCTGGGAGGACAGGGCTTAGGGGAGAGAAGAAAGACTGTTTTAAAGGGACAGTTATTTTCCTCGTCACCTGCTGCTGAAATGAGCTCTGGGTTAGACTGGGGAAGGTTGAGTCCAGTCCCAGATGTTCTTGTAAGTTGCTGTGGGTCCTTGGGGAAGTCACTTCTCTTCTCTGGGCTTCAGATGCAAAATGGATACAAAGACCTCTATAGACCCCATGTGTATGTAATGTTGTAGTCAGTCTTTAAGGCAGGAAACAGAAACCACTCTAGGTATTTCAAGCAGAAAGGGATTTTATACAGAGAATGAGGACTTTACAAAATCCCTGGAAGAGCTAAATGAAGTTGAAGGCTACGGGTAGGGAAACTGCCCCATCACGGTTGCCTCTGCTGTCACCATCACGGCCACCCCCCCTTCCCCTTGAAACCAGTCATGTGACCCTGGACCCCAGCCATCACCAGCCCTTGTGTCTGCCTGGCCCTGCTTGTCTGACCACAGCTCTGCAGAGACATGCCGACCCCCGGGGCACCTCTCTCTAAATCTGGCAGGAATGCATCTAATTGACTGAAAGTGAACTGAGCTACAAGATGGTCTGGAAAGTGTAGTTTCTAGCTTTGCCAGCTCTGGAGAAAGAAGGTGAAATGGAGAATCAATTAGAGCATCTGGCCTAGCCCTTTTGCTCCAAAGTTCATGATTCTGCTGGCGAGATTATCAGCAGAGACACCAGATTGTTGAAGTTGTTCTTGGCTTTGCCACACTTCACCTGGGCTCCTGGGTGGCCCCCAGCCCCAAAGGGACAAGATGCCGTGCACACCAGGGCACTGGGTCCGGATGCCCCTTGAGGTCTACTTCTGACCTCCCCTCTCTGTGAGGGTGGGAGGGTCAGAGAGGAACCTGCCGGTTGCCTTCTCTTTCCGTGGTTCCTTCTGCCCCAACTCCTATCCTCCTTGTGTGAGCTTGAAAAATTGGATTTGGAGGACCGAGAAGTTCAGGAGGAACTTCAGGAGGAGATCAAGAGTCCTCTTCTGTAGTCACATGGCCGCGGCCTCGGCCCCATTATCTAAGGACAGACAGGCCCCTCCTCAGCTGGGAGGGTCCTGGTGGGCAGAGTGTGGCAGAGTGTGAGTTCAGCAGGGTTCTGCCTGGAGCAGGGACAGCGGGGACCAGCTCCATCCCCCTGCTCTCCCCTGCGTTCCTGACAAGGAAAGGGATATTGAGGAGAATGGAGGATGGGTGAGTTAACTCACCAGAATGCTGCTGGTGACTTATGAGAAACAGGGGACAGGAGAAGGAAGAGAATTTTATTCCTTGTTCAGTGAGAAACCTCCCCGTGCCTACATCACTCCTGTAAATTGGCACTAATTGTGCCCTCCCTCCCCACGCCTGTCAGGAGAGCAGCAGGGAGGGAAGATGCCGGGGAGTGAGGAGACGCTGCCCCTTCAGAAACTGGGCTCCTAGTCCAGTTGGTGGCGCAGTGGTGGCGAGTGGGGCAAGCAGGAGAAGGTGGCAGGGGTGCTCCGGTGGAGACCTGGGAACGCCCCCCGGGGATCCAGTCTCTTTCCCCAGTGTGTCCTTATGACTTTGTCCCTGGAGACTTTTGCAGAAAGGCCTGGGAAACAGGCTAGTTTTTCAAAAGGCGGCAGCATTCAGAGGTGAGTGGGCCATTAAGCTTTTGAGCGTCTGGGTGGCACTATATCTGGCTGTGACCTGGACCTGGTCCCCTTGGAACAGTGATGGGACTTGCAGGAAGCGCTGCTGGTTCCCAAGGTGGGATGTTCCACTTGAGGAGGCATCCAGAAACCACCCCCGCTTTTCTGATGAGGAACTTTGTGGGTTAAAAAGAAGAGTCCAAGGGTCTTTCTGGATACAAGTCTCCCAAGAAGCAAGAGGGGGCTGTGTATTTTAGTGGAAAGTTCTCCAGTCCATTTGGGCAGGAGAATTGGTTTTGTCCTCGTTCTATCACTTCCCCTCTCTGGGCCAGCTGTTTGCACACCTGACTGGGGACTTAATGGCCACTCCTGCTGAGGGCCCTTTTGGCTTTGATGGTCTGTGATTCCAGGCCCCCCTCTCACCTGTCCCCTCCCCTTTCCCACAGGATGTGTGTTCCTGCCCCTCCTGGCCTCAGAGCGAGGCTCAGTCGCCTCCACACTCTTTTCTCAGGCAGGTGCAGGGGTGGTGTCTGCGTGTCGAAAAGACCCCGTTTGGCTGTTGGCTGTCGGGAAAGAGCCTGGATGTGCGCTGCATACAAGCTCCGGTGTTGTTATTCAGAGGAAGAAAGACCAGAAAGAAAGGCAAAGGGAGAAGATATTGTTTGGGTACAATCTGTGTTTGCAATTTTCCACATCAGTTCTTTTTATGAACGTTCCTAAAACAAGACAACAGCAGTGGCTGATTCAATATGCGCCATGCAGGAAAACAATAAGGAAAAAAATAAGGGTTTTTAATAAGCACTGGGAAAGGCTGTAATTAAATGTCGGGCTCTGTTTGGAAAACAAGAATCTCATTTAGTGCTTTTGCCCTGGCGCATCCTAACATCTGCACCCGTGTTTTCTGCTGGGCAATTACCGCGTCCTCCACGGCTTGATTAACAAATACAGGTGTGGGCTCGGGAGGGGGAATCCCAGGATGGAGGGAGGGGCGCACTGGGGAAGACTTGGCACTCACCGCAACAGGTGTCGGGGACCTGGTGGAGGAAGATGCTCAGGGCGGAGGGAGGAGGGGTGAGGGAGAGGAGAGACTCACCTGCCATTCCCGCTTGCTCTTCTTGGAGTCTCATTTCACCAAGGAGCCCAGGGGTCAAGGGCTCACAGAGGGCCCCTCTGGGCTAGGATTCAGGGACTTTAAAAAAGGTGACCAGAGGAAGAAGGGACATTTCAATAAGGTAATGGGAACCTCGAGTCAGTGCAAGTTGTGTGTCCACAGGCAGATTTCTTTTTCGGAAATTTACCAAGTGGCATAGGAAGGGCGTGTCTCCTATACCTCGTGCAGTTCCAGATTGCCTCCTTGACTGCAGGTCTCCACCTGTCCTGTGGAAATGCCACCTGCCCTGACCCCACCGCCCCATTATAGCACCATTTGTTACTACACATTCACTAGGGCCCAGGAACATGCTAGGCCCCGCCCTGTACTCTTTCGCCCGAGTCCCTCAACAGTGGCGTGAGTGCTGCTGTAACCATCTATGTTTTCTGGATGGGGAAGTTGAGGCGCAGAGGTTAAAAACACGTGCAGGAATATGTAGCTGGTAGGAACGGAGTCAGCTCTGAATCCAGGCCATCTGGGTCCAGAGCTTGCTTTAACTCTTGCCTGCGTTGGTCCCCTTGCTTGTTTATCGGAGGCAGCGTTCACTGTTCTCCTCCCTGCACTTGCTCTGGGTGCTTGCTTCTCAGATGTTTTAGCCGAGTGCCTGCTGGGAGAGGAGAGGAGGGCTCTTGGTCTGGATTGGGTTGCGGGGGGTGCTGGCCTCCCACTCTTGGAGCCCAAAGTCCCAGGGGTGTGACGTAGGGGAAAGGAATGGAGAAGCAGTTTGATCCAAAGAGATACTGGGGCTTCCACTGACAGGAGATGCTTCCATGGAGAGCAGGGTCTGCAATCCTGAGCAAACGTACTGACACGTAAAGCCTTGTGTAAAAGGCGTTTGCAAATCTAATGTCTTACCCAAATGTTATGTACTGTGAGGACATGGATTATTGGCTGGGTGCTTTGTCCAGAAGCATGGCTCAGGTTGGCATTGCTCAGAGGGCTGAGAGAACCTGTTTACTTGGGCGTCTTGTGTTTATTTACTGACCGTCTCTGTTTCCAGCTCTCTGAAGCAGAGCCTGGGTCCTTTGGAAAAATTTGGCCTTTCCATTCCCCTGTGACCTTCAGGAAAGAATTCTCCCTTCCTGAGTCTCAAAGACAGATGGATTTCCTTGTTAGGGGTTGTGTTCATCTCCACGGTGCTACCTTATGGCTTTGAGATCCCCCGCCCCTCTTGTCATGGCTGCCTCTCAGCTCTAGCCAGAAGCTGCTCTGGCCCCTTCCTTCCCAGCTCCTCCCAACAACGCTGAGCGTGCCACTCCCCGCGCCAGCTGGAAGCCGCCCTGCTGGTGTGTGTGTTCATGGCAACTCCCGTGCCCGGTGCCAGGCTCCTGGAGGAGAGCTGAGGTTCTAGAGCAGCCAGCCCCCTCCCCATCACTTGGCATAGCTTTTCTCACTTGCTGAAGTGAAGAGAAGGGAAGGCTTCTGAGGCTCTGCTCGCCGCCGCCTCTTCTGCTGCTGAGGCTGCAGTTGTCTGTTGCTGCTGCGGCCGTTGAGGCAACAGCTGTTGAGGTGTTGCCTGTATCAACTCCACAAAGTGGAGGGGGAGAGGGAGAAGGGGAGGGAGAGGGACAGGGTGGGGGGGAGAGAGAGAGAGAGAGAGAGAGAGAGTGAGAGAGCGAGCGAGCGCAAGTGAACGTCACCAAACTGGGAAGTCAATTAATATCCTTGGGACCAAGTGACTTAGCGATAGCTCCTGCCATCAGGAAGCCAATGCAAATGGTGAAAATCCAGGTAAAGATGAGAGCAGGGCATTCCTTTAATGCCAGGACATTCTGCTTGATGTAATCTTGAGGAGTTGAACAGCCAGCCCTTTAATATCAGTCCCAAACCTTAGGAAGCACCTGAGGATGTCATTAATACCACAACCTTGTATGCAGGTTTCTTCTTCAGGAAGCTCTGATAACAGTAAAGGCATGATTTCACTTATCCTCACTGCTAAGCCCCCCACTTTCCAGATTCAGACACAGAATCCAGGGAGATCACAGCATGTTAATGGCTAAATCAGGTTTCTGGTTGCAAGCCATTGCTCTTTCACTGAAATGCCTTAACTCAATAGAATCTTGAATTAAACCTCTTTCAAGAGACCCTGTGTCACCAGGACTGCACAGCAGATGGTTCTCATTCATGGTGGGAGCTGAACTGCTGTTGGTGCCAGATGACGATGGTGTTGTCTGTGAGGGTCGTGGAAGCAGCTATGGTGGCTCACAGTCTTTCCTCCATGGCTCAGGTGGGAAATTGGTCTAAGCTGTGGCTTCTGCACTGTTTGCTGCGCCTGACTGCCAAGTTCTGCCTCTTTGGCTCTTGCATATTGGCTTCTTTGAGTATTTGTAAAGGATCCAACCATGACCTCAACAGATATGGTCCTGCCCTTGGTGAGTGGGTGCTCTGAACGAAAGAGCACATGACTTGGACATCAGACATACCTGCAGGGATGCAAACCAAGGTTGACTAGATGGCCGGGCTTTGATCTCTGACCACTCCCTCTCCATGCACCTCCCCACAACAGGGCCATGAGCAGTGACTTTTCTATGACACCATGGTTCCTGAGGGTGGTTAGAGGTGATGAGCTGGAATCAGAAGTAACTCTACTTCCAGTATTAGTGCCTTTTGGGAAGCGAAGTTTGAAAGCAAGATCGAATGCCATCAACATAGTGTAAGGGGATGCAACATGCCCCCAGTATTCTCTGGGGGAGGCTGGACTTCCATATAGTCTTTCTGGGGAAGTAGAGGCAGCTCTACCAGCCATTTAAGTGCCAGATTTTGGATATACGAGATCCTCGCTGTGGCTCTTACTGGCTCTGGGATATAGATCAACAACCTTTTAGCTGCCATGTAGTACAGACAAGCGTGTGCCTTTTGGGGATGACCCTGGGCAGACCTCACAATTTAGCAGAGAGAAGAAGACAGCAGAGAAATGAACGACAGGACTGTATCAGGTGGGGCCTGAGCTGGATGACCTCTAATATTCCTTCCACACACGAGCGTCTATGCTTCTGGGAATCTGTAAAAAAGTTGAGTAGGAAGGAAGGGAGAGGTAGATATGAAAGTGATGTATGCAGTGAGATGTGGGAGCGGGACAGTACCAGGTTCCCCGGGTGACCTGGCCTCTCCCTCTCACCCACCTGCCTCCCTCACAGCGCACTGAAGATGAGCTCCAGTCTGACGCCAAGGCCAAGGCCAGTTTCTAACTCAGAAGGCAGCTCTGCTGGACTAAGCAACAGCTTCTCAGCTGATGCTTCACGGATTAGGGTCTACTCCCTACCACTGTAGGGATAGGAGGCCACACAAGTCATCCCCCCAGCTTCCCAAACTGCATATACCAAGAAGGTCAGCCGCTAGCACAGGGTCCAGAGCCTGGAAGACCTCACAAAGCGTTGACTGGGTAATCTGAATTGCTCTGCTTCAGCAGGGCAAACCATTTATGGCAACGCTTCCAGAACTCAGAGGACGAGAATTGTTTGGGCAGCGTCCAAATGCACATTTCTGGGCCCGTCCCCAGAGACTCTGATTCAGCTGGTCTGCATTTTGAACAAGCTCTGCAGTTGGTGCTATGCAATTCACAGCATGCCATGCCTTCCTGTGATGCGGAGCCCTGGCTTTGGGACCGTGGGGCTTCTCCTTCGACTTCCTCGTTAGTAGAAGGTGTCCTTCGTGCCTGGCATGGGGGGAGGGATGTGGGTTGTGACCTTGTCTTTCTGCTCCTCATAGGACTCAGTCTTTCTGGATTGTGCCTGGTTTTAAAGGCCTTCCCGTAGCAGAACCAGGGCTTCTGTCACTCATCTCTTCCCCGCCCTGTCCCGCCCTGAGTGTTCTTATCTCACCCCCAGGCTCAGAGTTTGGAAAAAGTAACTGCCCAGGCTGGCTGTAGCAGCCCAAATTTGGATTTTTCTGTCTGCACTGAGTCCCTTGTTAGCTAGGGCAGTTCCTCCCCGTCAGGCCTGTCTCCTCTTTGATCTTGGCTCTGACACAAGGGCGTACTACATAAACAGGTTACATTGAAGACTCTGGCCATTTGGGAAGCAAACTCCTTTGCAGGAGATTCAGAATGATCCCCGCCCTGTGCCTTCCATGTTGATAACCTGCTGGCTGAGGGAGGAGCGTAGGTCTCACACCCACGGTTCCTCCTTGGAGGGCAGAAGGGCAGAAGGGTAGCACCTCGGTTCATGGACACGGGGGTTCATGGAGACGCTGTCTGCTGCAGGAGAAGAGGGGAGGTTGAACCCTGATATATCAGAATCCTGCTGGCACGGCCTTCTCGGTGCCGAGCCCTGTCTAGCTTGAGACAAGTCTGCATGTCAAAGGTCTGAAGCCAGGCAGACCCATGCAATGCAGGGGTTCTTAAGTGTGCCTCCCAGGATGTCCTTAGAGCTTTGCTAGCCTTCTGCAGTCTCCCTGGAGTCCTGGGCTGGTCTCCGGGTGTGCGTGGAGATGAGGAACTGTTACCCAAGGGCTCTCCCGGAGGTGAGGGGCCCTCCCTCTAGGGCTGTGTCTGAACACCACGTCGGCTTATGGATTGTTCTGGTGAAATAGATTGAAGGGTTGGCTCTCAAGTCATTATCTTCTGGTCTTCTACTGGCTTGCATTTAGTAGGTGGACCACATTCTCTTTATGTCTCAGTTTGCTCCCATGTAAAATAGAAAAAAAAATCTCTAAATAATCATCTTGATATTAATAATAATGCATTCAGCAAGTAGTTGTGAGCACCAGTGACATGCCCGTACCCTTTAATGGCTCTAGGATACAGAAGTGAACAGAATCCGTGCCTTTGTGGAGCTTATATCCTAAGAAGGGAAGGAGAAAGTAAAAACATAAAAATAATCTTTAATATGTCAGAATGTGATATATTTTAGTTAGAGAAACAAAGCAGGAATGGAAGGTAGGGCCTAGCAGAGAGGGAGGGGCTGTTTTACAGGGTGTGATCAGGGAAGGCCTCACTGATTACCTGAAGAAGTGAAGGAGCAAGCTGTGTGGAGATTTGGGAGAAAGTCTCGAAGCCTAGGAAATAGCAGCTGAAAGGGCTCTGAGGCAGAAGTATGCTTATCCAAGAGCAAGGAGGCCAGTGTGGCCAGATAATAGTAACAAGAAGAACAATAATAACAGCAAAGCCAGTTATGGGGTACTTTTTATGTTCCTGAAACTCTGCTAAGTGGTTTGCAGACACTCTATCCAGTGAAGTAGATAATATTATCATCTCCATTTTGCACTTGAGGGAGGCTGCGTAACTTGCCCAAGGTTATACAGCTACAAGATGGAGGAGCTCCGTCCAGACAGCTTGACTCCAGGGCCTGCTCTCTCGGTCACCAAATGCAAGAGGATGGGGAGGGGTTTGCCGCTCTTCCCCAATGCGATCAGCTTCTTAGGGAGGGGAGGGATCTATGTATATACGTAGATTTCTCTTCTCTTCCTCTACTGGTTAATCAGTGCATATGTTAGTATAACACAGTCAGTCTTTATGGACACCCCGACACAGTGGTCCGGAGTGGACACTAGGGAAGAAGCATCAGAGACAAAGGGAAGGAACCGAGGGCCCCATGGCCGACTGCAAGAGAAAGATTATAGTTTCCTGGCTGTCCCTCTGGGTTTCTCTCCCTTCGCCTGCTTCAGGCGCTGGCCGTGGTGCTGACTGCTGATGTGCTGAGCATGGGGACGTCGGTGGCTGGTGATTTTTAGCTAGGGCAGCAGTCAGCCTGGGGGGTGTCTGTGGGCCTGACGCAGGATATTGATGTGGACAGGTGGTGAGAGCTGAAAGAAGGAAGGTGTGGCAGGAGTACCGGGTGGCTAGTCCACTTCTGATTCTAAGATTGGTCCACGGTGAACTAAACATAATTGTCTTAGCGGTCCAGTCCTGGTCGGACGGTTGCTAGGTGGCTGTGCAGGATCACAGCTGGGGCACCCACCAGCCTCCTACTGCCCAGCAGTGATTACCGTTCACATCAGCAAAGCTATCCCAGACCATGTACCTTTCCACCTTTGACTTTGATTGTTTTGTTTCTCCATCCAGGAATGTTTAAAACCTGACTTAAATCACGGTTGACTTCTTGAAAACACATTACCTGTTTCCCTTTTGGAGTACAGTTATAGGTGTAGCTTATGTCACGCAGTCTAACAGTCACCTGTTCCTAGTCTGTTGTCTAATCGACATTTTCTTGAGGCCACAGAAGTTATTCTTCATATCTTTTGTACCTTTACTGCACAGTTCTGGGTATATGATGGGTTCACAAAAATATTAGATCCTTTTTGGTCTTGGGTGTCTTTCAGAAGCTCCTTGTACACTTCCTGGATTTCTTTTGCACAAGAGTCACGCCAGGCTCTGTAGGGCTAAAATCTCATCTGTTAAGCCAGTTGATTTTTTAAGAAGTCAAATAGCCACGTATGTATTGGGCATTATAGAGGAGGGATAAAAACATGGGGCTGAATGATGAGGATTCAAGGGTGGGCAAAACAAAAAGGATAGTGTTTGTGCTTCTTAGCAGGCAGAGTAACTGTGTTTCATTTTGTGGGTTAATTAAGAAAGCCATGAATTACTTTGGCTTGTCTCAAACTGCTGTCCCAGATGGCAGTCTGTCAGGTGATTGGTCTTCTGTGGATGCGTAGGTCAAGCACTTGAGTAACTGGCATTTAGCCATATCTTTTTAAAAAAGTAGATTGGGATTGACATATACACACTACTATATACAAAATAGATAACTACTAAGGGCCTACTGTATAGCACAGGGCAGTCTTCTCAGTACTCTGTAATGACCTATATGGGAAAAGAATCTAAAAAAGAGTGGATCTGTGTATATGTATAACCGATTCACTTTGCTGTACAACAGAAACTTAACACAACGTTTTAAATCAACTATACTCCAATACATATTAAAAAGAAAGTAGATATTACCTCATTGTTTTAGTTCTTTGACCTGGATATTTGAGTAGAGCCAGTAAGCACTATGCTGCCTTGGAGGAATTCAGATTTATACCCTCCTGGAGTCAGAGAGAAAGGAGCAGAGCGGAAGGGCTCCCTATCAGCATGACCCCTCCCCTGTCAGATCCGTCCTACGTGGTTACCCAGGTAAATGCTGCCCGTATCTTTCTCCACCATCTTCCTCAGGGACTTGGCCGCTGCTTTTGTAACTTGGACGGCAACGACGTCCTCAGTCACAGGACTTCTCCTCAGCTCTGGGAGAAACTTGCAGATGTTTGATGTCTGTGGGGATATCACAGAAAAAAGCATTAAACTTCCCAACATGGCTGGGCCAAATATTAATCATCTGTCACCCAGCGATCTCAGCGAGCAGGAAGGAGAGAATGAGTTGGAGAGAGGCTGAGAGGCTGAGAGATAGCATTTCAGGAGCTAGGTAGAACGAGCAGTGGAAGTGGGGACGAGGAGGAGGGAATGATGAGAAGATAGCAGATGAATCGGGGAGGAAGGTGAAAGAAATGAAAGAAGGTGTATGGAAAAAATGAAGGGGGAAGGGAGAGAATGCAAGATGGAGGGGAAAACTCTTTAAATAGAATAAGATTCCAGACAAGTGGAATATCATTACAGGTAGGCATACAGAGGTATGGGAGAGGAGACAGCAGAAAGAGGAAGAATAAAAACAAGGAGGGGCATGGAGATAGACTGAGAACAGACAGGTGGAGGCAGACACACACTGATGAAAAGGAAATGAATATTCCAGGGCCCTAAGAAACCAGGGGCTACGGATACTGTGACATCAGCAGAAGGCAGAGACTGCAAGACAAAAGGCAACTTAAGCCATTTTCTGATCTGTTAAGTCACCCATGGCAGCACAATGTGCTGGGAAATGATGTCTGCCTGTGATCATTGTTTACTCAGAAAGCCGGCTGACATGAGTTGAAATTAACACAATAGGATGGAAAATTGCTAATAAAACAAAAATCCCTGCTGTTAGATTTTCATAGCCTAATTATTCAGCACGTTACTCACTAATGGCATGAGGCATTTCCATGCTAATGTGCAGACTGCATATGTCAGAGGAGGAGAGGATTGGAGGGATTTCGACTCCCTGCAAATGGAGAAGTTTCCTAATCCCAGATGGAAGATGTTTAAGATGAGTGGGGCACCAGCGGCCAGGGAAGGGAGGTACCGTAGACTTTTCTAGACTTGGGCAGGAATTAGAGCCCTAGGGCTTGTTCCTCTGTACTAATCAAAGCGCTGTGGGCCCTTACAATCCAAGCTGCTCTCTGCATCCACCATGTGTCCCTCTCACTTGAGGATCACATTACTGAAGGTGATTAAGGTTTTTTTTTTTTTTTTTTAATATTTATTTATTTGGCTGCGCCGGGTCTTAGTTGCGGGATGTGGGATCCAGCTCCCCGACCAGGGATCGAACCCAGGCGCCCTTGCACTGGGAGCGCAGAGTCCCAACCATTGGACCAGGAGGGAAGTCCCTGAAGGTGATTAAGTTTTGCGCACAAATGACAAGAAGCAAAATCTGTGTCTCAGTGAACTCCATAACTGTGGAAACCCAACTCTGTTTACTCTGTTACTAGGCGTCCTCTGATCACTCTCTGACTCAGATCACATGGAGTTAATTTACACTTGTTGCCACTTTTATTTGTAAATCTGTTCTGTTCTGTTGAAAGGTATTCTAGTTGTCCTTGACAAAGTAAAGCATATCAGAGTCAGGGATCAGGTCTTCTCCTGTCTTAGAAACTCCTTATTCTGTATATCCGTGGATCCGTAGATCCAGGCATCCATTCAACACTGGTTGAATGACTACTCCTGAGCCGCCTGATGGAATGCAAAGAAAAATAGAGACTAGCATTTTCCTCAAGGTCCTCACAGGTTCTTGGTGGGGCGTGGGGTGGGTGTGCATATGTCAGAGCTCTTAAACCAAGGAAAGGCTGAAAGCGTGTCCACAGCTAGTCCCACCTGCATGGAGGATGGGGCAGGGCTGCCGCTCTGGAGGAGCCATTCTGTCTTTTTGAGCCTTAGGTGATTCTGGAGCCATCCCCCATTTTCAGGGTGGGCAGCGTGAGGATGGAAGGGCTGCCTGGATGTGCGTGTGCGTGTGTGTGTGTGGGTGTGTGTGTGTTTGTGTGTTTCTTGAGCCTGTCTCCCCACTGTGGTAGGCTCAGGTAGCTGTAGCATTAGTCTCTTCCCTTTGTCCTTTCCTATGGATAGTAAAATCCTTTTTCTAACAAGAAGTCTATTCCATGTTAATCCAGTGAGATCAAAATACAGTGGCCATGGGACTTCCCTGGGGGCGCAGTGGATAAGAATCTGCCTGCCAGTGCAGGGCACGCGGGTTCGAGCCCTGGTCTGGAAAGATCCCAAATGCCGCAGAGCAACCAAGCCCGTGGGCCACAACTACGAAGCCTGCGCTCTAGAACCCTTAAGCCACAACTATTGAAGTCCGAGTGCCACAGCTGCTGAAGTCCACATGCCTAGAGCCTGTGTTCTGCAACAAGAGAAGCCACCACAATGAGAAACCCTCTCACCACAACGAAGAGTAGCCCCCGCTCGCCACAACTAGAGAAAGCCCACTTGCAGCAAAAAAGACCCAACATAGCCAAAACAATAAAAATAAAATTAAGTCTAAAAAAAAAAATACAGTGGCTATGGTAATTGGTTCAAGGATGGCCACATGACCTAGGCTGGATCAATCAACATCCTTCTTGTACTTTTGCCGGAACCAGTGGCAGAAGTATTTTCCCTGTCTCTGTGTCTCTGTTTCTCTCTTGTCCTGACAGAACTGTCTGAGATATATTGAACTCCCTAAGTTTAGAGGTGCAGGTGGCCAATTCTGTAGCACATGGGGGAAAATTACCTGAGAATGAAATCACGGAAAAGCAAAGTTAGTAGACAGAGAGAGAGAGAGAGAAATCTGATGACATTGTTCAAATCAATTCCTGAATCTAGACATATCTGAAATGAGGCCAGTCCTTTGGACTTCCTGGTTACATAGACCAGCTCATTCTTTTTTCGTTTCAAGTGGTTGGAATTAAATTTTTGTCACATGCACATCGAGTAGTCCTTAGTAATACCCTTTCTTCCACTTATCTCGGCTTTAGAATGCTTAAGGCATTCTTGGCCACCATGAACAGAACAAACTTTACAGTTCTTTACAACTAATGTGTCCTTTTGTCACCTGGCATCTGCTTTGGTGGTGGCAGGTGAAGAGACAGGTCAAGCCGCTTGCTGAGCAGGACTCAGTGCAGTGAAATCTGGGGCCAAGGTTCTTGATCTTCTCACCTACAAAGGCTTTTGAAACACACACTTTCTCAGCCTCCCTTCTGTCTCTCTTTGGACTTTCTCCCTCTTGTAAATTGACACCGAGGATATGAAACTGAGGGAGATCTTTGTAATAAAGGCCTAGATTTTTCAGGAGGGGTTTCAGAGTGAAGGAGCTATTAAGTGGGTGAAGCCTGCTTGAAGTAGAGCGATGCCACCGGCAGGGATGAGAGGGCTGGCGGAGCCTCTGTTTCAGAGCACCAGTGTTTTCTTACACACTGGCCTGAAGTTCCCCGTGCACAGGGGTCTTGCTCTGGGTCCTTTGATGACATCGGGCGGGGACAGGAATAGGAAGCAGGAAATGGTAGTCCGTAGGACTAATGACTGGTATTCTGATTTTTCTTTTTCTGGGTACATGGTCAGAGTTTATTATCCACCCTTTGAAGGTGAGTGTGGCTCAATTACTTGATCACAGTGAAGTATGAGCAGAATTGATGCACCCATTCTGGGGCAAAGCTCTGAAAGCCATTGCATGATTTTCTACATTATTCTTGCCATGGTACCTGGTGATACTCAAGATGGTCAGGCTCCACGAAGCAGGCCGTCCCCAGTGAGAAAAGGGCAGCCAGCTTGGTATGGACATGAAGTGTGAGCAAAAAGGGAACCATTGTTGTTTTAGCCACTAAGGTATTTTAAAAAAATCAGTTGACTTTATTTCTTAGCACGGTTTTTAGATTTAAACAACTGAGAAGATAGTTCAGAGAGTTCCATATACCTCACCCCTTCACAGTGTCCTCTGTTACTAGCACCATACATTAGTGTAGTATATTTGTTACAATTAATGAACCAATGCTGATGTATTATTAGTTTACCTTAAGATTCACTCTTCGTGTTGAACAGTTTTATGGGTTTTGACAAACGCATGTCATGCATCCATCATTATTACTATCATATAGAATAGTTTCCTAAAGCCCTAAAAAACCTATACTTCAGCTATTTATCCTAGCTCCCTTTCCCTGAGCTTCTGGAAGTCCTTGATATTTTTAATGTCTGTGTGGTTTTTCCTTTTCCAGAATGTCATATAGTTGGAATTATACAGTATGTGGCCTTTTCAGACTAGCTTCTTTCAGTTAGCACTATGCATTTAACTTTCCTTCATGTCTTTTCATGGCTTGATAGCTCACTTATTTTTATCACTGAGTAATATTTCATCATATGGAATGCAGTTTGCTTATCCATTCACCTATTGAAAAACATCGGGGTTGCTTTCAGTTTTTGGCAAATGTAAATAAACATTCTTGCACAGGTGTTGTGTGGACATAAGTTTTTAAAATTAATTAATTTTTGGCTGCGTTGGGTCTTTGTTGCTGCACGCGGGCTTTCTCTAGTTGCGGAGAGCGGGGGCTACTCTTCGTTGCGGTGCGTGGGTTTCTCATTGCGGTGGCTTCTCTTGTTGCAGAGCACGGGCTCTAGGTGTGCGGGCTTCAGTAGTTGTGGCTCGCGGGCTCTAGAGTGCAGGATCAGTAGTTGTGGTGCATGCGCTTAGTTGCTCTGCGGCATGTGGGATCTTCCTGGACCAGGGATCGAACCTATGTCCCCTGGATTGGCAGGCGGATTCTTAACCACCGTGCCACCAGGGAAGTCCCTGGACATAAGTTTTCAATTTGATTGGGTAAATATCTGGGAGTGCAGTTGCTGGATCATATGGTAAAACTATGTTTAACTTTGTAAGAAACTGCTAACCTGTTAATCAGATTGGCTGTACTATTTTTTTGGCGGGGGAGCAGGGTGGATAAGCAAACTAACATTTATTTATTTATTTATTTTCTTTTGTAAGTTACATTGTGATTTTTAAAAAATTTTTATTGTAGTTGATTTACAATGTTGTGTTAGTTTCTGGTGTACAGAAAAGCAATTCAATTATATATATATATATATACACACACACACACACACACACACACACATATATATATATACACATATATATATGTATATATATTCTTTTTCAGATTCTTTTCCATTGTACTTTATTACAAGATGTTGAATACAGTTCCCTGTTCTGGTTTCTTTTACATTTTAGCCATTCTGGTAGGTGTGTACTGGGATCTCATTGTTGTAACTTGCAGTTCCCTAATGACATATGATGTTGAACATGTATTCATATGCTTGTTTGTCATCTGCGTATCTTCTTTGGTAGGATGTCTGTTTAGATCTTTCACCCATTTTTAAATTGGGTTGCTTGCTTTCTTACTGTTGAGTTTTAAGAGCTCTTTTTCCATTTGAGATACAAGGCCTTTATCACATGGTGTTTTGCAAATATATTCTCCCCATCTGTGGCTTGTCTTTCCATTTCTTAACAGTGCCTTTTGCAGATCAGAAGCTCTTAATATTCATAAAGCCCAACTCATCAATTTTTTTTCTTTCATGCATTGTACATTTGGTGTTGTATCTGAAAACTCATCTCCAAACCCAGGGTCACCTAGATTTTCTTCTGTGTTATCTTCTAGAAGTTTTATAGTTTTGCCTTTTACATTTAGGTCTGTGATCCATTTTGAATTAATTTTTGTGAAAGGTAGAAAGTCTGTATCTAGATTATATTTTTGCATAAGGATGTCTAATTGTTCCAGTACCGTTTGTTGAAAAGACTGTCATTTCTTCATTGAATTTCCTTTGCTCCTTTGTCAAAGACCAGTGGCCTATATTTGTGTGGGTGTATATCTGAATTATGTTACATTTCACTGATTTATTAGTCTGTTTTTCTTTCGGGGCTACACTTCCTTGATTACCGTAACCTTAGAGTAGTCTTGAAGTCAGGTAACATCAGTCTTTTGACTTTGTTCTTCTTGAGTATTGTGTTGACTATTCTGTGTCTTTTGGTTTCTGTATAAACTTTAGAATCATTTTGCTGATAATTATTTTGTTGATATCCACAAAGTAATTTGCTAGACTTTTGATTAGGATTGCATTAAATCTGAGATCAAGTTGGAAAGAATTGACATCTTAACAATATCGAGTCTTCCAAACCGTGAATGTGGAATATATCTCCATTTATTTAGATCTTTGACTTATTTCATCAGGATTTCATAGTTTCCCTCATATGGGTTCTGTGCTTATTTTGTTAGATTTATATCTAAGTATTTAAAGTTTTTGATGCTTATTTAGATGATATTCTGTTTTTAATTTCAAATTTCAGTTGTTCATTGCTGGTATATAGGAAAGCAATTTTTGTATATTAACACGGTATCCTGAAACCTTGCTGTGGTTGCTTACTAGTTCCAGAGGTGTTTTTTTGTCTTTTGGGTTTTGTAGGGTCAATTCTTTGGAATTTTCTACATAGACAATCATGTCATCTGCAAACAAAGACAGTTTTATTTTTTCTTTTCCTCTCTCTGTACATTTGATGTCCTTTTATTGTCTTATTTCATTAGCTAGGACTTCAAGTTGATGCTGAATAGAGTGGTGAGAGGAGATATCCTTTCCTTGTTCCTGATCTTAGGGGGAAAGCATCTAGTTTCTCACTATGAAGTATAATATTAACTGTAGGTGTTTGTAGATGTTCTTTATCAAGTTAAGCAAGTTGTCCTCTATTCTTAATTTGCTGAGGATTTCTATTATGAGTGGGTGTTGGATTTTTGTCAAATGCTTTTTTTACATCTGTTGATATGATCATATAATTTTTTTCTTTAGCCTGTTGATATTTACATTAGTTGATTACATTAATTGATTTTCAAATGTTGAACCAGGCTTACATATCTGGAATACATTCCATTTAATCATTCTGTCTAATTCTTTCTTACATTGTTGGATTTGATTTTCTAATATTTTTGTATCTGTGGTCATGAGTAAAATTTGTCTGTAGTTTTCCTTTCTTGTAATGTTCATATTTGGTTTTGGTATTAGGGCAATGCTGACCTCATAGTACGAGTTAGAAAATTTTCCCTCTGCTCTTATTTTCTGGAAGAGATAATAGAGAACCGGTATCACTTCTTCCTTAAATATTTGGTTGAGTTCATCAATGAAACCATCTGGTCCTGGTAGTTTCCTTTTTGGAAGGTTATTCAATTTATTTGATATATATAGGTCCATTCATGTTATCTATTTCTCCTTGTATGAGTTTTGATAGTTTATATCTTTGAAGGAATTGGTCCATTTCATATAAGTTATCAAATTTGTGGGCATAGAATTGTTCATAATATTCCTTTATTATGCTTTAAATGTCATTAGGATCAGTAGAGATAACACCTCTTTCATTTCTGATATTAATACTTCTTGTCTTCTTTCTGTTTTTCTTGGTTAGCCTGATGAGAGGTTTATCAGTTTTATTGATCTTTTGAAGAACCAGCTATTGGTTTTGTTGATTTTCTCTTGTTTTTTTGTTTACAATTTTATTGATATCTGCTCTAATTTTATTATTTCTTTTATTTTGTTTCTTTAGGTTTATGTTATTTTTTTTCTCAAATTTCCTAAAGTGGAAGGTTGGTGATTGATTTTAGGTCTTTATTCTCTTCTGATATATACGTTCAATGTTATAATTTTCTTTCTAAACCTTGCTTTTGCTTCATTCCACAAATTTTGATAAGTTAGTGTATCTTCATTCAGTTCAAAATATTTAAAAAATTCTCTTGGGAAAATCTAGCCAACTTGATGTACAAGAAGCGTGATCAAGATAGAAAACACTGTTGTTTTAAGTCACGAAGGGTTTAATTTCAACTGAAGGAAAATTAGCCTATCTTGTAGGTAAATGGGGGCAAAGCTTTTTTGTAAGTGTAGCAGTCATAGCTCTTAGTTTTAGGCAACAGGGATCAAATCTTGTTAATTTAAGCAGAAAGGGAATTTATTAAAAAGAACATTGGGTAGTTAAAAATAACTTCAGACCTCTAGTACCTGGATTGTAGGCTACACACTTGGGAATAATGTTGCAGATCATGCAACAAAAGTAAGGCAGCAAAGATGCCACTGGTGGCGCTGCCACTGCTGATTGCCCTGCAGGTATCACCAACACTGGGTGCTGCCTTGGGAAACTGGAGATAGCTGCTGCCATACGCGAACAGGACTGGGTCTCCCAGCTCCTGCCTCTTCACAGTGCTTCTTCCAGTTTAAAGTCTGGGAGGGGTCATATAGGCTAGTTCAGCAGAATGAGACATCTGCTGTCCTAAGTAAGAAAGGGTATAACTGGAAGACCACCAGACGAGATGACGTGGGTTGGAGTCCTCTCTGTGAGGTGAGCCTGAGCAGGCCGCTTTACTTTTGTGAGTTTGTAGGGTGGTATGAGGATGAAAGGAGATTAGTGCTTTGAGAGCACTGAAACTCTATAAATGTATGTTATGATGTGTTCACATGCCCACAGAAAGCCCAGCAACTAACCTGGCACTAGGCACAGATTTGTTCATGTTAAAGGTCTTGGCTTCTCAGTACCCATCTATCTCCCGCACTGGAATGCAGGCTAGAGATTTTGGTCTGCTTTGTTCAATGATGTAGCCCCAGCAGCTAGAACAAGGCCTAAAGGAGTGAGCGCTCAATAAATATTTGTTGAATGAGTGAATGAGTAAGTGAATGAATGAATATCTCTGGTCTGTCATCTGAGACCAGTTTCCCTAGCCTAGGCCTTTACTTCTAGGTTCATCCAAGGAGTTTCTTCCTCACTGAGTTCCATCTTCCTTCAGCTTTAGGGAAGGGGCTTCAAAAAAGCAACTGTCCAAGCAACCAGCTTCTGTCATTGTTTTTCTAGGTCTTATGATAAGGACTTGCAGGCTGCTTCTGAAGGAGCTGACCCCAGTCTCCACAAGACCCCCTTTAGCCCACCACCCAATTACGTCTTTGCCCTTTTAGCCATACTTTTCTCTTTGCAGTCTTGGCTCTAATTTTCCCATTGCTCAATTGGGCCCTAGCAGAGCTAGTCTAACGGTATCACTCTCCACCTCTTAATGACAGTAATCAGCCCACCACAGAACTGTCATTTGACTTACCCCAGGGTCACACACAAAAGTCATAGAGAACATAAGGTGAAGACGATTGGACCTAAAGAGAACATTAGAAGCCATCTAAGCTTGCTTCTTTGGGGGAGCCTTCACATTTTGTGCTGCTTCTGCTTGTTCAGCGTCTCTCCTTGATCCTCCCATGGCTGGCTCCTTCTTTTCGGAAGCCGCAGTATAAAAATCACCTCCTTGGGGCTTCCCTGGTGGCGCAGTGGTTGAGAGTCCGCCTGCCGATGCAGGGGACGCGGGTTCGTGCCCCGGTCTGGAAAGATCCCACATGCCGCGGAGCGGCTGGGCCCGTGAGTCATGGCCGCTGAGCCTGCGCATCTGGAGCCTGTGCTCCACCACGGGAGAGGCCACAGCAGTGAGAGGCCCACGTACCGTTAAAAAAAAAAAAAAAAATCACCTCCTTGTGTGGGTCTTCCTTGAGTACTTAATCTAAAGTACTCGTACCTCTCCATCATAAGACTACATTTTAATGATCTGCTTATTACTACCACTATGTCACATACATATATATATATATTTTTTTGCAGTACGCTGGCCTCTCACTGTTGTGGCCTCTCCCGTTGCGGAGCACAGGCTCCGGATGCACAGGCCCAGCGGCCATGGCTCACGGGCCCAGCTGCTCCGCGGCATGCGGGATCTTCCCGGACCGGGGCACGAACCCACGTCCCCTGCATCGGCAGGCGGACTCTCAACCACTGCGCCACCAGGGAAGCCCCGTACCATACATATTTATTAATTTATTGATCATGCAAGCAGATGAACAGTAGCTGCCACATGTCAGGAGCTCAATAACAATGTTGAATGAATGAATCCATTCAAGCTCCTCTGGAAACCGAAGCCTAGAGAAGTAAAGTGACCCTGAAAAGGTCACAGAGCTCATTAATGGAAAAGCAGGGACTAGAACCCATGGCTCCTGACTCTTGTCCAGTGCTTTTCCTACCATACCTTCACAGCAATAAAGGTAAAAAGAATGGGTCCCCACTGTGTGTCCCCCTCCATGCTAGTTGCTCTCTACATGTCAGTCCATCCTTATAACAGCCCTACCAGGTTGATAGAATTCACATTTTTATAAATAAGGATAGAGGGTCTTTGGATTCTAAGCAGTTTGCCAGAATATCACACTGCTCTAGAGAGAGAATTGGGATCTGAACCCAGCTTTGTCTGTTTCTCAAGTTTTTTTGTACCATCTCAGCTGCACGACTCCCTTCAGATAAAATTTGCACCTTATTAGTATTTCTGTACAGTAAACCTAAGCAGTGAATAATAGGGAAATTTCGGGCACTGTGGCAGGCAGACAGAAGACTTGGGGTAGGGAGGCCCTGCAGCTTTCCCTTTGCCCTTCAAATCACACGATAGAGGTGACATCTGTCTCTTTCTCTCAGAAGTGAGTCTCATCAGCTCTAGGGTCCTGGAATGGAACTGTCACACGGGATAAGCAGCCTCCGAAGGTCCGTAGTGTGAATGGAAGCTTGGCCCAGCTCTATTTCATTTTCTGCTTGGGAGGACAAGAAGTTGGATGGGTGTAATGGATGCCAGAATGGCTAGAACATAAACTCTCCCATCCATGATTTGTACATCCCCAAATCTAAAACCTGTGGACCAAATGATACGTGAGACCATGAGCCCCTGGTTTCTGCCCCCTCTGTGCAGCCTGGACCCGTGTTCAGTCTAGCTCCAGCCTCCTGTCCTCTTGAGCCCGTGTTGCACCTACTTGGCTGACTCTTGACCTTAGGCAAACTCAACCATTCCCCAGGCAGCAGAATATTTCTGGAGAAAACACACAATCCATGTCCTCTTGCCTCATCTGGGCCTTTGATGCAGCTGCATGGTCCTTTTGTTCTGCTCTGGTCACCAACTCCTTCCCATCTTCACTGTTGTAGTAAAGAAATCCATGCTGTGTTCAGAAATGCTGGTCCAAATACACATGCTGGCTTTGACAGCTTAGAGGAAGCTGCAGGTCTGGGGAAGGATGTTCTCAGCATCAATAATAACTTCTCAGGTGGTGACAGTCAAGGAGGTGCTAGCAGCTCCCTGGTCCTCTATCATAAAAACGTAAAACTTGCCTTATGGGCTCAAATTCTTGTTCGTATCCCTCTGATAAAGGATTTGAGGTCTTTGTATTAGAGAGCGTCATCTTCTTGCCTGCTTTGCTCCCTTGCTATCTCACCTTCCTTCTTTCTTTCAATGAAAGTCAAGTGCCTACTGTGTGCTGAGCATTGTTCTAGGCTCTGTAGGGGGAAGGCTAAAATCTTTGATATCCTGGAACTTCCACGTAAGTCATAGTTGACATCCATGACATCCATTCTAAGGGTTGGAGTGCCTCCCAAGTCCCCTCCGTCCCTGGTACACACGAATGTATCTATATGCTCATTAAGCTTAGTTATATTCTTGGGCTGAATCAACGTCTTGGGGCTCCCATCTAATTCACTAGATTTCTCTTTCTGAGACAGGGAAGAACAAAGGCAAAGGCAATAAGGATGTAAGGAGAAGATACACCTTTTCAAGACAGAGACCCTCAAAGCAGCTCTTGTAGCAAACCAAACATTAAAAGTAATTTTGGTTGAGCTGAGGTGTCCCTGAACTCAAAAGCACAGGTGTAGCGAGATGAGAGGGCAGAATTAACTTGGAGACAGAGTAATAAGCTAATACAGTGAGCATGGCAACTCAGGGACTGCGAATTCATAAATATATTCATGTTTTCTTCCCAGTAAGATTGATTAAATACCCAAACCCAAAGTTAGACTAAAAGAGAGATGGAAAGAGCAAGAGAGAGAAAGGGGGAGTGAGCTACAGAAGTTCTGGTAAAACATATCAACTCCAGACAAAGAATACTTCATCAAACACATAAACAGCCACTGCCTGATACATTAGGATCTGGAAGTATCATAAATTAACCTGCCAAGAAACTTTGCAAAAGGTCATATTTAACATTAATCAGGCTCTGGGAAGCAGTGTGTACTTTCAAGGCGAGAAGAAAGAAAAAAGACTGCCCTCCTTGTATTTCATTTTCAAAATCACTTCCAAATTATTCAGCAGGAGAGGAAAAAGACCATTTCCAGCTGATTTAGGGACAGAGAATTGATTCCATTGTCACCTAGACATCCCTTCGTTGTGGGTGTTGAGGCACATAAGTGGAAGGGAACATTGCCTGGACCTGACCGTGCACTTTCATATTACGTCCTTTGTCCTGCTTTCAACAGCATGGGGGTCTTATTTTGAAAAGTGCCCACCCATAGGTGAAAGGGTAGCACAAGAGCAGCTCAGGAGAAGGGACACCGTCAAAGAAAGTTGTAGTTCGAAGAATATGGGCGATCACCCCAGTGGTGGCTGGTCTGGAAAACAAGCCTTCTTTCAGGCTGTGAGACCTTGAGCCAGGGCCAAGTTCTGAGTCATTCAGTAAGACCATATGAGATACTGGACTCACCATTGCTGGGAATTAGTTTCCCCGTCCGCTGACTGGGATGATAACACTTGCCTGTAGAACAGATAGAGAATGTGTCTACTCCTCTGGCTGGGAAATGTGTAGCATACATTTAGATCATTAATTTTCTGTCTTCTCTCAGAACGCCTGTTTTCTCGATCCGACTTTCCGTGGATGCTCCTGTCTTTATTGCTGGTTACTTTAGACTCTTACCCTATTCCTTTCCTGTCAGCTGCCTTTCCTAATTGGCAATTCTAATTTGCCCCAAGACGGAGCCACATTAACATGTACATTTATTCAACAGATATTTATGAGGCATTCACTGTGTGAGTCAGGCTCTGTTCTAGGTGAACAAAACAGACCCAAATCCCTGCCCTCACCATATACATAAACAAATAAACACCGGAAATTAATAATGTGGCGATATGACAAATGTAATAAATAAATGAAGAGCACGGTAAGTTAGAAGGTGATGCATACTCTGCGGGGGTTCAAGAGGGCGGCCGTTGGGAGTGCCAAGGTGGGTACAATTTTAAATAGAGTGGCCAGTGTAGGCTTCATTGAGAAAGCGATATTTAAACAAAGTCTTGCAGGAGGTGAGGGAGGAGCCAATTGAATACCTGAGGAAAGAGCATTCCAGGTACGAGGACAGCAGGTGCAAAGGCCCTGAGGTTGAAATTGCCTGGCATGTTTGAGGAGCAGCAAGGAGGCTGTCGCATCAGGAGAAGAGTTGAGTGAGGGGGAAGGGGTGAAGGAACGTGAAGCTGAAGATTGTCTAGGGCCTGCTGGCTCAGCAGGAAGGACTGCCTCTTTTACTGTGCAAGAAATGGGCCATCTTTGGAGGGTTTGGAGCAGAAGAGACACAGTTTGACTTGCACATTGATTTACAAAGGTGTCATGTCAGTGTTGCTCAGATCTGCTGTAATCAGAGGGAGGAAGAGGAATTTAACCTCCAAACCCACAGGCACCAAGGGAAGCCATGGGCAGTTCAGGGCCCACCCAGAGCAGCGCTTCCTTCGTTCACTCTTTCCTTCTACAAAGTCTTTGTTGTAATCTGAGCTTTCGTCTTCTCCCTCCATCTTGAGGAGAGCATCTCAGACAGCCTGAGGAAGCAGCCCAGCCAGGGGAGCACAGAGAGTATTCAGGGGATGTTCTGCGGGGGCCGCCTTTCCCAGCCTGCCCCTGCCGGCTGGAGAACCTTCTGTCAGCCACAGAGATGGCTCACCGGGGGAGGCGGCATCTCTGCACAGCCAGACTATCTGTCTGTTCTGATGATCAAGGAGGGACTTGGTGAGAGCAGCAGCTGAGAGCCCTCTCAGGTGATAAAACTTCCCCGGGGCACTCGGGAGAGGGGAGCTCCTGGCGAAACGTGAAGAACGAGCGTTGTGCCGTGTAAATACATTTACGGGACAGAGCTGTTCCTTGGCCTGCTGGGGCCCGTTTCTTGACTGTATGGCAGGAATGGTCTTCGTTGGAATGATTGACAGGGCCAGTGGGGAAAGCTAAGCAGTCCTTGATGTCTTGCCTTGAGTTGGCACAAGTCGGGGGAACAGGCTTGGAGAGGCACTGAAGCTGGGGTCCACGGGTGGCCTCGCAATGGAAAGCTCTTGCTCTTCTTGCCGTGTGGAAAAACCCCATGTGGTCTATCTCCATCTTCCAGTTCTCCCTGGTCCAGGTCCCGTAGAATCTTCATTTTCTTTCACGGGGCAGACAGGAAACTCCCTCTGGCCCGGTTTGGGGTAACATTGTTTAACCGTGGCAGTTAGGAAGCCCTGTCTGTCTGGCTCATCTGGGACATGCTCCAAGTGGGTCCAGGTCGGTGGGTGTGAGATGGTGATACGCATATGATCCAGGCCTGGTGGCAACTCCACTCTGTTAACCTAGAAACAGCCCCTCTGATTCAGGTGGTGGGATTCTGGGGTCTTAACAGGTGCAGCTCAGCCGCTACAGAGCTCTCAGCAGGTCACAAAGGGAGAACGTGGCCCCTTAGCAATGGGCGTCGAGGGCACTCAACCAGCCCAGGATATTGGGATATTTCAGACTCAGTCCATGTGTCTGGGAGGTGCAAAAAAATCCCTTCAGTCCAGCCTGGAGGAGGAAGAGGACCAGGTCCTGGTGCTCCCAGTAGCCAGAGGTGTCTGAATGCAAGGGTCTTGGAGGCCTAGTCCTGCTTCCTCTGGGGCTGAGGATGGTGTTTTGTCCTCATTACGCTGCCCAGTGACCGTGCTTGACTCCTTTCCCACGGGTAGGCCTGTGATTCCCACTTCTCTGGCATGTCTCTTTCCAGGGTGAGGTCTTGGTGAGGGCTTGCCATGTGGGAGAATGCGACTCCTAGCAAATCTACAGGAACAGCTGGCCAGGAGCCGCTGTGCGACAGCAGGGGCTGTGGTTTGGTTGTTGTGGTTCTTTCTCTGAGATGAGCAGCCCTGTCATCCTTCTGTTGGGTATCCTGGGGCGGAAGAATTCCTGGTGCTGATACGTTTAGGCTGCAGATTCCTGCCCCCAGGAGAAGTAGCAGAGGTGCCAGCTTTCAGGTCCCTCCAAGAGGCATTGGTACCATCCCTGGAGATGAGTGTGGGGACGCGCTCTGCCCTGCCGGCCTCCCTGGAGATGAGGTGTCTTACCTGCTGGGCTGTTTCTACCTTGAATTTCTACAACTCATCAGTTTGGTCTCTAGGGGAAAGAAGCCAGACAGCTAGATTCCCTGAGCTGCAGCTCCTGGGACAGCTACTGCTACGATTTTGGCATCTTCATTCACAGCTTTTCAAGCGTTTGGCCTTTTGACCACCCAGCTTCCCATTCATCTCTCAGCCCCAAGGACAGCTGGGGTGCAAAGCTGTGGGGTCACCATCCCCTGGGGGATTCTTTTCTATTAGCTGGTGCTGGAGGCACCTGGTAAACGATGGGCTTTGCTCCAAACTGCAAGGCCAACTTGGATTTCTTGTAGTTCAGAGGAGGACACCTGGAAGAGTGTGGAGTATGTCCAGAGAGCAAGTCAGCATGTGCCCAGGATGGAGGGATCAAGTTTCTAACGCTGATGACAAGTGAGGCGGCAAGTCTTTCTACCCACCCCATCTCCTGGCAGCCGTAGGAGCATCTTACAAGTCTCCCCTATAGAAACAATCTGGACCTGAGGCCCCACCCGGTGCAGGCTTCAGAACTGATGCTCAGAGATAAGACATGGCATTGGATTCCCACCCCAGTTTTCCATTAAACAACAGAGCAAGAAGGGACTGCAATAATCATCTGCTTTCAGCATCCTTATTTTACAGATAAGGAAAGTGAGTCCCAGTGGGAATAATAATAATAATAATAGCCAGTGCCTTTATTTGTTTACCATGTGCCCATTACTGTTGTAAGGACTTCCTGTTCCATCCTCACAGAACGCTGTGAGGTAGGCATTGTTATCATCTGCACGTTACAGAGGAGGAAACTGAGGCAGTAGAGGCTAAGTCACTTGGCCAAGGACATATAGCTGGCATGTGGTGGAACTGGCATTCAGAGACAGGCAAGTCTGACTCCAGGGTCCAACCCTAGTAGTTTGGTCAGAATCAGGACCCACAATCTAAGCATCCCCAAAGCCTCCATCCATGCATTCTCCTTTTAGACCTGTGTGTTAGGTCCAGTGTGGTAGCCACCAGCCACATGTGGCTGTTGAGCTCTTGAAGTGTGGCTTGTCCAACTGGAGGTGTGTTGTAAGTGTAAAATACACTCTGGGTTTCAAAGCCCTAATACAAAAAAGAAAAAGAATGTGAGATATCTCATTATTATTTTTGTATTGATTACATGTTGAGGTGATAATCTGTTGGATGTATTGCTTTAAATAAAATATATAATTATAATTAACTTCATCTTTTTTTTTTTTTACTCATTTTTGGTAACTGCCAGGATTGTAGGATTACCTATGTGGCTTGCATCTGTGACTCACAGTATATTTAACATTGTATATGTGACCTGTATTTGTGGACAGCACTATTCTATACCATCAGTTGCCAGCTGGAAAGCAAACTTGAGTGTCTCAGTGCTATTGAGGCTGCATCTCAGTGACTGCAGTGCCTTGTAAAGAGGGCGTCTCATCCACACTTGGCTTTGTCTGCATCTGTGACTCACATTTTTGCTCCCTGTTGAGCTGGAACCTTCCCTGCCACCATCAAGGGAAGGGCACACCGTGAAAGTCCTGAGAGGTTAGTAAGGCTTAATGGAAAGGGCATGAGCCCCGCAGATCCACGTTTGAATCCTGGCTTTGTTGTTATGTATTAGTTCCACTGTTTAAACTTTGAGCTTCTCGTTCCTTATCTGTGGAATGGGGATAATAATGCCTGTGCTCTTGAGTTGTGGGGATAAATGAGATGATGCGCATGAAGTACGTAAAGCAAGTGAGGTCCCACTAAAGCCACTGGTCCTCTCGCTTCCAACCCCTGTTATCAGAGGCTGGCTTTTTCTACCACTTACAATATCTTGTTCTAGTGACCAAAACCTAGAGAAAACATCAGGGAAAATGGTCCCTGCTGCTTTTTTACTTTCTGATTTCCTTGGGACAAGTCTGTGCCTCAGTTTCTCTCTGTGTGAAGAAGGTGAGGCCCCTGAAAGACAGACCCCGCTCACGCTGCCCAGTGATGGTCGGAACTCTCAGATGCCAAGCAGCAGTGCTCAGGGTGGGTGGGAATAGGGTGCACTGGGGCAGCCTTCAGGTTATCGTCTTCCCATCCTTCTCCTGCTCATGAAACCCAGCCTGCTCTGCTACTGGCTCATGTCTGGGGCAGACACAGGTGTGAATCTGGGACCAGAGAGGCCCAAACTATCTTGGGTTCAGAGTGGCCGAGGCCAGGCCATATCCAGTGGGTCTGTCCAGGGAGAATGGAGTGACACCAACACTCAGCCTGGGCTGTCCTTTGGAATATTTGTGGGGGGAGCTGGAGCCCCAGGTCGGCTCTCGTTTTCTTAAAGGTCTCCAGGCTGTGGGTCTAGGACCCCCATTGTGTGCAGTAGTGAAGTCACGTCGGTAAAACGTGGTGGAAGTGCACAGCCATTCAAATTAGTACAGATGTGCTCAAATTCCAAGCCTAAACTTGTTATATGACCATGGACAAGTCATTCAGTCTCTCTGAGTCCGTTTCTCACCTTTACAAGGAAATAACACCTAGCTTACATAGCAGTTGTACGATAAATGACAAAATCTGTTGGAGTGGACGTTAAAGATGTGCATAGTGGGCAGTCGTTAAGTGTCAACTGTTTGGAGCCATGTCTTTTGGTTCCAGTGTAATGACAGCAGGAAGGTTTCCCCCTCTTTGTTTCAAGAACTATGGGTCTGTCCATAAGAACATGGCCAGCAGCAGCCCACTGAAGAAAAGAGGAATGTCAAACGCTTACTAACCTCTTCCCTTCCCCAGTTCATACCCCACTGTCCATTTGATGGTCTGAGTCACAAAGATAAGGCTGAGAAACAGAATCATTTCCTCTTCAGAATTCTATAGGTAGAAATCAGCAAGTAGAAGGACAATTTGGGACTACTTTCAGTCCCTATGTGGTTTTGAGCAAATAAATGAGTCACAGTATGCCCTTGGCCAGCCCATGTATCCTCTCGGGGCATCCGCTTCCTCTTTAATAAAATGGGATGAGTAATCCTTGCCTCTCCTTCATTTTACAAGCATGTAACAAGGATGAATCCAGTAATGGCTGCAGAATCCTTTGAGGTCCTTGGAGAAATAGTTGCTATATAAATGCAAAGTATGATGCCCATTTCTAGTATATTGTGTTTTGCAAATAAATATGTAATCCTACATCATATCCATGTCAATGCCAGTCTGGCCAACTATATGCCACATGCGTGTTTTTCAGGGAAATAATCATCTCCACACATTATTCCTTGAAAGCCTAACTCCAGATTTATAGAGTGTGAGATTGTTATTATTACCATTTTTCTTTTGGGAAGCCCATCTATTCTGCTTCATTTCAGCTTCTGATGTTTCTGACAGGTCATTCATGGTGATGTGTGCATGGGGGTTTCTCAGTACCTTCAAGGACCTGGATCAGGACCAAGGAGGGTTTCATGTTCATCGCTTTTCCCATTTGTTTCCCTGACCCTCTTAATTGAGTTGTTCAGAAGAGAAGCCCTGTCATTCATTTGAAAAATGGCCTGCTTATCCCTTCCTAAAAACTTTACCCAGGTTGCTCTCTGATTCAGGAGATAAAGTAACCGACTGGGGGACACACTTTGATTCTTATAACACTTTACAGGTCATCGGGTATTGTCACTATCTCGGTAATGCTGGCACTGCGTGGCCCCTGTGATCAAGCCTAAAGATGTGTGAGGTGGCAATTTCCTAGTCTTGGTTCTGAAGCTTCAGAGCTCACACTTAGGTGAATCACAGTTCTCAGGGCTGAGTTTTCTTCCTTTTTAATAAAAATACGCAGAAATTTGGCCCATGAGGGAAAAGTGAGTACTGATCCTGAATTAAAGGGGAAACATTTCTGTGTTTGAGTCTCTGGGGTCTTGTGCTGAAATGTAGACAGTTGGGGGTCCTCTGGGCTTCTGTCTCCTGGGATCATTCATATCCATCGCGTGTCGGCCTTTCCCCAAAAAGATTCTTGAGGCTTGATTCATGTTCAGAAAATCCCTAGGAGCTGAGAATTGGAACTTCTGAATCTTCTACCTTTACAGAAAGTGTAAAGGAAATTCTAGTTCACTGTTCCCCTGAAAGGCTTGGACCGCAAGGGTTTTGTTGCCCTATCCACTGTCTGATCATTCTGACTAAATGTTGGCATACTTTGGGTAAACCCCTGGTCATTCATATTCAACGTCTCCCTTATTGGGGCTTCATCCTGTCCCCTACTTCCCGTTTTAAATGTAGGTTCTTTTATCAGCTTTCCTTCCTTTTCATTCAAACCAGCCTCCTCCAGTGAGCTTATCCTTTCCCATATCTTTTACTATCATGTTATTTTTCTGATTTATTTTTCTTTCCTTAGCTCCAGACCCATATTTCTAATTGCATATTGTGCATCTCCTTCTGTATGTCCTATACACACCTTAGACTCCATGACTAAAATCAGACTCACCGTCTTTTCTTCACACCTTTTCCACTTCCTACATTCTTGGCCTTGGCTGTGGCAACTGGTAAACAAACTTAAACCAGAAATGTGGGTGTTGTTTTATATTCTCCCCTTTATTCCATTCAGTTGTGAGTCATGTCAGTTTCTCTTGAATCCTCTTTTCCATCCTCTCCACTGCTCTTGGAAGAGTTCAAGGTCTTGGACCTTCTTACTTGGACTCTTGAAATAGTATGAAATTCACCACCCTTTTCAAGTCTCAGAGCCACCTCCTCTCCTCCTCAGTGCATCCTGTTTGCTTGTGGGATCTTAGTTGCCCTGCCAGGGATCGAACCCGGGCCCTCGGCAGTGAAAGTGCATAGTCTTAACCACTGGACTGCCAGGGAATTACCTATTTTTCATTTTTTGCACCCATATTCATAGCAGCATTATTCACAATAGCCAAAACGTGCAAGCAGCCCAAGTGTCCATCGATAAATGAATGGATAAACAAAATGCGGTCTCTACTTGTAATGGAATATCATTCAACCTTAAAAAGGCAGGAAATTCTGACAAGTGCTACAACATGAATGAACCTTGAGGACATTATGCTAAGTGAAATAAGCCAGTCAAAAAAAAAAAAAGAAAATTATTGTATGATTCCTTTTATATGAGGACTTAGAGCAATTCACATTCATAGAGACAGAAAGAAGAACTGTGGTTGCCAGGCACCAGGTGTAAGGAGTAATGGGGAGTTCTCATTTAATGGGGCCATAGTTTCAGTTTTACAAGACGAAAGAGGTTCTGGAAATGGATGGTGGTGATGGTTGCACAACAATGGGAATGTACTTAAAGCAAAAAAAGGATCCATGTGTCCTGTAGAACAGTAATGGACCAGAATTTAGGAGCCTTGTTTTCAAGTACAGGCTTTGCTTCCTACTACAAGCGAGCTCTAGGCCTCAGGGTTCTCATCTACAAGTCAAAGAAATTTGGGTGAGAAGACCTCTTAGGCTGATGCTCCCTCTGGAATGCTGGGATTTGGAATGTGGATCCCTGGCTGCTGGGAGAGCCAGGTGGAGCGCTATGGGAATTTACTGGGGAAACGGCCCTGAGCACCTGCTACCGGAGGGATCATCCTCTCGTACAAAGAGATGATTTACATCTTCTTTTTCAGGCCAAGTCTCCACTCCGTTCTCTGCTCTATAAAGGAAGCCAGAGAACTAGCACATCATGGGACATCGGTACTCCCCTCTTAAGGACACTAATCTCATCAGGTCAGGGTTCCGCCCTTATGACCTCATTTAAACTTAATTACTTCCTTACTCCAAATACAGCCATAATGTCCATTATGTACATTATGATTCATAATGTAATGAATCATAACTTCAACATATGACTTAGGGGAGATACAACTCAGTCCACAGCAGGGCCTTTGCACTGGCTGTTCTCTATCCAGAAAGCTCTTTCCCCAGTTTTCCCAATGAGTGACTCCTTATCATTCACACCTCTGCTCAGAGAGTTTTCCATAACCACCCCATACAAAGTAGCCATACTGTCACTCTCTATCAGGTTACCGTATTTGTAAATAATATTCCACATAGTACTCATCACTCTGATGCTTCTTAAGAACTAACTTAGTTTTGGAAGTCTGCTGCCTATCTTCATCTCCTCCAATAATATAGGCTCCACAGAAACAAGGACCTTGTGGTCTCTTGAGAGCTTGGAACTCTGCCTGGCACATTGCAGGTCCTCACTAAATAGTTGTTGAATAGTAGCTAAGTGAATAACTACATGGATGACAACCCTAGTTACTGCCATTGGAAGGTGGCAGTCTGGTGGGGGTGGCTGATGTGTTAGAAGGCACCAGATCACTGGCTGCCCTAACAGAAGAAAGTATGTGTTTATGGGAGTGAGGGAAGGGAATGCCTGATTCTGTGCAGGGCTGTGAGGGGAGAATTGGGACAGACTTCACGAGTGAGATACTCCTGTGTTTCATCTCAGAGTGTGACACAGAAGAGATGAGAAGGCTGATGATACCTTATGGAGAGAGAAGGCGTACGCAAAGTCCTGGAGGGAAGGGAGTGCCATTTCCAGGTGCCTGGGGGTGGTTTGGGGTGGCATGCACAGAGAGGGGTAGCAAGCTTAGGGTCGCAAAGTGCCTTGGGTCACATGCTAAAGAACCTGGGCTTTACCCTAGGAGACACAGGGCCCCACCAAAGGAGGTGAGGCCCCCGACGCAGATGTGCATGCTTTCCCCTCAGGCCTAAATGTCTCACGCACGCCACCTCAATCCACTCAACGGCACAAGGTTGGTCTGTTTCTCACAGTTCCCTTACAAGACTGTGAGCTTCTTGAGGGCAGGCAGCTGACTGTATTCATTTTTGTATCTCCTTCATAGTGCTCACTCCTTAGCTGGTATTGAAGCTCAGCAACTGGTTTTACCAACCTGGTGACTTTTTTTTTAGCAGGAGTCAGAAAGCCAATTCTAGCTCAAGCATCCTGAGGAACAGGTGGCTTATTTTGGGGATACAGGGTGGGACATTGGGCTAAAGTGTCTCAAGTGGCCCACTGCAAACCTGGGTGGTTCCAGAGAGAGTGGTGGGCGGGTGAAAAGCTCTGGCTTTGTCAACAGGTGGGTAAATTATAATTTGCAGGGAGCGGGGAGAGAAAGGATTTGTTCTGAGTTCCATGGCTCTAGTCTGAGATGGTCTCCACTGCACCAGGAGAAAAGGGTCATCCTCCTTAGAGATGCCACTGATGGTTTACAAACAAAATACCCAAAACTTGCCACTGACATTTCTATTAATTTTAGAGATGGCAAAGTGAGGCGTGGGAAAGCCACTTCTGTGAGCTCCAGTCTGGAGATTCCAGCTTGGCCTCTGACTGTTGACCCGAATACAACACTCAGTGCACCAGTTTCTTCTGGGAGTCCTTCTTCCTTTGTCTGCCAGGTCAGAGAGGAGGGAACCCCAGGGTACATTCCTTGAGAGGCCCTCCCAATGTTTTCTTGTCGGTCTGTGTTTGGTATCATACTGGGAGCCCAGTGTTAACGCCTGCACGTGCACTGCTAGCCAGTACCTGGCACGATGCTTGCCTGGGTGCCTTCTTAGGCAAGACAAGGGGTTTTTGAAGGCAGTGTCTGCCATGGATCCGTGCCACTGCACGACCTGGCTCTGCAGAGAGTGTTGTGTTATCCAGCCGTGAACCAAAGGGAGCCACAGGTCCTCTGGTAGCGGCCTGTGACAGTGGCAGGTAGTCTGTGACTTCCAACCAGTGTTGGCTCATACTAAGTCCTAGAACACTAGGTCATTCATTTTTTCTCCTTAGCCCACAGAATGGTGGTTCTCAACTTTGGCTATACTTTGGAATCTTTGGGGGAAAGTTTCAGAAATCTTGATGCCCAGGACACATTTCAGACCAATTAATATCTATGGGACCGGGACTCACATATCAATATTTAAAAAAAATCTAATTCATTGAGGTATAATTTACATACAATATAATGTATCCTTTTAAGCATATGATTTGTTGGCCTTTGACGAATATATATACATGTGAAAGCATCACCACTATGGTCAAGATAGAACATTTCCATCACCCCAGAAAATTCCGTCATGCCCCGTTGCAGCTGGGCAGCCTTCTTCCTCTCCCAGGAAACCTCTGATCCCTTTTCTGTCCCTTAGATTGGTTTTGCCTTTGTTAGAATTCCGTGTAAATGAAACCTTACTTTGTCTTCTTCTGTATAGCAAAATGCTTTTGAGATTCACTGTGTTCATTCCTCCTCCTTGATGAGTAGTATTCATTGTATGCATGTGTTTGCTAGTTACCTGTTGTTGGCCATTTGGGGTTTTCCCCAGTTTTTAGCTATTAGGAATATACTCCTATCAACACTTGTTTAGACCCTGTGGGAACATCGATTTTCGGTTTTCTTGGGTATTTTGGAATGGAATTGACAGGTGATACAGTAAAATACAAGTTTAACTTGCTAAGAAACTGCCTGTTTTCCAAAGTAGTTAATTCATTTTTACATTCTCACCTGCAGTGTCTGAGAGTACTCTGCATTCGTGCCAGTAGTTTATGTTTTCAGGCTTTTAAAATTTTAGCCATTCTAATGGGTGAGGGGTGGGAGCACATTTTGGTTTTAATTTGCATTTCTCTGATGACTAATGATATTGAGCATCTTTTAATATGCTTATTGCCTCTTTATATATCTTCTTTTGTGGCATGTCTTTCTTTTAATGGAATTGTTTTGGTATTATTGAGTACCAAGAGTTCTTTTCATATTCTTGATTATTCTTTGTCTGGTATATATTTCCGTTTAAACTTATACTGCCCCCGCCCCGATATTTTCTCCTATGGCTTGCCTTGTTATTTTCTTAATAGTGTCGAAGAGCAGAAGTTAAAAACCTTGATAATGTTTAATTTGCCAGTTTTTTCTTTTGAGATTCATGCTTTTTGTGTCCTAAGGAATCTTTGCCTATCCCAAACCGTAACGGTTTTAACCTATATTTTCTTACAGATGTTTTATAGTTTAACTTTTCAAGTCAAGGTTGTGTATGGTGTGAGGGACAAGTCAAGGTTTATTTATTTTTTCTATGGCTATCCAATTGTCCCAAGCCATTTATGAAAAGACTATCCTTTCTCTATTAAATTATGTTGTTACCTTTGTAAAAAAAAAAAAAATCAATTGACCAGATATATCTGGGTCTATTTCTGGATTTACTTTTCTGGTCCACTGATCTATTTATCTATACTTACACTAATAAACATCGCTTTGATTATCGTAGCCTTATGGGAAATACTGAAATCAGTCAGCGTAAAACCTCTAAGTTTATTCTTCTTTTTCAAAATTGTTTTGGCTCTTTTATATCCTTTGCATTTCCATGTGAATTTTAGGATCAGCTTGACAATTTCCACAAAATAAGCCTGCTGGGATTTTTACTGAGATTGCATTGACGCTACAGACTAGTTTGGGGAGAATTGATATCTTAAATAACATTGAGTGTTCCAAACTGAGTATGGGTCATCTCCATTTATTTAGGTCTTATTTAATTTATTTTGCAATGTTTTGTAATTTTCAGTTGGGGGGGTGACTTAGATGACTTTTACTAGATTTATTCCTTTATTCCTAGTATTTTATGTTTTTGGTGCTATTTACATGGGATTATTGTTATTATTATTATTTTTACATGGGATTATTTTAAAATTTCATTTTCCAGTTGATTGATGCTAATATAAAAGAATACAATTGATTTTTTATATTAACCTTGTCTTTTTTGACCTTGCTAAATTCACATATTATTTCCATTACCTGACATGAGATATTTCTACATTTCTCACAGCAGTGAGAAATTTATAGTTTTCAGTGTACAGGTCTTGCACATATTTTAAATTTATCCTTACGTACTTTTTGTTTAAGCTACTGTAAATAATCTTTTAAAATCATTTTCTTTTCCAATTATTTTTTGCTCAGGCACCAGTGTTTTTTTTAGCTTCTCAGGTAACCTGATAGTGTATCTGAGGCTGAGAACCACTGGTCTGGGAGACTCTGATCATGAACCCTGCTGGAGGTGGGACCACTAATGGTATTTGTTTTTCTTCCTTTGTTGTGATGTATGTGGATGGCTCAGATCACTCAGGTAACTGAGAGTCCCCTCAACAAGCAGAATCATTTGCACCTGTGGCAAAGTGGAACCCTTGCGATTTGTCTTAATGGGCTCTAAAGATAACAGGCTCCTAAAAGGGACTTAATGGATCTTGAAGTATGTTACTGACCTAGTGTGGACCTGACCATGCTGATTTGCTGGATTTGAGCTTCAGCTCCTCAGGACCAGCTATGTGATGGGCATTGGTACTGGGAGGCAAACTTTGTAGCTCCGTGGGCTACCTATTTCCCCTGAGGTTATGTGTGTTGTAGGTAGCGGGGATGGGTTGGGGGGGAGTTGTTTTGGTAGTTCTTCCTTAATTAGAAGAAAAGAGATGGAAGGTGGGATGTGAGTCTGCAACCTGTTCTTCATTTTCCCCAGTGCTCCGGGTAATGGTATTTAACGGAAAGACAAATCCATTCATCTTCCCAGTGTCCTGGCACATGGAAGCCCTGAGGGCTACTGTCAGAAGAGATACTAGGGGCTATAAAAAGCCATTCGATTCCCTCCCCTCTTAATTCTCCCTTTGTAATCCCTTTCCCAGGGAGACTGGTACTGTGCTTGCTGACTCTTCGTCACCTGGAGGTCTTAGGCCTCGTGGGCATTTTACCGAGATTCAGATTAGCTTTACCATCTCATTCTTCTTTCTTTTATCTCTGTCATTTTTCTGCCAGGGGTAGCAACACCATGGAAAGATTTCTTTCTGCTTTATCCTGCCGATTTTTAAAAGAGCTGGTTGATTCGCCATTGGGCGTAGGAGAGCAAACCAGTCCCTCAGGACAGGTAGCAGCTGAAGTGGTGCTTCTAGCCTCAGGGCCCTGGTGTTTCTGAGGCAGGCTTAGGGGAACAGGAGCCCCTTGCCTCTCTTCTGTGCTTTTGTTTTCAGTTTTGGCATCCGTACCTTGTTTCATCTCCCGTTAGTACCTGTGTCAGGGTGGAGCTAGATGAGTTGGGCAGCATTGGTCCCCTTTGATCATAAAATTGTCCTGGAGGAGAGATCCATTTCCAAAGGATTTTCTCCCTCTGCTTCTGTTGTTTCCTTCTCTCAGGTTGCTGTGTCCCCAACACCTCTGTGCATATCCCTCCTCTCCCATTTTCATTTGTCTTTCACCACAGGTTCAGAAAATTCAATTCCACACCCATTTACTGAGCGCTGACCCCATGCCAGGGACTGTGGTGGGCAGGAGAGTTACAGTAGGAAACAGGTCTGGTGCCTGCTCACAAGAAGCAAGTCTACTGGAGGGGACAGACAAACACAGATGCAAATCGCTGTCACTCCAAGTCAGGCATTACACACTCACAACAGAGGAATGAATAAAGCCCTTTGGATGATGATGTCTGCGAAGGGCACGCTTCACATACACGCTGCGTTTTATCTGGGCCTCAAAGAAGGGGTGGGGTTTCAACCATCACAGAGGATGTGAGGGTAGGAAGGGTGCAGTAGGATATTGAAACTAAGGGAACAGAGTTAGCAAAGGCCCAGAGGTGTGAATTTGCATGTTGGGAGTATGTGAGTGTCTAGTTCAATTGGAAGGTGGCACATACGGCTTGGGAGGAATAACAGAGCCTGAGATGAGACTAGAAAGGCAAGTTGGGGCGGCCGTTGTGGAGAGCTTGTGCCACACACTAAGGAGCCTACACGCGTGCTCTCTAGTGTATGATGGGGAGCTGGCAAGGTTGATGAACAGGAAATGGCATGGTCAGAGCTGGGCTTTAGGAAGCTCCCTCTTACAGAACTGTGAATGATGCGTTGGAGAGGTCAGGGATTGCAGGCAGCAGAGAGGAGTGTGCTTCAGACTAGCTCAGATTAGCAACGACAGGGGCCTGAATGTAGGCATCAGTCTTGAGGCCTGGAAAGGAGAGGACCAATTGAGAAAGGTTTCAGGTTGGGTCAGATAGGACTCACTGGAAACAGAGGGAAATCAAGTTGACAGCTAGGTAAACAGGAGGAAGGCAAAGTCATGAGTAAATCCTGAGGACAAGGGTTGGCTTTGGGGAGGGTATATAGTTAAATTCTTTTTTTTTTTTTTTTTTTTTTGCGGTACACGGGCCTCCCAATGCCGTGGCCTCTCCCATTGCGGAGCACAGGCTCTGGACGCGCAGGCTCAGCGGCCATGGCTCACGGGCCCAGCCGCTCCGCGGCATGTGGGATCTTCCCGGACTGGGGCACAAACCCGTGTCCTCTGCATCGGCAGGTGGACTCTCAACTACTGCGCCACCAGGGAAGCCCTAGTTAAATTCTTTGGATTGCAGGCAACAGAAACTGACACTAACTAGTTGAAGTAAAAAAGGATATTTAATGCACGAATATAGAGTAGGAATCCTTCAAACCACCAGGAAGAGCTGCATTCGCAAGAGGACAACCGAGGGAAGCTTCTGACACATCGGCGAAAGGAATTTGTGGACCTTTCTTTTGTGACATTGTCTTCAATGCCTCAGCAACCTCTAGGCTGTCAGTGCAGATTTTATTTATTTCTTTATTTATGGCTGAGTTGGGTCTTTGTTGCTGTGTGCAGGCTTTCTCTAGTTGCGGTGGGGGGGGGGCTATTCTTTGTTGCGTTGTGCGGGCTTCTCATTGCGGTGGCTTCTCGTTGCGGAGCACGGGCTCTAGGCGCACGGGCTTCAGTAGTTGTGGCACACAGTCTCAGTAGTTGTGGTGCACGGGCTTAGTTGCTCCGCGGCATGTGGGATCTTCCCAGACCAGGGCTTGAACCCATGTCCCCTGCATCGGAAGGTGGATTCCTAACCACTGCGCCACCAGGGAAGCCCTGTCAGTGCAGATTTTAAATCACAGGACAGAGGATCTGGCCCAGCTCGGCAGAGATGCGTCCTCCTGGGCCAGGAGCTGTGGGCTGGGGCTCGATTTATGGCTTACAGACTTGCTCTCTGGTGGCCCAGCCCTGAATGTTAGGGCTGTTCCCAGAGAAGGGGACATAGTGTGAGCCAGGGAGCCACACTGCTTGACGCCCACTCTGGTGGGGGCTGAGGAGGACGAGGCTAAGTTTTGTTTTGGCTTAAGTTGTGGTGTGGGTCAGGCGCAGGCCACACACATCCAGAGGGAATGCACTTCCCTGAGCTCTGCTAGAGAAATGCAAACACGTGGGCTCACCAGGTGGCGTGATGAAGCTTTTAGAGTAGGGGAGTTTGGGAAAGAGGGAAATAGAAGGAAAGAGGGAAAGAGATTGGGGTGTGAAGAGACCCTACAAGGTTGGAAAATCCTTAGCTGTCATCTTGTCCAGTGCTTTCATTTTGTTTAATTTGCATTCATTTATTTTTATGGACCTTATAGCATAATCATAGGAAAGCGCACACAGCTTGGGTAGACAGCTCAGTGACGTTCTATACACGTCTACACCTTTGTAAGAACCACCGGGAACAGGACACAGCACATACCCCGGCTGCAGAAGGCTCCCTTGCGGCCCTGCTTAGCCCACACGCTCACCATCCATGCCGGAAGTAACCAGTGTTCTGACTTTACCACCAGAGATTAGTTTTGCCTGTTGGACTTTATACAGATCTTATCAGTCGATGTGTGTCCTCTGGAGTCTGGCTTCTTTCAGTTGGCATTGTGTCTGAGAGCTTTACCCGTGTTATTGCACTGAGCAGAAGTTTGTTTTTTTTCTTGCTGTCTAGTATTGTATTATATAGGTATGCCACAATCAATCTGTCATCCTGCTGATGGACATTTGGGTTTCTCAAGGTTTTGGCTATTAGAAATCGAACTGCTATGAAATTTCTTGTACATGCATTATAGTGACATATTTACTGATTTCTGTAGAGTAAATGCATATTTAGGAGTAGGATTGATGAGTTCAAGGGTATATAGATGTTTAATTTTAGCAGGTGCTTCTGGTTTTCCAAAGTGATTGTACCATTTTACACTCCCGCCAGCAATGGAAAGGAGCGCTAGTTGCTCCACCTCCTCATAAACATTGGTGTCATCAGTCTTTTTAATTTTACCCATTTTATTAGATATATAGTGGTATCTAATGTGGTGTTAATTTGCATTTCCCATATGACTAACAGTATTGAGCATTTTCATCTGCATCATTTGCTATTTGAATAGTTATGTATCCGTGTGTGTGTGTGTGTGTGTGTGTGTGTGTGTGAAGTGCATGTTCACCTCTTCTGTCCACTTTTTTTCTGTTCATTTGTCTTCTTCTTGCTTTTAGGAAGTCTAGATATGAGTCCTTAGTTGAATATATGTTTTGTGAGTACCTTTTCCAGTCTGTGGTTTGTCTTTTCTTTTAATAATGTCTTTTCATAAACACAAGTTTTTTTTTTGTTTTTTTTTTTTTGTGCGGTACGTGGGCCTCTCACTGTTGTGGCCTCTCCCACTGTGGAGCACAGGCTCCGGACGCGCAGGCTCAGTGGCCATGGCTCACGGGCCCAGCCGCTCTGCGGCATGTGGGATCTTCCCAGACCAGGGCACGAACCCATGTCCCCTGCATCGGCAGGGGACCCTCAACCACTGTGCCACCAGGGAAGCCCGAACACAAGTTTTTATTTTCAATTACCAATTATTTATTTTATGGTTAGTGCTCTTTTTGCTTTGTTTAGGAAATATTTACCTACCATAAGTCACTACACTCATTTTGGAGATTAAATCAACAGTATCCAAAGAGGGAAGATGACTCAAGGTTATACATCAAGTGACTGGACCAGGACAAAGAGCCATGGCCTCTTTAGCCCCATGCTCCTTTCACTGGGAATCCATGTAGAGTTCTGTTCACTGCTAGAGGAGCTGTAGAAGAAGTGACCAACCTCTGCATCACTGTGACTTCGTACCCTGACAGTTAAGGGAATCAAATTTAAGAAGATGTTCTTCCAAATGCATTGAAAATATTCCTACTCTTTGACCCAATCGTTCCTTCTCTAGGAATCTAAAACACAGACAAAGTTCCATGCACCCCGATGTTTGATGTTCTTTTCAGTGGCAAAAAGAAAAGAAAATAACTGAAGTATTCAGCTACAGGGGACTGGCTGATTGAATTGTGGCATGTCTGTAACATCGAATAGTATCGCTGCAGAATACTAGAACTAAGGTACTTTTGAAACGTACTTAATGACCCATGAAAATGAGCACAATACATTTTTTTTCCATTTTAAAAACTCAACTTTGGGACTTCCCTGGGGGTCCAGTGGTTAAGACTCCGCACTTCCAATGCAGGGGGTGCGGGTTCCATCCCTGGTCGGGGAACTAAGATCCCACATGCCGCACAGCCAAAAAAAACACAGAAAAACCCTCAAATTTATTGAGGTACAATTTACATAAAAAAGTGCACTTATTTTAAGTGTATAGTTTGATGAGTTTTCATTTCAAAAAAAATAAAATTTCATTTAAAAAATAAAATATAACGATGTTAAGTATACTATTTGATGAGTTTGGAAAAACGTGTACAGTCATGTAACCACCATGACAGTTGTGATGCAGAATATTTCCATTACTCCCCCAAATGCCCTCATGCTTCTTTGCCCTCCATTGCTTTTCCTTACTCTTAGGCCCAGGCAACCTCTGATCTGTTTTCTGTCGTGATAGATGAGATTTCCTTTTTCTAGAATTTCATATACATGGAACAATCCAGTATTTTGTCTTTTCTGTAGTGCTTCTTTCACTCAGTAAAATGGTTTTGAGATTCCTCTGTGCTCTTGCTGCTCTTGGTAGCTCTTTCACATTGCTACAAAGTATTCTATTGAGTAAGCATTTCAGATTGGTTTATCCATTCTCCTATTGACGGACTTTTGTGTTCTTGCTGGTTTGGGGTTAAAATGAATGAAGCTGTTATGAACATTTGTGTACTGGTTTTTGTGTGGCTGTGTGCTGTCAGTTCTTCAGGGTAAATACCTAAGAGTAGGTAGGTACTTTATAGTAGGTACCCATTTAACTTTGCAAGAAACTGTCAAACTCTCTTCCAAAGTGGCTGCACCATTAACATTCCCACAAGAATTGCAGTTATGCCACATCCTTACTAGTATTTGGAATTTTCAGGGTTTAAAAAAATTCATTTATTTTTTGTTTTTAATACTAGCCATTCTAATAGGTATGTAGTGGTAACTCATTATGGGCTTTTAAAAACCAGCTTTATTGACACGTAGTTTACATACCATGATGTTCACCTGTTTAAAGTATATAGTTCAGTGTTTTTTAGTATATTTAGAGATTTGTGGAACCATCAACGTAATCTAATTTTAGAATATTTTTATCTCACCAAAAGGAATCTTGTACCTGTTAGCATGCGTCTCATGCAGTATGACACTAGGTGGAAAAAAAAAAGCAAAACAAAAAATATTATTCAAATATGTATATTTCCATATATGTATGAAAAAAAGACTAGAAGGAAATATATAAAAAGAAAACCTCAGCTGTCTCTTGGTGGTAAGCAGCTTTATTTTCTCTTCTGTACTTTATGGAATTTCAAAATTCCCCACAGTGAGCACATATTATCTTTGGAGTTAAAAAAAATCATGAGTTGTATGAAAAAAATAAAAGACGTTTCTTCAGGCTACGTCTATGGAGGGGGGCAGTACCATAGCAGCTACTAACACTCTGTTTTCAGTCTGATTTCCTGTGGGAAGAGAATGTGTAAAGTCTTACTCTTCTGGGTTTCTGCAGTGAGTTGGCAGTATAAGCTCGCTGTTTGCAATATTTACGTGCATTGCCTGGGGGAGTCCTGTAAACTACTCTATGAGTTAGTTTCTCTATTGACAGATGGTTGAATTCTTCGAAAAAGTGCTCTGGAAAGCAAACCCGTATGGGAGTTGACTCAAGGGGTGCACATTGTCTTGTGATACATAACAAAAAGTGAAGAGAGGTTGCTATGTGCTTGGGAATCATTTCCTAGTTTATAAAGCGTGTTTGTGGCCAGGTATGTATGTGAGCACACAGATGCACATTTGTATAAGCATGTGGCATATTTTTACATGGTAAAGTACTGTGAGTGTTGAGGGCTAAGTGCAGTGGCTCTCTAGTTCTAGTTTAATGACCCCTGTGCAGTTTGATGGAGAAGTCAAATTCCCATTCCTGTAATTACGTTTCCCCCTTTAATTCCCATAGACAACTCTAACCCCTGTCTCTATACAGGCCTATGGAAATGAATTGAATCACATCTGTGCTTTGAATAAAAATGTGTTTTGCTTGGAATCTGCACACAATTTCATACCTCAAAGGTCAGTTTCTGGGATGAAGTTGAACTGATGATATTAACCATTTTCCAGAAGAAGCAACAGACTGGTGAGGGCTTAGCTGAGGCAGAGATGATTGCTCAGAAACAAAACCCACTCGGGCTGGCCCAGGAGAGGGTGGACGGGGGTATGCTGTAGGGACTGAATAAATAGGAAACAGTAGAAGGAGGCCAGGCTCGAGGCAGTTTCCCTGCTTCTGTCTGTGCCTTGGGCCTCATGACCTCTTGCCCCTGCCTATCTGCACATGTGCCTCTCTGGCCTCTCCTTTGCAGGCCGGCTCCTGCTTAGGCCTGGTCTCCACCCTCTTGTAACTGCAGTCTGAGCGTGGCTTTGTTCAGTACGTCCTGCTGGCTCTGGCCGTACTTCTGCTTGACCATTCAGTTTAACTTCGTACTGTATCTAAATGACTCATTGCCTGGAGAGGAATCTGATTGGCCCAGCTCTGGTCAGCTTTCCTAGCAGACGCGGTGTGAAGGGGGGTCAAGCGTACAGACGCGGCCACCAGGCCTCCCTACCCCTGAGCACCAGCTTAGTGGAGGTGGCTGCGTACTTCAAAGACAGACAGAATCTGGCCAAAGGTATTTTTGTTTCTTTTTTTTGGCCAGTCCCCATAACTGAGACATGTAAGTGAAGATGGTATGATGTAAGGTGGTCCGTGGTAAACCCCCTCCATGGTGGCCCCATAACGATCCCTGTCTCCCGCGATTCGTGTTCTTGTGAATCCCCTCCCCTCGAGCGTGGAGGGACTTAGCAATTCACTTCTAATAAACAGGCTACAACACAACTAATGGGATGTCACTTCTGAGTTAGGTTACCAAAGCCTGTGGTTTCCCTCTCCTGAATCCTCTCCGAGGCTGTCATGTGCTTGCTCTGATGGAAATAACGCTACGTTGTGAGCGGCCCTCTGGTGGGGGCCCCGTTGGCAAGAAACTGATCTCGGGTGGCCTCGGCCTGGGGTGGCCTCGGCCTGAAGCAGGATTTTGGTTCCCGGCCAGAGACTGAAGTCAGGCTACAGCAGTGAGAGTGCTGAATCCTAGTCACTAGACCACCAGGGACCAATGGCCAGTGACAAGGCTCTGGCCCATATGGCTTTGCAGAAATGAATTCCCACAAAAACAGAAAGTAGTGAAGCAAGTAAAATGTTTACTAGGAAGGAAAAAGAATACGTGTGGATAGACACATGGGCGGACTCAGAGAGAGAGAGTCGCACCCTTGTGGTATTTTGAATCACTTATATGGGGCATTTCTTCCAGGTTTCCTTTGGCCAGTCATCTTGCTTTGCCTGGTCCTGAGTCTGTATTTGGTTTATCTCAGGGTACTCTCATGTGTGCGTGCACATCTCTTAGCCAAGATGAATTCTAGCCAAGAGGCCTATGGGTAGGTTGACATCACTCCCTTTTTGACCTCCAAGTAGCCTTTCTGCGCGTGTGTAGTTGGGAAGTTCTCCTTGACCTCGAGAATGATAACTATGTGGTCTCTTATCTGGAAAGGGCTTATTTCCTCCTCCTTTTCATCTTGGAGTATCTGTCCACAGGGGACCAACTCCAGCTGCTCAGCCTGGGGCCCATCTATCTCCTGCCTCAAAACTAGGGGAGGCCTCTGGCCAACAGCCAACAAGGAGCTGAGGCGTCTGTCCAACCGTCTGGAGGAAATGAGTCTTGCCACCAACCACATGAATCAACTTGGGAAGCTGGGGATACTCCCTGGCTGAGCCTTGAGATGCCGCAGCCCTGGTGACATCTTGACTATAATCTGTGTGACACTTTGAGGCAGAAGCACCCAGTGAAGCCATGCCTGGATTCCTGACCCCCACATGCTGCGAGATACTGTTTTAAGCCATGCAGTTTGGGGGTAATTTGGCAACAATAGGTAATAAATATGTACATGGTCTCCTAAATCATGCTGTTTTTGAAGCACAGAACCGAGACTCACCTCAAAACAAATTGTAAGAGGTGGTGTGACCCAAGGAGCTCTTCTGGAGAACTTGTTTAGGCCAAGCTTCCTCCAGTATGGTGGGCAAGTTCAAGTTCAGTAGTGCCATGTCTCCCATGTGGCCAGCTGGACAGAAGTTGGGTTCTAACAGCGACAGCCTAACTGTATAAAATGCAAGCAGGGAGGACTCCGTTGTGGAGAACCACAGGTGACAGCCAAATGTTTCAACCTGTGCTGTTCTATCCAGGATGTGTAGACGGTTGCACTTGGAGAGTCCGGGTGGCCTTCTCAACTCCAAATGGCAATGAACCTGAGTATGTGCCGTGGACGCCAAGCCCCTATGGCTGGTGCCCCACATGGCTGCTGTGGACAGAGGAATATCCTCAGGAATAGTTCAGTCTTCTGGAATATCCGTGGGATGAAAAGTCAGACACGGGAGACTGTTACGTCACAGAGTCTCGCTGCAGGCATGATTAGGCTTAGAGATCTGGAGAACATTCAGGTGGCCCAGCCACTCGCTGAAACTATTTCACAGGGAGGGCATCTCCGCAGGTCTCCATGAACCAAGACTCCTCAAAATCCTGTTTCCCAAGGGATTCCACAGAACTATTAGGAGGTTCTCCTACTGGGGAGCAGTCGACAGTCAGAGAATATGTCCCAAGAGGATAGTTTCTTGCTGCTACAGCCCCCAGGGTGGAGTTTTCTCTAAGCATCCTTGAATACTGCGAATATGCTTGCTGGGCTCTTCAATTCAGGTCTCCATTCCCTGCTCCCTGAACTTTGGCCTCAGCTATGAAGCCCAAGTATCCAATGCCTTCCACTTAGGCACCCTCCTCTGCTTCACACCAGATGTTTTTTTCTTCTTCATCTGGGTCCATCTGTAGGTCTACAGGTTGACAATATACAGTTGAAATACTTAAGTAGTTTTATTGACACCAACGTCCTGTCCCCACAGAAAGAATTGTGAAGAAGTGATACGACACAGGAGGGACTTTCGCTCTGTGCTTTCAAAAGCGGAATTCCTTAAGCTACTATAGGTAACCTTTAGCTCAGGAGGCTGGTCCTTGTGGAAGAACGGATGAGAAATCTCACTTCCTCTGCCGCACATGCTCCCACCCAGAATCCAGCAGCAGCCTGGGACGGGCAGGGCTCTGAGCCGACAGCAGGGCAGGGTGCAGCCCAGCTGGCAGCCGTGATTGCTCTGTCTGCAGAGGATGAGGTGTTATCAGTCTCATTACAGGAAAAAGGCTATTAATGGAGAAGTGTGCTTTTGGAGGGATGGTGGGTAAGGGAAGAAAGAACTGAGCAAAGGGACAGCTATTGTGTCTGATTTTCAAGGTTACCTGATGAGATAGCACTGCAGCTCCCTTGTGGCCTGGAAAAGCAATTCCTTTCTGATGGCTTTATAATAAAGAAGAGAGACCCTTTTGTTAACAGTAACTTGTATATATCTCATGTCTTTCTTCAGGGAAACTGCAAGTGCTTCAGAGATTTTATCTTTATAAAAAGCTGATGAGTAGGTGTGAAGACCTTCTGGTGAACTCAGCCCCTCTGTCCCTAATCCGATCCCTTTGCCAGCAGTCCTCTGACTTCCTTCTGGTGACGATGACTGACACGAGCGGGCGTGCGATCACCCTGGCAGTGCTGTAGACTAGGGGGCAGGCTAGCCCGCTTCCACCTAGGACCGTTCAGTGTCTCTTGTTCACATGTGCCCTGTCCACAATCCCATTCCCGCAGTCTTAAATTAAAGGGACTTTATTCAAAGGAAATGAGAGTACTTCACAGAATTCAAGACCCATGAGAATGGCTGAAGTTCACAAAGGTCTGGAACTGGGTCCTGGAAAGACATCTTTCTCTGTCTCTCTCCCTCTCTCTCTCTGAGATCACACAGTTCCCTGGGGCTCCCTATCTCTGTGCACTTATTTCCTACTACTGTTTCTCTCTAGAGACCCCTTTCTCTGATTGTGTCTCTGGATGCATGTCCCCACATGGCAGCCTTGACACTTGAGTTATCAGGTTCAGGACGGGCAGTTCCTTTAGTCTGGTTATCCTAGAAGAGGAAACCGATGGGCTCCCCTTGTTGCCTAGACTCGAGTCCACCCAGTCCAGTCATTTCTGGTGGTAGAAAGGGCTTCCTCCTCCAGGGTGTAGTAGGATTTGTGCCTTTGTATTTCTTTGTAGGTTGTTCCCTTTGCTTGGAATGACCTTGGCCTTGACTCCCCAGGGGCTCCTCAGCCCACGTGTATCCTTCTCTGAGAGGCCATCCCTCGCCACTTTCCTCGCCTCTTCCATCCCTACCTGCTCTGCACAACCTGTTGATCCCTCTTCTCCTCCATTGTTACTGTTTGCTTATTTGTGCCCTAGACTCTGTGTCCTTCTAGCAGGCAAGTGCCTTGAGGGCAAGCCTTTTGTCTCTCCCCTTTGTGTATCTTGAAAGCTAGCAGAGTGCCCTTCAAACGCCTGTGAGTGAAAGAATGCATGAAAAGCAATAGATCTCAGGCAAAGGTTTTGTAATTTTTGTCTTTCCGCTCATGTTTTGTAGTAGCAAAAGAAATGATCCTCTTTTTAAATAAACATTTATGTTATGGTTGAGTAAAGAGACTTGGGAATAAACTGCACTTGCCACTAGGTTCTTTCATTTTGGGGGATTAAGGGGAGGACCCCGAGGCTGCAGCCACAGTGTGCAGCGTCCTGCTGTGTGGATCAGGAACTCTTTTCTTGCCATCCCTCTTATGGCTACTGAAGTGTGGAGAATCAGCATTCGTGTCGCCTACAATCTTTCATTTTATTTTATGATAATGTATCTATAGATTCGTGATTATATTAGGTATAGCGGTGTTGATTTACGATCATGTGCCTCAAACATTTTCGTTAGTTAGGATCATTTTGCCTTAAAGTTTGCAGCAATACTAAACATGGCAAGATCACTGTATGACAGTAGGTGGGGTAGGGAAGGAGAGGTAGGCACGTAGGGTGGCAAAACCGAATCACCTGAAGAGTTTTCCGAATACCCCATCTCCCACCTTCACCTGACACCCATGCTGGTCTTGTTCCCCAGGTGCCACTTGCCCTAGGTGCCACTTGCCACCTGCATCTCTTTGCTCATTGTTTCTGTCTCATTCTCCCAGGCTCTGGTGGAAACAGTGTGAAAGACAGAAAGGATGAGGAGAAGGGTGGGTGAGCTCTCTCCCTCTCCTCTTTTTTCTTCAGCACGTTAAATACCCCTTGATCCCATGCTGGTAGAGCCTCTCCTTAAGTCTCTGAGTTTCCCATCCTCCTCCTTAGCAACAAGCCAATATCTTTACTAGTGTGTAGCAGCTGTGGAGCCCACATTGAGGTGTCTGGACATAAACACCTTCTTTTTTAAAAAATTTATTTATTTTTGGCTGTGTTGGGTCTTCGTTGCTGTGCGGGCTTTCTCTAGTTGCGGCGAGCAGGGGCTGCTCTTCATTGCAGTGCACGGGCTTCTCACCGCGGTGGCTTCTCTTGTTGTGGAGCACAGGCTCTAGGCACGCGGGCTTCAGTAGTTGTGGCGTGCAGGCTCAGTAGTTGTGGTGCACGGGCTTAGTTGCTCCGCAGCATGTGGGATCTCCCCAGACCAGGGCTCGAACCCGTGTCCCCTGCATTGGCGGGTGGATTCTTGACCACTGCACCACCAGGGAAGCCCCGTGAACACCTTCTAATCCACTATTAAGTCCTTTAGTTTGTGTTCTCGTAACATTAACCATAATGAACTCTTCACATACTGATGTCAATTGAATACGCGGCTTCCCCAGGCAGGGTCTAGTCATTTAGCATTAATTAGTGATGACTTATTGCAAATGATGTTACTGACTTACGGACGCTCCTGGGTGACACACACATTTTTCAGATGAAGCCATAACATTATTACTTAGCGTTCACATAGCACTTTGCACGCTAAGGACGCCTGGTAATTGAGTTGGCTGCTTTGTCACTATTCCTCATGCTGATCCCATCATGCGGGTTAGTGAAGGTGTCTCTCATCATATGTAAACTTGATGCACTGGGTTTTAAACTTGCCATGTTGCTGACATGGAGGAATGCCATTTTATTGATCGCAGAGTCTGGGGCTCATCAGGTGTTCAGTGGCAACAGTACCTGTGCAGCACAAAGCTGGAGGGTGGTTCCATCGGGCGTTTTTAATACCCAGAAAGGACAAACGGGGGAGCTGCCCTAGGGGGACGCGCCGTCAGATGTTTAGATATGAGAGGAGGCGAGGGAACGCGTCAGCTGATGGTCAAGGGGACCTCTGAGATACAGACAAGGCCACAAAGGACAAATAAGCCACTCAGGTGGACCATACTGCTCATAGCGCTCATAGATATGACCAAGGTCATAAGTTTTTGTTGTCAGAATTTTCAACCTATTTTATGGGTGGGGTTTTCAGTGGGAAACATCTTGGTGTCTATACAACCAAAGCCATTTGGAGACATTGGAAATTTGTTTTATGCAGGAAATGTTAAAAATCAATGTTGCTGGACCACATCTATACTGTTGAGTAGGGGAAGGAAATCCTCATGTTATTTTTTCCGTTTTCAGGATTAAGGAAGTTCAAGAATAAGGAGATGGCCAACGAGCCAAGCCTCATAGAATGAGGCGGGAGAGATTGGAGAGAAATCTTTGGCCATGCAATTCGGAATCCTTTTTCATCTCCTCTCTACTCTCTGTCACCTGCCTACCAATGTTGCCCTTTTGTTCTGGACACATTATATAGTCTGAAATATTAAACACATCCATTTTGAAACAATATTTTGATTTCTAATAAATGATAAGGAGAGGGGAAATGAGATTCCCCTCTGGCCAGAAAAAGGGCAGAGTCTTTACTCTCCATGGGAGAAAGATAAGCCCAGTTGATTTGTGGAGATGGTCTCAGAATGAAATTATCTCTCCGGGAACTTCTATATTTAAAAAAATGCAACTTGTCTTTCTTAGAAGAAGCACTATTACCATCTTTCCTTTGTCCCTCTTCTGCGGCAAACTCCAGGACCTTAATTAATTCCTGCTCTTGATTTTATTGGTTCATTTCTGTCTTGTCTTGCTTGCCAACCCCATTTTAAAACAGAAATTGGCTCCCATAACAGACAACTAAGAATTCATCTGAAGCTCAAGTATGAGCAGAACTCATATCAGAAGCTTTTATTTATTATTCCTTGACTCTTGTATCAGAACCTTCTGATGAAGCCCAAGCAAACCAGTGACACATTCAGATCAGCTTTAGCAATTTGCACCTTCACGGAGGGCTTAGCAGAGCAGCTTTGTTCCGATGTCTTAAAAAAAAATCCATTTATATCTGTCGGGAAATGCAACCTTATTTGTGTCTGGGACTGTGTCCCTGGGCCGGTAATGATGATAAATCAACTCAAGTCTCAAGCATGCTGGTAGAGTGCTCAAAACATCAGGTTCACCTGAGAGGGGAGGATGTGTCCTTGGGGGTGACCTCCACCTCCCTGGCCCAATCCCTTGCAGAAGCTTCTAGGTGGAGAAGAAGCAGACCCCCTGGGGGGGGGAGACAGTGTAGTAAATGGTCAGCAGAGGCAACCCTAGAGTCTAACTATCCGAAATCCACATTCTGACACTCTACTTTCTAGACATGTTGGCTTGGGCAAGTCACTTGACCTCTTTGAGCCTCAGTTTTCTCACCAGGAAAATGGACATAATGGTATCAACCCTGTAAGGCTGTTGTAAAGGTTAAATTAAATGAGACGATACACTTAAGGCACTTGCCACATGGTGAGCGCTTCCTCAGGGGTCACTTTTATCTTGATATGCAGAGCTAAAATTTGGCAAGAGAAACAGGCAGATATACAAGTAGAAGGCAGGACACCAGATATTCATGAACTGGACCTGGAAAAAGATTCACCTGCTGATATCTTGTTTGATACCCTTTGAAGCATGCGCATTAAATATGCATGCCGTCCCCATCCGCCAGGTTCATGGACAGAGTAATGAGGCTCGTCTCCAGGCAGACCAGCCTGAGTGGGGGCAGGGCTGTGGGCAGCAGAAGAGGCTGGGTAAGTTTTCTCGGGTCACCGGCTGGTTAGTGGTGGAGCTGGGATTTGTATCCAGGTTGTCTGACTCCAGAACCATGGTTCTCAACCTTGTCTGCCAATTAAAGTCACCTAGAGAGCTACTAAGTGTCCAGATGCCTGGGCAGGGCCCGAGCCCAATGAAACCAGAGCTTCTGGGGGTGGGACCCAGGTAGCAGTAGCTTTTAAAGGTCTCCAGATGATGGCAGTGTGCAACAAGGCTGAGAAAAACTGCTCTAGACTAGGGCAGTGGTTTTCAGAGTGTGGTTCCCCGAGCCATCAGCATCCCCTGGGAAACCGGGAAAAGTGCAAATTACTGTGCTCCACCCCAGACCTTCTGAATCAGAAACCATGGGGGTGAGGCCCAGCAATCTGCATTTAAACAGCCCCTGCAGGTGATTCTGATTCATACTCGTTTGAGAACCGATGCTCCAGAGCCGTGCTGCTCAAACAGCAGTGTGCCTATGAGTCACGCTAAAGCAGAGATGCAGATTCGGTAGGACAGGAGTGGGGCCAGGGCTTTTGAACGGATGCAGACGCTGCTTGTACACGGATCACGTTGGAGGAGTGAGGGACCCTCTCCTTCAGGCAACAGGCTGCCTCCAGAGTCCCCAGACGGCCTGCATCAGAATCACCTGGGATATTTGTTAACATGCAAATGCCTTGGCCCTGCTCCAGACCTGCTGGTCTCTGAGGCTAGGGTCTGGGAGTGCACGTTTACACAAACACCAGGGTGATGTTTTTAAAGTCCTGGTAAGTTTGGGAACCCGTGTTCCCAAGTGCCCTGATCACGATTGGTACCTGTTCCTGTCCCAGCAAGTCCCTTTCAATCCCCAGGACCAGCTGGCCAGCCAGCTAGTCAGGCGGGGTCTGGAGAGCAGGCAGTGGGTGCTAGAGCTTAAAAAAAAAAAGAGACCAGCAACAGAAGCGCTCAGGCTGCTGTCAGTGCATCTCCAGATGAGAACCACATCTTGCTGTGTCCACAGCCTACAGAGCGCGGGGCTCTATTAATCCCTTGGTCTCTGACACTGTCCTGTTTAGACACACCTTGGGTCCTGAGGCTAGAAATACAACTTCCCTTCCTCCTTTGGATGCAGGGTGACTGCCTGTTCTGCCCAACTACCCCTCTGACCCAGTGACCTTTGGCCAGCCCACAGGCCAGTAGGCTGGGAGCTGGCATGACCCCCGCCCCCCGGATGTACTGTAGGCTGCCACCCCACATGTGGTAGCAGCTGCTCTAGCTTAGTGAGCCCAGAACAGCGGAAACCCAAAGAGCTGTTCCAGTTCACCCGGAGGAAGAATTACGTTCGTGTGGGTAGTGTGCAGACTTAGAAGCAAGCTCTCCAGAGGTAGACAGCCCTTACTCTGGGGCCATTTGGACTGGTTCCCTCACAGGGCACACACATGTCCTTGAACCCATGTTGGCATAAGCACTGCAGTCCTAAAACGCCACGGTGGGCAGGGCTAGCTTTGGCCAGCACAGTATACAGGAGGGGCTCGGGAATAACCCCACCTCAGCATCCCCATTCGTCTCGCCTGAAATAGATCAGCATTTGTACCTAGCAAGGAGCTCGGAACTCCACCCTTGGCTGCTTATTCCTTTAGATCTCATGGGCTTCTTGATCATAGAATCCTCTCTGAAAATCTAAAATATAAATATCCTGGAGTAGTTTCCCCCCCTCTGAAATGGGCAATCATCATTTAGGCTGGAGTGAGGATTCCGTAGTTAACATACGGAAAGAAGAACAGAAGAAAGCCTGGTACAGGGTAAAGGCTGCGTAAGCGTTAGCTGCTATTATTGTTTTTAGTGCCAGGTAAAGTAAAAAACTGGTATCTTTTTGGGGGGAGCTTTTCATCTAGATCATTGCTAAACGTGCCACCAGGTAGAAAGCCTGAGGCCTGTAGTTCCCAAGCCATTCTGATCATTGAGAGGCCAGGTGCAGGGGTGGGGGGGACGATTAAATAACACAGGAACATCCCTTCCATCCCCAGGAGTGAGGAGCTCTGATGCCTCTGTCATCTAGAAAACAGAGCCTAACATGGTAACGTGGCTTGTCTAGGAGTCTTATCTGGCAGATGAACAGAAATGACTAGCTGTTTGACCTGAATTACAGTGACCCCCTGCAGACTAGCCTCAGACACATCTGTAGGTTTGCAGGCAGCTTGACACTCCTTCAGGTGGCCCTTTATGCTGTATCACAAGACCCCCTCCTCCTCGTTCTGCTCTGGTTGGAATAATAGCCACTAAAAAGCCATTTCTGAGGGTTCAGTCGAGGTCTCCTTAATAAAGTGCAGCGAAACAGGAGGGGCCAGTTGCAGCCCCCAGGTGCGTCTGCAGTGAGGCTGGCCTTCCTGTATGGCCCTTACCTGAACACAAAGGATCACAGGTCTCACCAGGCGGGCTTCTGCTTGCGTTTGCAGGCTGGGAGGGAGGAGAGTTTTCTCCACCTCCACCCCCCTCTTCAATTTTATTTACGGGGAACCTGAGGCTCAGAGAGATCATGTGACTTCCCTAAGGTCACTGATTGGATCCTGACTGATACACCTCATTAATAACATGGTTACAAGGACAAGATATATTTCTTGTGCATCAATCCTGTCTACCAGAGCTTAGTGTAAGTACCTCCTGGGTGGACTTAGGGACTTCAAAGAGATTTGCGTATTGATTGAAATATCCCAGCGTTGCTGTTCTGTTATATTTCCCTGATTTCATATGTTTTGCTGTTGAGTGAGAGAGAAGAGGATGTGTGTTGGGATACGGGGATATGGGATATGAAGACTGTGGGTTTTTCCTGGAAATTGAAAAACTTGAGGTTTTGCTTTACTTTTTCTGATATAAGGCAGGCTCTGAGAAGGCCTAGAAGATTCCAGGATGGGTGGAACCTTGTTCTTCTGTCATCTCACGGGGCCCATCTCCTTGCTCCTCTCCAGTTTACCCCGACGGTTTCCTCCCACGATACAGGAGACAGGAGACAGGATCAGAGTCGGGGAGGGTGGAGGGGAAAGAGCCCAGGAGAAGGGGGAGGGCAGTGAGTCATACTATGTATTTAATGAAAAATAAGATGCTGAAATAGATACCATTCATGAAGAATTTTAGAATTTCCTGCCCGAGCCCCAGAAGCATGACTGGGTGACCTTCTTGTGTCAGCAGCAGGAGCTCAGGGTTTCCGTCAGAACTGTCTGCCTTAGAAGAATCCCTTCCACCAGTGTTCAGAGCCCCATGCACTCCAGCCCATTCGAGCATGATCTGTTGGCCCACAGCCGCCATTTCCTTTTTGCCTTCCAGTCTCTCCCCTCTGCTTTCTTAGAGGGGGCTCTGCTCCAGGGCTTTATCTTCAGAGTTGCCTCCATCCTGAGCTAAAAGGGTGGGGATGGATGCTCCTTGAGGAAGAACTCTCTCTGGTCCTTGCTCAGCTGCTTCAGGCTATGAGGCGTGAGGACAGCAAGCCACGTATATGCCAAGGACACAGGATTGAATTGTGTTACGTTGCCCATGGCAACAGATTCTGAGGCCGCTTCTCCTCTGACTGGGTCACACCTGTGTTTGAGAACTATTGCACTTTCTTTAGTGTTTGAGAGTTTTTGGGTGTTCCCTCCCTTCACATGAAGTGGTAATTTTCTTGCGGTATTCAACACACACACACACACACACACACACGCACGCATGCACGCACACATGAGCAGTCACTTCCTGAGCCGTGGTTGACATATGAATATGTATTCTCAGCTGTTGATGTTGGAGGAACTTCTGGAACACTGCCTGGGAGTCTGAGTGTGAGGAATTGAGTTCTGGATCTCCAGGTCAATAAGGAAACTGAGGTACCACTGTGGAAATAATACCCAGTTGGAGTTGGAGACCTGGGTTCCTCCCTAGTTTTTTTAAAAATTTATTTTTATTAATTAATTAATTTATTTTTGGTTGTGTTGGGTCTTCAGTGCTGTGCGTGGGCTTTATCTAGTTGCGTCGAGTGGGGGCTGCTCTTCGTTGAGGTGCACAGTCTTCTCATTGTGGTGGCCTCTCGTTTCAGAGCACAGGCTCTAGGCACGCGGGTTTCAGTAGTTGTGGCATGTGGGCTCAGTAGTTGTGGCTTGCGGGCTCTAGAGCACAGGCTCAGTAGTTGTGGCACATGGGCTTAGCTGCTCCGTGGCATGTGGGATCTTCCCGGACCAGGGCTTGAACCCATGTCCACTGCATTGGCAGGGGGACTCTTAACCACTGCACCACCAGGGAAGTCCCTCGCCCCCCCAGTTTTGCTTCCTATTAGCTATGGGCCAGTAACCTAATGTTGATAAGCCTCCCTTTCTTTGTCTATTTCTTGGGGTAAAATACTTATCTCACAAGGTTACTGTGAGGATTAAATTACAGGAAGTAAGATAATGGCTGTGGAAGTGTCTACAATGACTGATAAAAATGTTTTGATGAAGAGTGGGTACAATTCGTGTACATGGTGCTAGGCATTACTGGGGAAATCTACAAAAGAAATAGATGACATGGACCCTTTATTTAAAAAAAATGTAAAATGCACGTAACATACAATTTACCACCTTAACCATTTTTAAGCGTATAGTTAAGTAGTGCTAAGTACACTCACATTGTTGTACAACTGATCTTGCGGAACATTTTCACCTTGCAAAACTGAAACTCTATACCCATTAAACAACAGGCTCCCCATTTCTCCCTCCCGAAGCCCTTGGCAACCACCATTCTACTCTCTGTTTCTATGAATCCAGATATTCTAGATACTTCATATAAGTGGAATTGTACAGTGTTTGTCTTCCGTGTCTTGCTTATTTCACTTATCATAATATCCTCAAGGTTCATCTGTGTTGTAGCAGGATTCAGAATTCCTTTTTAAGGCTGAATAATATTCTAATGGCATGGACCTTTTAAAAATGTCTGGGTAACATGAAAAACAGCATATATGGAGAGCCATGAAAAATGACAAAGCAGCCTGTTACACAAGGCACCCAAAGCACAACAATAGAAGAGTAGATAATTTCCAGGCGGCCCTTGTCCTTCCTGGGCCTGGCTTTGCACCTTAGGACTGAGCATCCCTAAATGGCAGCATCGGGGTCAGGCTAGATATATTCATCAGAACCCTGTGGTTCAGGACAGCGATTCCCAAACAAATGGTGAGGGAGAGTGCTGAACAATTTAAATTTGCCCCGAGTTTCCAGGAGTGAGCGGCAGTAGGAGTGAGAGACAGAGAGAGAGAAGGGTCAGCGTCTGAAGTGGGGGCAGCCTTTTGGGACAGAGCTCTTAACTCTGTGAAGTTTGAGGCTAAATCCAGGTAGTTGGTGGCGGAATTGAATTGAATTGTTGGACACCTAATTGGTGTTGAAGAATCAGAATTGGTTGCTTTGGGGGGAAAATCCCTCAATGCCCTAATCCTTGAATTCTCACACCACAAACAAAAGCACTCCCTACGGAAGTTACTAGAATTGCAAGCTTCATGCTAAAGATAAAAACAGGCAACCACCAGAGGACTTGCTTGGTAAAACTGTGCATTCTAAGTGACAGCAGACATTACAGGTGACTTGGGAAGAATGGCTCAGTTTGGAGTGAGACTAGAATCAGAGCTGAGCTAGAAAGAAAATGAGTCGTAAGTGGGAGAAGATATTTCCCTGAATGTAAACCCATCAAGGACGAATATCCAGAATATACTTGGCCCTCCATACCCATGGGTTCCACATCCCTGGATTTAACTGACTGTAAATCAAAATTTTTTTTTTTTTTTTTTTTTTTTGCGGTACGCGGGCCTCTCCCTGCTGTGGTCTCTCCTGTTGCGGAGCGCAGGCTCAGCGGCATGTGGGATCCTCCCGGAATCAGGGCACGAACCCATGTCCCCTGCACCGGCAGGCGGACTCTCAACCACTGTGCCACCAGGGAAGCCCATCAAAAATATTTTTTAAAAATTCCAGAAAGTTCCAAGAAGTAAAACTTGAATTTGCATCAGCAAGTATTTACATAGCATTTACATTGTATTTACAACTATTTACATAGCATTTGCAGTGTATTCGGTATTATAAGTAATCTAGTGATAATTTAAAGTGTACAGGAGGATGTGCGTGGGTTATATTGTAGATATTACGCCACTTAATGTAAGGGACTTGAGCATCTGTGTGGGTTTTGGTATCTGCAGGGCGTCCTGGAACCAACCCCCGTGGATACTGAGGGACAACAGTACATGAAGAATTCCACAAATCAGTAAGAAAAAGATAAGCCACTAAAAATGTTCAAAGGATAAAGAGGGAGCAGTTCACAGATGAAGAATCCTGAATAGCCAATAAATATATGAAAACTGTTCAACCTTACTAGTTTCCAGAGAGCAAAAAAACCCGACAGTGAGATGCCGTTTCATATCCTTCAGTTTAGCAAAAAATTAAAAAGTTTGATAATACCAGCAAGAATGTGGGATAATGGGAACTCTCTTACAATGCTGGTGGTTACAGCCGATCTGCAGTATCTAGGAAAAATTAAGATTTGCAGACTCTGTGATCCAGCATTTCCACTCCTAAGGTGTGTGTCCTCTAGAGACAGTCCTTTGTAGACAAGGAGATGTGTACAAAGATGACTGTTTCAGCCTTGTTCTTGGTGGTCTCCTAAGTAAGCAATTGCAGAATATTATAAATAGCATGAAGCTATTTCCATAAATTTAAAAAACATATAAAATAATGCTACATACTTTTAAAGAAACGTGTGTAGTAAGACTCAGATACGTAGAGGAGAAGGATATACACCGATTTCAGAGACTTGTTTCTTACAGGAAATGGGATAGGGTAGGGATGAGGACTTTAACCATACCTGTCATGCTTTATTTCTCTTTGAAAATCTCAAGCAGTATGGAAAGGTTTAGCAGTTGTTGATTCTCTGTGGTGGATACATGGGTATTTGTCTTATTATTCCCTGTGATTTTTGTATGTTTGAAATATTTCATAGATGCATTCTTTTAAGTGAAAAAGGTAATGAAATCTTTCCTAATCTGGGCAAAAAAAACGGATTTTGTGATTACTCTATGTTCCTGCTGCCTACACGTATATTGTTTCTTCCCCAAATCTGTGATTTAAGAAGCTTGCTTGGGACTAGGCAGAAAGGAGAGAGAGAGGTCTTAAAGCCCTGGCCACTGATCATGTAAGGGAGTGAAAAGTCACCCAGTGCAGGTGGCCTGTCCACACCTTGCCTGGGAAATGGCCACGAAGCATCTGCTAGTATGACTTCAGCAGCCGAAAACTCACTATGTCCTGCACACCTGACCATTCCACCGTTGGGGATATCTTCAGGGTGAGTTTAGAGCTTTCTCCTACACAGGCTGGAAAGCTGAAGCTTTTTACTTTCTTGCTTCACCACAAGAACAGTCATAGCACGGATGCCTCTTCATCCAGATCTTGAATGGGAAGCTTTCCACATGCGTCACCATTTTGTTGATCCTTCTTTAGCTGCTCTGAGATACGGTGGTGTGGCATCCAAAGATGAAGCAAGTGCTGTGAATGTGATCAGATTACAGCAGAGCACGGGGAGCCCGTAATTCACATGAACTGGATATTCTACTTTAGTACGTTCGCTTTAGCTCTTTAAATGGCCGCATCACATTATTGCAGCATATTAGGATCGTGATCAATGACTACCTAACTGCCTCTCTTGTGCCGCAAAATCCTTTTCACATAAATCGCTGCCAGGTCGCTCTTCCCTCTGCAATCATTCTGCATTTGTGCAAGTGAATTTCAGAGACTGCTGCTGGGCTCTGCATTTATACTTGTTAAGTGTTATCTTCTTGGCTTGGGCCGTGAATTCTAGGCTTGAGATCATGCTGAATTTTGATTACGTCATCTATGGCATGCGCTCTCCCCACTGGCTTGGTGTCGTCTGAATAATTGATTGACATATTTTCGAAGGGACAGGGCCAAGGACAGAATCCTGTAGCAAGGCAGTGAAAACTTTTCTCTGGATTGACACGGAACCATAATTAGCAATCTTTGGTTACAGCAGTTCAATTGGCCATAAATCTGTCCAAAGTATTATCGTCGGACGCTGTGGGAGTGCAAGAGACAGAGTGGTTAGGAAGACTCACTGTTGTAAAGATGTCAATTATCTCTAGATGAATCCATAAATTGAATACAATTTAAGGCAAAATTCCAACAACTTTTTTTTCATAGAACCTGGTAAGCTGATTCTAAAATTTATCTGGGAGAACAAAGGAAGGACCAGGAATACACAAGATAGTTTTGAGGAAAAAGAACAAGAATTGGGGACATCAGTTTACCAGAAATCAAGGCTTATTACAAAATTTCCCAAGTGATTAGGGCAGTTTGGTTTTGGAACAGAAAAAGACAAAGAGATCAAAGGAACAGAAAAGAGAGCTCAGAAATAAAATCACAAATATATGGGAATTTGATATTTGACAGGGTGCACTGCAATTCTGTTAGGAATGCATAGGCTATTTTAAAAATGGCAATGGGAAACGTGGTAATCCATAATGGAAAAAATTCAATTTCCATTTCAAACCTATACTAAAATACGTTCCAGGACCTTTAAAGACCTAAATGAGAGAAGGAAAACTTCAAAATATTGGGGGAGTCGCAAGGAAATATCTTCATGACCTTGGATGTAGGAAGGGTTTCTTAAACAAAATGCCAAAAGCATAACCAAAATGAGAAGTTTGATAGATTTGACTATATGAAAACTAAAAATACTCATGTATCAAAATATAAGTTAAAAGTCAAGTTACAGGCTTGGAAGAGATGTTTGTAGAGCTTATAAAAGATGAATAATTAGTAACCAGAATATGAGAAAGCCTCTTACAAATCAATATGAAAAATACAAATAATGTAGCAGAAAAAAAGACAAAGGATATGACCAGAGAAGAGTTTTATTAAAAGGACATCTAGATGACCAGTGAATACATGAGAAAATGCTCAACCTCATTAGTAAACCGGCAACTGCAAATTAAAAATCACGGGGAGATACATTTCTTTTTTTTTTTCTTTTTTTTTGGCGGTACGCAGGCCTATCACTGTTGTGGCCTCTCCCGTTGCGGAGCACAGGCTCTGGACGCGCAGGCTCAGTGGCCATGGCTCACAGGCCCAGCCCCTCCACAGCGTGTGGGATCTTCCCGGACCGGGGCATGAACCCGTGTCCCCTGCATCGGCAGGCGGACTCTCAACCACTGTGCCACCAGGGAAGCCCCGGTGAGATACACTTCTGTCACACTGACAAAATTTAGGAAATCTCATAATAGCAAGTATGGGTAAGAACGTGGAGCAAGGGAAGTCATCATATGTTGATGGAAGGTTTCACTGGTACAGTCTTGGAGAGAAAGTTTGGGAACAGCTAGTAAAACTGAAAATGCACATACCTTGTAGATACAGTGCTTTCATTCCCAGGTGTGAATTCTAGAGAAACTCACATGCATTAGGGGGCATTTACATGAATGTGCAATGTAACACTGTGAGAATGACATAATTAGAAACAACCTGAATGAACATCAACAGGAGAATGAATGAATAAATTGTGAAACACTCATTCAGTGTTCTAAGTTCATGGTGATAGAAATGATTGAGCTAAATCTACATATATAACATGGATAAATCTCAAAAACAATGTTGAACAAAGAAAGCAGGTAGCAGAAGGATACATACAGTGTGATGCCATTTACATAAAGTCCAAAAACATGTAAATGCTACTGTGTATCAGGGGTGGCAAACTGTAGCCTGTGGGCCAAATCTGATTAAAGAATGCCTATTTTTATAAAGTTTTATTGGAACATAGCCACATAGTTATCTCTGGCTGCTTTTGTGCTACGAAGGCAGAGGTGAATAGTTGCAACGAAGATAGTATGGTCTGCAAAATCTGAAATATTTACTATCTGGCCCCTGGTATATATGTGCATTAGTCAGGTTAATATGTAACATAGTGGCTTCCGCAAGAGAAAACTTTGTTTTTCCCATTGGAATGGCTAGGTAAGTTTTCCAGGTCTTCTTGGGGGTAGCTCAGTAATCATTGGAGACCCAGGGTCCTTCCCTATGGGTTCTCTGTCATCCTCATGATCCAAGATGACGTCATCTCATCATCCAAGATGGTGCCCAGATCTCATCATCACATCTCCTTTCCAGCCAGTGTGAGGAGGGCAAAAAGGAAGGATTACACAGGCCCCTTCCTTATAAGCATGTGACCTAGATGTTATACACATCCCATTGGTAATTTTTTCACAGGACCATGCCGACCTCCAAGAAAGCTAGGAAGTACAGACTTCACCTGGGCTATCATGTGCTAGCCCAAAATTCCATTTCCATGAAAACATGAAGAATGGCTGTTGGGGAACAACTAGAAGCTTCTGCAACAAGTTCATTTGTAATAAAGACATGAAAAGGAATGCAGAACACTGGTTCTCCACCTTTGTGCAGGGTGGTGGTCATTTTTAGGCAGGCTGGAATGCAATCAGAGAGAGGTACAATAAAAAGAGGTAAGAGGGCTCCCCTGGTGGCACAGTGGTTAAGAATCTGCCTGCCAATGCAGGGGACACAGGTTCGAGCCCTGGTCCGGGAAGATCCCACATGCTGTGGAGCAGCTGAGCCTGCAAGCCACAGCTACTGAAGCCCGTGCACCTAGAGCCCATGCTCTGCAACAAGAGAAACTACCGCAACGAGAAACTCGCGCACCGCAACGAAGAGTAGCCCCCGCTCGCCGCAACTAGAGAAAGCCCGCGTGCAGCAACAAAGACCCAACAGAGCCAAGAATCAATAAATAAATTAAAAAAAAAAAAGAGGTAAGAAAAAAGCTGTATGCCCCAGGACTAGAGATTTAAGACATAGTTTCATGCCTTAAGGTCTTGGCAGCAGAAGCCAAGTCAAATCTACGTATCCTGCAATGATTCATATACACATATGCATATATTAGAAGAAAGTAGAATAATAAAAGGAAAATATCAAAGGCGGAATAAGGACACGAGAAGATAACTCACTATAAGAAAGACAATAAAATACACTAAGTGAAACGCCAATGTAAAGCACGATGTGTTGCATTGAGTCTTATTGGACTAACAAAGCCATAGTTGATGCAGTAGAGCGTTTTAAACAGCCACTTTATTATGGGTGTCTATTGATGTTGGCAGTTGGAGCCAGTAGGTCAAGGGCCTTGGGACAGGCTAGAAACACATTGCCTAAAAATATGCCTTGGTTATTTCGTGCTTTGACATCCTGACAATAAAGAGGGAGTATTTAGGGAGGAGCTGGAAGAATTAGATCACTGCGGGCAAACATGCATTGTCTCTTAGGATGCTTTGTGGTCACCTGGGGAAGAAGTTGATAACTCCTCTTTTTTGGGGCTTCAGTCTGACTGATATTAGGTGCCTGATACAGAAAGAGAAGAATTGAAAGGGGCAGAGCTGCAGACCTTCAAAAGAGAACCCTCAGATAGTGGAACTGCCTCGCCCTGCTGGACGCACAGGGTGTGCAACCATTCTGGAGAGACATCTCACACTATTTAGTTAAATTAAGAATGTATTTCCCATATGACCCAGCAATTTCATTCCCGGGCACAGATCCCGAAGAAGTTCTTTCCATGGGTTCCTAGTGGCGTGTGTGAGGATGCTCGCAGCCCCATCGTTTTGAGGCGGTGGGGGGTCGGAGGAAGTCTCGTCTACCATCATCAGGGGAGTGCAGAGCACAGTGTGGCAGGTACTCCCCGTGGACTGGAAGCAGAGTGGCTAGAAACAGAGACTGGATATACCCACAGCGGCGCGGGAGAGTCTTAAACCCAGAGTGCTCAGGAGAAGAGTTAAGAAAAAGGGAATGAGATCTGTAGCACAATAACATTCATAGCAATGAGAAATGCATGCACACAAAACCGCAATGTGCATTTTCCAGGGACATATACAAATCGAGGGAGGCACGTTAACACATTGAAATGGCTGCTTATGGGGGGGTGAGAGAGACCACCCCCCGCAAGAGTGACTCTGGGAATTGACTTCGACTGCCTTTCCATTCCATCATAATACCTTGCAATCCTCCCAGCTCCTGCTTAGATGTGCCGGTTTGACTCTTACACCCTTACTACATTCAGCGTCTCTTGCTTTACTCTCTCGGTGTCTAACCACGGCCATGCCCTGAACTTCACTCTGCTTTAACATCTTGCTATCGCTCTCTGCGTTTCTGACCACACTGTTCACCTTCTGGTCTGGCCTTCATTGCTCCCATCTCAGTGCTGACAGCTTGTAGTGGTCTTGCTCTACTACGCGGCCATACAGGTCACCTGGTGTGTAGAAGATGGACCTGCTTGAGCTGTGTGATGGATCCGTGGTGGCCAAATAAAGTCACGCTTGCCTCAATCTGTTGTCTCCCCAGACCATTTGTCTGCCCTCCACCCTCCCTTCCCCAGGCTTCTAGCTCTTGCTCTGGAGGACTTGGACCCTGTCTGTGTTTTCCTCTAACTCCAACACAGAATGCCTTTGATTTTCATTGAATACCTTGATAAGTGCTGATAATATTTTAATATAAACTTCCTTTACTTCAAAAGCGAAGAGCTAAGTAATTTCATATCTATCAAAATATATGAGTTATCGGAGAGTGGATGAAAGAGGCTGGTACTCTAGGCCACACACACAATGACCCTTGTGTCATGAGCACTGTGCTGCATCCAACAGGGTGGGACAGCTTTCAGGAAGCTGGTGACATCAATTAAAGGCTCAGTGGCCAAGGGGTTATCTGGAGGGCTTATAGTTAGTTAGAAGATACAAATGGCTGCCTTCTACCTGCCTTCAGTTGAGAATCAGTAATGTGGAACCACTGGTCGCCATGGCTCTTGGCCAAGGATATTTTCCATGTTTCTTGGACATGACACAGAGGAGGGTTGTACAAACACATGTGTATGGGATGGGTGGGTAGAGGAGGGTGTGTGCTGTCTATAAATTCCAGGACCAGCAGAATGCCTGACCACATGTGTTCCTGGTACCTATTAGGGCTCTGTGAGACCTGGCCAGCTTTATACAGGGCTTGGTGCCCGACACAGCAGCACGACACGGGGAGTGGTAAGGACTTGCTTCAGTGCTTTTTGACAGTCTGCTGTCTGTTCTCTAGGGGAGAGAGTCAGGCTGCTGGAAAATTGTCGTACTACCACCAGAAGTCCATGTGAATAAGAATTGGCTCGGTGATGATGACTGCAGTCCGTAGATGTATGGAGGCTAATTAAGAGCTTGTGGCTGGGAGCCGCTCTGACTCAGCTGTGGTGATGACACCACGTGGCGTGATGGCTTTGCTAACATGTAAATAGCTTCAGCTGTGAGTAAGAAGTGGCCTAAAACTCCATTAACGTGATGCCAGGGCCGTGTTTTCAGAACCCACAGGATTTTGACCAAGGAAAGATGACAAAGGAATTTGAGACTCTTGGATTTGAGAAACAGAGTGGGGAATCTATTATGGTTGTGAATATATTATAATTCCTCTAATTTTTTATGGCTTGTCTAGAAAATAGGTCACAATATTGAGCTCAGGATTACTCTGGAAAATCCAAGCCATGTGGGCATTATAGTATTATAGAACAGTTGATATAAGATATTTTGGGAGAGAGTGGTAGTAGCAATGTATGAATGCCAGCAACAGACCAATAGTCTTCTGTTTGATGAGTCCAGTAAAACAATGGACCTTTTATATACTGCTGATTCTCTTCGCAAAAGCAACCCAAGATGAACAGATGCCAAGAAGAAGAGATGGTTTGACTCAGGTGGGAGAGATGAATTAAATCTAGGGGACAGGGACAGTAGAGCATTGTAATGAGGAGGTGGTAGAGTGTAATGATTATGAATTCAGGCTGTTGGGGTTCATATCTAGACTTCGGCACTTAATTGTGTGATCTTGGACAAATCACTCAACTTCTCTTAAAAGAAGAGTAAAGAAAAAAGAAAAGAAAGAAAAATTTTCTTTTCTATAATAGATTTTATTAGTACCTTCCTCATAGGGTTGCTGAAAACATTAAATGAGATAATCCATGTAAGGTGTTTAGCATAGTGGCTGGAACGTAGCAAGTGCTAAACAAAGTTTGCTATTTTAATTGTATCATTTCAAACTCTCTCGTTAAATACCTTAACACGCTAGGTATTTGTTTTTTCATCCAGTTGGACTCCTGGAGGAGTAAAACTCCAGCCTCAGCAAAAATGGTCTCTAATATAGATGTTTTTCCCATTTAATTTAATTAAAAATTTCAAATTGAAGGATAGTTGATTTACAGTGTTTCAGGTGTACAGCAAGGTGATTCAGTTTTAGATTCTTTTCCATTATAAGTTATTATAAGATATTGAATATAGTTCCCTGTGCTATATGGTAGGTCCTTGTTGTTTATCTATTATATATATATAGGGTTGGCCAAAAAGTTTGTTGGAGTTTTCCCGGCCGTCAGAGGCTACGGAAAAACCCGAATGAACTTTTTTGGACAACCCAATAGTAGTGTATATCTGTTAATCCCAAATTCCGAATTTATCCCTCCCCCTTCCCCTTCCCCTGATCTATAATAATTAACTGAGAATTATATGGTAATGAGATTCAGATTCTTTTCCATTATAGGTTATTACAAGATATTGAATATAGTTCCCTGTGCTGTATGGTAGGTCTGTGTTATCTGTTTTATACGTAGTAGTGTGTATCTGTTAATCTCCATTTGCTAATTTATCCATCCCCCACCCCTTCTCCCTGGTGTATAATAACTGAGAATTATATTGTAGTGACGTCATATGACCACATCTGTAAGCTGCACCTGAAAAATCCCTTCCATTAAATTAGAGTTAAAAATAGCAGAGGGTTCGGTTCATGCAGTAGAATTTGTGGGGTTGAAGCTGAGGCGCTGGTGTGGTGGCAACCCCTGTTGCTGGTGCCCATCCCTATTTTGTCCCCAGCCACATTGCCACTCATGCAGAGAATGCCCATCTTGCTTTGGCAGGGCTTAGGGCTGACCCAGTAGAGCATGATATTAGCACATCCATTAGAAAGGGCTTGTTGGTGTTGTGAAGCAGGATTCTTGAAAATCCTGGGAGGAGATGGGCACTGCCATGGCCTAAGGACTGCCTAACACATAATGTGGAGTCTGCAGAGGGGGAGGGACCATCTTGGGTCCCCTGTCGACCTCCCTCAGTGTCGAGGGCACACCGGGTAAGGGATGCCTGCTGTCACTGCATCCCACCGGGGCAGACTGGAGATGCACAGGTCCCCACATGCAGCTCCATCCCAGGGCTTGGTGGTAGCTTATGGGCGCCCCAGAGTCCGGAACTCATCCTGTGATGATCTGAGGAGGGTCCACCGTTCTGGCTTCCTAATCTCATACAATCATGTGAAAGAATTGTCGCATCTGTCAGCAGGAGTGGTCCGCTTGCCAGGCCTCTCTCACAGGAGGCTCCTGGAACAGGGGCCTGGTCACACAGCAGTCTGTAGGCATGAGTTCCAGAGCACCAGTGGGGAGGGGAGTCCATGTGGGTCCTGCTTCTGGCTCGGAGTGTCCTGGCCAGACTGCAGTGCTGGCCCAAGTAGTCCCAGGCACCAGGCCCAGGTGGGCACTTAGAAAATTTTGAGGCAGTCACCCCAAAGTGGGGACCCCTCAGGCACGGGGCCTGGGGGAAAAGGCTCTGCTTGCCCAGGACTACGTGAGGCACTGCCTGCTAGAGTGGGAAGGATCTGGCAGCGATGAACTAGAGGTCGGAGACGTGGTTCTAGTCTTTGCTCTGCTGACCATGAGCAAATCTACTGAAGGTCTCTGAGGGACTGGTTTCATGGGTGTGTGATTAACGCAGCAGCACAGAGCCCTGCGCCTGGAGCTTAATGCCCTGTGGCCCCCCTCTTGAAATGTGGAAGAAGTTTCTCTTTGAACTTGTGTTTTGTAAGTGAAGTCTGTGGGACAGTGGAGTGTGCACTGGGGGCTTGGCTCGTACGTAGTCCCGTCTCCTGCCACCTCCTCACGTCCTTTCCTCTCTGGGACTGGTTCTCAGCTGCCTGCTTACCCTCCAGCCCAGTGACCTCTGCTGCTGCCCTCTGCTCCTGATAGGGGTCTGAGTGTGGGCGCAGTGAGAGGTACCATTGGGTGTGTATACCCCCCCAACACTGGGAGGGTCTGTCTTCATCCCATGAGTGTTTAATGCCCAAGGGAGTGTGACATTAAATAGCACGTAAAAAACCAAGACAGGCCGAGAAAGAGACTGCAGAAGAAAATGGTGCTTTTCCTGCTCTTTGAACAAAGGGTCCTGTATTTTCATTTTGCACTGGGCCTTGCATCTTGTGTAGCTGGTCTGTGTCTCTGAACCTCACCTTCTCCTTTGTAAGAAGGTAGGGTTTGAATTAGATGATCTCTGAGGTACCGTCCAGGGCTCGTATTCCTTTGCTGAAGGAACATCCATGGCCAGTCACATTTCCCCAAAGGCGTCTGTAGAGGCAGTTGGCCAGACCACAATCCCCAGGGTTCAAAGGTCTCTGGTATGTCAGCTTTTTTCATAGAGTTCTTTCTTTGTGTCAAAGAAAAATTGCACCAGACAGAGTTAAAGAGGCAAGGAAGACTTTACTCGTGACTAATGCGATAGGGGAGAGAAAAGGTGGAGAGTTTTAAGCACTGGGATGAACTAGTAGAACATCTGTGATTGCTAGTTGTTGCTTCTTTTTTTTTTTTTTTTTTTTTTGAGGTACGCGGGCCTCTTACTGTTGTGGAGCACAGGCTCTGGACGTGCAGGCTCAGCGGCCATGGCTCACTGGCCCAGCCGCTCCGCGGTATCTTCCTGGACTGGGGCACGAACCCGTGTCCCCTGCTTCGGCAGGCGGACTCTCAACCACTGCGCCACTGGGGAAGCCTGCTAGTTGTTGCTTCTGAAGGTAGTTGTCCCAAGGAGACTGGGAGAAAGGGGCCCGCTCTCTCTTTAGAAAATAGCATTTCAAAGGATGCCTCCCAGGCCCTTGAGAAAGACTTTCCTGGTTTGTAAAAGTGGCAGGTGGTTGGGAGACTTACATCTCAAAGGGTAAAGGAAAGAATTTACAGGTTTCTAGTTGACAAGAGTTTACAAGTTTCCAGCATTTTCTAGAGTAAATGCTCTAAGAGAAGGGAGGTTGGGGTTGCGTGCAAGAAGAAACCTGTCTGAGGTTTAGCCAAGCAGAGGGGACATTATGGCTGTCTCAGACACGTGCTGTTGGAGGTGAGGGCTGTAGGGCGCGCTGCTCTAGCATCTTTTTAGGGGCAGCGGCTTTTCTCCCCGGACATTATGGAGCAGATGTGCTGAGAGGTAGACCAAGCTCTGCGCCCCTCAGCAGGCCAGGGTTGTCTTCAGACCTCAGCCAGATCCTCTGTGGGCGCAAGCATGGTTCCCTTATCTGCCTTGGCTTCTCCACGAATGGCCATCCATCTACCCTCTACCCTCAGCCCGTGGTTCTCTCTGACCCTTTCCGAATCACGAGTCCTCAGCTCCCGGCCGCTCTCCCCTCCCGCTGGCCTCCCAGGAGGTTTGGCATGAGCAAGCTTTCATAAGTATTTATTGCAGAGATAAGAGCCTGATGCCCCGATGGGTCCTCGGCTGCCTGGAGCTGACAGAGGAGGTAGTTTGTATGCTAATGCCGTTGATTGCCTGCATCTTCTGAGGATTCTGCTTTAGGCTTTTTATCTGCCCCTGGAGAGAGACCCAGGAGTTGTTACCCATCTGCCCTCCCCTTTCCCTCCCCTCTGCCCCAGCCCCCCACCTGGTCTTCCCAGAGAGACCCATAAAATTGTATTCAACTCATTATGTCCCAGGCAAAGCCTGATCCTTCATTTCGAGAATAATAATCAAGTGTCCAGATTCAAATGTGGTGTCTGAGGCTGCGTTGGGGAGACTGATGAAGGGCCTGATATGAGCTGCCTGGAGGGCAGGGCTTGGGGCTGGTGCTGGGGGAGGATGTGAGGGGTGTAAAGGGAGAGTCCAGGCTCCCATTGACCATTCTTTTCTCTGTGGGGAGGGAGGCAAAGCCTTGATGTTGCGCTGAGTGTTTATCCTGTGTCCCGTCCTGTGTCTGTCGTGTCCCCCCCCCCCCCCCACTCCACCGCTCTGAGCATTGGGAGGGCAGTGCTGTTGTCAGTGGGAGTGCACCTTGTCATGGTGACTGGACTGAGAGTCCCGGATGTTGTAGGATCAGGTGCTTAATTCAACGGGAGTCTGTTAGGTTCAGCTTTGCTGTTTCACCCTAATCCAGTGGTTCATGGCCTTGGGGAGCTGTAAAACTACAGATGCTTGGGTCACAGTTCCTGAGATTTGGATTTAATTGGTCCAGAGTTTGGCCTTAGCGTTGCGACTTTTAAATCTAATATGCAGCCGAGGCTGTGAACCCCTACCCCACCCGCACACTCCTATATTAGTTAGAAGTGGGAAATGGAATTGCCAAGCGGGAGAGCCATTCCATTGTCTGTGAGTTCTCTCCCTGGTAGAAAAGTCAACGTGGAGAGCAAAACCACTCCCAGAAAGGAGGGTAGCGTTCCTAGGAGAGGTGGGCGTCGTGGTGGTTAAGAACCCAGGCTCTGGTGTCACACGAACTTGGTTTATTTCCTGGTTACCCTGCTTTGGGCCGTGTGGCAGGGAGCAAGTCACTTTACCTAAGTTTCACCTTCATCATCTGTAAAAAGGGGATAATAATAGCTACCCCCAAAGAGCTGTTGTGAGAATTCAGGAACTGATAGAATGTGTGTAAAGGAGCTGGTAAAGTGTGCTTACAGTGACTAAGGTTCTCTTTAAAAGTTAGTTGTTATTATCATGGTAAAACCTGGTGTCTTGGAGCTTGGATGGCCTGGTGTGCAACTCTCCTCTGTGGGGTGATAGTTAGTAACGCTGCTTCATGATGCCCTTACTATTTGCTGAGCGTGATTCTAAGCCCTTTACCTGGGTTAACTGAGGCGCAGAGAGGTTAAGCAGCATGCCCAAGGCCACAGCTGATGAATGGGGCGGGCGGCAGGATTTAAAGCAGCCAGTCTGATTCCAGGGCTTGTCCCTGCCCACCACACTTTACAGCATCTCTGTATGGTCTTCTCACCACGTGGACCAGAACACCTGGGCATGATCAGAGCCCCTCTCCCCTGGTCAGTGTTGGCAGAAGCCTTGAAGGAGGGACGTGTTCACAGAAATGTGATACCTGCGTGGAGAATCTAGAAAAGGAAGCATGGCTTTTTTGGCAGCATTCTGCCAAGCCATTGATTAGATCACAGCCTTCGTTAGCTGCACGCCTATTCCGAGGATTGCTCTGGTCACCTTGATCAGACCTGGGTGTTTTCCAGTCTGCAAGCTATTGCTCCAGGCTTGGGCACTTACATAAGCAGATGGCCAGGCTCGTCTGCTTTCTGGCAATCTTCACGTGGCAAATTGACTTAGCAGATTTTTGACGCTGATATTTTAAACGTCAATAATCAGCTCTGAGGAAGATGGTTCCTGATAAGGGCCTCTCTGTGCTGGTTGCCCACAGTGATCAGCCCACCCTAGAGTGTTAATTTTAGGGTGCCTTCAATGCTCACCACCTCTAAAGTGTACTGAGAGAGAGTTTGCATACATCCCATCTTGTTCATAAGGAAGTGTTTGAAAGTAAATTACCTTATAAACAATATAACACTCTTCCGGGAGGAGGGTCTTTTCCTTGAACTTATTCCCAAATATTTGTATAGATGTGTATGTAGACAGAAGCCGCACAGGCTCTGCAGAAAAGTGTGGACAATTGAGATCCTTACAGGAGAGCTCCGTGTAATCCACTTTATCAGAATTGCACGGAGCCTTTTTGCTATACCTGGGCCAGTTCACATTATTGGTCCAAGTTTGGTTCTACCAGAGCTGGCAGGGGAGATCAGAAAGATTCTTCATGCCAACACCCAAGCCCGTCCTCAGATCCCTCCTCCCTGCTCTCAGGGCCATTTGCAGAAGAGGGTGTATGAGGAGGACAGGGCTGGAGGACGCCTCTGCTGACACTGCCCCTGGGCTGGAGTAGGGAGGCCATGAGGAGAACTGAGCCTGCACCTGCCCCTTGCCACTTTCCCATCCACTTCCCACACTTGGCTTTATCACTGCATCTGCCAGCAATTATTCTAACTGAAAACTCTCTGCCTCGAAAGAGTCTTCTAGGATTTCAAGGAAGAGAGAAAGCCTGGGACTCCAGGACCAGCTGGGTGCTATCTTTTTTTTTTTTTTTTTTGCGGTACGCGGGCCTCTCACTGTTGTGGCCTCTCCCGTTGTGGAGTACAGGGTCCGGACGCGCAGGCTCAGCGGTCATGGCTCACGGGCCCAGCCGCTCCGCGGCATGTGGGATCCTCCCGGACTGGGGCACAAACCCGCGTCCCCTGCATCGGCAGGCGGACTCCCAACCACTGCACCACCAGGGAAGCCCCTGGGTACTATCTTTATAGTTGACTTCTGTCCTTCTGTGCTTCTCTCTTTTCCTCCGTCATTTTGGTCATCCCTAACTCTTCCTTCCCAGCCCTCTGAGAGCTGAAGGCCAGCCCCTCATCCAAGGCACACCTGCAGGTAGCACAGAAGAAGGAACAAATATTTACGTAGAGCCCATCATGTACCAGGCACTGCTAAAGGCTCCCTTGGGCATTATATTATTCCATAAACTCATTATAGGTGAGAAAAGCAAATTTCCAAGAGGTCTAAACATTTCCCCAAGGCAAACGGCTATTTTCAGTAGAGCCTGCATTCGAATCCAGGTCTTCGGGCCTCATATCTAGTGCTCTTTTCCATTCACCACGTAGCCTCCAGGTTCTGGCTACTGATGTTAAACATCAGATGATCCTCAGGAGATGCCTTCTGGTCTGCCTCCCCTGCCCCACTTCTGTTCTATCTACCTGGGGCAACCTCCGTGGCTCCCCTACCCGTTAGCGGCCTTTCCCCTTGTGGCCCAAGGAGAAGGGATCCAGCAGGGAAAGCGTGGGGAAAGCTTGCTGTCCATCAGAGTTGGGGACCCTGGCTGGGACACTCACGGGGCCAGAGTGTAATTGGCTGGGAACCTGGCAGTGCCCACTCCAGCCAGAGTGGTTCCCTGTCTGCCTCTTTTAGCTTTGCAGGGAATTCCAGGAACTCCAAGTAGCAAATGACAGCAAATTAGGAGCTGAGTAACATAGCAACTGCAAATGTTATCAGTCAGGTGACCTTCAGAAGCTGGCTGCCATTCTAGGGGAGATTATTGTTTATCCAAGTAAATACCAAACCCTCACCATGGTGGTTCGTGTAGCAGAGAATGAAGAAGCTCTATCATTTCTGCCTAGGAGTACTCAGAGCAGTGGAGGTTAGGGATTTTTACTCCTTTATTAAAAATTAAGGTGCTTTTGAGTGTGTATGTTCGTGTTTAATGGGTAGTGCTGACTTTTCAATGCAAGTCCTTTGTTCTTTTGTGGAGAAGCTGGTGTAGCAGAATTAGCACGGAACTGAGAGCTGGGCCCTGGGCTTTCATTCTGGTTCTACTATGAGTAAGTTGTGTGACCTGGGACAAGTAACTTAGCCTCTCTGGGCTTTAGGAAGGGGGTTGGAGTAAGAATGAAGGATGGTATATTAGTCTGCCCAGGCTGCCATAACAAAATCCCACACACTGTGTGGCTTAAACAACAGAGTTTTATTTTCTCTCAGTTCTGGAGGCTAGAAGCCCAAGGTCAAGGTTTGGTTTTCCTGAGGCATTTTTTCCTGGCTTGCAGATGGCTTCCTTCTCACTGTGTCCTCACGTGGCCTTTCCTCTGTGCATCTCTGGTGTCTCTTCCTCTTCTTATAAGGACACCAGTCATATTGGATCATTGGATCATACTGAACCTCGTTTAATGTTAGTTACTTCCTTAAGGGCCCTATCTCCAAATATAGTCACGTTGGGGGTTTGGGTTTCAACACATGAAATTTGGGCAGACATAATCCAGCCCATAATAGATGGTTAGTGACTCTTTCACTCTTAAACTTCGAATCTCTTTTCTGAGGACTAGCAAAGCTCTCTTTCACTTACTCCAGAAAACTGAAACAGGAACCAAGGATTTCCTTCATCCCTGCAGAGGCTCAGCACGTGTCTCGCTCTCCTGAGCTCGGACCCCACTCAGAGACTCGGGGCAGGTGGCCCGGCAGGCTGTAGGACACCTCCCTGGGGTACCACTTGCTCTGTGCTTGTCAGCCTGCCCAGATCCCTCCCCAGAGTCCTCTGCTGCCCTCTCTTGCTGTCATTGTCACATGTGTATCTGACAGGGACCCTCAAAGCCTATTCTCCCAGGTCAGGTGTGGGCTTCTACCACTGCTTGTCACTTTGTAGCCGGAAATTTTCTGTCCTGACCTCCCCTCGTCTGGGCAGGGCATGGGCCAGGAACACGCTCTTTTATGGACAGTTTTCAAAGCTGGGATCTGACCAGTAAGGGCTGGGGTCAGGGATCTCCCTCCATCTCAAGAAGGGTGATGGCAGGAAGATCTCATTAACACCTTTCCACAAAGGGGAAAAATAATATTTCAGCGTGTTCCCTTTGTGTCTTCAAGCGGTGCTAAGGTGCCACCGAAGTGCCGGTCAGAGCTGCGTTCCAATGAAGGGTTATTCTGATAAGAGGGCGGGAAGAGATGCTCGGGGGAAGGGGGCCCTCTGGGGGCGGCAATGCTGGCTAATGAAGGGTTATTCTGATAAGAGGGCAGGAAGAGATGCTCGGGGCGAGGGGACCCTCTGGGGGGGACAATGCTGGCGTAAGGTTATTAAACAGGAAATGCCTGGCCGCGGTGGATCAAGGGGAAATTACACATTCTGTCACATTTGCTTATTGAATCCCAGTTCTATTGAAGCTCGAAAAGGGGAAAAAAAAAATAACGCCACCCCCATCAACCTCCTTGTAGCTCTTATTAGATTTCACAACCTTTCAATATGAAAATGCTAGTGCGGATGGCAAAATTCCTTGTCAGTTTTTAATATCAGTAAGGGATTGTGGTATTAGGCTTAAGGGGGATGGAGGTGGGAGCGGGGAGAGGTACAGACAGTCCACAGAGTCCCCTGCATACACAGCCGTAGCTGTCTTTGCTTCTTACCGCTCGTTGCAAGCGCAGTAGCTCCTGTCCTCACACTTAGGAGGACCCTGCCGAGATGAGGGTGACCATCTCGGGGGGACCACGTGCCCCTCTGAGCTTCACAGCGAGAGCCACTGAACCCCACACTCAGGTTTAACCTCCCCTCAGACTCTGTCATCAGGTGCTGCTCTAACAAAGGGCCACAGGCTGGGTGGCTTAAACAACAGAAAACTATTGTCTCATGTCTGGAGGCCAGACATCCAAAATCAAGGTGTTGGCAGGACCACACTCCCCGTGAAACGTGTAGGTGAGAATCTTTCCTCGACTCCTCTAGCTTCTGGTGTTTGCTGGCATTCCGTGGCCCGTAGATGTATCGCTGTATCTGCTCTTTTGTCATCACATGCCTGTTTTCTGCCTCTGTGTCCCTCTCCCCTTCTTATAAGGACACCAGTCCTATTGGACTAAGGATCGCCTGACTCTTGTATCACCTAATCTTAATTACTTGCATGTGCAATGGGCTTATTTTCAAATAGGGTCACGTTCTGATGTCCTGGGGGTTGGGACTTCAACAGAGCTTTTCTGGGGACACAGTTCAATCCCAGCTTTTCTGGGGACACAGTCTTTGTTTAGATTCCCCGCAAAGCCAACCCTGAGACAAGTAGTATTTTGGCACGAGTAGGTTGTTTGGGGAATGATCCCAGGATGCAGGCGAGGGAGAAGGGGCAGTAAAGAGTGGGTTGTCACTGTGGGTGATGGGGTCTCGGTCCCTCTGGAATTCTCTGAGAGGCCATGGACACAGGCCTTGGAATTATCCCTGGGGGCAAGGAAGTGGGGTGCCTGTTCCTCAGGTGAGGGTCACTTGGAAAGCATAAGCTCCTGGCACTTACACTTGCCTCAGAAGGGGCTGAGGAAGCTCCTGCAGGATGTTCTCAGCAGGGAGATGGAGAAGGCCTCGGCTGCCCAGGAATTGGCCCCAGGGGCCCCCAGCCAAGGTCGAAGGGACAAGGGCAGGGAAGGCTTTGGCAGGGTCTGCTCACCAGGACCGAATGAGCCTGGGCCGGGAGCTTAGACATTTAAGCAGGTCAGCCTGATGTGACCTCTGTCCTGCTGGCAGGAGTGGATCCTTTCCTATTCGCTGTTGACCAGGCTTGTTCTTCTGGGGCTGAGCTCCTGGCTGGTCTCCTGATAGATATCCTGGTTCTTCCAGGCTGGGAGTCCTGCCTGGACACCTGCTTCTCCTTTCTGGGAATAGCAGTCCTGTCCCCAGTCTCTGACTCTTTGAGTGTCAGGTAAAACTACTGTTCCACCCTGGTCCAGCCCAGGCCCGGAACAGGATGGTCTCTCAGTGAATTGCCACCATGAGGTCTGTCTCCCACCTCTCTCTCCTGTCTTTTCCACCTTGTGGGGGACTGTTTCTGTCCGCAACACAGATGACATCCATCTCTTTTCTCCTGGAGCCACCTACTTGGTGAGCTCAGCCATTTAAGGATTTGGGGAGAATAGGGTACTAAAATCAAAGAGGGGGCTGTAAGCCAAACATTTCCAGAAATCAGCCGAAGAGAGCGGAGAGGCCCTTCAGGGCCTGCTCTGGGCCACTGACTGCCTCCTGGCCCACCCCTGCAGCTCTGCTCCAGGCCCCTCTCCGTGCCCTTCTGGCCACGAGGCCCGGGTGTGTTTGGGAGCCCACAGGTGCTGTGCAGCTCTTCCCCTCACCCCCATCTTCAGAGTCTTGACTGTCCTGCCCTCTGGGTACTGGTGCGAGTTTCTCTCCTGGTCCGTCCACATGCAGAATACCCCACAGTGATCAGCAAGTCTGTGTAAAAAACTCGAACAAAGCCTTGAGGTCCTCATGAAGAGTTGGGTCCTGGCACAGGCGTATGTGGGTCACTTCTTTAGCCATCCTTGAGGCTCAGCAAGGGGAGGACAGAGGCAAGGGAGTAAAAGATGATCTTCATGAGTGGGCTGTACATGGACGGCCACGAGAAGCACAAAGGGCTAGGAGTCTGGAGACCTAGGTGCTCCTCCTGCATCTGTAAAGTTGCTTTTATTTGATTTTATTTTATATTTCATTTCACATCATTTCAACAGTCGTCCCTCGGTATCCACACCCCCAATACCAAAATCCCTTAATAGAAAATGGCATAGTATTTGTATAAAACCTACACACATGCTCCCATATACTTAATTACTTATAACACCTGACACTATGTACATGCTACGTAAATAGTTTCCTCTGCGTGGCAGATTCAAGTTTTGCTTTTTGGAACTTTCTGGAATTTTTTTTCTGAATATTTTCCATCTGTGGTTGATTGAATTCACAGATGCAGAACTCGCAGATATGGAGGGCTGACTGTATTTTATTTTTATTTATTTATTTTGGCCACACCACACGGCTTGCGGGATCTTAGTTCCCCGACCAGGGGATTGGACCTGGGCCACGGCAGTGAAAGCACCGAGTCCCAACCACTGGACCACCAGGGAATTTCCTTTATTTTATTTTTTTAGAACCTCTTGTGCCTCAATTTCCTCTTTGGCCAGAAGAGGAGAATAACCTACCAAAAAGCCCAGCATCCTCCAGGGTTGCTATGACAATAAAATGAGATAACCTCTCTCCTCAGGAAAGTGGTCCTTCCCTGACATGTAAAGCCAAGTTATTGTGAAGGTGAAGTTGATAATGGGATAGAAAACGAATTGACCTAATTTGGAAGAAGGCTGTGGCAGGTGAGTGATCCAGGTAGCATGACACGTCTACCTTGAATATATGAGGTGTTGAGACAGGTAGAGGGAGGTCTGGGCGATGCAGTGGGGGAGGCTCTGCTTCCCATGAGCGGTGGCCTGTCTGTCAGTTCCACTGATCGCCTGCCTTTCCTGAACACTCCGCTCCACCTGCCACCTCTGCCCCGGTAAGGGCTCCAGGGGCCCCTCCGCCGCCCCTCCCGGGAAGTGCACACACAGCACGTCAGTTACCCCCTGCTTTTCATCCTCCGCCAAGCCACAGCCTTAGCGTCAGAACCATCTCTGCACGCTCGCTGCTAAGTCTGAGAGGGGCTGATGGAGGGGAGGGTCCTTCTGGGAGTGGAGTTGGCGAGATGGGAGTAGGAGTGAAGTGGGGATGGTCCAGCAGTGATCCTTTGTCTCCTTTCTGAGAAATGGGGAGAACCGTGTGGAAACCGGTCTGCTTTGACCTCATCGTTTCACGCAGGCCTACTATTTTTCAGTGCCAGTAGAGGCTCGTCCGTCTGAATTAGCTCAAGTTGATTGAAACGGTTTTACACCCGGTCTTTTTTGATACATAATTTTTGCTTTAGTGTCAACTTGAAAAACTAGCCTTTGGGGACAGATGTGAAGCATCACCCTCCCAATTTCTTTTTTTTCTCTCTTTGTAAATTGAAGTATAGTCGGGTTGCCATGTTATATTAGTTTCAGGTATACAACATAGTGATTCAATATTTTTATACATTATACTCCCTTTAACTTATTACAACATAATGGCTGTATTTCCCTGTGCTGTACACTATACCCTTGTTGCTTATTCATTTTATACATATTAATTTGTGTCTCGCCGTCCCAATTTCTTGCTGAACAAACTGCTCACATGTGAGTGGGGCTCAGTTAAGGGCTGAGCGGAGCCCGCTTACTTGGTGCCCTTGCGAGAAGCCCCTTCATGGAATTTGGACCTACATCCTCAGCCTCATGGGAACGTCTGTCTGGCCTGGGGCAGGCAAGTCAACTGTGGCGGGTCTGAAGGTTATTCATGCACACGTCTGATTCCCCACTAGCTGGGAGCTCCTCAGGGACTAGACCTGTCCTTCTTGGTGTCCCGGGAATCCTGCACAGCATCTGGTCATGTCAGCACTTCCCGTATGTTAAGTGAGTCAAACCCTGCCTCTTGGCTCTGGAAGCTGGAGGCCCCATTGAGAACCTGGGGGGCAGCCAGGTTGACAGCTGAGCAGTCCTCTCCCAGGAGCAGCCTTATAAATCTGTTCTCATTAGCAAGAGGCCCTGCGGGGAGGGGGCGAGAGTGAGTGGGTGTATGAGTGCTGGGGAGAGCTCTGCCGTTAACCTGTCAGCGCCCCCTCTCATCTGTGATGTGTTGCTTCTGCTTCTGGACAGGCTGGGTTTGCACGTGGTGGCTTCTCAGGATCCTGGAGAGATCCTGACCCTGAACCCCAGTGTCCTGTGAACCTACTCAGCGCCCTGTCCAGGAGGTCATGCGTCCCTTGCTCAGTTCCGTTTTCAGGTGCGCTAACTGGCCTGTGCCTTTTTGCATAAGGGACAGAGGAAGGGCTGCAGAGTTCTGCCCATCTTGGGCGGAAGCTTTTCTTTGTTCTGAGCGCTCTGTCGGGGTCATAGCTGGTAGCCTCAGCTGCAGTTGACATTGGCCCTTGGCCTTTAGATCAAAGGACTTTTCTGCCAGACAAGTGAGAAATTAAAAAAAAAACAACCGCCTCTCCATCCCACTCAGTGAAGTACAAGTTAGTGCCACAGATCCAGCCTTCGGGACCTTGAAGGTATGAAGTCTCCAACATGGGAGCCTCCCTTCCCATCCACTCAGCCAGCTCTCAAGGTGTGTCCACTCCCAGCATGAGGCAGCCAGAGTGACAGGTGGGCTTCTGCTGCAGCTCTCGGAGGCTCAGAGCCCACACCAATGCCCACCAACAGCATCCACGGTAAAACACGCTGGTTTCCTCCTCCCCGTTTCCTAATTTTCTATTCAACTTGTATACCATTATGATAATAAAACATTTCCCTTTGTTGACGGCCACACGACACTAGTTTAGGCATAGGAGGCAATAAGGGGGACACAATAAAGCGCCAAGATTAGAAGAAAATACAAGTGAAAGGGGGCTGATCTCAGGCGGGGGATGCTACTAAATGCTGCGCTAGAGCCTGAGTTTAGACTGGCATCATTAGCATCGTTATTGTTATGGTCTTAGCTTCAAAGTGTAAAAAACTTCATACCTCCGTATTCATCCTTTAAAGATTTTTATTAACTGCAAAGGCAGTCTCAGCTCTTTTCCTTGGGGCCCAGATCTACACGAATTCTCTGATTGGCTCCAGCTGCAGTTGCCGGACAGGTGACCTGAAGGGGAAGCAAATGAAGTGCAAGGCCCATGGGGGCCCATCTGCAGACTCGATGGCTGTGGAAGCACCGGGCTTCTTGCTAAGTACCCTTGACTTTGTACAATCACTGCCCAGGGTCTGCTCAGGGTCCCTGAAATCTCCTCTGAGCAACAGAATGAACTACTCACAAAATACTCTGGAAATATTTTTGTTTTGAAGACAGCTTTGTTTGCCATCACTTGGAGAATAGCATTTTTTCTTCCACTTTTATTGAGATATATTGACATACGGCACTGTGTAAGTTTAAGGTGTACAGCATAATGATTTGACTTAACGTACACCATGAAATCATGACCACAGTTAGTTTAGTGAACATCCATCATCTCATATAGATGCCAAATTAAAGAAATAGGAAGCAAATTTTTTTCCTTATGATGAGAAATCTTAGGTTTTACTCTCTTAACTTTTATTTATAATGTACAGCAATGTTAATTATAGTTATCATGTTGTACATTACATCCCTAATACTTGTTTATCTTAAGATTGGAAGTTTGTACCTTTTTACTGCCTTCATCCAATTCCCCCTTCCCCACTCCCTGCCTCTGTAACCACAAATCTGATCTCTTTTTTCCTGTGAGTTTGTTTGTTTTGTTTGTTTTTGAAGTATAATTGACCTGCAACACTATGTTAGTTCCTGGTACAGAACATAGTGATTTGACATTTCTATACATTTCAAAATGATTGCCATGATAAGTCTAGTTACTATGAGAGTAGCATTATTTTTTAAAAATATTTATTTATTTGGTTGCACGGGGTCTTAGTTGTGGCAGGTGGGCTCCTTAGTTGTGGCTCCAGGGCTCCTTAGCTGCAGCTCGCCAGCTCCTTAGTTGTGGCACGTGGGCTCCTTAGTTGTGGCCTGTGAACTTTTAGTTGTGACATGCATGTGGGATTTAGTTCCCTGACCAGGGATTGAACCCGGGCCCCCGGCATTGGGAGTGTGGAGTCTTATCCACTGTTCCACCAGGGAAGTCCCCGAGAGTAGCATTTTTAATACTAAGAATATACAGGCAGATTGTTTCTGCTGGGACCTGAGAGGCACAGAGGAGTTGGAGAGAAGGGTCCCCTCTAAAGACATGGACTTGAATCTTCGTGTCCTACTGGCATCAAGTCATGAAAGAGTCAAGTTCAAATCCAGCCCCCACCTCTGTGTTAAGTTGATACATTACAGAACTTACATAAGCCTTAGTTTCTTTTTCTGTAAAAAGTAAGTATGAGAATAATAATAGGTTGTTATAAAGATGAAAAGGGATTATATTTGAAAAAATGCTTTGCACAGTGCTTAGCACATGGAAAGCTCTCAATAGAATGTTAGATTTTTTTTTTTTTTTTTTGTTTTTAGTATGCGGGCCTCTCACTGCTGTGGCCTCTCCCACTGCGGAGCGCAGGCTTAGCGGCCATGGCTCATGGGCCCAGCCGCTCCGCGGCATGTGGGATCTTCCCGGACCGGGGCACGAACCCGTGTCCCCTGCATCGGCAGGTGGACTCTCAATCACTGCGCCACCAGGGAAGCCCCTAGAATGTTAGATTTTATCATTACTGCCCTCCTAGTGTGAATTGATGCAAGTCCTTATAGCTCTCCTTCTGGTAAAATGAGGACAGTAATACCTGCCATAGAGAGTTGTTTGTATTAAGTGAGCTAATGAAGTGAAATAAGGCATGAAATGAAGTAAATGATAAAATATCTAAGTATCAGCCTTCACCAGGTGAACGGTGCAGCTTGCCCCCAAGATCCAGCACATGAGTTACTGTCATGAAATAGAAATGTACTGTTCGATCAAGCCTCTCGTACATTTTCCTACAAAAACATAACTCTTTGTCAATATAACTACCAGTTCTTAATTATGAGATAAAACAAGGGGAACAATATAGAACAATATTAAGAGAAATAAAAATGTCTGTCTTCAAATTAAGTACCTTTTCATCTCATCCTCTTAGGCCATTAATTACCACTTTAACCTCATCTTGGTCTCCCTACTCAACTACAAGGAGAATACTTAACTTCCTTTTGGTGGTTCAAGTGTCAAAAATGTCCTCAGCCTGGTGCAGAGTTTTTTCAGAAAATCACTTCTAACTCTTCTCCTGCTGATGTGTCTAATAACCCTACTTAAGTTTTATCGGAGGAGGCAAAGTGTTAAGTGTTTCATCACTTCTTTAATTAGTTCTAGAGGATAATAGCAGCTTCTTCACAAAAATAAACCATTTTACAAAAAAAATTTCTTTAAGTTTTGCTTCTAGAATGTGTCCTATTTCTCTTTCTGTCTAGCTAACTGTCTAATTTAGAGTGGTGCTAGAATAGAATATAATAATAATAGAAGCCAACATTTTGGTGAGCACTTACGTATTGGCAGTTAGTTTTCTAAGCATTTTACATTTTAAATCTTATTTAATGATTACAAAAATCCTGTGAGGTACGTTACTACTACTCCCCTTTTAAAGATGAGGATACAGAGGCTCAGAGAGTTGAAGTAGCTTGTTCAAGGTCCTTGCAGAGCCAGGATTTAAACGTGGGTGGCGTCGCTCAGAACCCGTCCTTAACCACTGGGCAGTGATGTCAGGCGCTGTACATGCATCCAGACATAAGTAGAAAAGGTTATAGCCTGCCAGTAAGGATGCCCAGGACCTTGTAGCTGAGAAGTGGCAACCAAGTCCACGCCCCACGATGCCTCCCCAGATCAAGTCCGGTGAGGGATGCTTGCATTCGAGTCTGGCTCTCCCAGTCTGCCCCCTGTGCTCTGTCCCTGAGCTCTACCCACTCCCCGCACCCTGCTTCTGCCTTCCCTTGGTTGCTCCCACACACTGCAAACAGAAAAAAAATCCCTCAAAGGCTGAGTTTTTGTGCTTACGACAGGGCTTTCCCAGGCAACTTTTTTTCTCTTTCTTTACCAGCATGTCTTTTACATTAATGGAAATTTTGGAAAATCATGCCTCTGCCAAGTATAAAAAGGTCTTTGACTTTTTTAAAATGTTTGTCCCAGAGGCTTATGAAAGGAACCCATTTTTTCCCCTTCACAATAGTTTCCCTATGAGAACAATACAGGAGAGCTTGAAAACAGTTATTCCATGCACACTAATTAAGAGACTTGTTTGTTTTCAAATAACAGAAATCACTGCTGGCTGGTTTAGGCAAAAGGGGAATTTTTTGGAGGGATAATGGGAAATCTCATGGCTCAAAGAAACATGTTAAACAACCAAGACCAGAAAGGGGAAAGACCTGGGGTGTGTCTGGAGACCCCATGAGGGTCCTGGACCTCCCCCCGCTCCCTGGTCACTGCCATTGTATAAGTTAGTGCCCGCCTTTCCCTGCTGGGGATCTGAATACCCAATAAGATGAATTCCCAGTGGAAAGAGAATGTAATTGGCCTAGGTATACTTCCGGGTCTACAGATGGATGCGTCAGCCATGGCCAGGTGCAGGGTCAAATCTCCATGTTCCAGGATGACACCCAGACAAGGGAGGATCGCTCTGAGTGGGTCACCACCCCTTTGTGTTTGCGCCATTGTGGTTTCTTTACTTTGCCTTTATGACGAATCACATGGCCCAAGATGTACAGCCTATTGGAGAGCTTGTCCCCAGAAGAAGAGACAGAGAAGGTCACCGGAGCCTAGAAAGCATTTTCTGTCCTCTTTCTTCTTTATGCTACCCCTACCATAGGGAGAGCTCGACAGTCCAAAATCCCCTGTGTTCAGAGCAAGCAGTATTGGCCACTGAATGTCTCCGTGGTGTCTTCAGGTAGTTTGGTAACAGGCTGAGGCCAGGTCTGCCTTCCTGCATCAGCAGGTGGAGCTGTGTGCACCTGACTTCCTCGGCCTCCATACTGTCCAGGTGCCCCACAGCCAGCATTCCCAGCGACTCTTGTGAAGAGCTGGTACCCAAACTGAGAGCATTTGGCACCCAAATTCAGGCAGGTTCTAACTTACTTTTGAGGTCCCTGTCATGCTTGCCCCATTAGAGGAGAACCTCAGGGTGTGGGTCCCTCTGCTGATGCACAGGCCCGCCCTGTATCAGTCTCCAGCCCAGCCCCAGCATTGCCTCTGTGCAAGATGCTCAGAGAATGCAGGACCCACGCAAGACCGGCCCCTTCTTCCACGAGCTCCAGGCGACACCAAGCAATGCTGGCTGGTGCTCACCTCAAGCCTTTGGCTCGACCCTAAGTCCAAGGTAGTGTGTTAAACTTAGCCCAAGCCTAGAGTGTGGGGGAATAATTAAGGGAAAGGGGCATCAATAATTCCAAGTGACCGCAACTCTCAGTGCCGGGTGGAGCTTGAGTTCTCAATCCGGTAGGGCTTTAGGAGATGATGCAAATGAGTACTGAATCCAGGAGCCAATCTGGGGGCTTCCATAGCCTGGGAGAAACTGCCCTTCTTGCCCCTGGTCTGTCAGTAAACTTAGCACTTAAGTCACTCCCGTAAATTCTTCATATACAGAGGTGTAATGATATGTACCCCATCTTGGAGAGGTTTTATGAGATGAAAAACAAAAGTCAGAAGTGCTGTCAATTTTGAGTTCTTGTTGGTTTGAGGAAACTGAGTCATGGAGCTGTTCCCCAGGCTGGCTCTGAACGTGGAGGAATGGATTCAGGCCTTGGAATACAGCATTAGAGATGGGGCAATGAACTGTCCCCACAGTCCCTTTGCTGTACTTTGTAGTTAAAGGTGACTGTGACTTCTGCTAACTTTCCTCAGGATAACAGACTTCTCTGAGCAGAACTGTAGCCATAATAACTTAGCAGGCTCCACTGGATCAATAACTCTGAAATCTAAGGGCCATTCAGTTGCTAGAGGCTTTTTATTTAGTCTTTGTGTTTGGTATTAATGTTATCCCCATGGCATCTAAATGGCAGAGCTATTTATGGGTTGGAAGTCAATCTGACAGTATGACTTCTAGCCATCCATCATGGGGAGGAGAGAAAAATCCAGGTGAGCAAAACTCCTAGGGTAAGCGGGACAGATGGGGATATTTAATGCTTGCTGATGCCATGAGTTCTACCTAATTTCTTTGTAAGCAATAGCAGTAAAGGGCAATAGAGAAAGAGCATCATTCTTTGAAAATAATAGAGATCCAGTACTCAACTTTGGATCTGAGTTAATAACATCCACAGAATCTAAGTTACTGTAAAGACCACACTGTGATGTGTACTGGTACTTCTCAACCTTTTTTTAAAATTTTGAGTATGTGGGTTCTTTTAATTGAAAAAAAAGAAAAAGCCTCACCGTGGGAGTAGCTGTACTCTGAGCGCTCACTGATTGAGAAAACATATAGTTACTATAGGGGACACTGTATTTAGTACCAGTTTTCCAAGAGTTTGTAGTTAATTCATTAAAAGAGCACACTTGAGAAACAGTGCATATCTGATTGAGACAAAATTTTCCTTCTGTGGACTCAGCATATACATGACTGCTAATGACAGCAACACACCTAACACTTTTTTGAGTGCTTGCGTTGCCTCAGACACCACTGTAGGCGTGTTAAAGACATCAGCTCATTTACTCCTCAAGACAACTCTGGGAGGTAGGCAGCAAACACTATTCTTGTTTTACAGATGAGGAAACAGGATCACAGTTGCCAAGTAACCTGTTCTAGGTCATTTAGCTGGAAAGTGATGGGACAAACACTGGTCCCTGAGTTATCTAACACTGTTGTCCAGTATTACCAACATCATCAGCTGTGGTCTTTGAGGCTCTTCTGTGTATTTATTTTTTTATTGACGTGTAGTTGATTTTCAGTGTTGTGTTAATTTCTGTTGTACAGAAAAGTGATTCAGGTATATATATATATATATATATATATATATATACATATATATATATATGCATTCTTTTTAAAAAATTCTTTTCCATTATGGTTTATCCCAGGAGATTGGATATAGTTCCCTGTGCTATACGTTAGGACCTTGTTGTTTATGCATTCTAAATGTAATAGTTTGCATCTACTAACCCCAAATTCCCAGTCCACCCCTCTCCCTCCTCCTTGGCAACAACATGTCTGTTCTCTAGGTCCATTAAGTCTGTTTCTGTTTCAGAGATAGGTTCATTTGTGTGATATTTTAGATTCCACATATAAGTGATATGATATTTGTCTTTCTCTTTCTGACTGACTTCACTTAGTATGATAATCTCTAGTTGCATCCATGTTGCTGCAAATGACAATATTTCGTTCTTTTTTATGGCTGAATAGTATTCTATTGTATATATGTACCACATCTTCTTTATCCATTCCTCTGCTGATGGACATTTAGGTTGTTTCCCTGTCTTGGCTATTGTAAATAGAGCTGCTATGAACATAGGGGTGCATGTATCTTTTTGAATTAGAGTTTTGTCTGGGTATATGCCCACGAGTGGGATTGCTGGATCATATGGTAATTCTGTTTTTAGTCTTCTGAGGAACCTCCATACTGTTTTCCTTAGTGGTTGCACCAACTTACATTCCCACCAAGAGTGTAGGAGGGTTCCCTTTTCTCCACAACCTCTCCAGCATTTGTTATTTGTAGACTTTTTAATGATGGCCATTCTGACCGGTGTGTAGTGATACCTCATTGTAGTTTTGACTTGCATTTCTCTAATAATTAGCGATACTGAGCATCTTTTCATGTGCCGCTTGGCCATCTGGATGTCTTCTTCGGAGAAATGTGAGACTCTTCTAATACAGAGCCTTCCAGAGAGATAGTGTGGAGGCCGGGTGGTGGGTAAGAACCCTGATGCTTGGCCTAGTATCTTTTAAAGTCTGCCTCCCAGGTAGGAGCACGTGCCAACCTCTCCTGACTGCACATCCTACTTTATTCTCTTCTCCTCTGTCTTCTTCCTTGATCGTTTCCACTGGCTTTTACAAGTACAGGTTCAAGAGGGAGAGAGATGACTGGTCATAGTCAGGTGGTGGGGCACAGAGGGTTGAAGGAGTATCAGGGATTTGGCTGGAGTGTTGTCTCTCTGAATCTTACTTTTCGCCATCCCGCTCCTACAAGGTTCCTGATGGAGGAAAGGTGTTCACAGGAACAGTCGTCAAATGGGAAAACATACCATCTTAGTAGTGGCTTGGCAAAGCTCCTGATTACTCCAAAGGCAGGCCTTCTCGGAAAAAATGCAGTTTGGAAAATAGGAGATTGGACAAGAGGCACGAGTTTGGCTTCCTCTTCCCTGTTCCTTGAACCTAAAATAGAAAACATTCTGTAGAAAATTCTGAGACTGCTCTTTTTTAAAACCAATCTCATGAAGCATGAATGGCTGGGTTGTTTTTGTATGTGGGCGTCGACTATATTTGTCTTGATTTCTTTTCTGGCAAGGGCTCTGCCATTTCCTTTGGGAAACTTCCTCTCTTGCATTTCTTGTCCTTCTGGTAGAGGCTGCTAATTCCGGTACTTGTGCCTCCCCCATCATGGATGCATTGACTGAGCCAATAAATATGGATGTGGCTCAAGCAAGGCTGGTCTGTGGACCGGGAGAAGGAAGTCTTCCTCCTTCTTGAATGTCACCAGTGGAAGTTGTGTAATATGGGGCCATCTGTGCCCCTATCCATTCCATGCAAGAACATGTGCAGTAGGAAAGAACTTGGAGTCAACACGCAGAGAGGAGCAGAGTTGAGAGATGAAAGGATTGGAGAGAGAGAACTAGCAAGCTGGACTGGGAGTTAGAAAATCTGAATTGTTGCTACTGACAAGCATAGGATTCTTTGTAAGGCACTTAGAATTCTCTCGAAGCCTCAGTTTTCTCATCTGGAAAGTGAGAGAGTTGGATCCAGTATCCATTCCCTTCCATCTGGTTATTCACTGCAGAGCCTGTGAACACTCTCAGCAGAGGTCGCTTCTTTTCTTGGAGACTTTGATCCCATGCAGTACTCACCTTAGCCTTCTTCTCAGACAGTTCCAACCACCCTTCCCCTCCTTTCCCCTCCTCTGCTGACTGCTTAGATGAAAGAGCACCTGCTTGTTTTGGAAATGGGAATGAAATGAAGGGTTTCTTTGCAAACTTTTTTTGCCACCAGAGCAAACACTGGGCTTGAGGCACTGTGGGCTCAGGAACATTTAAATAGCCTCCACGCCGTGCTGTCCTCTGTGGCCCGCCATGGGACCACCTTGCCCAAGACCCGAGCTGCCCTTGAAGAGTTTCTAATGACCCCACCCTATTTTCTGAAGTCCACTTTATTGCAGTCAACGCAGAGCAGGGTCCCAGGGCTTTGATGGCCATGGCTCTGAAATGTACCTTCTAATTTAAACGTTCGAGCTGGGAGCTGAGTGGTTCAATCTCTTTGGCCTTTGACTTCTTCCTCTAAACAGGAACAAGCCAGATTTCCCAGGAAGGATCTTGTGCCTCTGCAGAAGTTGCAGAGGAATGAAGGGGATTTTTGGTTGAGGTGAGCAAGCATGAATTTAGAGGGTCCGTGTAGGTGGTGACTGTCTGTGGATGTCTGATGGAAAGAACACATCGGTGGGAGTTGGGATATCTGAGATCTAGTCACAGACCCCTCTTTCCCTCCTGAGTGACCTTGGCTGACCATTCATTTAACCTGTGTGAGCCTCAGCTGCCTCAGTAGTAAATCAGGACAGTAAATCAGTCTCACGGGACATTATTGTGACAAGTGAGATAATGTGCGTCATTGCTGGCACTTTTAGCTTTCTTAGGGATACTGTGAAGATGACATGAGCTAACCGACATGAAAGCCATTTGAGAGTTGGCAGGGCTGGGGCAGGACAGACTGACTGAGAGGGGCCAGCACATCTGGTTGAGCAGAACCCCGGAACTTGGCCGTCTACGGATAGGAACTCCCCCTTCTCGGCCCTTCTTAAGCTCTGGAGGTTGGATGTGCTGGCCTTGCTGAAGTTGGGTTAAATGGATTTGGGCAGAGAGGTGAAGATGCAGGGAATGGTGTTCTCCTCCTGTCACAGCCTCCCTCTCTCCCCATGTCCCAGGCAGGGAATAGCTACAGCCCCAGTGCCTCCTTGTTCAGCGTTCAAAGTCAAGCGGTGTTTTATGACAAAGGCAGATGAGCACGTCTAAATATTTAACTGGCGGATCAATCTGTGGCGACGAGGAGAAGCATTTAAAAAAAAAAAAAAAAAGACGAGACATTCAGTGATGTCTTCATGGCTGGCAGCATGCCATGGGGAGGGGGCCGGGCTCTCTCTGGGATATTTTGTTCTGAAGCAGCGCAGAAGGGGAGAGAGCAGTAAGTCAAACACACACTGGCCTAGAAGTCCTGCCTCTGGCTGGTAACTAGAGCCGCTGTGCTTGGAGCAATGGTGGGTAGACAGGACACCAAGGCCAGGGAGCTCCAGAGCCTGAGCCAGCTCCACTGCATGCAGAGCTCCTGTAATCGTTTGTGCCCTGATGGAGTGTGGATAGAGAGGCGACGTCAGGTGGGAGGAAGGAGGATGTGCAAAGCGTAAATCCAAACGAGTAACTGTATTCCCCACACTCGCTGTGAGGCAGCGCTGGGCTTGCTGGTGAGATGGTGGCTGTCTCTGCCCCACTGACCCAACCGTGTCACCCTCAAACAGGACACGGTGGATCCGGCTGTGAGCGAGGCAGGTGGCATCACCAGGCTGGTCAGGCAGCGGTGTTACGAAGAAGTGGGGTGGGGGTGAGGCTTTATTTTAGTAGAACCGCAAGCGCAGGTGTGTTCTTCAGAAGTGCAGTACTGGATGGTACAGCACGGAGGAGCCAGCTTGCCATCAACTCCGATCGTCCTAAAGCGATGGCAGCACGAGGACTGCTAGATAATGCTTTCCACTGTGTGCTAGACCCTCTGCTAGAAAGTTAACATGCTCAGTTATACCTTAAAGTAACTCTGAAATAGACAGAACGGTGAAGCGGATGTATGAATCCACGCACACCTATAAACACACACACACACAGACACATATATACACACATACATATAAACATACATACATGCACACATAAACATTCATGTACACACATATACACACACAAACATACACATTTATGTAAACACGCACATATATACATATGTGAATATATTATATATATCTTAAAGATGTATAATATATATAATGTGCCAGTCATTTCTTCTCTCTCTGTTTCCCTCACCTTTAATATGGAAATGCCTATATCACTCATTCACATACTTAAATTTTTTTTACACTCTCTAAAAGTTCATTCCTTTTCCGTGACACAAGCTGTATCTAATACTCACCAATTGGGAGGGTCCAGCAGGGAGAGCTGCTAAGCACAGACCCTTGACCTGGGAAGCGCCGCCTGTGCAACCAGAGAAAACCCAGATCAGCCACCTGCTGGCCACTGGGCAACACGTGTTCCCGCCGTGATGCTTGGCACCCTCACGTTAAAGTTGTAAGAGCATCAGCCACATGCAGATGTGTACAGATGCCTTTATACTTCCTCGTTCGCCACTGTCTTCAGGGCCTCGAGCAGTGCCTGGCATGAGTAGACACTCAGTAAATCTTTGTTGAATGAATGAATTCGGAGAAGGAGATGTTTCCGTCTTACGGGTGAGGGAGGGGAGGTTAGGTCCAATGAGTTCCGCGGAGTCACAGAGTAGGCGAGTGGCAGAGTGAACCTGCTGCATCTCAGCCCCGAGCGAGTGCCCTTGGCTACTAGGCCTGAATGGAAAGAGCAGACTGTTTCGTCTCAGGCTGCTTTAATACTCTTAGCACTGCAGCCATTGTTTGCTGCAATTCTCTTCATCTGTGAAATTCTTAGAAATGCTCCCTGAGCTTTAGGGGTTTTCTTCATGTTGTTTTCCACTCTCCTTCTAAGCAAAATGCAAATGACATTGGAGGAGAAGCAGGTCCCGTGGCCCCGTGGCCCCACGTGCATATGCCTGCGTGTGTGCGCGCACTTGGGCACGTGTGCTTCTGCACACACACTCGAGATGCTGAGAACTCTGGTCTTGTTTGCTCCCAAACATGTCAGCTCCACAATTTGGTAATTAGGGAGGATGCTAAATGTTCCATGATTGGAAAATGTCACGCTGCGTGACTAATTTGCCAACAGGGCCTAATTGAAGTTCGGCGTCATCTGTGGCTCCTGTAAGTCTCTCTTCCGAGGTGCGGAGGCAGAGGCGGTGGCGGTGGCAGTGAGCCAGGGCTGGGCCAGCAGACGGCGATTTATTGCCCCTCATTTCTCAACAGTTCTGAAGGGTCAGATGGGACATCAGCTGTGGTTGGGTTGGGCTTGGCCATAAAGGAAGAGTCTGGGCCTGGATTAACCCATGTGGCAGGTGCCACTCAATAAATAGCTGGGCTTTCTCCAGGGAGGACGTTTTTTTTTTGAGCCGGGGGGCGGGGGGATCGTTTGTGTGGGGCAGACATCAGAGAGTAACAGGGCACAAAGCAGCCTAAGGCAGAGTGCGAGTCCTGGGGAGTGTGTTCTCATGATCCTCCTGCCTTGGGGATGGATGTGGTGGTAGATCCTGGGGACCCAAGGCTTACCTGACAGCATCCCCGTCCTCAAGGGCTCACTGTCTAGCAGGGAACACCAAAGGCAAATAAATATTGATAATGCTGGGTGATGATTGCTAGGGCCAGTAGGACAGAAAAGTGCCTGCTACCTGGTCCTGTGCTATCTATTGTCAATCTAAACCTTGCTGGTACCCACCTTGTCTTGCTCTAACTTATATCTCATATGCCTCTCACCCCCTTTCTACCATGTGAGGACACAAGGAGAAGTCAGCCTGCAGCTCAGAAGAGGGTCTTCACCAGAACCCGACCATGTGGCACCTGATCTTGGACTTCTAGCCTCCAGAACTATGAGAAATAATTTCTGTGGTTCATAAGTCACCCAGTCTATGGTGCTTTGTTATAGCCGCCCAAGCTGCCTAAGACAGTGAGGGAGAGTCAAGGGACCCAGTTTTATTTAATGTGGAGAAACGTACAGGGCAAGATAGGCACCTTGCAGCAGGGTAGCAGCTCTCGTCTAGAAAATGACAGCCAATGGGCGGAAGTGAGGGGCTGAAGCTCAGTGTAGGAGGAATCACTTTCTTACACTTACTCAGTAGAATCATTGGACAATATCACAGCTTTTACTTATATAAATAAAATTACTTCTGGTTTTTATTTTTCCCACAACACGTGAAAACAGCTAGATGAGTTTTCGGTAAATTTGGAAAGCATGTTTGGGATGGTCTGCCTTGAAACAGATGCGTGCGATGTACTCACATCTCACTTTGGGGGATCTCCAGAGCATCTCAAAGAGCTTGTACTGCCCCCCGCCCCCAAACAGGAACAAAAAGACACCCATGGCACTGACTGAAAGGGACATGCCAGGTGTAAACTCAGACTTTGGGAACAGAACATTTTTTTTTTGTACTCTCCATTTTCTGGATGAAAAGAAAATAAAGACACTACTTTCTTGTTTAACCTTTTAATTCAAGACTTGGGGCAAAAGCAACCTACTCTGCTTCTGAACTTTCTCTTGAGCCACGCACGGAAGTTGCCATTTGTTCATTCTTTCCCCCTGCTTCTCTCCTTTAGCTCTTAATGCTTTACCAACCTCCCTCCCCACCCAGAAGAGCCTAAACTCACAAACTAAATGGAGGAATTAAAATAAAAAGTAAATGCTTGTGACATACCCACTGTTATCTGGCACCCCCTCCCCTCGCCCCCAGCACTCTCCCCACAGTTAATTCAGGAGGGGAAGCTGGAATCTGATTTCAGATGTACAGCATTATTATTGTGTTTCTTCCAGTTCTTTTCTGCCTAAGCTGGTACAGCTGTCATTCTCTTCCTCTCTCTCTCTCAATCTCTCTGTCTCTCTCTTTCTCCATCAACTCCTGTATCACTTTCAGGTCAGTCTCTCTGCATTTTGATTTCCCTACCTCCTAATATTGAATTTTAATTCAGAGTCCCCCTTCCCTTGCAAATCCTCTGACTACACAGACCAACCTGGTTTCCCCCTCTGATCCCCTTCTTCTTTCTTCATTATCAGTGAGTCAGATTAGCATCTGACAAGAGAGCAGAATTGACTCTATTCTGCCTTAACTTCAAAACCTAAGGCGGATTATTGTCCCTGTTACAAATATAAAAGGCATTTTAATTTGCTGGGAGCCAAGAACAGGCAAGTCACCCAGAGTCACAACTGAACAGGGCCCAGAGCTCTCGGTCCTGCCACCTGTTTTCTGCTGCTCTGGGGACACAATGGTCAGCTTTGGAAGAGCCACGCCCCCCTGCTTCTCCCCCCTACCTGCCCCCAACACACACAGGAAGAAGAGCTCCCCTCTGGGCCTGGGGGAGCCACTCGGCAGTTCTGGGAGCCGACGGCAACCTCCAAAGGGCTCAGAGGCTGGGCCCAAATGCAGGCCTGGGGTGTGTGGATGTTCAAGGAGGGGCCTCAGCTAGCATGAGACTCCCCCCTCACAGCTCCCAAAGCCCCTCCCCACCCTTCCTCACTTGCCCTGGTCAAGCCAAAGCCATCTCTAGGGAGTGTTTGGGTTCCTCAGGGGCAAGCAGGGGTAGGTGGGGAGGCGGGCCTCAGCCTCTGGACACACAGCTCTGAGCCTGCGTATCCAGGCCTCAGGCAGCTGCTGGCTCACAGAAGTGTCCACGTGATGGGCCGCTCGGCCTGAACTCTGCCATCCCCGGAGGGTCTGAGGGGTGTCCAAATCTGGAAACATGGTCCAACCTCTTGCCATGGGAGGTGTTCCTTTGATACTTTTTCTCTGGATGAGCAGCTCTTGGTGGAGGGAAGAGAGCCTGGACCAAGGGGCTGCAGATCCACACTGTAGACCCTGGTCCACTCCATGTTGGCCGAGTGTGAACGTGAGAAGGTGCATTTGTTCCTGCAGATGCTATAACAAATTATCACAAAATGGTCAGCTTAAACAACAGGAACGTATTCTCTCACAATTCTGGAGGCGAGAAGTTAAAACTCAGGGTGTTGGAGGCTCTGAGGGAGGGTCTGTCTCCCGCCTCTCTCCCAGGTTCTGGCCGTTGCTGGCCCCTTGGCGTTCCTTAGCTTGCAGCTGGCTTGCTCCAGTGCTGCCTCTACTGTCACATGGCCGCCTTCTTGTGTGTCTCAGTGTCCCTGCGTCTTCACATAGCCTTCTTATAAGGACACCGGTCATCGGATTCAAGACTTACCCTCCTCCGGTATGACCGCATCTTAACTTGATTCCATCGGCTACAAGCCTATTTCCAAATAAGGTCACATTCACAGGTACAGGGAGAAGTGGTTAGGGTGTGGACAGATCATTTTGGTGGACACCGCTCACCCCACAGCAGAAAGCCACTCAGCTTACCAAATGGTGCCAGACCCAGGAGAAGTTTGATTCAGTGGAAAGGGAACTGAATTTGGAGAGAGGAGATCGGACCCCAGTCCCGAGTACTCAGAGACCATGTTATCTTGACAAAGTCCCTTCACGTTCATGAACCTCGGTTTCCTTGTGTCAAAGTGATTGCTGAGACACCCTCTCGTTCTTACATTTTATGCTTTTAAATTTATTTTTGACTGGGCCATTCTTCTGCCTCAAAGAGAACGACGAAGAATGAAGAATAAGAAAGCCAAGAAAGCACAGAAATAGAAAAAGAAAAAGGGGGAAAGAAAATAAACAAGGGCCAAACATAATGAGCAGGAGAAAATAAGGAGGGATGTAAGGGCAAGGAGAAACGTGGAAGCAAGAGAAACAACCGAAACCAAGCCGAAGAAGGGAGTTTGAGACAGTGGGTCACGGAGCAGAAGATTGAGGCCTATTTGCCTCTGTGTGTGTGTCTGTGTGTGTCTGTGTGTGCATTTAACCTTGTTTACCCATAATCTGACCGCAAAAGAAAAATATAGCTGTATAATAAGGGGCAGAGCATTTTCCCTGGTTGCATACAAACTCCTGTTTTATAAACCGTTATCTCCCTGAAGCTATTAATTTAGAGCATATTGTGCGAGGGACTGCTGAGGCACGGCCACAGGAAGGGGCGTGTGTGTGTTGGGGGAGCTTTCTTTCCCTTCTCCTCTCTTAAGTAAAGCAGTTTGCTGGCAGAAGTGAGGTCAGGGAGAGAAGCTACTTTTCAGGGTCTGTAGCCTCAGCCTGTTTGCAGCTGCCTCCCCGCTGTTCCTCCTGGAAAAACTGCCACGGGCACAGCCTTCCCTCACCATAGTCGGGTGTGCTCCGTCCACCCCTGTGCCGGGCAATCCTAGTGCACGCCGAGAGCCCTGTGCCCCAAAGAGGCTGCCATCAGGGCCGCCTCAGTACCTCTGGATCTCTCTGTGGCTTTCTCAAGGGCGGGGATCCTTGAGCTGAGATCCTCCCGGTAAATCCCCTCGTTGGTAAGAAGCTGCAGCCCTGCTTCCTTTCACTAGTGCTCTCAGTTTCCTGGGCACCACGCGTATGTCCCCTCAATTCGTGTTCGCCTTCCGAATGGTGTGGTGGCTGCTCTTAAGAGCTCCTGTGTAATGTGCAGCAGGTAGGGTTGCCAGATGCAGCCAGCAAAAATCCAGCGTGCCCGCTAAATTAGAATTTCAGAGCAATCTATGTATTTTTAGTAATATTATGTCCCAAATATTTCATGAGACACACTAAAATAATTATTTGTTGTTTATTGGAAATTCAGATTTAATTGGGCCTGTTGTATTTTATTGGACAATCCTCGTGGCAGAGGACAGACAATGAAAAGTCCCCTTATTCCCCCCGTTGTCATTCTCCTTGGGTCTTGGGCAGCTCACTCACTGCACCATTGGCATCCTTCTCTTCCCCACTCTGCCTGATGTTTCCATACGATATATTAGTTCTTCTTCCTCTGGGTCAGTCCCCTCTGGACGGAAGGAGTCAGTTACATGTCACGAATAAATAACTAGCCTTGCCTGTCACCCAGATGAGTCGTGGGAAGTATCTCCTTTCTGCTGGGATGCATGAGCCGGCGCTCGCTTAGAGCTCCTTTCTAAATTTTTTTCCCCACATGCATCCCTTCATGGGTATTTATCTTTTGCCACTAAGACACTAGGCAGGGGGGAACAGTGCGACGTGAGATCCATCAAGATGGCAAACATTCCGGCAATCACACTCCTAGGAATCTGCCCCAAGGAGATAATCAGAGACGTGCACAGAGATTTATGTGCAAGGATGTGCCTCACAGCGCTATTTATAATAGTGAAATATTGGAAACTCTCTTAAGTGTCCAACAATGGGAGCGTGGTAAATTGTGGGACATTCTTTGAGTGGAATATTATGTGACAACTAAAAATCGTGTTTTTGGAAAAATGTTTTATGATACAGCAGTATGAATAATATAGAGAGTGGGAAGAAAAGGGATACCTGGCGGTGTGATCCTGATACACCCAGAGAAAAGTCTAAAAGGAAATTCACCAAAATATTAGGTGCTTGGAAGTGTGTGGCCCAGCCTGCAGGACTCATACGATTCGTTTAAGATTTTCTTCCTTTCTGGTGGTCAGGGGTCGGTGGCTGAAAATTAGCACGAGGGGGCAGTTTGGTTTACTTTTACCTGTGGGCCATCACTTGTCGGTTGTTTTTCAGAGCTGGGGTAGGATGTGGAGAAAGAAAGGGGGTGAGATCTTCGCCTCTGTTCAGAAACTCATGTCTTTCACAGATGATGACAGCGATTTTCCTGTACCCCAGTGCACCCTTCGCCCATCTGCAAGTTAACTGCTGCTTGCTGGCTAACACCCAAATCTCATCCAAATAAGCTTCTGCTCACCATTCTTTTAAGACTTCCCATTACCTTTAGCAGTGGTTCCGATCTATAGAGGACATGCCGGTAACCCACATGGGCTCCGTGCACTGTCAGTACATCCAGGAGACACGTGTGTCATTTTTCATACAGGTAAATGCTGTGACCATCCACGCAGTGCAAAATAAATTCGTTTAAAAAGCCTTGCATGTGTCATATAGTTACACATTTCTTTGTTTTCTAATTAAACAACTTAAAAAATATACTTATCAAATGTTGGCCAGTAAAACACAGAAGTTATTTGTTTCTTAAATTGTAATTGCTGATCTTTGTTTTATGTTTCTGGAGTAAGATATGGACTTCATAGGTTTTTGGACTTTGAAGTTTTATTTGTTCTGTGTGAATGATTATTTGATCTTCATACACGTTGTTTATAAAGAGCTTTTAAAATGGGGAGCAATTGTTCCCACTTGAGTAGTTTGGGAACTATCGGCCTATAGACCAAAATTAAACTTCTCAGCATGACCTGGCCTGGACCAGAAATGCTATCCTCATCCCCTCCATACTCCCCACTCACTGGACTCTTTCTTCAACATGCATTTGCCTTCAAACGCTTCCTTCTTTGAATGTCTGTTTCCACCTCTCCACCCCCCTGTTTTACTTCATCTTTACTTTAAGGCCATATTCAAATATCACATCCTGTCTGAAGACTTCCTGGTGTCCGAATTAGAGGTGGCTTCTTGCTTTGTACCTCCAAAACATCTTGTTCATACCTTATTGAGGTACTTGCAATAATTTGTTCAGGCCTCTATCTCTCCCATGAATCTGTGGGCAATTTGGGGCAAAGGTACATGTTTTATACCTTTAAAAAAAAGTATCCCAGCTTCTTACACGTGACTGGAGGGAGATATATTTGTTGATTGAGACAATCACCTTGTCCCCCAGCCCAAACGGAAGTCCCAGTCCAAGGATTCTGAAACATTCATCCAACATCTCTTTATTGAGCACCCACTACGGGTCAGGTATTATTCTAGGCACTGAGGATATGGTAGGAATAAGACAGACAGGTGTCTGCTCTCAGGGAACTCACATTCTAGCGGGGGAGATGGATGATAGACGGATGGATAGTAACAGATAGACAAAGAAGAGAATCTTAGAACAAAACAGGGTAATGCCATTCATTCAGTCAGTCCACAAATATTTATTGAGTACCTGTGACATGTTAGATGTCCTCATTGCTGGGAATACAGAAGGGAAAAAGACAAAGGTCCTGTTTTCACGGCATTCTGATGATAGGAAAGTACCTGGTGGGCGGGAGGCAGTATTAGATGGGATAGTGAAGGCAGGCATCCATCAGGGAGCTGCCTGGGACCTAGATAATGAGAGGATGATACTTGAGTAAACAGTCATTTTATAAATAATGAAGAGGAAGCAGCCATGAATAGATCCGGAAGAGAATTGCTCCAGGCAGAGGAAAAAATAAGTGCCAAGGCCCTGAGGCAGGAATGAGTTTGGCGTGAGGAACGCAAAGCAGGCCAGTGTGTCTGCAACGAGGGTCAGAGCGGTGGAGAGAGGTGAGGGTGTCGGGCACTATCCCATGGGACCCTGCAGGTGGGGCTAAGGCATTTGGATTTTATTTTATTTCACTTTAAATGCAGGGAAGCTATTGGTTTAGGAGGAATAAATGTGCATAACTTCTTGGCCCTCCCTCCTGAAGATTTGATTCAGCGACTCTGGTATAAGGCCTTAAAAGCTGCAAAAACACTCCCTCGTTGGTTCTGGAGCAGGGGGTCTGTGAACAGTTCTTGGGGGTAGATCTTAGAGTGACCACTAGGACTTTAGCCAAATGCCTGCGATGCATCAGGGGAACCGGCACGGGAGGAGGCTTTGGGTAAACACGCGGCTGAGCCACAGGCAAGGAGAAGGTGGCTCCGCGCGGCAGCCTGGACGCCCGCTCTCCTTGGGATGGGCACTGAGTCTCCTGTTACGCTCTGGGAACGTCCTGGAGTCTGTGGGTCTCCAGCTTCCTGTGTGGACCCCTGCGTCTGGGGCAGGCTGGCTTAGGGAGCAGAGTCCTGAAGTTCATTTCGTGTACCTTCTCTGAGTCCTGCTTTTCTAAAATGGTTGTAAAAGAAAATAAAGGAATCAGAGGAGATTCACTCTAAGGGTCTCCTCTCTAGATACAAAGCAAAATAAAATTTTGGATTATATTCTTTCATCAGATCTTTCATGCTAATCTTACGGAGCGGGCTGGCCAGGCCCATTATCCACAAAGGGGATTACTGGTAGATTTGTCTAGAACCCTGAGTCCCCTGACTTACATCTCCGGGTTCATCCGAGACATCCAGAATCAGCCCCTTCCTGCATGTTCAGTGTACACCAGAACTCCTGATTCCTAAAATCCCGTGGCTAAAGTGCTCCAAAATATTGCTTGTTCTGTCCCTCTGGGGATGGACAGGACCGTGCCGAGGCAGGCGGAGAGCTGCATTTCATGTGTAGGGAAGAGGAGGCAGGGCTGAGCTCTGGGCTGATCTTCTCAGCTGGGTGATTTTAGGCAAGTCCTGTCCCTCTCTGGCCCTGGGTTTGTGCCTCTGCCAAGGGAACTGGTGAGATAAAATGTCATGTCTGACTTTCCACGGTTATTTAATCATTTGCTTTAAAGAGCTGGGGAAATTGAGGCTCAGTGTCAGGCCGAGGCTTGTCACCATCTTTGAGAAAATTGCCTTTTGAATAGAGAACAATTACTCTCTGGTTCCCTGTTCAGCACGCTGGCCGCTGCAGACCACACTCTATCCCCAGCAAGCTTTTGTTCAGAGCAGCCTGCAGAGAGGCTGCAACAAGCCCACTGGCCTCTGGGTCCCGCTGCTCATTTTCCACTCAGGTGTCATTTAGATGGAAGCTTTTATTACCTCTTTTTCTCTTGGGTTCCTTTCTTCCCTATTCCGATGCTGCCACAAACACAATGAGAGGACAAATGCTAATTTCATGGAGAACTGGAGACTAAATTTTTAAAGAAGGAGATAGGGACCGTAGAGGGAGGATATTCTCTGTTTTCATAGCGTCAGTGAATCAGAGGGAAGAAGAGAGGAGGCCGTGATTCGGGAAGCTGTGCTCCCTGCGCTTGGTGTGAAAGAGAAGTAGACTCAAGTGTCCCTGCCTGAAGTGACATTACCTTTGTACTGGAGGCAGGATTCATTGACAGGAAAACGTGGGGACATGCCAGTGAATAGCTCACAATCTCAAAGGGCTTTTAACACAGCGCTGATTGTGGCCATGGACACCTAGAGAGTGTTGCCATAGCTCTGTCACTCTTTATTAGGAGTCCTGCAATTTGGACGTGTCTGGAGGTGGAGGACTTGCGTCCGTCCAGTGGAGGGCGCCAGCGGACTCCATCCATAGCGCAGCCTTCCTCTGAACACTCCCTGCTTTCCTAGGAGGGCTTTTAGGCAGGCCTGGGCTACCTTCATCTGTTCAGCTGCCTGAGCCTGGCTTCCATCCATGCAGGGAGAGCAAGAGCCCTGGATCCAGAGTCACCAACCTTGGGTTTTAGCCTCAGCTCTGAGACCCCAGGTGAGCCATACATCTTGCCTTTCGTTTTCCTATCTTCCAAATTTGCAGTAATTATCTCAAAGGTGCCTTTCAGCTCAAACACCCTGCCGTTCTATGACTCATAGGTATGACTGAAGCTCTGAGTAGAAAGTGAGACTAACTTGAAACGTTCTTGAAGCTTGGCCTTCGAGTAGGGGTGGTTTGTGGACAATTTTACTTAGAGAAACAAGGAAATGGAATCATCTCCCCACAACCTCCATCCTCTTGAATCGGGAGGTCAAGTTTTTAAACTTAGGCCATTGGAATCTTTTCAGTCAAGCATGTTAAAAGGAAGCAAGATAGTTAGGCTTGCAGTAGGGTGAGTGAAGTACAAATAACCCCCAATGATAAATAACCCCAAAATTTCAGAAGCCTAAACACAATGAAATTATATTTCTTATTCATATCATATAGTCCAATGCAGTTTGAAGGAGATGGAATGGGCTCAGCTCCACAAAGTCATTCAGGAACCCAATTTGTGCTTGCATCCTTCCCTTGTCCTCAAGGTGTTCCATTCAGCCCGGGGACGCTGACGGAGAGTAGGGGACTGCCTAGGAGTTTACACGTCAAGCCGGGAAGTGACATATATGATGCCTGCTGTCATTTTATTCAACAGGTGTGGTCACATGGCCCCACCTAGGTGTTTCGGGACTGGGAAATATGGCCCCCAAAAGTAGGAGAACAAGGATCTTGGTGAGAACTAGAGGTCTCTGCCTATCTCAGGGCTGTTTCTGAGAATGAAGTAGCGGCTTCAAACCTGGCCCTTTCTATAGCATATACACTAGTTGCATGAAGACAGTGTCCCTGTCACTGTAGGACTGTGTCCTCCCAGAGGTATGTCCTACTCTGTTTTACACAAAAGCACCTTGTAGCCTGGGCTGGGGTGTGCTCTGAAGTCAGATGTATCTTGCATCTAATCTTAGCCCCATTAATTAAGCATGAGAACTTGAATAAGAAACTTCTTCCCAGATTACAGATGAGGCAACTGAGGTTATAGAAACTGATTGAACCGGTTTCATAGGGTCATGGTGAGGATTAGATGAAATAAGATATTTAAGGTGACTGAGACAGAGAAGGCACTTGATAAATAGAATCCGAGTTCTCTTTTCACTTCCCTTTTGGGATCATTCTAACACCATAAGAACCCTGATTAGGAATATTGGTCTGTGGCTCAGCTCATTAATGAATCTGGGCCACTTCCAGCTCCCTGAAACATTGTAAGATCCTTTCCATTTCTGCTGAAAGGGAGGGTTAATGTTAGCTCTGAGCCTGGTGTGTGTTCATTAAGACATAAAATAAAAGCTCAAAACCGTAGAGAAGAAGGAGCAGAGATAATTATACTAAAAATCTAAGCTAGTTAAGTGATTGCAGCTGAATATTAAACTTAGTTTTGAGATGTCTGGCAGCCATGGCAAAAAAGGGGAATAGATGGGTGACCAGATCTCGCTGTCTGATTTAAGAAGGCATGCTTCTTTGTAAGGGAATATTAACTGTTTAAGGGGATAATGAACGTAAGGGACATTGATAAGGCGCTTATAGATAATGATCACTGACCCCTTCTTTCTATGCGATTGGCTCTGAAAACTGCCTTTGGAGTTTTGAAAACTTATCTGGGGCAGAATGGATCTGGGGCAGGATTTAAGCAGCTGGCTGGTGCTTCCCACAGGTAGAGTAAATTGGTGCTTCCCTGTTGGGTGAGATTTGAAGGGTCCCAGGACACAGATGAAAGGATCCTACCTTCCACAGGCTGGATTCTAAGAGCCAGGAATCACCCCACACAGAGTCACAGAAACTGTGAACACGATGAGGACAGAGCAGGGATGCTGCTGCCAAGTTCCCCCTCGTGCTCCCTTTCCAGTAGCTTCGCTGGGTGATGTACAAGGGCGCAGCTGACCTGTCCAGGGCCTGCTTTGCGCTGTTGTCTTATGCTGACTATAAATCCTCGTGAAATGATTTCACATTTGATTTAGAAGCCGATTTGCCTAATTGTAGTGGTAAAACAACATTATATGCAGATATCTCACTATTTTTAAAAACCCAATTTCTTTTTAATGAATGCTTGACATGGCCTCTGGTGGCAGCAAGCATGGGGTGCTGAGTCCGGGAGACAAGCAGTTGAAATGGGATGGCCACTAAGCACACTTGTCTTTTTATTTTTTCTTTTAATAAAAATTTTAGGGGAGAGGATTGAGTTAAAATCTACAGGAAATGCTTCTATCCAGGAATTTTTTTTTTTTTTTTGCGTTACGTGGGCCTCTCACTGTTGTGGCCTCTCCCGTCACGGAGCACAGGCTCCGGACGCGCAGGCTCAGCAGCCATGGCTCACAGGCCCAGCCGCTCTGCGGTATGTGGGATCTTCCCAGACCGGGGCACGAACCCGTGTCCCCTGCATCGGCAGGTGGACTCTCAACCACTGCGCCACCAGGGAAGCCCTATCCAGGAATCTTTTAAAGCTCGTGCCAACGTCAGCAACGAGGAGCACATTTGGAAAGTGCTTTGCAAACCTTCCAGTTCACAGAGCGCACTCCACTTCACTGATACGGTAAAGTCGGCTGGTGTTCAGAGAACACCCATTGCAGAAGAGCTGTTAGTGCTGGGTATTTGTTTTTAAGTGCTACTTGTTTACACAGTTGTGCTGTGGCCTTGAGGTGACAGGACTCATTTTCCTTTTTAATAAACAAGGAAACTGAGTCACAGCCATCTGTCGGACTGGCTTCATGGCAACTTTGATTCTGTCACATGGTATTGGCCTGGGTTTTAGAGGTCGACCTCACAGCAAGTTTACGGGGTGACCACTGGACTTGGGATCTTAGACACGGTCTCCGTGAAGACCACGTCCAGCAAGTGGTGGAATTGGGCATGGAAATAAAGCATCCCCGAATGACATCTGTAAACCTCTCCTTCCTGCAGCATTTGGCCCAAGTGGCCGCCAGACCTCTTCCCAGTTTCCCACATCTGGTTCTACTTGCCTTCCTTGCCCTACCTTCAGACCTTCTTCAAAAGGCTTTAGACACTAGGTAACTTCAGGGCCAGCCCTGCACACTTCACCCCCACTGGGTTCAGTCCCAAGAGACAGCGAGGCAGCAAGGAGCTGGTATAAGATTTGGCATCAGTAGACTTAGGTGTGAATCTCAGTGCAGGTGTTGTAGGTTGTGTGGCTGTGGATAGATGACCCAGGTAGAGGACTTCATCTGAATGGAGTCTCTCCTGAACACCTAACTTGGTGGCTCTTGGAGCGTGATTCCCAAGCAGCAACATTGGCACCATCTGATAATTTGTTAGAAATACAAGTTTTGAGCCCTACTCCAGACCGACTGAATGATAAACTCAGGGGGTGGGGCCCAGCAGTCTGGGTTCCAAGGCCCTCCAGGTGCTTCTGGAACATGCTTACGTTTGAGAACTGTTGCCCTGACTGATAATACTATTAACCTTACAGGGAGACTGTAAAGCTTATCGTTAAAACAGGTCAAGTGAGTTGTTCAGTAAGTGTTGCTCATGAGAGTGGCTTGTCCTCACGATCAACACCGTGTCTTCTCTGGAAGTTCCTTTTAGCTTGAGAGACATATGGCTCACTGCTCAGAAGAGCGTAGGATTTAAAAAAAAAAAAAAGAGTTATTTATTATTTATTTATTTTTTGGCCGTATCGGGTCTTAGATGCAGCATGCGGGATCTTCTTTGTGGCGCATGGGCTTCTCTCTAGTTGTGGTGTTCGGGTTTTCTCTCTCTCGTTGTGGCGCAGGCTCCAGAGCGCGTGGGTTCTGTTCTCTTGTTGAGGCGCGTGAGCTCAGTAGTTGTGGTGCGTGGGCTTAGTTGCCCCGAGGCATGTGGGATCTTAGTTCCCTGACCAGGGATCAAACCTGTGTCCCCTGCATTGTAAGGTGGATTCTTTACCACTGGACCACCAGGGAAGTCCCGAAGAGTGTAGGATTTTAACAACCACTTGGACCTTGCTTTCTTAGTGGATGCTTAAGACCTGGGGGCACAGACTTGACTTCATACATTCTTATTTTCTTGGCTTTTTTATTCAAGCTCTAGGCCAGTGGGCAGAGTTCCATGAGAAGGAGGAGGGTGAGTCCTACAGGGACTGTTGGGCAGGATGTTGACCCCTACGTTCCATTGCCTCCCCTGTGATGAAGGTAGTGTTCCAGAGAGGAAGAATTTTGTCCAGAGGAGGCACGCAGACTCTCGGTCCCTGGATTCCAGAGGGGGCTTTTGTTTTGTGTTTTCCCCCCCAGTCGTACTACTACTTTTCTCTGGTTCGTCAGCTTCCAGTAGGAAAGCAGAACCCCTAAAGAGGTCTTCTCCTCCCTTCCAACTAATCACACACAAAAGTAGTACAAAAGAGTTATAAAACCCTTATAAATAGCTTACATTTGAATACTACTTCCCACGCAAAGTGCCTTCATTTTACTTCTCAGAACATCCCTTGAAATTAGGCAGGATGGAGATGATTGTCCATATTTTACAGATGTGGGAACTGAAGCAGAGAGGGATTAAGGCTGTACCCCAGATCACAAGGTGGCCCCGAGTCGGGAAACTACTCACAACTCTCTCTGCTGGATGGGGGATTCTGAGGCCCCGCTCCCGCTCCTGGAGGCTATGGTGAATGGGAAACAAACAAACAATGCTTGTTTATCAAGCAAGGGATCAGAGCCCATGATTTAGCGCCTGGTGTAGGAAAGCCCCTGGCCTCAGTCTCCCGGGGAGGGGGTGAGGGCGAGCGCCTGTGGGTATGGGGAGTGGAGAGCAGGGGATTCGGCAAGTCTGAAGGGAAGGAGACGCTGATGAGCTGCTTGGCAGGCTTTGTGGAGAAGGTCTGAAGTTCCGTCCCAGGGAGCCCCAGAGGAGCGATGGGGCAGGCAGAGCGCCCCGGGGAGGCATCTGTCTTCAAATCCTGTAACTGAGTGTGGCGGATTAGCCCCAGGTGCTGCGGCTTTGAAATGGCAGGTTCTGATCTCATCTTGAGGTTTGGGACGGTTCTCTGAACCATTTTTACACCTGTGTACGTTATCTCAGTCTTGATCTCCCAGTGATCAGGGAGGGCCTGAGCAGCTGGCTTGAAGCCCAACTAGGGAAACTGAGGCTTGAAATGGCAGTGAGCCAGGGTTTGGGACGCAGTCCCTCGAGTCTCCCTTCCTGAGTGAGCAGCTCATCTCTCAGGGTGGCCCGGCGGAGCAGGGCCTTGCCAGGTCAGGGGCCCTTGTGCTGCACACTCCGTGCCTCCATCCCAGCTGGGCCCCAGCAGGCATCAGCCTGGATTGGGCCTAAGTGCCTGGGTTAGAGAAGGCCAAGCAAGAGAGCTGGTCCAGTGGGGTGGGGTGTCTGCTTTCTTGCTCTTCTTCTTCCTGCCAGGAAGCCAGCTGCTCTCACTCCAGACCATTTGTGGGAGGCTTAGTAGCCTCTTCTGTCGGAGGCACCAGCTGGTGCAGACACTGCCCCCAGAGGAGACTTAAATCAACCTGTCTTTTGCAACGGAGGCATCGGGCACAAGAGGAGGTGTGTGTGCACATGTGCACGGGTGTGTGTGTGTGGGGGGGGACAGTGGGTCCTTATCCTATCATCCTGGCTACTCACGCCCCACCAGGGGAAGTTGGGGCAGCCTCATGCATGAGGGAGAGTGTAAATCAGATGAAAATTGGCCAGCCAGGGGTTAGAAGACCAGTTCCAAGCAGAGTTTTTCCCCTTCTCCCAAGTGCAGATGGTGTAGATCCTCCCTGCGTCACCCTCCCCCCGACAGTGGACACAGCATTGGAGCTGGAAGGACCCTCAGAGAGTGGGTAGTCTAACCCACTTTGCGGGGGAGGGACAGGGCAGGGCCCAGAGTGAGTGAGGCAGCTCTTGTCAAGTGATGTCACAGGAGGCTTAGGGGCAGAAGCCAATTTTATTACATTCATGACAGTGCCTATCCACTGACCTTGGCCGTGGATTTCATGATAACAATAAACATTTACAATCCTGACTGATCAGCCCAGTTATTTTCAATAATTTTTTTGTCATAATAAAAATCCAATAATGATAACTTACTTTTATCAGGAGATTTCTGTGCCAAGCGCTTCACAACGATCGGTTAATTTAATATCCCTACATTTTGTTGAGGTAGAGACCATTACCACCCCATTTTTTGGATGTGGAAACTGAGGCTTGGGTTTAAGAGGCTTGCCCCAGGCTCACAGCTTTCACTAAGATCTGGCTGTTCTCTGATACATAAAATATCTGAAGAGCTGGGATGAAGTCAAGTGGCTTAAGATGCTTTAATGCTGTTCAAACACAAGCAATAAGTGGTAGAACCAGGGCTTGAGCCAAAGCAGTCTGACTCCAGATCATGGGTTTTAGTCACAACACTGTACTGCTCCGCCTAAGCGCACCTATTAGTACATTTCCTGGGGCTTCTTTATGATGGCATTTGTACAAAGCCTTGTTTGACTTTTTTTTTGTTGGCGGCTCTGAGCGGCTTGCAGGATCTTAGTTCCCTGACCAGGGACTGAACCTGGGCCATGGCAGTAAAAGCACTGAGTCCTAACCACCTGACCGCCAGGGAATTCCCTTGTTTCTAAATGGTACTTTCATGAGGCTAGAGTCTAGTGGCCCAGGTAATTTTTGTAGCACATGTTGTTTTCCAGAGCTGTGGATAAAGGTGAGCAATGCACGCTATCAGTTGATGGGTGTTGAATCAGTAAAAAAAAAAAGAGCTGGAGAGATGGGGAAAAAAAGGATATCAGAAATGGATTGTTCTTTGCTGATGGTAAATGATCTTCGGAGTCACTAGCCCTGATAGTAAGGTGAAAAATACCAAAATTATGTAACCCTGTGAAGTACTTGCTCTCAGTAACCTGCTTTCATGCCAAGAGCAATGAAACAATAAAGGAGCTGATGTCTTGTGTTATAAGAAAGAAGTGCTTTTGTTGCTGTTTTCCCCAAATTTATGTAACGAGCTTTCATTAAGATCTAGCTGTTATTTAATGCATAAAAAATCTGAAGAGCTAAGATACAGTCAAGTAGCTTAAGATGCTTTTTCACTGTTGAAACGTAGCTCCAGCTGAGAATCTGGAGTTCTTCACTTTATGTCATCGCCTATTTAAACCTCCATAGTTTCCTCCCTGGGAGGTTTTGTCAGCTCCATACCTGGCTCTCGGGTTCTCCACGTGGCTGAGGACTTTGGATAAGTGAGCCCTGGATCGGTGGGGAGCACCTGGGGACAGGAATGTGCTGCTCTGAGCCCTCCCACCGAAGGGATTGGAGCCCTGGCCGGAGGGAATGTGGTGTGGCAGGATCTGGTGGCATGTTCTGGGTCCCCGCTGATTCAAAAACCCAAACTGCATCGCTTGCCCAGCTCACCCTGCTTCGCTGCCTTCCTCTGCCCTTGGCTGTCCGTCCCTCTTTCATCCCTGCCTCTCACCCCACTAGCTCCCTATCCGTGGGTGGAAAGGCACCTCCAGCTTTAGGAGCCAACATGAGCGTGGAGGGCATCTTCAGACATGGGCCCTGAGGGGTTCCCCAGCCGCTGTGATTTAGCTCCATGGAAACCCTGGCCCAGCGGAAAGGGGCTGGTGAAGCAGATGGAGCAGCTGACTCCGCTGCCTTGAGCCCTGCCCCTGAGAGTGTCGGTGCCCGCCTCGGCTGGTAGCCTCCAGGAGAAAACGCCGCTAAGACTCTGGCTGACAGCACGTGAGCTTGAGTCCCAGAGACTTGGGTGTCAATCTGCTTCCCAGGTGTGGTCTTGGACAAGCTACTCAACTTCTGTGAGCTTAGGTTTGCTTGCATTTAAAATGAGCAGGGTTGTTGGGAAGGTGAAATGAGACAGTGGATGCTTCCAGCAGAGGGTTTGGCACAAAGTAGATGCTCAGTGAATAAGTATTATCATTACTGCCTTCAAAACTGGGGAGGATGCTTCATTGTCCTCACTCTGTGGTTTCATAAAGGCACATCAGGCAATCCCTTCCTTCTTCCCTCCTTCCCTTCTCCACCGAACAGATATGCATGGAGAGAGGCTAGTTTCCGCGTGGAGCAGTTCTGGGTCCCCTGACTCTTAGGGTCCCTGTCCTCCAAGAGCCCCAGCTCGCACCCACCTCCTCCCTCCTCTCCCACTCCTGGGGATGCTGGCTGCCCCTTGGCCATGATCACTGCTGCCCAGTGACAGCGCTTCCTCTGCTTTCACGTCCCTCCGTCTGAGGCTGGGTCTCGCTTCCCTGGAGAGGAATTAGCGTGGCTGCAATGAGTCTGCGGCGTTATTTCTTTCTCGGCCCCTCTTGGCTGGGATCAGAATGAAGCTGTCATTGCTCGATGACTAGAAAAGTCCCCAGAAAAAAATGCGAACAACCTTCCCCCGAGCGGCGGCATTTGGGGCTTAATTGTGTTTTGTTAATCAGGAAAACAGTTAATTTGGCCGCTGCCTCTTTGGTGGGGTGTTTTTTGCTCTTTTTTTTTTTTTTTTTAATGTAGGAGATGCCGCTTCGATGATCCATGGGATGTCTCTAGATTCAATTTCTCTCTCTCCCCAGGGCAAGGAATGACTCCTCTCTGTAATATCCATGACCTTGGAGACAGCAGGGAGAGACATTGCAGTTTCCAAAGAAGTCATTTCTAAAACTTAAATGTCTGCTTCACAGCAGTGAGAGGGCTTGGGCCCCGGCTCTCACCTGGTCCAGGAAAGGCAGTGGAGGCTGAGGCACCAAAGTGATGCCCCACAGACCCACTTCAGAGTAGAGGTCCCGAAGGTTCTGGTTTCCCCCCTCCTCCTGTCCTCCTCTGCCTTATGACAGAAATGGTGAGCCTGCTCCCTGTCACTTGGGAGACACAGTTGTAGAGCTTGGGCTGGGAGATGGGAGACAGGGTGTTCCTTCTTGGATAAATTCTTTCACTCCCAGGTGTTAACAGCTGAGAAGGGCTTAATTCCAGACCATACAAAAGAATCCCCCAACCAAGAGAATGGGTCCAAGGGTGGTTATCAATTCCCCTCAAATTCGCTGTGGGCCAGAGCAGTCCTCGAGATAGAACCAGGTGAATATGACCCTGTAGACAGGACTCCGCAGTTAAGCAAGCAACCAGACACAGTTCGTTGTAAGTTTGAAATGTGTGCACTGTAAGGATGGCAGCCCATCTCTGTCTTGTTCACTGAAGGATCCAAGGGCTTAGAACAGTCGGGCACATGGTAGACACTCCAGTATGGGTAGAGGGAAGGTTGGGGACCAAGTTCAACGCAGAGAGTAAAAAACCCCTGGTTATGTGCACCGGTCAGCCTGCCTTTGAACAAACTGGAGACACCAGTGGTCTTGAGGGATGATTTCTGACACGAGAGGAAGGTTTCTCCCAGTTGAGGAGTCAGTGACAAAGTCCTTGAACAAGAAGTGAGGGGGAGGGAAGGGAACAAATGTTGACTGAGGAGCTCTAGCGCGTGGTACCACGCTAGGCGTTTTATGACAGAGACTGTCTTAATATTTCCTTTAAATAGCGTGTGAGGTGCTTTCACATTTTGACAGTCGAGGAAACTCAGGGTTAGAGAGCTAAGTAGCCTGACCAGGATCACAAAGCTGTTTGATCCCCCCTCAAGTCCATCGAACTCCAAAGCTCATGCTCCTTCCACGACCCCATAGTGCTTCTCGTGTTGGGACCGCTTGGGTAGCATAAGTGGGTACGTCTGTGCTCGGCCTTGCAGGGGTGCGGAGGGACTGCAGCCCGAATGAACAGGAACTACTTCCTCTCCTCAAGACATCCACACTCCTTGGCTTTGGCTCCTGCCTGGTCTGGCCGCTCCCTAGCTATGGGCCTTGAATAAGATGCATAACGGCTCTGTGCCTCAGTTTCCTCATTTACGACGAAGATAACAATAGTACCAATTCATAGGGTTGCCTGTGGGTGCAGCACTTCTAACTGTGCCCGATCCCCAGCATGATCGATGTAGGTTAAAGCTATTATCAGGACACGCTCTATACCTTTATATGTCCTGTGTCAGTGGAGGGTCGCCTATGTGGCATATGGCCCTTAAATTATTAAGAAAAGCCTGGTCCCCAGGTGCCTTCTCCAGAAAATCAAATTTCTAGCCAAATTTCTACTGCAATGCTGATTATTAAACACTGGGAAAGCACACCTTCTCATCTGGATGGCTTTTTATCACTGTGGTGTAGGCATGTAGAGTATTATTACCCTGAGCTGAAAACCTGTGTTTAGCAAAGAGTCTGTGCTGGAGGATTAGCCCCGTGTGCCGTTGTTAAGCTCCCCCGAAAGGGCTTTGGACAGGAGAGCGAGTGAATGTATTGGGCGGAGAAGGTTCCTTGACCACCCTGGGATTTGTTTGTGAGGGACTGTGTGGTTCCCTCCTGACCCCCTGACCCCTTCCCAGGGAAGAGTGGAGAGAAATGAGGTCCAGTAGAGATGACCCACGAGGTGGTGAAGATGTGCCAAGAGCAGGATCTGGAATCATTGCTCAGGCAGGTGTCTGCTTTGGTAGCAGAATCAAGGAAGAGGCCTGTATTAGTTTGCTGGAGCTCCCATAACAAAATGCCACAGACTGGGAGGCTCTCAACAGCAGAAATTGATTATCTCACAGTGCTGGAGGCTGGAAGTCCGTGATCAAGCTGTCAGCAGTATGGGTTTCTCCCCAGGCCTCTCTCCATGGCTTGCAGATGGCTGTTTTCTCGCTGTGTTCTCATGTGGTCTTTCCTCTGTGCACACACATCCTTGGTGTCTCTTTGTGTATCCACATGTCCTCTTCTTTTTTTTTTTTTTTTTTTTTTTGGCGGTACGCGGGCCTCTCACTGCTGTGGCCTCTCCCGTTGCGGAGCACAGGCTCCGGACGCACAGGCTCAGCCGCCATGGCTCATGGGCCCAGCCGCTCTGCGGCATGTGGGATCTTCCCGGACCGGGGCACGAACCCGTGTCCCCTGCATCGGCGGGCGGACTCTCAACCACTGCGCCACCAGGGAAGCCCCACATGTCCTCTTCTTTAAGGACACCCACCAGATTGGATTAGAGCCCACCCTAATGGCCTAATTTTAATTAATTACCTCTTTGAAGGCCCTATCTCCACATACAGTCACACTTTGAGGGACTGGGGGTTAGGACCTCAACCTATGAGGGCGGGGGCACACTTTAGTCTGTAATAAGGCCTTTATGGGGTTTACTGCTGTATTAATCGTAGATGCTTTAGGGGACCCATGGCTAATTCCCTCCACCTTTGGATGACGTTTACTGAGTTCATCAGAACCCTTATTTTCTGGATCGTAATCCATCTTCACAACATTGCTGCAAGTCAGACATCATCCCTGTTCACAGATGGAGGACCTGAGGCGTTAAGAAGTTGCAACTGTCACCTCAGTGCACACGGTGCCAGTAGCGGCCCGTGACCAGCCGGGCTGTCTACACACTAGCCTCCACCCTTTGCGCTGGACCAGTGGTTCTCAACTCGGGGAGACTTTGTCCTCCAGGGCACTTGGCAATGTCTGGAGACGCTTTTGGTTGGCACAGCTGGGTGGGGGCTGCTCCTGGCATCTAGTGGGCAGAGGCCGGGGATGCTGCTAAACATCCTGCAGTGCTCGGGGGAGCCCCTCCCAGCAGGGAACGATCTGCCCCCAGACGGCAGTGGGGCAAGGTCGAGAGATCCTGCTCTAGATGGAACTTCCTGTCACCTGAGAGGCCCCAAGGACAGCTTTAAAGACGGAAGTGCTGAGTGGGAGTCCTGTCATGCTTGAATAACCACCCTGTGCTGTGGAGAACCACCACCTTAGAGCAATTTCCCCAACTTCTGTGACCGTGAGGGTCCGCAGGGAGCTTGTGGAAGCTGTTTTCTCCATCCCTTTTTGTGGAGATTCTGACTCAGTTCCTTTTTTTCTTTTCTTTTTCTTTAATTTTTTTTAAGTAAAGAATTTGCAGTGTCTCAGGAGATTTTTAGCATCAGAAAAGTTTGGAAAGTGCCTTAAACAGTTTCAGAGCACACATACTACTCCTGGGGGTTGGGGGGCTGGTCTTCCATTGTCATTGCTCAGAGTTTGGAAAGATAACCTCCGTTTCATTGGTTTGCTATGTTTCCCCACAGTGATGTGGAAACTTGACATGACCGAACACTGTGAGATTAACTAAAGTGTGAGTGACTCACAGGCTCCACCCTCCTGGGAGGTACGTTCTTGAGCGAGAAGAGCTTCCTAGCATCCTCACCTTCCCCCTTCTGATGGGCAGCATGGTGAGATGGGAAGGCATGGACCAGCGGACTGAAGACCTGATTTTGCTCTTAGATCTAAGCTTAGTTAAATGTGTTAGCCTGGGCAAGCCATCTAGGTGTCCTGAGCCTCAGTTTTCTCATCTACAAATTGAAGATAACATTATGTGTCTCCAGTCTTTCAGGGAAGCCTTTGTTTCTTTGAGGAGGTAATGAGATGATGCAGCCCAGGGGCTCTCAATTTTGTCTGTGCATGAGAATCACCTGTGGACTTTTTCAGAACCACAAAAGGCCAGATCACATCCGAGACCTGCTCGTTCCGAGTCTTGAGGATGGGACCCACATTTAAAAAGTGCTTCTTTTAAAAGCTCCATAGGTAGGACCCTCGAAAACTGCAAAGCTCCCCAAAAAGTGCGTTGCAAACTTGAAAATGGCTGTTCTGAGAGAAGGGCTTCTTTCCATTTCCTCGGGTTGCTATTCCCAGCAGTGAATGGTGCTGTTGCGGTTCCCCATTTGGCCTTGTCAGATTATCAGACACATTTGACTACCTAAGCAGATGGTGGCATTCCTTGTGGATATTTTGAAAAAAAAAATAGGACGGGCTCCCATCTGCCTGCAATGACTCAGGAGCTGCCTGTCCTTCCCAGAGGCAGGAGCAGCTGTTGAATGTCCTCTGAGGGTCCCTCCAGCCCCAGGGAGTGTGGACAGTGCCTCCTTCCAGGGCGGGGCCATCATGGGAGCATGGCGCACACCAGAAAATGGGAAGGGCACAGCCAGGCAAAGGCCACAAGCGCCAGTGGTGGAAGCAAGGGCCAGACCCTGCGTGGACGGTCTCTCGTGGGCCCGAGTCTGGGCAGATGAGGGATGGAGCGGGGATCCTTCTCCTTCCTTGGCCAGCTACCCAGGGACATGGGTGCTGACAGTAGAAACAAAGGGGTTGGGCTTCCCTGGTGGCACAGTGGTTAAGAATCTGCTTGCCAGTGCAGGGTACATGGGTTCGAGCCCTGGTCTGGGAAGATCCCACATGCCGTGGAGCAGCTAAGCCCGTGCGCCACAACTACCGAGCCTGCGCTCTGGAGCCAATGAGCCACAACTACTGAGCCTACGTGCCGCAACTACTGTGCCCGCGTGCCTAGAGCCTGTGCTCCGCAACAAGAGAAGCCACTGCAATGAGAAGCCCACAGGCCGCAACGAAGTGTAGCCCCCGCTCGCTGCAACTAGAGAAAGCCTGCTCACAGCAACGAAGACCCAACACAGCCGAAAATAAGTAAAATAAAATTTAATTTAAAAAAAGACTGTAAAAAAAGAAACACGGGTCTTGCTAGCTAAACAGCTCTGTGCAGGTGGGGAGAATCATTGTGATTACTTTGATTATTATAGTCAATATGGCTATAGCTTTCTCTCTTCCCCCCAGAGCAACCAGACTCAAGGTGAGGGTGGCCCCACCTGGCTGATCCCCGAGGAGGGACTGTGACTCTGTCCCACTGCTTCTTTGTCCCTCAGCCTGGAAGCAGGAGGAGGCCTGTGTGCTGGTGAGAGGCTTGCTGGCAGGTTTGCCCCGCAGAAGGGAAATTGCTGGCTACAGAGCGGGTCCCCTAAGGGTGACCTTAGCATCTCTCTGAGGGGCCTGCCATTGTGAAGGGCTCATCTGGTCTTGCAGTAGCTTCCACTCTTGCCTTGGAACCAAGTGCCTCAGATCCTTTCTCTTTGCCTAAAAATACTGAAAGCTCACGGACCTCTCAGCTTATAACTACCCCTTCGTTGCCCCTTTGTGGGCCACTGCTGCAGCCCAAGCCTGTTGTCCCCAGCCTCTTACGAGGATGCCTGACTCTCCCTGACTTTATTAAGCTGTGCAACATCCTCCATCTGCTTGGAGTCTTATTTTTCCTACACCTTAGTGCCTTCTGTCTCTAAGGCGCTAAGACAGAAAATCACCCAGTGCTGTCTGCCTGCCTGCTCTGTGGGAAATGGTTTGGTCCACACTGGTCTGTGCAGGCTCTGAGCCCTCCCAGGGAGGCCCAGGTGTCTGGGTCTCTGAGAAAGCACCGAAACAGATGCATTTCCTTCCAGTTCCTGTGAGGCCTGGACATTTCTTCTTGTGCCTGGACCACTGGTCACTGTGCCCCACTCAGCGGGGGCTGCTGTTCCCTCACCATCGCGATGGAGGATTGAGGGACAGTGAGAGGCAGAGACACTGGCTAGAGGATTACGGGAGAGGATCTTGTGAAACTCTGGAACACGTAACTGAGTCGCTCTGGGCAGGAATCTAAGAATAAGAGAGACTATACATATTTTTTCCGTAGTCTATTTATTTATTTATTAAATTGAAGTATAGTTGTTTTACAATATTGTGTTAGTTTTAGGTGTACAGCAGAGTGATTCAGTTACATATATATATATACACACACATATATATGTTCTTTTTCGGATTCTTTTTCATTATAGGTTATACAGATATTCAGTATAGTTTCCTGTGCTGTACAGTAAATCCTTCTTGTTCATTTTATACATAGTAGTGTGTATTTATTAATCCCATACTCCTAATTTATCCCATCCCCCCCTTTCCCCTTTGGTAACCTTAACTTTGTTTTCTATGTCTGTTGAGTCCGTTTCTGTTTTGTAAATAAGTTCATTTGTATTATTTTTTAGATTCCGCATATAAGTGATATCATATGATGTTTGTCTTTCTCTGACTTACTTCACTTAGTGTGATACTCTCTAGGTCCATCCATGTAGCTGCAAATGGCATTATTTCATTCTTTTTTATGGCTGAATAGTATTCCATATTGTGTGTGTGTGTGTGTGTGTGTGTGTGTATCACATCTTCTTTATCCATGCATCTGTTGATGGACATTTAGGTTGCTTCCATGTATTGGCTATTATAAATAGTATTGCTATGAATATTGGGGTGTATGTATCTTTTTGAATTAGAGTTTTCATCAGAAGAAGAGAGAATTTTTTTTTTTTTACTTTTTCATTAAAATGATCTAATAGTTCTGCAAATGACATGGCATTAACATTTTATACAAAGCTATAAAGCAGTAGCAAGTTAAAAAATCAACTGCCTTTATTTTTTTTTAAACATCTTTATTGGAGTATAATTGCTTTACAATGTTGTGTTAGTTTCTGCTGTATAACAAAGTGAATCAGCTATTTGCATACATATATCCCCATATCCCCTCTCTCTCTCCCTCCCTTCCTTTCTTCCACTATGAAGGCTCAACAGTGGTCAGAGGATCTGGGCCCCTCCCTCACCGTTCTCTTGTCTCCTTGGCAGAAGTTATGCCCCTTCAGTGGACCCCTCTCCCAGGTCTTTTCAAGGCTGGACTTTCTCAGCAAGGGGAGACTTGGAAATGCAGAAGAAATAGGACCTGTAGCCAAAGACCACCTTGTTTCCCTGAAGCCAGGGCAATGGTGAAGAAGGCTGCTCTATCTGTGAGCTTCTCTACCCTGCTGGGGGCAGCCCAGAGTGTTTTGGCCACTCCACAGCTTTAGCTAAAGTGGTTGTTGTTGTTTCTTCCTGCTTCTGAGAGGTAGAGAGGGGATGGGTGACTGCCAGACCCATGCCTGCAGGTCTTCTTACCCCTTTCTTTTCCTTTCACCTTTTTAATTGGGGCAAACAAAAATATCCACTGGCCAGTAGGGTCAACCACTGTTGACCCTAAGACCCTAAGACCCTAAGACTCTGTCTTAGGGCAGAGAGTGCATAAAGAGTCATGACAGCTAAGATAAGCTTACCTGTCATAGCAGAGTAAGGCAGGGGTAAGGCCTGCCTTCAAGCAGGAGAAATTGGTGGCTACTGATATAATGGGATTTTAGGGACATCAATCTGTCTAAAAGTAGATCATCTAGAACTGATAAAGTCTGAAATTCCACCATTAGAGATCCATTCTTTCAGCTTTATAAATCATCTCTAAAACAATTAAAATGCAAACATTCCTATTTGTGGGTAGGCCCTTTTTTTTCCTTGAGCATAAAATAAGGGATAGAAAATGGTTCATAGAACAATTACTTGGGATGAACTTATCATCAAAGAGTTGAGCAGTTTTATACAGAAGAATCTTGGTTCACCAAAGACAAACTTTTCTCATGCCCCAGTTGTATTTGGGGTTGGTTCCAAGCAGGTGGTCTAAACTGAGTTAGATTGTGGTGCAACCAGGGTCAAGACTTTCCTCCTCAGTGTCTTAGTTTCCTGTATTCCATCCTGTCAAAGTCACAGTCAGGGACAGGAGGGAACTGCACCCCAGAAACACCAGGAAGCCTTTATTCTTTTTCTGATGGGCCACTCACATTTCCTGCGAGCAGTCTAATTAGCTTAGTTCCAAGGAGATCTGCCTGCCTGCCTGCCCCGAACCTAACAATTAGTCAGAGAAAACCCATAAGGCACATATATTACAGGCAAAACCCTGTTTATCATTTAGGACATGTTCAGCTACAAAGAATGAAAACCTAAATAAATATGTATTAAGTGACACAGAGAATTTTTAGGTTACATAGCAAGAATCCTGGAAGTAGGTAGGGTGGTACCAGATTGGTTAACATCTGTTCAACTGTGTCATCTGGGGACCCAGCTTCTCTGAATCATTGTTCACTGTCATCCTCGACCTGTTGGTCTTGTCCTTCACAGTCACAAGATAGCTGCCATAGTTCCAGGCATCCCATGCAGACATGACATGATCCAGCTGAAGAGAAGGGGCCATGTCCTCCCAGGATTCTATTTTTGTTGATTGAAAATCTTTTTTTAGAAGCCACCCCATTATTCCTCTCATATCTCATTGGCTAAGACTAGGTCACATGACCCATTTGAATCCAATGATGGAAGAAGAAGGGGTTCCCCACAGACCCATCAAGATTCATGCCTCATCTTCCTAGGGAAGGAGGATAGAGATAAGGTCACCTTTCCCAACAAGATAGGCTTGGGAAGAGTGTGACTATGGAAACAAAATTGGGGTCCACTGTCCAGGCAGAAGAGGGCGATGGGTTTATGTGGGCAGCAAACAGTACCTGCTACATCAGGGACAGTAATGAGGGAACATGGGGAAACAGACCCCATATCTGTGCACTTCCTGTCAAGCCAGGAAATCTGTAATCCTCATAGGAACTGAAGAACACAGAGAGACACAGAAGCACTTGGGTCTCCAGGTCGATGCAGCACAGAGGCAGCTGAGTGGAGCGGCGCAAAGCAGTGACCAGCATGCAGCTGGACAGAGAAGGACTCCTCATAGAAGGATGTTTTGAGCTGGATTCTGGATATCCAGTTAACTAGGCATGAGCTGTCAGAAAAGAGGGGCAGCCACTCCAGTGAGGATAACAATGGGCTCCAAGGCAGGCACGTGGCAGTTGGCCCTTCCCACGTGAATGTGTATATGGATGGATGAGGCATTTGGGTCTCATTTGTGATGAGACCATAAGATCGTCAAGGCATAGAACGAGTCTCTCTGTTTACACGTGGATCCCCAATGCCTAGGACAGCCTGGAGTACTCTGGTAATGCTTATTTTAGGAACAGGTGAATGACGTTTATCTGGAACAGTGCAAAAGTGAGGAGGGAGCAGGTATGAGCAGCATAAGCATGGCAGCTCCTTACTGGGAGCTTCTTACTGGGACCATTAGAAGCCCTAGGACCAGAGGAATCACTCCCAACTCACTCAGGCTTTCTGCACGAAGGAAGTGACTTCAGCTATTAAAAGTCCTGTCCAGACAACAATCTTTGTGCTTCTGTTTGTTCCATCTCTTCATGAATGAGCCGGGCTAGCCTGACAGCTGAGTTCAGGAAATCTGGCATCAGATGGAGTGCCGGCTAATGGGATTTGCCCCTCTGCTCTGGATCACGGCCATCGAGGGTGCTGGGGAGCTAGGTGAGACCCAGAGGAGGCAGAGATGCTGTGGTGGATCGTTGACTGGGGGGCTTTGTCACATGGTGCCCAGTTGCCATTGGAGTTCCGCCATATCCCGGCCAAAGTTGACTTAGAGAGAGAAGCATACGTGATTGGTAGGGCCAGGTATGAAATGAAAACGTGGAGCTCCTTGTTAGAAAATGGCAGAGAAATTCTAAACAGTGACTGCATGCTTTAAACCAGCGGTCCCCGACGTTTTTGGCGCCAGGGACCGGTTTCAGGGATGGGGGTGGGGCGTGGGGATGGTCCAGGCGGTAATACTAGCGATGGGGAGCGGCAGATGGAGCTTCGCACGCTCACCCGCCGCTCACTTGCTGCTGTGCGGCCCGGTTCCTAACAGGCCACGGACTGGTACCGGTCCACGGCCTGGGGGTTGGGGACCCCTGCTTTAAACGAAGCATAGGACCTTTCTAATCAGAGGGCCCTTCTAAGCATGGGACAGCTGAAGAGGTGGCACACCTGTCATATCCCATTTCCTGGAGGGGCAGAAGGAGTGGTTCCTTGCACTATTTTTTTTTTTCTGGAGTCAAGGTGTTCTTTTTTATTTTTTTCTTTGCTTTAAAATTGTGTGTTAGTTTCTGCTTTATAACAAAGTGAATCAGTTATACATATACATATGTTCCCATATCTCTTCCCTCTTGCGTCTCCCTTCCTCCCACCCTCCCTATCCCACCCCTCCAGGCGGTCACAGAGCACCGAGCTGATCTCCCTGTGCTACGCGGCTGCTTCCCATTAACTATCTTACGTTTGGTAGTGTATATATGTCCATACCTCTCTCTCGCTTTGTCAGAGCTCACCCTTCCCCCTCCCCATATCCTCAAGTCCATTCTCTAGTAGGTCTGTGTCTTTATTCCTGTCTTACCCCTAGGTTCTTCATGACATTTTTTTCCCCTTAAATTCCATATATATGTGTTAGCATACGGTATTTGTCTTTCTCTTTCTGACTTACTTCACTCTGTATGACAGACTCTAGGTGTATCCACCTCATTACAAATAGCTCAATTTCGTTTCTTTTTATGGCTGAGTAGTATTCCATTGTATATATGTGCCACATCTTCTTTATCCATTCATCTGATGATGGACACTTAGGTTGTTTCCATCTCCGGGCTATTGTAAATAGAGCTGCAATGAACGTTTTGGTACATGACTCTTTCTTTTTTTTTTTGCACGGGCCTCTCACTGTTGTGGCGCCTCCTGTTGCAGAGCACAGGCTCCGGACACGCAGGCTCAGCAGCCATGGCTCACGGGCCCAGCCGCTCTGCGGCATGTGGGATCCTCCCGGACTGGGGCACGAACCCGTGTCCCCTGCATCGGCAGGCGGACTCTCAACCACTGCGCCACCAGGGAAGCCCTTCGTGACTCTTTTTGAATTATGGTTTTCTCAGGGTATATGCCCAGTAGTGGGATTGCTGGGTCATATGGTAGTTCTATTTGTAGTTTTTTAAGGAACCTCCATACTGTTCTCCATAGTGGCTGTATCAATTTACATTCCCACCAACAGTGCAAGAGGGTTCCCTTTTCTCCACACCCTCTCCAGCATTTATTGTTTCTAGATTTTTTTTTTTTGAAGATATCTCTAAAATTTTATTGAGGTCATAAAAGAACAAAAGAATTAGAAACATTTCTTATTATTTCAAGACATTCCATGTTTCTTTTTTTTTTTTTTACATCTTTATTGGGGTATAATTGCTTTACAATGGTGTGTTGGTTTCTGCTTTATAACAAAGTGAATCAGTTATACATATACATATGTTCCCATATCTCTTCCCTCTTGCATCTCCCTCCCTCCCACCCTCCCTATCCCACCCCTCTAGGTGGTCACAAAGCACCGAGCTGATATCCCTGTGCCATGCGGCTGCTTCCCACTAGCTAGCTACCTTACGTTTGGTAGTGTATATATGTCCATACCTCTCTCTCGCTTTGTCACAGCTCACCCTTCCCCCTCCCCATATCCTCAAGTCCATTCTCTAGTAGGTCTGTGTCTTTATTCCTTTCTTACCCCTAGGTTCTTCATGACATTTTTTTCCTTAAATTCCATATATATGTGTTGGCATACGGTATCAAGAGCTTTGTGTCCATTCATATTCCCAAATTTACAAATGTATGACAGCATTGTGCTGGTGAAAGTTACCATTTTTTACAAATCACCGGGCTCGGTCCTTTCACAGGAATGAGAGAAATAACAGGGTGCTTAGAAGCATTTAGTCAAAGCAACAAAAGGACAAAGGGAACAACAAGAAAGCTATTATGCAGATGTGTGGCCAGTCACTGCATTCTGCCTTGGGAAGCCTCAAGGTGGATTCCAAAGTTTCTGCCTGTCTGAATTATTAGTCTCTCTTATACTTAATATCAAGCGTCAGTACTGTCTATCTATCTCCCCATCTAGTCTATCTCAGCACATTAGTAATTGTCATCTCCCATTTCCTGGTCTCATGTGGACTTAACTGCTACCTTGACTAAAACCAGCAAAGAAAGGCAAAAGTAGCTCAGTCCCTGCCGGAAGCTCAGCCAGACACAGGTCCCCAAGATTCAGGTTTCATCTATTTCTGTTCTCTAAGGGCTTTGGGAAAGAGGAAGCCAAGAAGTGCCTTCCGGAAGATCCCGGGCAGCAGGATGAAGGGTATAGTGGGTAGCGGTTTCCCGAGCTGCTCTCCGTGGTCCTGCACCGCTATGTCTCCTTGCTTCTTTCAGCAGACATCATGGAACTTGATGTCACAAACAAACAAACAAACAGCAAACTGCTAAAGACCCAACAAACACACTTCAGAAAGCATATGTGCTACACCAAAAATTGAATTATATTCAAAATACATCTTCTTGCTTTTTTACTCAAGAGGTATGGGGTTCAACTACATGACCAAAGGGGGAAAGTTTTGTTTCTGGGCTCTTGTTGGGCCCCAGAATGTGATGCTGTGGAGCCCTGATCAACCAGACTTTGCCTCAACTCCATGGCCTGGTGTAGATCAGGGCTCAGGCTGTGAGCTGTCCCACCACTGCGTGAACACTGTTACCAAGGGCATGGCATGTAGGTATCAAGATCATAGGACCAATTAAAAAATTTTTTTTAAATTGAAGTATAGTTGATTTACAGTGTTGTGTTAATTTCTGCTGTACAGCAAAATGATTCAGTTACACCTATATATACGTTTTTAATATTCTTTTCCATTATGGTTTATCATGGGATACTGAATATAGTTCTCTTTGTTATACAGTAGGACCGTGTCGTTTATCCATTCCATATATAATAGCTGACATCTGCTAACCCCAACTTTCCACTCCATCCCTCCCCCAAGCCCCTCCCCCTTGGCAACCACAAGTCTGTTCTCTGTGTCCATGTGTCTGTTTCTGTTTTGTATCAATAGATAGGTTCATTTGTGTCATATTTTGGATTCCACATGTAAGTGACATCATATGGTATTTGTCCTTCTCTTTCTGCCTTACTTAGTATGATAATCCTAGTTGCATCCGTGTTGCTGCAAATGGCATTATTTCATTCTTTTTTTATGGCTGAGTAGTATTCCATGGTATATATGTACCACATCTTCTTTATCCATTCATCTGTCAGTGGACATTTAGGTTGTTTCCATGTCTTGGCTATTATGAATAGTGTTGCTATGAACATAGGGGCGCATGTGTCTTTTTGGATTAGAGTTTTTAAATTAATTTATTTATTAATTTATTTCGTTGCACCCGGTCTTAGTTGCAGCAGGTGGGCTCCTTAGTTGCGGCTCACCAGCTCCTTAGTTTTGACATGTGAACTCTTAGTTGCGGCATGCATGTGGGATCTAGTTCCCCGACCAGGGATCGAACCCGGGCCCCCTGCATTGGGAGCATGGAATCCCAGCCACTGTGACACGAGGGAAGTCCCTGGATTAGAGTTTTGTCTGGATATATGCCTAGGAGTGGGATTGCTGGATCATATGGTAATTGTATTTTAATATTCTGAGGCACTTCCACACTGTTTTCCATAGTGGCTGTACCAACTTACATTCCCACCAACAGTGTAGGAGGGTTCCCTTTTCTCCACATCCTCATATAGGATCAATTTCTTATCAGCTCTGAATGAATGAACGAATGTGTGAAGAATTCAGATCCCCAAGGAGGAGCTGGATTATGAAAGTATGGATGACTTGTCAGGGTTTAGGTGATATAAACAGGTCTTCATGTATTAAAAATCTGGACTTCCTGCTGAAAACAGGGGCTGGTTAGGTCCAGACTTGGCTGTATACTAGCTGTGTGACCTTGGCATGTCACTCCGCATCTCTGAGCCTGTCTCCTGGTGGGAAGATGGAGACAAATGTTGCTACCACCACCTTGAGGATGGGGCCAGTCATGGACCTTGACTTAGGAATCATTGCCTCATCTTTGTGTACCTGCATCTCGACGGTGGATGCTCTCCTGTGCGTCTTCACTGCCCCAGAGGGAGGGGCCTCCAGGACCAGACAACCAGACTATTACTGAGGGTTCTGAGGGCTTCTGGTGATTGGCACCATCTGAAGATTGGGAGCCCCACTCTCTAGTCATGATCTGTGCACAGGGGGTGTGTGAGCATTTTCGGGCCACCAGTCCTTTCCAGGGTTGGCCCCATATCCTGGGACAAGCGCTCCCTCTCTTCCTCTGACTGAGTCAAGCGTGAGTTTAGGAGAAAGGGGATCATGGATCTTGGTTCCCCTGCAGTGGGTGCTTCTCACACTTGACCCCTTTGTCTACTCTCCACACCATCACCATCTGCCATTGCCCCCCCCCCCCCCATATTTCTGATCTGATCAAAATAGAAAAAATGAATTGGGCTGGCTGTGAGCATTCTCAGTCTCTCAGGGAGGCAGCCAGTCTGACACATGAATCGGGAAGAAGGTGTTTGATGAAAGCGCTGCGAGTTTAATTTATAACCTTCTCTCGTGAAGCACATTTGCTTGCTGGCAGGGGCCTTCTGCAGTCGGCTCCACGAGAGCCACCGGGCACCTGGGGGCTACCTTCTTCTTTGCCTCTGCAGAGGCGGACCCTGGGCTGGGCCCCGTGGGGAGGCCGCCGAAAGCAGCCTTGACTGCAGAGTTCGGATTCATAAGCTGAGGCCCTGGCTCAGGAACAGCCCCTTCATTGGGTCCTGCTGGGGGTCCTGCTTCCTTTGCCGGAATGTGGCCTGTGGTCCCTTGCCTCAAATCCCGGCCTCTCTGTCCTCAAGATGCTCATTTACCCACTGTTGTCCCATCCTCCCCAGGAACTTGGGGGGCAGGGGGAGCAAACTCACGGTGGCTGATGGCCCCATTTAGAAGAGGGGGCTGGGCAATGAATGGTCCCCCTGCAGCTCAGCCTCATCTCCTTAATGGATCCTAATTACCCCTGTCCCGCTCATGGCTTCTCTCTAGGAACCATCTGTCGGGATGATGGATGAGGTGAATGAGGGATGTGGCCAGCTGGGGCTGGAGGAATCCTCCCTTTCTCTAATAAGGTTGGGGGGAGTGTGGGAAGTTTGAATCAAGTCCAGAGATCCTGAGGAAGGGAAGGCACTATCGCAGGATGAGCTGTTCTCCCCTAGAACTTGGGCTGGGTGATTTTAGCCAAGAAGGAAGATGATGGGGAGGTGGGGTGGGGAGGATTGACTCTTTTGGTGTCAAATCCCAGGAATATATGACGAGGGGGGAGAGGAAGGCTGGCAGGCCTGTGGGGGACCGACTCCAAGGCAGGACTGAGAGCTGTACGTTATGACTCCAGCCCCAGGTCAGTGGCAAGTCCACATCCACTTGGACAAGGCAGCGGTCATCAGGGCTGAGTGGCTCTAAGTCAGGGTTGTGCTGGGACCCAATCTCAAGTTCATTCCATATCTCCATGGACATATACCCAGTGAGGGCTCAGTAAAGGGACTGCAGATCATCCGGTGTCGCAGACACAGATCTTTGACCCAGGAAAAATGTAGCCGATGCTGGACGGCAGCAGTTCTGTTTGTCTGTGGATTAAACAAATAAGGGAGAAAGAATAACGATTCTGCTTTGAAGTCCGGTCTACTCAGGACAAAGGAGTAGAGCCTCCCTCTCCTCAGCCATGATGTGGCCCAGTGTGAACTGGGAATGAACAAATGCAGTCTGACTTGGTAGTTAGTCTTTTGTCACCTGTTCTATGCCATGTGCTGCGTTACGAGCTCCTTGCAAACAGCGTGTATCTCATTCATCGATGCCCACCTGGCAGTGTCCACTCCATCCCGAGACTTGAGCGATGCTGCTCAGGGCACACACACTACACAGCAGGAGGCATGAACCAGAGGGCGGGATGGAACCTCTCTCTACACCAGGGCCATCAGTCCCAGGTTTCCACAGGGGCAGTGACACTGACTACCCCAGAGGCAATGGTTTGAGAGGAACGCTTCCAGCCCTTTCTCTTCACTCCTTCTCTGGAGCCACTGTCCTGACCGCTGAGGGTGATGGGAGCCTTTGGCAGAGCGACTATGTGCCGTCCAGGTCTCTCCTTCAGAAGCTTGTTCTCATGCCTGTGTTCTCCTCGCTTGCCTCCTACACTGAATGGGACTGACCCATGTGACCAACAGCGGAGTGAGGAAACGATGCTGTGTGGCTCCTGAGCCCGGGCCATGGAAGACGTGGCTCCTGCCCTCTTGGTCTCTGGGGTCACCACGTCACAGAGACACTCGTTATGGTCTGAACTGTGTCCCCCTTGCCCAGTTCATATGTTGAGGTCCTAACCTCTAGACCCTCATCATGTGACTGTATTTAGAAATAGAGCCTTTAAAAAGGTAATTAAGGTAAAATGAGGTATTTTGGGTAGGTCCTAATCCAATATGACTGGTGTCCTTATATGAAGAGGAGATTAGGACACAGACATGCCCAGAGGGATGATCTGTGAGGACACAGGGGAAGGCACAGTCTGCAAGCCAAGGAGAGAGGCCTGAGAAGAAACTGATTCTGTCGAAACCTTGATCTTGGACTTACACCCTCCAGAATTGTGAGAAAAGTAATTTCTATTGTTTAAGCCCCCAATCTGTGGTCCTTGCTATGACAGCCTGAGCAGACTAATACAACACTCAAGCAACCTTGTGAAGAGGCCCACCTGGAGAGGAAGCAGCCTGGCAGCACCAACTATCCGTCATATGAGTGAACCACCTTGAGGGCAGATTCTCCTGCCCCAGTCGAGCCTTCAGGTGATTCCAGCCACCCAGCCTCCAAATTCTTCAGCTGAGGCTCCAGACATCGTGGAACAGAGATAAGACATCCTCTACATGCCTGTCTAAATTCCTGACTCACCAGAAGCATGAGATGATACACGATCACTGGTGTATGAAGTTGTTAAGTTTGGGATAATTTGTTACACAGCATTGAATAACCAATGCACCAGGTCTGCTGTGAATGAGACATTTAATTCAGAGGTAAGGGGGGAGGCCACTTTGAGGAACTTCTTTGGCCACAGATCTAAGCTGTGCATCAGCAGAGCAGTGTGTCCCAGACGATGTGGCCAAACCTTCCTTGAGAAGGGCACAACTATGGAGAGTGGCCTCAGAAGTCCACATAACCAGGTATGGGCTGCAGCCAGGGAGGTTAGCAGGGGGGCAGGAGCCAGCAGACCAGGGGAGGGGAGTGGTGACAGGCCCTTCCCGCCTCCCCCAACCCTTGAAGAGGGCTGGGGTATTGGGAAGGTGTCGGGAAGAGGAACCTGGAAACAGCAACCAGAGAAGAAGGAGAAGCTATGATACCAGGACCCCAAACATGGGCCAGGGCCTTCCTGCCCCAGATCAGAAGTCCTCCCTCCGCAAAGAGGATCAAGGGACTCCAGCTTCTGAATCAGAAAACTAATACCTGTTGAACACCTACTCTGCACATTATTTCATTTTTATTTTTACAACAGCCCTTGGAGGTATTCATGATCTCTATTTTTCACAGAAGGAAAGAGAGACTCAGGGAAATAGAGAGATTGCAAAACTTGCCCATCATGTCACTGGTAAATAACAGCTGGATTCAGAGTCAGGAACGTCTGCCTCCAGAGCCCCTGTTTGCCCAGGTGGTGGAGTCATGGAAGGCTTGGTGTAGTGGCATAGACCATGCATTCTAGAACTTGACTGCCTGCATTTAATCTCTGGCTTCACTGCCCACTAGCCTTGTGACCCTGGGCAAGTCACTTAATCTCTCTGCACTTCAGTTTCCCCATCTCTGAAGTGGAGATGCTAGTGTGCACCTTGCAGGTAACAGAGGATTCAAAGAGTTATAAGCCAAGGGCGTGGAGCAGAGCCTGCACAAAGGAATTACGTTGTGAGTGTTGGCTGTTCTTACCCGTACAAACTCTGCAACATGACCTCTCAGTGTGTGAGAGGGTATGATTCCCAGATCCAGGCTGGACCTGACAGTGCCTAGATCAGACACGGAGGCCAGCCAAGGTTGTTGAATTGACCATCCATGTAGAAACGCCTCCTCTTTCCCTCTTATCCTCCCCAGTCCCAACCCAAGCAGCTCAAGGTTATGAGATGGCTGGTGGCTCCCAAAGGATCCAGAACACAGTCTCCCCTGAGCTCCCGTGGCTGCCCAGGCCAGAGCTCCCAGGACAAGAGCCCTTTCCTGGAGATGGAGCATAACACTCACATTCTAATGGGAGATGGGGGACTTCGGCTGCAGGCAGAAGGGTAATCAGTCCTTTGTGGAGACACTGCTTCACTCCTGCACTCACACCCCGTGGGAGGTCGGCGATCAGTAAGAGCCTGTGAGGGTGGGCTTGGGGGTTGTCAGAGCAGTGTCTCCCTGAGGGGAAGGGCCCAGGCTAGGTTTCCTTCTGCCCACCTTCCAAGCTGAAAAGGAGCAGCTAAGTGTTATTGATCCAAGTTCCAAGGGGAAGATTTGCTGGGAGGTCACTGGCACCAGCCCATCACTTAGCTGGTATTCATTATTCAGTGAGGGGATGAGCAGAGAAGGGCTGGCATCCTGCTCCCAAGCCTGGCCTCCCAGGAGAGGAGTGGATATGGGAACTGGGAGGGACAGACAGCCAGGAAAGGGTCAGGGGCAACTCACTCTCATCCTGGGAGAAAGGGTACCAGGTGGCTGACTCCAGGAGGAATCCCACCTCCCAGACAGCCCAGGTCTCTCACAGGCCCTGGAGCATCTCACCTTTGGCTGGAGAAGGGGAAAAGAATCTTTGGTGGTATCAGCTCTGGCTGCTTGCCAATGGCCTTTGTATTCAATATATGCCTCAGTTTCCTCAAATGCCCACTGACATAAAATGTCCCGCCCATTTTTAATAGCATATTGCACTGAAACTAGTCTTTACAGGGACAGAAATGGTAATTAAGTCCTGATGCCTGAACGTGGATCAGAATAATTCATTAAACAAGACCCAGCGGCTGTGGATTCAGCTACTTCCCAACCCTGCGATAGGCTGCCCTGTGTCTAGAGTTGTCGAATTAGATCACATTGATAAGAGCGCTTTGTAACGGGTAACACATCAGACAAGTGTTAGTTGTCATCATCACATTATTATCATTATCACCTTTCCAGTAACACAAGTCCAGAAGCATAATATAGCCTTAACAGTAGTGTGAGAAATGGTGGGTGTTAGGACCGGAATAAGAGTGTTCATAGGGCTTCCCTGGTGGCACAGTGGTTGAGAGTCCGCCTGCCGATGCAGGGTACACGGGTTCGTGCCCCGGTCCGGGAGGATCCCACATGCCGCGGAGCGGCTGGGCCCGTGAGCCATGGCCGCTGAGCCTGCGCATCCGGAGCCTGTGCTCCGCAACGGGAGAGTCCACAACAGTGAGAGGCCCATGTACCGCAAAAAAAAAAAAAAAAAAAAAAAAAAAGAGTGTTCATAGCAGCACTGTTTGGAAACAACCCAAAGGCCCACAGAGTGAAGAATGGGTAAATGAATGATGATATCTTTACAAAATGGAGATTTTTATAGCAGTGAAAATGAATGAATTGCATGTAACAACACAGGTGACTCTTAGTAACATAATGGGAAAAAAGCAAGTCCTAGAAGGCTGTATAGAGTACAATACCTGTTTTCTAAACTTCAGAATTAAAACTGAAAAGATACATAATATAAGGCATACGTATATAGGTGATTTAGTATAATGGTTATCTCTGGCACAGGTGGGGAGCACTGAGAGAGGGCCAGCCAAGGTGAGGAACACACAGACATGTTATTTATATTATTCTAGATTTGGCATTGGATGAACAAAAATGAATGAATGAATGCATGAATGAATGAGTGGACCAGCAGGCCATGCATGGAACAACGTTGGCACTGAAGTTAAGTGGATATTTAGTACTGGATCCCCAAGTTGATATTCTAGAAAGACAGTCACTTTTTTCTAAGGAGCTTGAGGGGGGTACCCCTCTATAGCACAGTGTACCCAGGAATACCCTCATCACACACCCTTTTGGGGAGAGGCAAGTTCCAGTCTCTCTTACATCCTGTCGTAGGTATGCTGAAGGATGTATAAATTCTGGGGCAGAATTTACATTTATAAGTTGTACTAAATGGATGAATAATACTTCTGCAAACATTCTTATACATATATTTTGGTGTACATATATATACATTTCCCTTGGCTGTATATCTGGTAGTGAAATTGCTGGGTTATAGAGTATATGTATGTTCAACTCTGATAGACAATGCCGTGTTCTGAAGTGGTTGTACCAATCTGTGCTCTTGGCAGCAGGCGTGAGAGTTCTAGTTTCTCCACATCCTCGCCAACACTTCATGTTGTCAGTCTTTCAAGTTTTCATCATTGTGTTGGGTGTGAGGTCGTATCTCAGTGTGGTTTTATTTTGAGTTTCTTTGAAGATTAACGAGGTTGAGCATCTTTTCATATATTTATTGGTCATGTGGATATTCTTCCTCATGAAGTGTTTGAGTCTCTTCCCTCTTACTGAATTTTGATATTCTTTATATATATATATACTTTTTCTTTGCATCTTAAGTGTTTTTATTTAATTTACATCTGCAGTGGGTTTATCCCCAGCAGTACCTCTGGATACAATTTGACATGTACACATCCTCTTTAACTTAGCAGATCTTGTGATTAGGTTTCTCTTTACTAACAAAAGGTGGTTTAGAACAATGAGGCAAATCTTAGTTGATGAAGGCAGCAATAGCATAGCAGTATTTTTAGACATTCCAGGGATACATATTCTGTATATGAGTCCTTCCGGAGGATACATTTACATATGCCATATATATGTATATTCAAGACTGTCTGGATATTTGCATTTCATTTTAGTTTTAAAATAAATTTAACTTTATTAATGAAAACAGCCCAAATGCCCACAAACAGGACAGTGGATGAATAAAGTGTAGTATAGGCACATAAAGGAATATTACACAGCAGTGAAAGTGAGTGAACCTCTGTGACATGAAGTAATATGGCTGCATCTTAGCAAAGTAATATTAAGTGAAGGAAGAAAAGGCTCAGAAGATTACATACAGCACAACCCCCCCCCCTTTTTTAGAGTGGTAAAAGCAACTAATATAAAAATCTTCACCTTTAAGGAATACATACAGATGAGTTAGCGCTGTATTAGAAGCAACATTGTTCCTATATTAAGGAACAATGGACCTGTGATTCAGGATGGTGGCTACCTTAGGTGGGGACAGCAGGAGGATGGGATGGGGAATGGCTGCGTAGCTGGGTGGAAATTATTGTTGAGGTCCTAGCTGCTTGTTGGGTGGTAGATTGATGTGTGCTTATTGCATTGTTAAAAATATATAAATATATAAATGAATTAATGTCTAATGATGAAATGTTATATGGATCGGGATTGTGATTAATCTGATTTAGTGCAGCTTGGATTGATTATACAAAAAAGGCTGAAAGTGAAGGATTGAATGAGGACACCACTGTCAACCCCTTAGTTGTGGGGCCTCCACTCCCCTGCTTGCTCCCCCTATGGACTGAGCAGGGGTGTAAGTATCAAGATGAATATTATATATTAGTAAAGCTTAATTGCTTTAAATTTGTTCTTAGAAAAATCAGCATAAGTTAATTTTTTTCTTTCTACACCCCAGTGCGTCTTATGTATTCCCTGGGGTGTATACATGCCTCTGCCCTAAGCAGATGGAATTTCAAACAAACTTCCATTTGGATGGATCACCCAGTTGGCACGTGGAAGTCAAATACTCCCTTGAGCATTTAGGAGCCTGTTGATAGACTCTCGCAGTCAGAGAGAAGAGCCCACAGGGCAGCCTTGGGAAAGGGAAGGAGGCGAGGAATTTAAGAGAAGGAATTTATAGGACTTCGTTTCCTTAATAGCAGGACATCCAGGAGCTAAAGAACTATGTATTCTCTGCTAGCGACTGCTGTTTCTCTTCGAGCCAGAATCTTTATAAACTCTTGGGCCCATCAATCTCCTTCTAGAATGTTGACACTTTTATGTGGATCCCAGGGCAATTGCAGCCTTACATCTGATTCCCGCTCACTGATGGACTAATTGGTGGCGCCCTCCCTGCTGACAGCCTTCAGATGTTGAAGGCAAATCAGGCAGCGCTTGATGGGACTTGATGCTGCTCAGATCTGGAGGCTGCAGTGGCTCGGGGTGGGGTTTGCATTTCAGGGAAGTGGATACAGCTGCCTCTCAGATCCCTGAGCTTGGTCTGATCGGCTGCCTTAGACACAGCCTATCGATCAGTCGCCTTGGATGCTTCCATAGGCAATTTGTATTTGAGAGCTTCAGATGGGTTAGGGAGTTGGCTTAGAGGAGCCATAATCCTAGAGGGTAATTTGGCAACAGGCAAGTCCTCAATCCTTAGAATTTGGGGGGAGAAGACCATGTGTTAGGCCACAGAGACCAAAGTCTTGAAGTGTTTTGAGCTAGAAGGACACATGCCCCCTCAGGGAACACAAAGGCTTGCCTTGTTGGGACACGGAGTCAACTACCTGCTCCCCCTGAGCCTTCATTTACCTACTTGTTGCAGGTGTAGAACCTAATGAGTCTTAAGACGTGGGCATACATGCTGTCGTGAAGAAAGCAAGTACCATTACAGGTGGGCAGCCTGTCACCACCACTTGGGGGTTGTGTGAGCCTGGGTGAGTCAGGACCTGCCGGGAGCCCTCGTCCCCTGATCTCTAGTAGTACTGACCTCATAGATGGGGGATTATGTATCGATAAATGAGCCCTGGTGACAATGCAGAGCCCGTAGGAGACCTCACAGTACATCAGCCACCGAGTGTAGGGCTCAGCTGCCAACATACGGTGCTGAAAGCAAACTGCTTCCTGCTTCTGAGCCAGGGACTCATGAAACTTGCATCTGGATCAGCCCAGTTCCCCCAGAGAATCCCTCCGGAAGGCAGGCTCACTCGCCAAAAGCAGGTTTTCCAAGACTCAGTTGATGGGAAGCCACATCACCCTTTGGCAAAAGAAAAGTGATGAATTGACTTGCCTTGAGTTGAGTTTTGATGAATAATCCCAGGACCCCTGTGCCCGGAAGCACACTCAGACGATCACCACTCAAAAAAAAAAAAGTTCAGGGAATCCGAAGAGTCTCTTCCAAGAGGAATGCTGAGAAAGTGGATATGGAAGAGACCTCACATTCAGAGATGCCCTTCTGTGTTCCAAGAGCTTTACGTACACTATCTCATCTGACCCTTTACAGTGAGCCCAAGGCTGAGGGATCATTGGTTTTGTGTGTGGGGAAACTGAAGCTTGAGAGCTAAGTAACTTACCCACAGTTTCTGACTCCAGAGCTCAGACTGTTCCTTCATGCCGTGCAGGCTTCTCATTGGTCCGCCTCTTTCCCAGTTCAGAATGTTCATTTACATGTATTAACTCCCTTAACCCTCCTAGGTAAGCAGCGAGGATATTGTTACTGTGCCCATTGCACAGATAAGGAAACTGAGATCCAGAGAAGTTAAATCGTATGGCTAGCGAGTGATGGAGCTGAGTCTGTTTCTTAATGCCCATGCCTGTCCACTTTATTACAGCTCACCTGAAGAGCAAGTTTGAGAAAATCAAGGAATTCAGTGATACAGAAAGCTGGTTTGCTCAGGGTTTCCAAGAGTCGAGGAAAACTGGAGACACCTAGCGGTCCCATCAGTCTGGTCTCCAAACCCCAAGGCTCTACATCAGCCTCCACTTGAGCATCTCTGTTCCTTTGCTCAGGCACAGGTGTCCCTGCTGAGGAGGTGGGAAAAGGAGGGGAGGTAAACATGAGCTTGATTGAACGAGCCAAGGAAAGGAGAGGATCACACGGATTTAAGATTTAACAAAAGGAGAACCAAATTGACATTTTTTTGACTTGGGGTGGGAGTTGTTAAAGACAGATTATTGTACCAAGGGTAAAGGCCGGTGATACCCAAGGGGCAAGGTGAGTACATAAATTTGAGCTCACACACAGATACTTGCCAACACACACACATTGACACTGACACTGACACACACACACACACACACACACACACACACACACACACACACACACACACACACACACACACACACACACACACACACACACACACACACACACACCCCCCCCCCCCCCCCCCGCCACTACAACCTTAGCTCCCAGAGGCCAGGCCCAGAGAAGTGGGAGTGAATGGAAGCCAGTGCACTGGAATTGATCCTTACTAACGCTCACTCTCCACCCCAACGTGATCCATCCCTGGACCCACTGAGAGCTTCAGAGATAGAATTCCTCAGGTTTAAGGCTTCAACTTTAAGGTTCAAATAGGTCTTGAAAGAAACACTTCATTGCTTTCAATAAGAAAGCCCTCTCTTTGGGGACTCCCTGCGTGCTGGCTGGCTCTGTGCAGAGACAGAGGCTCCTCAGGGAGCACGGAGATGGTCCAGAAAGGCCTGCTCGGAAGAGCCCGGCACGCTGTGATTTGTCCTGGCAGAAGGTTGTGTGTGGGTCACCGAGGGAACCTTGAGAGGGCAGAACAGAGAGATATGTGGGGAGGGGGAGAATGACAGGGGCAAGGCTGGGTAACGAGGAGGAGCCTGGCTTAGACTGTCCCTTAGGGACGACACCACCCTGGTCTCTTCTTTCCTGAAGGTATTGGCACGCAGGTCTGGACTCTACAGTGGGTGATGACGGATCTTGTCCTAGGAAGTCTGTTCTTTGTGGGCCCATCATTCCCTCATGGGTTGCACCTCACTGCTCCTCCCTCCCTAGAGCCAAGTGGGGCCTGGATGGGTATTTGAATGGCCTCTTTCTCCTCTGTTCCTGCAGCTAACATCACGTCTTTGGGAATTCTTTGGATGGCTCTCTTCCTTCCCTTAGCCCCTGCCTCTGAGGCAGTGGCTGCACCCAGTGGTCCACGACATCCATGTGTAACTCTTCCCTCCCTGTCAGCCCCCTGTATCCCTAGGGAGAGCCAAGGCAGACAAGGGTATTGTTATTAAAAATGACTTCTCAGATTCCTCCCAGACATCTCTTATATCCACTGCAGGAAGTGGCACTCAAAATCCCTCTCACCTTATTTCCTTTCCCTCTTCCCCCCAGCTGGGGTCTTAGCTCTCAGGGCATCATCTGCACAGCAGCCCCTACCCATTCTTGATCCACTACTGTCCCAGGTTCTGCCTGCACTGAGCACTAGGAGAAAAGGAGCATCTGGTTTGAAGGTGCGCTTCATTGAGCCCTAAGAGAGATAACAGTCTCTCTGAATCAACAAGCCTGGCTCCTCTGGAGACTAAAACAGCAACTGTGGAGTAAATCTGCAACCTCCTACCTCCTTCCCCTGTCTCTTTTATTGGCTGTGTTGAGTCTTCATTGCTGTGTGCAGGCTTTCTCTAGTTGTGGTGAGTGGGGGCTACTCTTTGTTGTGGTACGCAGGCTTCTCATTTCAGTGGCTTCTCTTGTTGCGGAGCACGGGCTCTAGGTGCGTGGGCTTCAGTAGTTGTGGCTCGAGGGCTCAGTAGTTGTGGCGCATGGGCTTAGTTGCTCCACGGCATGTGGGATCTTCCCGGACCAGGGCTCGAACCCGTGTCCCCTGCATTGGCAGGCGGATTCTTAACCACTGAGCCACCAGGGAAGTCCTCCTCTGTCTTTTTCTTCAGGAAAACACAAAGAAACTCTAGGGGTGAAACGGGAAGCCACAGTATCTTTTAACAGCCTGAAAGCCTGCAAAGAAAGCTCCTGTGTGTGTGTATTTGCAGCTCCTCAGTGCAGGCAAGCTAATTATCTCAGCACTGCCGCCACCACCTTGCATTCAGTAAACTCTGTCCTTTTATTTAGGATCTTATTTGTCCTATCAACAACACTGAGATCATGGAGGCTCCAGAAATGGTGTACCCGCCTTTAGATAGGAGGGAACCAAGGTCCAGGGAAGGAAAGTGCCTGCCCAAGGTCACCCAAGGATGGAGAGGATGGAGTGACCAGAGCCAGAAGATGACTATCTGCTTCCTGAGATTCCTGCACTAGATTTCTTCTGGGAGTAAAATGTGTTCTCAGGACTTGACTGCCCAGACCTTGGGAGCATTGGAGACTGGGCTGATGTAATACTCTTAGCAACCCCCTGCGGGCTCCCCACTGTTCCTTTACTCCCCTTGCTGGGCCCAGAGCTGTTGTGCAGTGACGATTGGAGCACCCAGTGGGTGGCTGTCAAGGTTGGAACAGATGGAGTGGGGAAGGAAGGATCCTCTGCCCTGTGGCATTTGGAGAGGGGGGTGAAGACTAGATTTGTCAGGGATACGGAACCCGTGTTTATATATGGTACACCGTTGATGCGAAAGAAGGTGCTGGCAAATGGAATGACACGTGGATGTCTTTCTGAGTAAACAAAATAAAGGGTGGGCCCGGTTAGATAATGGTTCTGCATTCACTCATATGAGAGCATGGAGGCAGGATGGTCGCACTGGGGGTCCCCCAACCCCCAAGACCCTCTCCTGCCTTATAGAGAACTGATGGGTGGTGGTGTTCAGAACCAGGGCATGACTGGTTCTTGCATAACTTATCCATGTGGACAAGGGAACAGAAAGGGACCATGGTCAGGTTTACTTTGTTGATAGATCCTAGGATCATAACCTTAAAGTTAGAAGGATACTTAAAGACCGTCTGATTCAAGCCCTTCAATGTTCAGATGAGAAAACTGAACTCAGTGACATGCCCAAACGGATACAGCTGCTAAGCCACAGAATGGAACTAGAACCTGGTTTCCTCAGCTTCCAGCCCAGGACTCCATTCAGCGCCCTCGCTGATTAGGGTCAGCTCGTCTGACCAAGTTCACCTGTCTCTGTAATAACAGGTGACAGAGCGACTGTCACCTTTTTTAAAAAAAAAAAATTAATTAATTTATTTGGCTGCATCGGGTCTTAGTTGCGGCGCAGTCTTCTCTCTAGTTGTGGCGCGCAGGCTCCAGAGCGCATGGACTTGGTTGCTCCTCGGCATGTGGAACCTCAGCTCCCGAACCAGGGATCAAAACCGCGTCTCCAATACTCGGTCTCCAATTTTGAGCTCTCTTTCTCCTTTCTTGATTGAGCCGGCCTCCGAAAGGTTGGAAATAGATTCACGGGTGGTTTTTGTAAGGTTGCTGATCTGAGGCGTAGCTGAAGGTTCCTTTGTGGTTGGCTGGGGCGATTTATGCGGAATATTTGAGGGGGTGGCTGGGGAAGATGACACCATGCTGGCTGTCAAAGTGGACAGAGGCGAAGTCGCTCTGGAGATCAAGGGACCATTGTATTAAAGCTGAGTTTCTGTTTTTCTACATCCTGGAGAGTATACGCCTGAGGTTGGTAAAGCTCTGGCAGTACCCTGGGAACTTGTGCTGAGTCCTTTCCAGTAGGTCTAAAATATGGCAGTTCCAAAGAGAGTCCAGAGAAAATATGCAGGAGAGAAGAGGTAATAATGAGGTTAAATGGGACAGTAGGATAGATCAGTGCAGGAAATGTGGACCTCTGTCCTTCAAAATTCCTCAAAGATAGGTATTGACTTCCATCAGCCATGATACAATCACTGGGACCAGATTTATGTTCTCACGTTAAACAGCTAAAAAACAAAACAGCATGTATGAAACAGCGGTTTTCAGACATTGGACAGAAGGTAACACAGGAGGGTGATCCCTGAGAGAAGGGAAACAAGAGAGGTGAACCCTAAGATGGTCCCAGCTTGCTCCTTGAGGCAGTTTCTAGGTCACAGTGTGAGGTGAGGATGGAGAGAACCACACATAGCTTGGTGACCTTGTTCGCTTGAGAAGACAGATATCAGTTTGGGGAGGCCAGGATACCTGGAATTTGCAGGGTCGGGTAGCACAGAGGATGGAATGGAATTGCACAGAGAGAGAGAGAGCTCTGAAGGTTTGCAGAAGTTCCCTTGCATCTTTGGCTGAGTACTGATGTGCACATGCATGAGAGGAAACTCACTACAACTGGGGGAACTCACTAGAAAGCAGTAGACTGAACAGTTGCTAGAGCACAGAGAGGGGCAGAAATAATTCATGTTCCCACCAGCTAGAGTGGGAAGATCTCCTAATAAATGAGGCATTGGGTAGAATCCTCAGAAGAGGTACTTTTTCAGTAGTAGAGCCAAAACACTAGACTAATGGTTGTTGTGGACCTGCTCTAAAAAGCTTAAAGCAAGTCTCAAAATTATCCAGCATTCCAAGTAACTTCACTATACATGAGAGCAGAATCCAACACACACACACACACACACACACACACACACACACACACACACACACACACACAATTATAAGACATAAAAAAGCAAGGAAATAAGATGAATAATTGAGAAAATCAATTAAGAGAAATAGACCAGGATATGAGAGAAATGATGAAATTAGTAGACAAGGATGTTAAAGCCATCATTATAAAAATTATACATATATTCAAGAAAGTATAGGAGAATGTGAACATGAGGAGAGAAATGGGAGATATAAAGGAAGGTCAAGTGGAACTTTCAGAGATGAAAAACAGTATCTGAAATAAAAAATATACTGGATGGAATTACAGTGGTTAAGACACTGTAGAAGTAAGGATCAATGGACTGAAATAAATAGTATAAAAGTGATTCAAAATTAAGCACAGAGAAAAAACACTAAAAAAATAAACAGAGCATCAGTGACCTATGATACAATATTAAGTGGCCTTTTGTATGTTACTGGTGTCACAGAAGGAAAAGAGGAAAGGGTGAGACAGGAAAAATGTTTCAAGAGGTAATAGCCAGTTTCTAAAGTATAATAAAAAATATGAACCCATAGATCCAACAATTTCAACAAGATCAAAGTAGGAGAAATATAAAGAAAATCATACCAAGGCACATCATAATCAAATTGCTAAAAGCCAGAGATAATCAGGAAACCACAAAATCAGCCACAGGAAAAAAGGCATATTATGTATAAAGGGACAAAGATAGAAATGATAGCAGACTTCTTATCATAAACCAAGCAAACCAGAGGTAATGTAGCAACATTTTAAACTTATGATAAAAAAATAAACTCTCAACCTAGAAATCTAACCTAAAAAAATATTTTTTAACAGTGAAGGTGAAATGAAGACATTTTCAGACAAAAAAAAAGGTGAGAGAATACATGACAGCAGGATGGAATTTTTTAAAAAATTAGATTCTTCAGGGAGAAGAAATATGAAAACAGATACAAATTTAGACTATACAGGGCTTCCCTGGTGGCACAGTGGTTGAGAGTCCGCCTGCCGATGCAGGGGACACGGGTTCGTGCCCCGGTCCGGGAGGATCCCACATGCCGCGGAGCAGCTAGGTCCGTGAGCCATGGCCGCTGGGCCTGCGCATCTGGAGCCTGTGCTCCACAACGGGAGAGGCCACAACAGTGAGAGGCCCGCGTACCGCAAAAAAAAAAAAAAAATTTTTAGACTATACAGAGGAATGAAGAGTTCTGCAAGTTATAAATATATGAATAGATATAAAATAAATTTGTTCTCATTTTAAAGTGTGTTACATAACAATTGTTATAAGCAAAAAAAAAGTAGTTTATGGTTTATAGCATTAGTTGAAATAAATGTATGCCAATAGCAAAAGAGATGGGAGGGAGAAATGGAAGTATACTATTGTAAAGTTCTTCCTCTGTATGTGGGAGGCATAATGTTATTGCAAAGCAGACTGAGATAAGTTAGCAAACTCCAAAGCAACCACAAAACAAAACAAAAAACTATAGCTAGTATTGGAGATACAATGGTGTCATAAAAATAGGATTAGTAAAAAAAAAAGACAAAAAACAAGAAAAAGAGAACAGATGGCACAAATAGAAAACAAATAATAGGATGGTAGTTTTAAACTCAATAATATAAATAATTACATATATAACATGTAAATCGTCTAAACATTCCAAATAAATGGATTGTTCAGTTGGATTAATAAAAGCAAAACTCAACTATATGCACCTATAAGAAATCCATGTTAAGTATAAAGACAAAGGTAGGTTAAAAGTAAAAGGATGGAAAAAGATGTGCTATGATAACATTGATTGAAAGAAAGCTGGAGTGGTTTTATTATATAATATCAGACAAATCAGACTTCAGAGTAGGGAAAATTACCAGCAATGAAGAGGAAGATTACATAATGATGAAAGAGTCAACTCACCAAGAAAACATAACAATCCTCAATGCATAGGCACCTAAAAATACGGCTTCAAAATATCTGAGGCAAAGCTGACAGAAAGGATAAATAGAAAACCCTACAATTACAGTTGGAAACCCCAGTGGTCCTTTCTCAAAAATTTATAGAACAATTAGACAAAAGTTCTGTAAGGATCTAGAAGTCCTGAACACTATTAGGTCAAACTTGACCTAATTAATATTTATAAAACATTCTACCCAACAAGAGCAGAGTACATACTCTTTTCAAGTGCACATGGAATATTCACCAAGGCAGACTATACTCTGAAACATAAAACAAGTCTCAATAAACTGAAGAGGATTAAAATTATAGCAAAGTATCTTTTCTGACCATAACAGGATTAAACTAGAAATCCACAAAAAGTATGTAAAATCCTCACATATTTGGAAATCAATAATGTGCTTTTAAGTAATCCATGGGTCAAGTAAGAAATCACAAGGAAAATTGAAAAATATTTTGAATAAGATGAAAATGAAGATGTGTGAGATACAACCAAAGGAGTGATTACAGAGAAATTTATAGCATTAACTTCTTGTATTAGAAAAGCAGATAGATTTCATGTAAAAGGTCCCAGCTTCCATCTTAAGAAACTAGATAAAGAAGAGCAAATTAAACCCAAAGTAAGCAGAAGGAATAATGAAGATAAGTGCAAAAATCAGTGAAACAGAAAACAGAAAAACGACATAGAAAAATCCATGAAAACAAAACCTATTTTTTCACAAAGATGAATAAAATTCATAAACTTCTAGCCTGACAGATCAAGGAGAAAAGAGAAAAGATACAAATTACCAATAACGGGAATGAGAAATGGGGCATTACTACAGATCTTACAGACACTGAAAGGATAATAAAGAGAAAGAAGCAACTGTATACCAGTCCATTTGATAACTTAGATGAAACGGACCAACTTCTGCAAAGACACAAACTACCAAAGCTCACTTAAAAGAAAAAACCTGAGTATCCCAATATTTATTAAGGAAATTTATTCACAGTTTAAAATCTTTCACAAACAAAGCAAAAAACTGTTTCAACAAAGAAAACTCCAGGCCCAGATGGTCTCACTGATTAATTCTATCAATCATTTAAAGAAAAATAATATCAAGTCTACACAAACTCTTCCAGAAAATAGAAGAGAGCACTTCCCAACACATTTTATGAAGCATTACCTGGATACCAAAACCAAAGACGTAAGAACAGAAGACTGTATTCCACATGAACGTAGACACAGTTTCCTTAACAAAATCTTAATAAATCCAAATCCTTCAACATACAAAAACTATATCATGACCACGTGAGGTTATCCCAGCAACACTAGATTGGCTTAACGTTTGAAAATCAATTGTCTAAAGAAGAAAAACTGTAGGATCATCACAATTAATGGAGAACGAATATGATATAATTATGGAAAGTTTAACAAAATATGTGCAAGACCTTCACATTGAAAACTATGACACACTGCCAAAAGAAATTAAAGATTTAAATAAATGGAGATATATAACATGTTCATGGATCAGAATCCTTAAAACTTAAGAGGACAAATGCCTTGATAGAAAATAAGCAAAAGATTTAAACAGACACTTAACCAAAGAAGATAGATAAATAGCAAATGAATGCATGAAAAGATGATTAACTTTATTAGTCAGTAGGGAAATGCAAATTAGTACCACAGTGAGCTACCCGTATCACTAAAACTTAAGGAAATGACAACTTTAAGTTTTTTTTTTTTTTTTTTTTTTAAATTTATTTATTATTAATTTATTTATTTTTGGCTGCGCTGGGTCTTCGTTGCTGCGCACGGGCTTTTCTCTAGTTGCGGTGAGCGGGGGCTTCTCTTGTTGCGGAGCACGGGCTCTAGGCACACAGGCTCAGCAGTTGTGGCTCACGGGCTCTAGAGCGCGGGCTCAGTAGTTGTGGCACACAGGCTTAGTTTTTCCGTGGCATGTGGGATCTTCCCGGACCAGGGCTTGAACCCGTGTCCCCTGCATTGGCAGGAGGATTCTTAACCACTGTGCCACCAGGGAAGTCCGACAACTTTAAGTTTTGATGAACATGAACCTTGCTGCTGAGAATGCAAACGGTACAGCCACGTTAGAAAGCGGTTTAGCAGTTTCTAATAAAGTTAAACATACTTTTACTCTTCCTTCCAGAAACCCCACTCCTAGTTATCTACCCAAGACAAATGAATACTATATCAACACAAAGACTTACACTCAAATCTTCATTCTTTATTCTTATTGCCCCACGTTGGACAAAACCCAGATGTCTGTTGGCAGGTAAAAGCATAAACAAATTTTGGCAGATGAATACAATGGAATACTATTCAGCAGTGAAAAGGAATGAGCAACAACATGAAGAATCTCAGAAACATTATGCTATAGGTGAAGAAAGCCGGGCACAGAAGACTACATATTTTATCATTTCATTTCTATCACGTCTGTACAAGGCAGCACTGTGGAGACAAAGCAGATCAGTGGTTGCCAGAGAGGTAGGGGAAGGAGATTGATGACTAAGATGCACAAGGGAATTTTATGGTGACAGAAATATTCTCTGTTGTGACTGTGGTGGTTACAGTCTGTGTATATTTGTCAAAACTCACTGAATTATATATGAAATTTGGTGAACTTTCTCATATATAAATTACACTTCATTAAAGCTGATAAAAAAATTAGGTGCTTACTCTGCCTGGTTTAGAAAGTTGAGGGAAGTATAGATGAACTTCCACAGATGGTCTAACCAGCTCTCAATTTCTTGCGCTATAGAATACGGGTATCTGAGGAGTGGTCCTTGTGGGTGGTAGTGGGGTAGAACATCTGGCAGGAGTGTGTATCTCTGCATGAGAAGGATGGTCAAAAACTCATCCTCAGGAATTCCCTGGTGGTCCAGTGGTTAAGATTCGGCGCTTTCACTGCCGTGGGCCCAGGTTCAATCCCTGGTCGGGGAACTAAGATCCCGTAAGTCACACAGCATGGCCATAAAACCCAAAAAAATAAAAAAACTCATCCTCAGTGCAACTTCATGCTGGGAGGACAGCCAGTGAGTTTAAGGCAAGGAGAAATTCCATACCTTTCTTAAAATCGAGTAACAAAGGGATGGGGCTGGGGGTGGGAAGTGGGATGCACAAGGCAACTCTGCCAGCTGCATTTGAGCTGTGGGAATGCCGATCGTCGCGTCTCTCCTGCTGAAACATTCACAGGTGGTTGGGGTAGGAGGCCCCTAACATAGCCCCTCAATATGTTCTTAGACATCCGAAAAGCTGAAGGATGGCAGAAGGATTTTTAAGGCCAAATTTCAAATGCGGGGGCGCCACGATTGGAGGCTGCAGTCCCAAGACATTCTCTTGTAAAGCTCAAACCCTTTAGCTAGTATTGCGGGTTGAATTGTATGCCCCCGAATTTCATTATGTTGTTGTCCTAACCCCTAGCACCTCAGAATGTGACCTTATTTGGAAATAGGACAGTTGCAGATGTAATTAGTTAACATGACCTCAGGCTGGAGTACAGTGAGCCCCTAATCCAATATGACTGGTGTCCTTAGAAAAAGAGGAACTTTGGACACAGACATGCACACAGGGAGAATGCTATGTGATGATCGGAGTTACGCTGCTATAAGCCAAGGAACTGCTAGGGGCTAGAGAGAGGCCTGGAATAGATCCTTCTTCCCTAGTGCCTTCAGAGGGACTAGGTGCCCTGTGACACCGTGATTTCAGAATTCTCCAGAACTGTGAGACATATTTTTGTTGTTCTAAGTCTCCTAGCTTGTTGCAGCAGCTCTCAAAAACCGACAGGGCTTGGCGCTGGCTCTAGCTCCCTTTCCGCCCCTCCCCTGCAGGAACTCTTTGCCTGAAACCCTGGTACCCAGGAAGTTATCTGTGGAATAACATTTTGTTTTGTTTTCATTTTTGTTTTTGTTTTTTTGACTAATGTTTTGCATGGTTGTTTACTGGTCAGGCTTCTTATTACAAGGAAGAGACACACAGAGAATCACGAGGATATCTGGGCACCTGGGGAGGCCGGGAAGACCACCCATTCGGCAGCCCAGTCACCCAGGTCGTAGTTTGTCCCACAATAGGACGTGCAGGGGCTCCACACAAGACCCAGAGTGTGGCCCCTCAGGGAGCGAGCACCCTGAGCTTAAGTGATTTTTCTCCGTGGTAGTTTCCAGAAGTAGAGTGTGATGTGCCAGTGGCTTTCACTCAGGGCACACTCATCTACGGGGCTCAGTAAATTAATTAATATTCATAAAGCACTCAGAGCCGGGCTGGCACACCAAGAGTGCTGTGTAAGCGTTCCCTCCTGACCCGTCTTAAGGGACAGCTTTCCTTGAGTTCCAGCTTTTAGACGATTGCTTTTGGGTCACACACTGAGCCCTGGTCCAGTTCTCAAGTTTGGTGTTTCCTGTTTAATAAGCGTCCTTTACGAATGCTGGCACAAGAGAACGTCGGAAAACCCACTTGGATTCCTTTTCTTAATCCGAAATTGTGTATGTGGCTGGCAGTAAAGCCTTGATGGGTGGGTGGATGGGTGGATGGATGAGTTTGCCTTCATGTAAGAAGGGAAAGTAAAGGTGAATTGCGTGAAAGTAAAGGAGTGTGCATGGCTGGAGAGGGCAAATTTTGGAGGATGTAAGTATATGCTTGTGTGTCCTTTGGCCCCACCTCAAATAAGGACTAGAAGATAGATGGAGATTTTATAGGTTTAATATTCGCTTGCAACGCCGTGTGCTTTACATCTGGATAAAAGGAGCTATAAATCTCCCCAGGCTTGGGCTCTGCCTTTCTGTCCTTCTCACTGAGATCTTACTTGGAAATACAGTTGAACAGTCAATGATGAATCATAGTGTCTGTGGAACAGCCCATATAAGGAACAATTTGCATTTTCATGTGAAAATTTGCTCCTCTTGGCGTTTTCAATTTACCTTTAGAGCCACAGTAATTGTTGCCATAAACTACCACTCTGTGCCCAAGTCAGTGGGAGAGGGAGACTCAAGTGGTGGGTCTGCTTGGCTTTGCAGGAGTGGGAAATGCTCCCTTCCTGTGACATGGGGCACATGAGACCAGGCTGGTCCATGGAGAGCGCCTCTTGTAGCAGCTCCCCCGGGAAAGGTTGTAGCTTCAAACCAGCTCGAATTCTCCTCCTCCATGCCTGTGTGTCACTTGGTTAAAAATAAGCTAAACACACCAGGAAAAATATTCTTAGCCTTCTGAGTGTTTCTTGAAGAGACCCAACTTCTCTCTGTCTGGATGTGAAGCTGCAGAAGTGTTGGGAGGTATTGAGACTTTAATTAGGATTGACCTTTGGATGAAGGTGACACTGTGGGAGGGCAGGAAAGAAACAGTGCTCTTGATGACACTGTGGAGTCTCAGTAACACCAGTTGAACCTGTTGAATGAAGGAGTAGATGCAGGCACTACATCTTTTGTAAAAACAAAAAATTAAAAATAAAAATAAGCTAACCATAAATTGTTCCCCTCCCCCTCCCCTCAGTGCAGAGGAGATGCTCCCTTAGGTAGCCGTTTCTCCCTCTCTGTTTCAGGAATTTGTTGCTTTGGTGGCAGCAAGCCTCATGTGGCTCCTACAAATAGGGTCTTTGCTGGAGAATGCTAGTCTTGGAGGAGCTCCCCTGAGGGCTGGAGGAGCCCCCAAGCCCTCAGAGGAAACCGTCCTCTGATGGCTTGCCCCAGTGGTCACAGAGCCTTCAAGAGGCACCCTGTGGCCAAGGGGGACCAGTCTGCTCTGGCAGAAGATGAAACAAGTCAAACGAAGACAGAATCAACCTCAGTCTCGCAAAGTGGGGCTCCTCCACCCTAATACCCCCAGACAAGGACATTTCACAGTCTGCCGCCCTCTCCTTCCTCAGCTTCTCCTGGCCTTCACAATCCAGGAAGTTCTTAATACTCATCAGAAACCCTTTCTTTCTGCACTGCAGATCCTTGCCCTGAAGCAGAGAGAGTCAATCTTACACTCTTCTGAGTTTGCACATCCCTGCATTTCTTTCTTTTTTTTTTTTTTTTTTTTTTGCGGTACGTGGGCCTCTCACTGCTGTGGCCTCTCCCGTTGCGGAGCACAGGCTCTGGACGCGCAGGCTCAGTGGCCATGGCTCACGGGCCTAACCCCTCCGCGGCATGTGGGATCCTCCCGGACCAGGGCACGAACCCGTGTCCCCTGCATCGGCAGGCGGACTCTCAACCACTGTGCCACCAGGGAAGCCCCCTACATTTATTAAACAGATTCTCAGAATGCTATCAAATAAGTTAATGAGGAACCTTGTATAAGTGAGAATAATTTCTGTTTCTCTGTCCTAATTTACATTTGTCCATTTCCTGAGGTTCCATCCTATTAAACTTTAATTTGCTCCCCTCTCATCCCAAACCTTTCAGGAGTCTGATATTGGAGTTTTCTTCACACAGTCAGAATCTCTTGGGCTCTAATGGATTACACTTACGGGTAGGCAAGGTATATTTTGTCCCCGAAGTGATTTCCAGATGGGAAGACTGGTCTGAAGGAGAGGGCGAGAGTTTGGGTGATGGGAAAGCAGTGGTGATAGTTCTCTGATGTTGTTTATTTTTGTTTTAGTACTTTTTTCGTCCCATTTTGAAGCAGTTGTGGTTTGAGTGATTTTCTTCTATTACTCTCGCAGTTTCTGTACTTGTGAACTGAGGGGCAGGCGGTTAGGGGCTGGGTGTTCAATCCCACTCTCCTACTTTTATCTTTAAAATATACGAAGAAAGCATGGAAATGGGGAATGCTTTTGGTTCCTTGGAAAGGAGTCCCAGAAAAGAAATATGTTACATTGAATGAACCATATAAAATCACCATTTTTAAAGTCAAAAATGGTTGAATATTGCTGATTTCATATGGTTCAATCCAGTACAGTCAAACTTCGTTAATTCAGACTAATGCGAGGAAGGTTGGTCTGAATTTGCTGGAGTGCCACGAAAAAGTCTGAATTATGAGATCATTTTAAAGACATGCAACCTTCCTGCACCCCAGCGCTGACAGTAACAGGAAGTAGGTCAAAAAAGTACTGTCGCTACAAGTCCATGGAGGGATGTCTGGTTAATAAAGACAATTTATAATGAGCCTACAAATATGTTGGGTGAAGGGTGATTTAATCTAAGGTGTGCTCGAGAATGCTTGAGAAGTTTACTCTTTTAAGTAGCTTTAAATGGTTTCCTTCTGATTTACATATATGATTAGTTTCCTTCCTTCGAAGAGAGCAATTGGATGGCTGAAGTTTACTGTCTGAATTATTTCTTATTCCAAAATGGTGGATTCCAAATTAATGATGCTTGACTACTCTATTCCCAGCCTCAAGGTTGGACATTAGGTTAATGAAAATCAATGGAGACTAGCTTGCAAGGATCAAGGAGGAGGAAATATACTTGACAAAAACATATGCGACATGAAAAGTGAAGCTGGTTTTCTTGAATGCTTCATATACTGACTCTGAAGGCAGTTTCAGAGGCAAAGTTCCAACAGTGTTCAGAGTAATAACAGCAAACTTGAAAGGAGTCAGCCGCATCCTACGGAACCGCTTCGAAGAGCAACGTAATGTGAATGGACAGATTCCAACCTTTTATGGTTTTAAAAAATGCTCTCGTGTGCTCGTTCTCCTAGGATAATATTTATTCCTTTAAAGATATTCTTAAAGTTTCCTTCTAAATAATAGCAATCTCTAGTGACATTTAAGTTTATCAGCAAGTGATTTTTATCCATCTTCTGCTTCCCTGAAACTCCAAGGGTATGCATGGATAGGTGGGAAGGTGACGGAAATAGAGCCGAGGATTGGTGACCAGCAGAGACAAAGATCGATAGGTTGTTTGATCAAATTGGGATTAGGTATAATCCTAATTTTCAGGAGTGCACCAGTGGTGTATGGCAAAGTCTGTCCTCACAGAGTTCCTTCTCTGGCTTGTGTGTCCTTCCGATTCAAGGGGGATATTCTCGAGGAAAATACTTCATTCTCAGGATGAGTTGGTGTACATCCCACCTTACTTTTTCCTGTGCTGCCCTCTTTTGCTTTGAAATGTCAAATAGGGCTCAGAGGAGGGGCAGATCTGACTAGGCTACGGGAAGGAACTGACTCAGTTTTCAGTTAACACGTCTCCACTAAAAGGGGATATGAAATAAAAACGGGGCCAGAAAAAAGATGGGTGGTTACTTAAGAAAACGAAACAGATCGGTGAGGGAATGTTTCTGTATCTTCCTTGTGGTTACACAATTCTGTGCCTTTGTCCAAAACGCGTAAACCTGTACACCAAAAAGAGCAGGTGGACTGGATGTAAATTAAAAGCAACTAAATAAATGTGAAACAAGACCAGTCCTTCCTTGGTAACGTGCAGAGTGGATGCCCACGTGGTGAGGTCTTCCGGGCACCTCTTCCAGCGCTGCCACTGACCAGTACCGTGGGCCTGCCTCCGGCGCTGTGTCCCTGCCACAGGAGAAGGAGGGCCACAGTCTGAGTGTGCCTCTCGCTCTGCGTGGACCCCGTGGTGAGGAGACTCCATGACAGCGCCGTGCCCAGCGGAGCGAGAGCCCCGCTGCCGCTCCTTGAATGAGCTTGAACTTGAACACTGCTGTGTGAAGTGCAGATGCTCTGATCTTGGCCTTGGCAGAGTCATTCAGTCAGGCGACACTCGCTGGACGTCTACCTTGTGCCGAGGACACAAAGTAGTGCTGGCACTCGGGCAGAAATAGGAGACGCAGCCCCTGGGCTCGAGCTCCTCCCTCCTTCAGTGGGGGAGGCAGCCTGTAAACAAATGATTAGAGCACATTGTAATTAATGCTAATAGAGGAGCATGCATACTGCTCCCGGGGGCACGGGGGAGGGGTGACTCGCTCAGCCTCAAGTCACCACCCTCCAGCTGCTCCAAGAGTTCCTGTGCTTTTGGGCCTGAAAAGAAAGAGGCTTTGCCCAAGAAGGCACTGATGCTTGGTCAGCTCAACGGATCATCTCACACACACAGACACACCTCACACACATCATTCACAATACAGCACACAGATACAAGACATCACACACAGACACAACACATACAGACACACATCACACACAGGCACAGACACACGTCACACACAGACACCTCACACTTCACAGACACACACACCACAATCACACACAAGACACACATCACACACAAACACACAACACGTACACATCACACAGACACACATCACACGTATATCACATACATCACACACATCACGTATTACACAGAGTACATCCTCCCCACACAGACACACACATCACAGATATTACACACACGATACACACTACACACACATCACACAGACATCACAGACACGTCGCAATCATATAGAGACACTCACAGACATACGCATCATACACAGCCACACACATCACACAAATATACACATAGACACACACATCAGACATCACATACGTCACACATATCACACACATCACGTATCACACACACAGACCACCCCCCCAAAGACACACACCACAGATACTACACAGTCACACACATTACACAGACACATATCACACACACACACATGCACACACACACCCCTGAAGACCTCCCCTTCTCCTATAGGGTGATTAATGTCAGCCCTGCCCCCTCCTGCTCGTGGACCACAAGGGAAACGGCCCAGGCACAGCTGGAGTCGGTAACGCCCCTGCTGGGTTGGGTAGTGGTTGTGGGTGAATTCCTGCATCTCACTGCGATCCTTCCTAAGTGCCTTTTCCTCACCAGCAACAGTCTAGGCTGCCCGACAGTCACCATGGCAACGGTCTTTCTTGCCATCTTCTATAGTGCAGGGGCTTCCTTGCCGGAAGGAAGGTGCTGGCCCCTGACCAGCACCTAGCCAAGCCGCAGGCTCTGTGCCCGCCTCTCTGGGTTGTTTCAAGGCCTTAATTTTTGTGCCAGGTATCAACAGTGGACTGGAGCACGTGGAGCTCTGCTTGTCCAGGCCTGATCCCTCAGCTTCCTGTTCAGTTTCAGGAGCTGCTGACAGTAGCTGCTCTGACACAAGGTGACCGAAGAGGTCCTGAGTGTTCAGACCGTCAGCTGCCAAGGACAAGGTGGCCACGCCAAAGAGATGAGCTGGGAGCTAGTGCTGGGCAAGTTAGAGCACGTTGATTGCAGGGTAACCGGGACGGCAGAGACTGATGTGCGGAGTGAACAAAGGAGCCAGTGATGCAGGGGTGCACAGACTGAAGGAGAGAAGTATCATAGGGAACAGCCCCACTGACCAGGTATTGTACAGAAGAGGGAGCAGAAGCAGTCTGTGCGGCGTCTTTAGTATCTCTTGGGCCAAATGATGGGTAGAGAAAAGGCCACAGAAATTGCTTCTCCTTCCTCATGCTTCTGAAAAGTCTCCTAAGCCTTTCAAAGGTGAAGGCGCTGCCTTTGAGGAAGTGAGCTCCTCGTCAATGCAGATAATCAAGCAGAGGCTAGGTGGCCATTGGGTGGGCATTCAAGTACGGGATGCACCTTAACTGTCTCATCCAAACCTGACTGCTCTTGCCGTTGTCCTGCGAGTAGCTGTGCCGCCCATGGTGCCCACTTTCTTACCTGTGAAATGAGGGGTGGGACCAGAGCATGACTCAGACCTCTGTATGTTTCACAGCCCTGTGTTCAGATCCCCCATTTTTTTTTTTTTTTTAAGAAACTGTTTATTTTTCATCAACCTATTTCCGTTTTAAGAGTCTGTGGAAGAACAGTTTAAGACCACTCAGTGGTTGTTCCTACCCACTCGGTGGCCTGGGCAGTGGCAGGCCGAGCACTCCAGTCTCCAGTGGGGAACTGCTGAACAGGCCCAGAGGGCACCTGCACACCTTCGGACCAGTCCGCTGCCTCAGGCTGAGGAGCGGGGAGCTCAGGAGGTGGGGCGGTCCATTCGCCCTGAAATTCCTCCTTGGTCACAGTCTTCTCAGCTGCCGCCTGCTCTTCCATTTCAATCTCTTCGGGATCTCTGTAGAAGTAGAGATCAGGCATGACCTCCCATGGGTGTTCACGGAAGATGGTGCCACGCATGCGCAGAACTTCCCGGGCAAGCATCCACCACGTCAGACCCACTGAATGAGCTCCCTTGTTGTTGCGTGGGATGGCAACGTCCACATACCGCAGAGGAGAGTCTGTGTTACACAGAGCAATGGTAGGCAGGTTAACGTAAGAGGCCTCTGGGAGAGGCTGGTGGTCAGCCCTGGGATCAGTAACCACTGACCAGAAGTCTTGGCTCCCAGAAGCCTGCCTGGATCTGGTTAGTGAAGATGCCAGGAGAGAAGCAGCCAGCAATAGGAGTGGCTCCAGTGGCAGCAGCTCGCTGGCTGGTATCCCTGGAGGATACGACACTGACATCAGCTGGGTTTTCAGTGGCAACAATGGCACGAGCTGCCAACAGAAGCATCTCCCAGGTTCTCTTCAGATTTATGATGTAGATGCCATCACTTTTCCTTTTGTAGACGTACTGTTCCATTTGGAAGTCAAGGTTGGTGCCACCTAAGTGGGTTCCTGCTGCAAGGAATTTGAGGACATCCTCCTCCTTCATTTGCAGGACGTCAAGGGCTCCGGACATTGTGAAAGTTTCCCTTTAAGTTACGACGGGAATCCAGGACAAAGCCGTATGGACCCCTGTCAGGCGCGGAAAGCAGATCCCATTTTTAAACCTGATTCTGACTACATGGCACCTAATTTCATAGGTTTAAAGCACTTCCTATTGTTCTGAGCACTTTCCTCTCATGATCTTATGATCTCTTCCTCATTGCTCTCTGAAGTACATAGAGCCGGTATGATCACAGAGGCAGGGAAGGTTCTGCCTTCTGAAGGCTACCAGTAAGTTAGCAGTAGAGCCAGTGCAGAGGCCAGGTCTTGGGTGTGCCAGCCCACCGTCCATTCTTGCCCATGGCACGTTCACTGGGCAGATGAGCCCGTGGAGCGGGGTTATCAACAGTACCGTGAAAATAAAAGTCTGGCTGTCGGTTGCTTTCAACTTTGAGTTTGCTGCTAAACTCCGAGACACAAAGTTGCTAACTATATGTGCGTGAATACATGGGTTATGTAAAAGTGATTTGTGCCCACGGATCTGGGTGGGATATAAGTTGAATAATAAAAGTGTCTAATAAGCCTGAACTGGTCTCCCTTAAAACTTGTCGTGGCAGTGCTGAGAAGGGAGGGGCTGGCTACTGGGTCTGCTTGGTATTGCATCCAAGCTGAAAATTCAACAGGCGTATGGAAACATCAAATAAGATCTCACTGCTCTAATTCTTTATTCCGGCCCCTGGGGAATAATGCATCCAGTGCAACAACCCATTATCCCTGTGTGCTATTGTAAGTCCCCTTTCTCTACCTTTTTAAAAATCACTGTCTCTTTCTTTTTTTTTCTTTTTTGTGGTGCGCGGGCCTCTCACTGTTGTGGCCTCTCCCGTTGCGGAGCACAGGCTCCGGACGTGCAGGCTCAGCGGCCATGGCTCACAGGCCCAGCCGCTCCGTGGCATGTGGGATCCTCCCGGACCGGGTCACGAACCCGCGTCCCCTGCATTGGCAGGCGGACTCTCAACCACTGCGCCACCAGGGAAGCCCTGTCTCTTTCTTTTAATAAATCCAACCAGAGCAGTGAACGCAAATATGAAACCGTACAGTGTATGTGTATCTGCTGGACTCGTCAGTGGGTGATGGCTTTGCGCGTGGGAAACTCTCCGCGCTGACCTAACCTCTGTCTCCAGGTGAACTGGCATAATGATGAATCTTGCAGCACCCTACTCTTTCTTTCCGGGGGCTCCGATGACCTTTCCTCTTCTTCACCAGCTTTTGGTAAAGTGGGAGGAAGGACACAGCCCTCCGGTTCCGCTTAGGATTTGTAACCTGAAGCCTGAGGCTTGTTCACCTGTGTGATGTAGGGACAGTGACTCAAGGGTCGAAGGAAGAGAAACAGGTGATGGAAGGAGGAGACTCACCAGGCAGGCCAGCCGTCTTGCCTTTGGGAGGGGCCAGAGGTCTTTGGGAACACGTGGGACTATGGTCCAAGCTGGACTCGGGGTGGGGGGGCAGCCTCCGTGGTGGTGGTGGAGAGGCCGCACATCTGGGAGGCCACGGAGTCCCAGACACAATGTTGAGGAGCCGTGAGGTCCTGGTCCTTCCTCAGGATTTGTTGTGTCTACTCACCTTAGATGCTGGAAAAGTTGGGGCGGGTGGCAGAAGGTGAGCTGCTGGGGAGACAGAGGTGCTCTGGCTTGGTGGGACTGTCCTACTGGCCTAAGCAAAGCCCAGGAATGCTGTCTTCACTCTGCTCACTAAAGCTCTGGCTTCTTTTCCCAGTCAGAGCCATACAGGGTAATCTGGTCATCCCTGGAATCATCCTAACATTGACGAGGTCACTGCTGCAGCTCCCCTCCCAGATGGCCTTTCAATGTCTGCTTGCCCACTTCCAGGATCCCAGCCCACCCACGGGCCCTGGCCCGCGTTGGCTAGATCCAGTATTAGAAAGTCCCTTCCTTATGTGGAGCTGAACTCCACTGCCTTTCATCCTCCACCATTGGTTCTAGGTGTTAAGCTGGAGCTACGTGACATAAATCCAGCCACCCGCATGGGCCACCTCCTCAAACGTTTAAAGACAGATGTCCCATCTCTGCTGGGTCTTCTCTTCTCACGATGTGGTTGTCAGACCCCTCACCACCTGGTCACCCTGTTCTAGGGGTGAATCAGTTAGTAGGTCTTTGCTGTGTTTGCACTGTGGAGCACAGGTGTGAACGCCAGTCTACACCGAAGGAGGCTTCTCATCCTTGGCGAGCAGGTCAGACCCCCGAGAGGACCACATCTGCTTTCCAGGATAGGCTTTGGCATAGACACTCCTGCCCAGCCAGCCTTCCGCATGAAAAGGTGGAGGAGGCAAAGCCTCTGAGGGTAGAGCCCTAGAGAGTAGCACCCATGAGGACCAGACCTGGAATCGGAAGCCAGGACACTGCTCCCCTCCCCAAAGACCCAGCGTTCACATCAGCGATAGACTTCCGTCTTCCCAATCTGAGTGGCCTGGATCCTTCCCAGAATCAGTGCAGGGCTCCCGGAGGGCACAGCATCCACTGATCTCCCCTCAAGCCACTCGTCCACTCAGGATGTTTAAAATGGCAGGCACGACCATGACCTCACCCCGGTGGCGTGAGGCTGACTCATGCAGTGTCTCTAAGCCGACTGAGCTCATTGAGAGCACGGCCAGATAATGCTGGCTGCAGGAGACTCAGGTCTGTTGCTGTCATCATTGCTGTAGCTTCCTGAAAAGTTTATTGGAAACAATCTTCAGTTATACCGAATAGCTGCAAGTACAGTGCAAAAAACCTTTTTCTTCCTCAGCTATTTCAGAGTATGTTGCTGACATGATGCCCGTCACCCATGAATACTTTAGTTTATATATTCTACAAGCAAGGACGTGCTCTTACGTGACCATAAACAATCATCGAAGGCAGGAAGTGACCTGATTCATTACTAACACTTAATCCTCAGACCCCAGTCAAGTTTGGCCAGCTGCCCCAGTGATGATCTTTAGAGTGAAAGGATCCAGTCTAGGGTCACACACTGCATTTCGTTGTTGTGTCTCCCTAATCTCCTTCACTCTGGAACAGATTCCCGGTCCTTTCTTAACTTTCCAGACACTGACACTTTTGAAGACTCCAGGCCAACTCTTTTGACTAATGTCCCTCCCATTGGGTTTGTCTGATGTTTCCTCATGATTAGATTCAGGCTGTGCGTCTTCGGCAGGAGTTCCACAGAAGTGATGCTGTGCCCTTCTTATTGCACCTTATCAGGCATCCCATGATTCTGATTTGTCCCAGACTTGGTGATATAGTCTTTGATTACTTTTGTTTAAGGTGGTGTCACCAGCCTTCTCCACGGCAAAGTTACTCTTTTCCTTTTTGTAAGTAACCATGTGTGGAGATGCTTTGAGATTAGGTGAATATCCCGTTCCTTATCAAACTTCAATTTATTCATTTATCTATACCAGGATGAACTTGTGTTTCATACTTTATTCAGTGGATTGTACCTTATTATTATTACGTCTTTTGATGCTGAAGTTGTCTCAGAGTTGCCCGGTGGGAATCCCTCCAAGCTAGCTTTAGTGTCCTTTTCACAAGTCCCCATCATTCTCTGAGTGCTTCCTTACTTACGGTAAAGTAAGATATTCCAAATTCGTATTGTACTTTCCCTGCCCCTGTCTGGAATCAGCCCATTTTTCAGGGAGCCCTGATTCCTTTCAGTGGAGAATGGTATTTAGAAACCAAGATCTAAGGGCTAGGTGTGCTCATTGGTACTGGGGTGGCTCCCAGACCCTCTTGGTGGACAGAGTGGAGAAATATGTGCATGTATGTCTGTCTGCACATACAATGGCATGTGTATTTATATGTTTATCTAACTGAATATTAAAAACCATCAGTTCACATAGATACCCCAAATTCCAATCTAACACCTCAGGATTCACTTTAGTTTTCATCCTTTTTGTGCCTGTAGCTTCCGTCTCTAACAGTGGGAAATCTGGCTCCTGTTGATCTTTCTTATTTGATCAATCTCCCCTTATGTAATTTTGCATTGCCACCATCACCCCTTCCTGGCACAGATGCCCTCCTCATCCCTCTTGGCCTCCCAGCCTGTCCCAGGCTGTCCCCCTAACCTGGTGAGGAAGACCCTCCCAATCCTCTTAGGTACCCATACCCCTCGCCTGGCTGCCCCCTCCTGGGACTCCCTCCTTACCCTCTGGAGCTCCAGCACCCCACACCAGGCTCCCCCTGTGGCCCTCGTCCCATGCAGGAACCTCTCACAGTGTTCAGGCTCCAGACCCTGAGCTGAGCTGTCCCTTGGTTGGGTCCTCCTCTCCACACTTGTGCTCCAACACTTGGCTCTGGGCCACTGTGTCTCCCCAGTGCTGTGGCACAGGTGCCCACTTTTCTAGGACGCCCCCGTCAGCGCCCCCCCCCCCCCCCCCCCCCGCCGTTTGTTTGTGGCCTGAATAGTTCAGGAAGAAAAAGAATAGGAAGAAAGAAGAGAGGTTGCATCTGGGATTCTTAACTGCTGTCACCAGGGGGTCCTCCCTGCTCTCTTCAAATGAAAAGCTCGGGACAGCTGCCTGGCAAATGCTGGATTTGTAAAGGCCTGTGAGCAGGGCAACCTGCACTTTGGCACATTAAGGTGAAGTGCGGTGGGGACTGAGGCGGCCTTCGGGTAATATGTAGATCATCCCATTCTGAGGCACATTAACGAAGTGCTAATTGTGCTTCTGAATGCAGTTTGGTGCCAGTTGCAGGAATAACTCTGGCACCTGCTTGGACTTTAGACTTGCAGATTAACTCAAATGGAAAGAGTAGCAAAACAGGGAATAATTTGTTCTCTAATAAGCCACTTGGAAGCCAACTCATTTCTACAGTTGGTGTCAGAAAAGTGCAGCCCAGTGATTGGAACAGGAAGTTGTGTATCTGGTGTGCGGGGTTCTGTGTTGTTTGTGCCAACTTGCTGAACAGTCCACCTCACTTTGCATCCATTCGCCTCAGTTTACCTTCCCACTATTAGGGATGAGAAGAATTTTATTTACCTAGGACAAATTGGATCCAGAGAGCTCTGTTTTCTGTCCTTGTCGCTTGTACTCATGTGGACAGCTCCAATAAATTTGATGAGAAGGCAGAAGGGCAGGAAACGGGTATCTTCATTTATGGGCGATTCTCTCAGGATGTGATTCTCAAAGTGGGGTCCCTGGACCAGCAGCATTGCCATCAGCTCGCAGCTGGTTGGAAATGCAAATCCACAGGCCGCCCCTCCCCTCACCCCAGACCTACTGAATCAGAAGCTGGGGATGGGGCCCAGCGGTCTGTGGTTTAGAAAACCTGTGGCGTGATTCTGATGCACACCAAAGTTCGCCATGCGCTGATTGCTCTAGGAAATGTGGCCCAGTTCAGTCACGCAGGGTTTACTGAGCATTTACTACTAAGTTACTCAGCATGTGGTTCCTGAGGTCCTACTGTGTGCCAGTAGTGGGGCTGAATTGTGAACAAGGCAGCCATGGTTCTTGCCTTCCCGGGGCATGTTGTCTCATGACTGATGCATTGAACAAGCAAACAGGTGGGATGCTAGAAGTGAAACCACAGGCGCTTGGTGGGAGAATCGTGGAGGGTTCCTGGTTTAGTTACGCAGGGGAGTCAGTGATGGCTACTCTGAGCAAGTGACATCTACACAGCAGCCATGCTCCCTGGGAAGCCATGGAAAGTTGGCTGGAGGGAGGAACAAGGTAGGGAAGTTTGTGAACCCTCCTGTATCCGTGAAGGCAGTCAGAAGAGTGCTGGCTTGAAGCCCAAGATGCAGGAGCCGGAGTGTGGGCTGAGTCTCTCTTTCCTCGCCTTTGCTCTGATATGACTTTGGAGGAGGGGCTGTGTCTCCCTGGCTCGGTGCGGGGAGGGGGAATGGGGGCGGCGGGGCGGGGGGAGCTCTGTTTATTATCCAGCTGGCGGAGATAGCATCATCATCATTTTCCAGGGGCCAGATATGTGCAATATTAAAAAAGAAATCATGTGATTTGCTGACAGTACTTAATGGGTAATTCAAGGGGCCTTATTATTCCTATACATCATGTCTGGCTTGTGACAGGCAGCAGGGTTTCTGGCACAGAGGGGAAGCTCACGTGCCTTCAATTTGGGTTTTTCCTTCCTTCCTGAGGTGACACCCGGCATCCAAGTCCCTATTTGAATGGATGGTCCCTGAAGCTTCGTCAGGGACCACTTGGTGCTGAGGTGGGTATTAAGGACGCAGTAGAGGGGGGGCGGTCTCTGAAGGTAAGGGCTGGCCCACTGCTCTGCTGGTGGTTGAATAAGGTTGATCAGCCCAAGGTCTCTGACAGAGAAAGCTGCCAGAGATGCTGTTCCCAAACCCACTGACTACTGACCATGTGGGCAGAGGACAGTGTGCTTACATTTTTACCAGAGTTGGGTCAGAGGCTCTCTTTTTGTTTTGCGACGAAGGGCACATATGCATCCCCAGCGATATTTCTCACAATGCGTGTATGTGGACGGGGGCTCCTCTCATCCGCTTGGGAGGCACTCTTGACCTCTGCTTCCCCAACATGGTGCCTGGCAGATGAAAAGACAACCATGGGATGCCTGGATGAATGAACGGATGGAGCAGAAGAATTGGGACTTGCCCTAAGGGTCAAGGGGCCAGGTCTTTGGAGCGGGGACAGTCTCCTCCCAAAGAGGACAGACATTAGGGCAGTTTTCGTGTGCTTGGTTGCATTATTCTGCTGTTATATATGGAGACCCGGTTAACGGGTTCCTGAGCTCTTGGAAGGGTGGTCTCAGTGGCGAAGTGACGTACGCCTAGCACTGTGCCCGGTGCAGTCGGGCTTTCAGAAGCTGTTGCTGAATGAATGCAATCCATCATGTTTTTCTTTGAGGTCAGGGATTATTATTTCTAATACAGTCATCCTCCCGGGGCTCCCCCTGGCTGTGTGGATAGGGGGTGCTGGGCAAGGCAAACTGCAGAGTGGGGAACCCTTGCTCACTTCCTTCTCTGAAGGGAATGTCACAGGCAGTGTTACAAGGAAAGATGGCCTAGCGAGGACAGAGGACATGAACGCTTTCTGGGCTGCCCCAGTGCTTTTCCGTCATTCCTCACTTCCATACCTTGTGCAGTTTTTGCACCTTGGAAAACAGATATTGCCTTGTCTGCTTGTCTACACCAGCACCTCTTCCCGGGATACTGCCCAGCTAACCATCCTTGAGGCCAGGGGAGCTAGAGAAATTGTGCCTTTTTAACCCCATGATTGGGAAATTCTGACCATGTCTGCCATTCCTCTTACCTCTTGGTCATCCTGAAGGAGGCTAGGAAGGCCCATTTGTATATGGAGATAAGCTGGCGTGAGATAAAAACATATCTGCACAGCATTATTCTCTCTCTCTCTTTTTCTTTACAGTGTGCCAGTATGTTACATGTATTATATTATTTCTTTCTTTTTAACGTCTTTATTGGAGTATAATTGCTTTACAATGGTGTGTTAGTTTCTGCTTTATAACAGAGTGAATCAGTTATACATACACATATATCCCCATATCTTTTCCCTCTTGCATCTTCCTCCCTCCCACCCTCCCTATCCCACCCCTCTAGGTGGTCACAAAGCACCGAGCTGATCTCCCTGTGCTATGCGGCTGCTTCCCACTTGCTATCGATTTTGCATTTGGTAGTGTATATATGTCCATGCCAGTCTCTCACTTTGGAAAAAAAGTGGTCATGAAGAACCTAGGGGCAGGCTGGGAATAAAGATGCACAGCATTATTCTTAATAGCCAGAGGTGGAAGCAACCCAAGTGTCCACTGACAGATGAATGGATGGATGAACAAAATGTGGTCTGTACGTACAGTGGAATGTTAATCAGCCGTAAAGGGAGGAATTCTGACAAATGCTGTAACACGGATGAACCTTGGAGATAGCATGCTAAGTGACGTAAGCCAGACATGAAAGGACAAATACTGTGTGATTCCACTTATATGAGGTCCCTAGAGCAGTCAAATTCATGGAGACAAAAAGTCAAATGGTGGTTTCTGGGGGAGGGGAGAATGGGGAGTTAGTGTTGAATGGGTGCAGGGTTTCAGTTGGGGAAGACAGCAAAGATGGGGGGATGGTTGCACAACACTGGGAATGTACAGAACGCCACTGATCTGTACCCTTAAAAATGGTTAAAACGATCAATTTAATGTGATGTGTATTTTACTACAATTTTTAAAAAGTCTGCAGAGGGGTGAGTTGGTGCTGCAGGTCGGGCCTTCTAGATGCAGATGCTGGAGTGGAGTTTGGGCTGCAGGGTGACTTTGGGGACCCACACTTCTGAAGGAAGGGGGAGGAGGTAGGTTTGGGAAGAGGAGGACGTTGGACTGAATCTGGGGTGCGGGCCCCAAAGCCTGGGGCTCTGGCCTGAGGACTACTCATCAGGCAAAGGGACCTGGCCTTTGATACCCGTACTTCTTCGCTCATCCCCCTGAGGGCTCAGTGCCCTCAGCTGAAGCTGACCTCGACCACAGAAGGGGACCTGTGGCACTTTTCTGTGTCTACCACGATTGGGAAATCAGAGGCCAAAGAGTCATTTGCAGGTTGGTTAAGGCATAACTACCTTCATTTAACAGATTGCTGACACTGATACTCAGTCAGGGGAGGTGAAGTAACTTGTTCTATCAGTGGGCAGGTCTAGAACCATATGCTCCCAACTCTTGGCCCACTCCACGTCCAGCTGCCTCACTGGTCCAGTACTCAGATCCTACCTATGTCTCGTCTCTGACCTATGGGGTGATCACACCCATTTTACCTACCTTCTAGAATTTCCAGGAAGACATAGGTACCCGAAGCGAATACACTTGAATGAGACACCGTGAATGGGGTATTGATAACACAGCAATAATAACAACTCAGACATGAATGGGTTGGTGCGCTGATTCCACTGGTGGCGACTCACTAGGCGTCTCTGTGTGAATCATGGTTTTCATATTTGTATGCCTTGTGCATTGATTCCCACACATTATTGAGCACCTACTAAGCGCACAGCACTCTGCATGACCCAGTGAAGGACACAGCGTAGTGCCAGCCCTGGAAGATGTGCCCCCCTGGAGGGGCAGGACAAGCTAAAGGACCGGGCCAGGCAGCAGTGGAGAAGTGCCCAGTGAGTGGGGTTGACACGTGTGAGGAAGATGCGGGCCAGGGCACCGGCCTCAGCACTCTGAAAACACTGCTCCCCCACGGGATGCTCGAGGGCCATGGGATTGTGTACTGAACAAACCCTTAATGAAAAATCACGGTTTAGCCAAAAAGCCAATATCCAGCTCTCTGCCCAAAGTCTCAAAGATTTTGAAACCCTTCAACTCCACGCCGGCATTTGCATCCAGAGGGCCCGGGCTCGTTCCTGTGCGGACCCACTTCTATCTCACTCCGAGCTGGCACTGCCAGCACATGGGCCTTTCTGGTCCCCTTCAGCAGAGTGACAGAGAGCAGACTGTATTATTTCCTAGGGCTGCACACTGGGTGGCTTAAAACAATAGAAATGTATCGTCTCACAGTTCCGGAGGCTAAAAGTCTAACATCAAGTGTCGTAGGGCCACACTCCCTCGGAAACCTATAGCGGAGAATCCTTCCTGGCCTCTTGTCGCTTCTGCTGGTTTGCTGCAGTCCTTGGTGTTCCTTGCTTGCAGCTGCAGCTCTCCAGTCTCTGCCTTCGTCCTTACATCGCATCCTCCCCGTGTCTCTGTGTCTCGCCATGGCCCGTGTGACTTCTTAGAAGGACACCCCAGTCCTATGGACACCGTATCCACCATGACCTCATCTTAACTAATTACATCTGCAGTGACTCTATTTCCAAATAAGGTCACATTCTGAGATACCAGGGATGAGGACTTCAGCATATCTTATTTTTTTTTTGGAGGAAAGACGCAATTCAACTCAGAGCAGAAACCCAGAAAATACATTAGGTATCTCCTGGACACACACGGTAGAAAAGGGTGTGTGTGATGTGGGTGTGTTTTCCATGAGTGTGTGCGGAGGGTTGTTTTGCCTCAAAGTTGATGGGACACCAATATGTGTAAACTTTGACAGACACACTGGGGTACTATTTGCATTTTTATTCTCAAAGCCAATTATTTAAGTAAAAGCATTTGCTTTGATTACGGCCTTAAGTGCCTTTGGGGTGCTCTTTCCTAGGATGTTAAGTGTAACAAACACTTTACTGACACTAACTCTGATCAAGGCCAAAGGCCATAATCATACCGGTTCCGTCCTGGAGAACTGAGGTCCAAGCGGGAGCAGACTTAATAGGTTTCCTCCTCCTTTTATCTGTTGTGGGTATTTGCTGACGGTTAGTTGTTAACAGCATAAGCACCTACCTATCTCTGCATGTGATTGTGTGTGTGTGTGTGTGTGTGTGTGTGTGTGTGTGTGTGTGTGTTGGATTATTCATTCTCGTCTCTCTCCGCACATTGTCGATGTGTGAGGTGTGAAGGGCACACAGAGAAGAAGGACGGCATCTTTGGTTTGAAAACAATCTCCAAAACAATGGAATGTCAAAAACCAGGCAGAGGCCAGAGGGGATTCTGTATGTGAGAAAGGACACACCAGTGGCACTGGGTGTATTCCCTGGCTGCGTTCCTTGACTGAGCAGACCTCTTACCTGGCTGTCTCTTCTCTCTGGGAAACTCCCTCTCTTTTCCCAGGAGGTGCCCTGGGTCAAGGGCACTTTCCAGAGTGGAACTTTCTACAGCTTCGTCAGGTTCTTCCCAGCCTGGTTGCTAGGCAATGATGGTGCGCACTAGAGGGGCTGCTCCTGCCTGGGTGGCTGGCTCACCATCCCATCTGCAATTTAAATTCCCTGACAGGCAGAAGCAGCCAAGCTGTTCACTTGAGATTGCAAAAAGTTAGATTGAAATACAAGGAATATCCAGTGCCTGAAGCCCTTCATAAATTTTGCCTTGATAGTAACTGGGAGAGAGACGGGGAGAGACGGGGAGAGAGGGGAACGTGTTCCACTTTAGTCGATTTACATTTGATCAACGTGTCCCAGGCCTCCCTCTGCCCCCGGCCTGCTCTCCTGGCCTCCCCGGGGTTCTCCACGTCCCTTTCCACGCATCTCCCTATCCTGCCCTTCGGGTGAGTGAGCCTCTGAGCATCTCTTCTGCCTTTCCATGGATGTCTGGACAAGAAGAAGCAGGGATGTAGCCACTGGCTAGTCAACCGCACCCACAGGTCCCACTGCCACCCCGTTCCTGGGCCCTCCCTCTCCTGGAGTAACCTGCACCCCTCAAAGGCCCGCAATGACAGGTCCCTTGGCAAAGCCCAGAGCAACAGCTGTTGACAACAGCTGGATCCTCCAGTCTGCCTGGGCCCTGACTGGCGTCCTTGGGGGGGGCACCTGAGGCTGTCTCTGGCCTCAGTGGCAGGGGCTGAGGTAGCAGGGAGTTGGACAGCAGAATCTCTGTAATTTTCCAGCTCAGATCCGTGAGGTGAAGAATCAGGTGCAGGGAAGGAGCCGCGGAATCCGCTTCTCTGGAGATTGGATGTTGTGATTAGCTCCCCCTTCAATCTCTCTTCTCCTCTCCCTGCTTTCACTCTTGGGCCCTGCCCTTTCTATCTCAGGCTCGTCCAACTCTTTCTTATTCTCTTTTCTTTCTTTTTCTCCCGGTTCATCAAAGACTGTCCTTGAGGCCTCTGGCATTCCAGCGTCTGTCAGCGGGAAGGGCGGACACAGCTGGACTCTGGGACTTAAGGGAGAAAGCTGTTTCCTCTGCAGGCCACCCTGGTCACCTCCTAGTGAGACATGAAAGTGAAAATGGTGGTCTTGAGGGAACCATACGCAGTTCCTGCCCTCTGTGAGCTTTCCCCCTTAAACTGGATTATTTATACCTAATGGAATACAAGATTAGGACCATTGTCATACAAAACTACAAGCATCTTGGGCGTTGAGGGGGTTTAAGAGTGAAATTAAACCACTTAACACCTACTAGGATAGTTATGATTAAAAAAACCTTGAAAATAACAAGGTTGGTGGGGATGTGGGGAAATTGGAAGCCTCATGCATTGCTGGTGGGAATGTAAAATGGTTCAGTCACTGGGGCAAATAGTTTGACAATGCCTTAAAAAGTTAAACAGAGAACTACCATGTGACCCAGCAATTACACTCCTAGGTATGTACCCGAGAGAATTCAAAACAGATACTTGTACATCCATGTGTGTGACACGACTGTTGACAATTGCCAAGAGGTAGAAACAACCCAATGTCCATGGACAGATGGGAGGATAAAGAAAATGTGGTATATATCCATAAAATGGAATATTATTCACTCATAAAAAGAAATAAAATTTTGACATGTGCTGCAACATGGATGGACTTTGGAAATATGCTAAATGAAACAAGTCTGACAGAAGGACAAATATTGTATAATTTCACTTATATGAGGCACCTAGAATAGACAGATTTATAGAGATAGAAAGTAGAATAGTGGTTACTTGGGATGAGGGCCGGGGGAATGGGGGGAGTCATTGTTTAATGGGAATAGAGTTTATATTGGGGATGATGACAAACTTCTGCGTATAAATAGTGACGATAGTATAAAACATTGTGAGTGTACTTAACACCATCGAATTGTATACTTACAAATAGTTAAAATGATAAGTGTGTATGTTTTGTCATAACCAAAGGGTGAAATGAAGCAGCAAGTCTGGGGGGAAGTTCCTAGTATGATGGGGGAAGGGGAGAAGGAGGTGACCAAGCAGAATCTCTACGCCGAGGGGCACAGGCCTTGCTGGCCCGTGGTGTCGGGAGAGGGGGGCCTAATGAGGACAGTGAGAATGCTGGGAGTGACCTGGGTCCTCGGAGAGCATTGACGACTACTGCCACCATACAGATGACAAAACCAAGGCCCAGAGATCTCCCCAGGGTCTGGAGGGAAAAGAAAAAGGGGGATGAGTGTCTGGCCATCCCATGGGGAGTAAGGTTTAGGCAAGATGACATCCCTCCCAGCCACCCTCCCCGCCCCCCAGTACTGGAAACAGTTGCAAATGTACATCGAGGGAGGCGTGGTGGGAAAGTTGGGAGGACCTACCATGAGGAGGGAGAGGCCTAGTGATAATTAAAAGGCAGCCATAGCCTTGAGGGGACATTCGTGAGGGTCTCAACAGGATTCTGTGCTGCCCATTGGTTTCCACCTCTGGCCACTTCTCAAGTCCAGTCAGGGCATCACCTCACTGCCATGCCCTCCCTGCAACTTGAGCCTTGGAGACTGGCTGCCTTGGGGTCCTCTGTCGCTCTGGATGAGAGAGCAGGGAGAGGAATAGCCTGAAACCAAGGACCAGGCACTCAGCCCAGCTCTGAGGGGCCCAGGAAGTTTTGTGGAGGGCAGGTGGTGCTCTCAGAGCACAGGTGGAGGCAGACAGGACTTCTAGCATCCGTAATGGCACCGGGGGTGGGATTATAACTGGATTCCCTCTCTCTCTTTCTTTCGTGGTGCCCCCGGAGGACGCATGCTCTCCTTGCCTTTGTCTCCTCACCCCCGTCTCTCCTCCCTCCCCACAGGAAGCCCTGGGCAGCGGTATGTGACGCAGGTGGCCACGCCTCAATGCCAGTTGTGTTCAAAGCCAGCGGCCCTGTTTTCTCAGGTAAGCCAGACGAGCTTCCCTCTACCATTTGATCTTCATGTGTCTCGTGGTTACAAATAGCTCAGCCTTCCCGGTGCTGACGGCAGCGCTGGGACATTACAGTAATGTGCACATTCAGATCAAGTGCAGACAGAGATGCTACAGCAGCTCTTTGCCACGGAACACTCAGCCTTCAATAATAGCATTTGGGGTCCCTCTGGAACCTTCCTCCGCAGAGGCACCTGGGATACCTCTCTCCCTCTCCGCGCTGCAACCCCGGGAGCTGAGGGGGGGCAAAGATGATTCTTGTTTTTGCTGATGAGGAAATGGAAATTCAAATAAGAGAACATCGTGCAGGAAATAAGAGGGCCAGGACTGTTATCACAATGATGATGAGACAATAATAACAACAGCAATACTTCGTGTGTGTCTGCTGGGTGCTGCTTCCTGGGGAAGCAGTTTGCCTGCACTGGGGCAGGTGCTGAGGTCAGTGAAGTCCAGGATCTGTCCCGGGCACAGGGACAGAGGGAGCCCCACCTCACAGCGAGTTCTCACTAATGCTCCTGACCTCTCTGTCAGGTAAAGTCAACTCAGGGCTGGTCCCAGGACAATCCTAAACTCAAGAGAAAGCTGTCCTTTCCCTCCCTGCCTCCATGCCCCTATCTTAGGGTCCTCATGCTGTCGCTGGGACCTGACCCCTGCTCTCTCTTGCCTTCCTGAGCAGAGTTCCCCTCCCCCAGTCCTAGATCCTCTGGACCTAGCTGGGAGCAGCCCCTGCTTTCCAGGAGGCTGACTGCTAAGGGGATTGTCTAGTTTTCGGCTACTGTGCTGCCCCACTAACAGCATTTTTATTTATACAACCTTGGCAATGCCTTGCCTTAAGGTGGGAACCCAGTGACATGGTTAAGGGCTAAGATGGAACCACCAGCGACATTTCAAAGTCAAGAGTTCTGGGCAGGGAAGTTGGCCCTGGCTCTGTCCACACCTTCCCACCACAACTGCCCATTTCGTGGGAAAGAAAACAGAGCAAGGTAGCATCAGCACCATTTGCTAACGCTGCTATGTATACCTAAGTGAATTTTCCAGGACACATCTCTGAGTTGGAAGGCAGCGTATTAGAAGGCCCATTTTTCAGGAGAGGAAACTGAGGCACAGAGAGAAAAGCCTTAGTCAACGATAAGTAATAAGTGGTAGACATAGAACCAGATCCCAGGCTTCCTAGTCCTGTGCTCTTCCTGCTGCTACACTCCGCTTTGGCCCAGGTTCAAAGCTGCCAAAATGGACATTTTTTTTTTAACTTTTAGGCTGGTGGGTGACTGAGTAGAATCTTGGTGGATGCTGTGTCTCCTCTGGGCTCCTTGTGGGGCTGTTCGCTCCATTGGCACAGCTCGGTCTTTGAATAAGTGAGAGGAGCTTCTGGAAATATCAGTACATGGAGAGGACGAAGGGGAGAGGGGCATCTGCCTTTGCCCTAAATCCCAAATAAAAGGCTTCCCTGTCCCAGAGAATTAAGGCAGCCCCCTATTTTTTCTCCTCCCCTATTCCCACACCCTCCCCATCTGAGTCCTCAGAGGATAGACTCAGCTCTGACACCCAGGGAGAGGAAGGCCTTCTAGTTCCATTTCCACTGACCCTGTTCTATAAGCCCTTCCTCTGGCAGGACGCAGGGCGGTTGCCTGATTTTTCAATGGACAGTCTCTGAGCATGGGCTGGGGCCGTGCAATTCACTGTGCTAACAGCAGAGGGCGCCCCTGACCTTGGAGAACGAATCATACCCGCCCCTTCCTCAGCCTTCGCGTCAGCCTGGCTTCTTGGGGGCCTTGCAGAGGGCAGTGCTCTGGGGGGAGTCCCAGGCACACCTGTGTCCCCGATCTCTGCTTCCTCCCTCCGTGTGCCTCTGTCTTCTGCTCTGTCTCCAGGGAAGCAGAGGAACAATAGGCTGTGGTAGACAGAGGAGAGACAGCTGAGCTGGGCTTGTGGGGACACTATTGCCACGTGGGCACGTTATGTCGAATTAGTGTCCTCATCCGAGGCTTGCCAAGCATTGTCCTCATAGGAGCATCATCAGGACCAGCTCCAAGCGGGAGAATGGATGCGAAGGGTCTGTAAACAGAAGGGTGCTCTAGGGATGCAACCCTGGACCTACCTGAGCGAACTGGGGCAAGTCCTCGGTCCCCGTGTGCAGAGTTCCTGCATAACACGAGGGACTGAACTGGAGGGTCGTCCACCTCTCCAGCCCCTTCCAGGGCTAAAAGCTGGGATTCATGTCAGCACTTTCTCGTTTCTTTCCACGGTTATGCCGGTCGGTGCCAGCACTCTGATGGCCACGTGGCAGAGCTGGGGGTGTGTGGGGACCAACGCGGCACCTGTAAAGTTACACCAAAGGTCTGATGGCAGCAGGGCCATTGCCTCCGTGTCTCAGCGCCCCCTCCTTCCCGTTCACTGGGAAGGGAATCCCTTTGAAGTCCTTACCTCCCGGAAGGAGGTCAGACTTCTTTCCCTTACTGGGGACCTTCCCTGGTCACACTCACTCTATCCCGACGCTCTGACATGGGTGGGGCTTGAGGGGGGCGGCAAAAGAGCCCATGAAATGGTTTTTCTCCTCCAAGGGCAGAGTTGTGGAAGAGGCTGGGAAAATCCGAGCTCTGGTTTTGGCTCTCCCATTACCTCCTTGGGCACTTGGGAGAAATCGCTGCACCTCCGAGTCTCAGTTTGCTTATCCATGAAGTGAGAGTTTGGAGATGGTTTCCCCTGCCTTTCCCATTCCAGTGTCTGTGCTCTCTGGGTCCTTGTCAAGCTTGTGTAACATCTGGCTCTTTGAAGAAGGGAAGTGAAGACGGAGGAGGCTGGGAGGGAAGAGATACCATTAGGAGGAGAGCAGAGAGGCAGGGGTGGAAGGAGAAAAGGAAGGCTGTGCTGGGTTGGTTTATGCCTGCTAAGAAGCGGGCAGCTGACCTTTGAAGACTTGACCCCCCTGGGCTGAAGGTCCTGAGACTATGGGGGGTGGGGTGACGGTCCTGGTCAGCTAGGAAAACACATCTTGGTGGCCGTCTGAGTGCCATCCATCCATCTAGACAGACTCCAGCCTCTCAAGACATTCAGAAACTGAAACTAGAGCACCTACAGCTCTGGGAGCCTGTGTGTGTGTGTGTGTGTGTGTGTGTGTGTGTGTGTGTGTGTGTGAGATGCACAGATGCCCATGGGACAGAAATACAAGCACAATGACACTTGTATGGGCAGGTGTCCACGGTAAACATGTATTCAGCCCCCGCACACACAGGGACACACTCATGAGCTCATGTACATACACAAGCCAACGTGCCTCCTGTTAGCAAAAGATCACATTGACCCCGAAGGCAAAGAACTGTTTACTTGAAGAAGCATCTCTTAAAACATATTAATAGAATACTTAGGCAGATTTTAACTTTAAAAACCCTGGAGAAGCAGAGACGAAGGTGAAGAGAAGGCAAGGGGGCTGGGGAGTGGGTAAAGGAGGTCTAATGACAAAGCACTTAGCCTGCATGTCTGGGCTTCGGCGTAAGCACCATATTTAATGATACATTCAACCTGATTTTCCAACTCATTGAAAACACTCGCCAGCTGCTGCGGAGTGACTCCGTTTATTGTGTACATGAGCTTGCTCTAACGGGGACCCCTGGAAGGAAGTCTCCAAGGAGAGCTGCAAATGAAAACTGAGCCAGAGAACTTAGGGCTGGCTGTTTTGATTGGGAGGTGGGGAGAATGCAGAGCTGGGGCACAGCCAGGAGTGTGGGCAAGGTTGGGGGTTCCAGAAACTTCCTCGGGCACATCCTGGAGGGGAACTCTTGTAGCGGGCAGTGTGAACTTCCTTCCTCTTGTGCCGCCCCCTCGGCAGACCCACATGTACAAACACGTGGAATGACGCATGAGGCTTTCTAGCACCTTTCAGGATGGCTCCCTGAGCTGGCTTCTCTTGCAGACGCCTGAACTGTCTGGCCCTGGCATCTGTGAGAAACAGGCGTCACCTTGCAAGGCCCCGTCCCTCCTAAACATCACCTCCCCGGGTTTGTCACGGATCCCTCTCCTCTCTTCTCCCAGCCACTGCGCGCTGGGTCCTTAGTGCTGTAGGCTCCCCCACTGTCCTCTTCTCTGTCCTGTCTGCCTCTGACAAGCTCTTAGAGGGAAGAAGAGGCTTTCCCACTGGCACTTGCAGGTGCATAGCCAGGTTTGAGGGCTGCTGGCTTGTTGGAAGGTGGGATGGCGCTCCTCCAAGGAACTGAGACCCTGAGCAGTGAAGTTCTGGTCAGAAAGTGGGGATGTATTTACAAGAAGGTAGAGGCAGTTCTGGGTAAGGGACCTGGTCATCCACGGGTCAATTTGATCCATTCACATTGTAGCCCGTAATCAGCCCTCGGTTTGGGAGGAAAGTTTAGCAAGGCCTCCAAATCTTGCCTTGAGACAAGTGGGACCTGAGAACCCCTACTCCACTATCAGAGACCCCTCGACCTTGGCCTTTAAAGTCCAAAGCCAGGCCCACGTCTGTGAGGGCCGGGAGCGATCCCTTCCCATGGAAATGGATCTCTCCATTTCTGGCCAGGAGATCTGGCCCTGACACGATTCTGTGGGGACCCAGTCATCAGAAGTCGTCTGTATTAACCAGATTACGTGGCTGTGGATCAGCCAGATGGAGCGGAGGAGGCCTGGCTCTCCCGCGGGGCAGCTGCTGTGCCAGGGTGTGATCTGCTGTCAGCATCTCCCGCTTCCAAGCACATCACTTTGTCTCTGGCGTGTCTCCATCAGGTGGGGGCGGGGATGGCCCGTGCTGGGGCAGGACCTTGTACGCACAGTGAGTCAGAGAAGGCTGAGCTTGGACCTCTGCATCCCTGCCCCACGGACCCCCCGGGTGACCTCCCAGCGTGCTCAATTCTGGTGGCTCTGCTGTGAGAGAATTATTATATTAACGTGTCTGTAGCGCTTGCACATTCAGTTGAAATGTTTTGAAATCTTCTAATAAACGACTTTGGAGGACAGTGTCTGTAGAATTGTGCAGATGTGACCCTCCTAACTAGACAGGGCAGCTCACAGGCCAGTTAGATGTTGACATAAAGGCCGACGTCCAGAAGAGAGACCAAAGCCTGGTCATCCCGCTGACTAGCAGCAGAATCATTTCCCATAACATATTCCTTCTAGAAAGTCCCTGCTCTCTGTGGTTCAGTATTTCCCTAGTTTTAATTTTACTTTACTACGTAACCTCAATGCTGATTTCTTTTGTGAAACACAGTCAAATGTCCCCACAGCACTGTGCCCGTCTTTGAAGGGCAATTTGAGCATCGCTGATTGTCTAGACCCTTGGTTGGGGAGGAGGCCAGCTGGACTTAGCAAGACCCTGAACACACCTGGACCATCTGACCCTAGCGAAGCAGACCTCCCGGGAAATCAAAAGAGATGGAGAGATTTTTCTACCCACCTCAGGCCATAGGCTTCCGGAGCAACCACCTGCTGTGTACTTGCTGAGAAGTGACTGTGTTCACGGTGTTGAGCAGTTAGTTGCAGACACTTAAAGCAGTAGGACTTGAAGTTAGATCTAAAGAAGGACTTGCAGCTAGCAGTACTGACAGAGTAAGGACTGCTCATAATCTTTACGTATGATATTTTAAAAATTTCGTTTGAAAGCTTGTAGCATAGGGGAAGGGTGGGATCGTTTTGATGTACATTTTAAACAAAGGCTTGGAGTACATGAATATCCTGTTAACATTTTTTTACCAGCCCTTCTTCTGCTTTCCAAGATCGTACCGAAGCACGATTTTTATGTAAAGTCCCCCCATACACACCCCTGCACACACACTGGGAGCCTGGTAGGCCTGGGCGTCGGTAGCGGGAGAAGCTCGGTGACCTTGGGGATTGCCGCTGGGTGCAGGGACCGCGGTTCTGTGAATCCTCACGAAGCCCCTGGTCCCTGTCAGGGCCCCTCGCTGCCACAGCCAGGCAGGTTTCCCAGCGCAAGTAAATTCTGGAGGGGATTGACCTAGTTTCCAGAGTCTAAAGGGCGACAGAGGCCCCAGTCAGAACTCCTGTAAGTGGCCGATAAACAGTGTCTGCTGGAAAAAATAAATAAGTTCTGCAAAGGAGAGCAGACGCCCTGAATCCCTCTCCTCTCAAGGAGACTGCTGTCTCCAGGAGGGGTTCCCTGAGCTTTACACCTCCCTGTAATGCCCACCATGCTGCTGGGCCGCTCTGACAGCTGGCTCCTCTCACACCCCGTGGCAGAGGGGAGACTTCAGGACAGGCCTGGCCAAGCGGAAGGGGGCGGGGGCTGATGGCCGTGCTTGGCCCTCAGGGTTGAACTTCATTGACTGCCAGCCCTGGGAGGCATAATGTCACACAAGCACACGCACACATACATGCCTGTGACACCTAATTTACATATTAGGGAAACTGAGGCTCAGAGAGGTTCAGTAATTTGAGTTGGCGCAGCTATTAAACAGGCAAAGCCAGAAGCAACACCCAGTAGCCTGAGTTGCTCAAATCAAGTTCTCTTTCTCCTGTTCTGGTGCTATTCCAGCTTTTATCACATCACAATCACTTGGGGATCATGTTAAAATGCAGGTTCTGATTCCCTAGATCTAGGGTGGGCCCAGAGATTCTGTATTTGTAGTAAGTTCCCCGGTAATGCCATTGCTGCCCTCCATGGAACAGAGTTTACATAGAGAGAGTCTACTGCAAATACCCTGAAGAGGCCGACCCTGGGGAGCACTGCCCATGAAATGGGAGGCTGGGATCATTCTGGGAAATGGGGAGACGTAAATACCAAGACTAGCTCAGGCCGTGGCAGAGGCAGAGAGGTCAGGAGTGGGTGGAAAGGGCAGTTGTGCCGTCTGCCCTGCTCCCTCCTTGGGACACTTCTTGGTTTGATTTTCGTGCTGGCCAGGTTTCCTGGGATGGATACAATTTGTGCTGGTCTCAGTGGATGCCTGGAGCCAGAAATGGCCAGGAGTTAGAGGGGTACTACGTCTGCCAAGTTCCATCCCTGGTCCAGGATTCTAACCTGCCAGCTTTTTCATTCATCTAGTGACTCAGACCCCTGGTAGACTGAATTTTCTAAAAATGTCTGTAACAATATCTTCCATCCTACACACTGTTCTTACAGTGGGACTTTCCATCTAGAGGTGGTGGCCTCTATTCCTTACCCGTGAACCTGAGTGGACGTGTGATTACAGCTGAAGTGCAGCTGTGTGTCTCCTGAGGCTAGGCCAACACAGCGTCCACCTGGCTCCCTTGGGACACGTGCTCCTGGGACCCAGCCACCATGCTATGAGGAAGCCCAACAGCCCCATGCAGGGTTCAGGTGTACCAGGTGAGCCCAGCCAAGAGCAGGTCTGTGAGTGAACAGGTCTTCAGATGATTCCAGTGCCCAGTCATGAGTCACTGCAGTCTTTGACTCTTTCCACCTGAGGCCACAGACACCAGGGAGCAAAGAAAGCCATCCTTGCTGGGCTCTTTTTGAATTCCTGACCAACAGAATCCTTGAGCATAAGAAAATGTTTTTTGCTAATGTCAGTGCATTTATGGTTGTACGTACATAGCAATAGTAACCAGTAGCGGCCCCAAAGCAGGGCTGCCTGAGGCCGCGTGGGTGACAAGGCTCAGAAGGGATCTGGGACAGTGAGGATGGAAGTGGCTCAGCCCCTGGGTTCATGAAGCACTTTGTACTTTAAAGGTGCTTTTCCATAGTAATGTCCCATCAACAATTCCCACTTTATAGGCAGGAGAACTCTCTTTTCAGCTGATCTTCAAGCCGAAGCTCGAGGAGGTTACCAACTTGCTCAAGGCCACTTGAGGCAGGGCCAGGATCACCCCCTGAAGCAGACTCCAGAAGCAGAACTCTTCCAGTAACACTGCGCTGCCCCGGTCAGCCCTTGACAAATAAAACGTCCCTGCCTGGCGCAAAGCCACGGATGGCTGGAGCCCTCCCCTCGACATGATTAGTTAGAATTTTGCGCCTTTAGTACCCATCATGGGAGAAGAAAAATCTCTCGAACATTGTTAATAAACAGAGTCAGAGGAAGGCACTGGAACAGGGCAGGTGTTATTTATCAAATGTGAGAAATAAGCTAATCAAGAAAATCAATCCCAGGGTGACTGTTTCACGGGAGGGTGAGGGTAAGTGTGGGGAATTAGCTCAGTGGTGCTCCAGGATTTGAAGGCGACTAGGCAGTGAGCGGATTTCGGGGTCTTTGAGTCTATTTGGTAGCAGCTGTTTCTCCCCATCTTCTCTATATCTGTCATGAGGGCGCCCATGGGAGGGTGCAGGGGCCAATGCTATGTGAAGGGGAGTTTTATCCAGATCCCTCTCCCTGGCAGGAACCTGCTTGTCAAATTCCTGGCAGGATGGAATGAAAGTAGCCACCCTCCCCTTGAGTCACAGAGAGGGGAATTCTCCGTTTTCATATTCCATCTCTGGGTTTCTGGTAAGAAGAGGTGCTTTTGTGTCCCCAGAGCTCTTCCGGCTTCGACAGAGGTTTGTTTTATGTGACAGTTGTATGTCTCATCTTGATGAGTTTCTAGTACCCAGTTATTTGATAAAACACTCACCAGGACTCTGCTGTGAGGGCATCTTGTAAATGCGGCTACATCCGAAATCAGTTGACTTTAAGTAAAGGATGTTACCCTCAATAATGTGGGTGAGCCTTGTCCAATCAGCTGAAGGCCTTAAGAGTTAAAACGGAGGTTTTCTGGAGAAGAAATTCTGCCTCAGAACCATGTGCCTTGATCTTGGACTTCCCAGATTCTAGAAATGTGAGAAAAAAAATTGATGTTGTTTATAAGCTTAAAAAAAGAATTGTCCCAGCATCAAATCCTACCTGAGTTTCCAAAATTTTTCCCCCAGTACTCCCCCAAATACTTCAGTGAAACCCAGAGACAGGGAAAGATATGTGAATGTCCGGGACACCAAGTCTAGGAGTGCCTGTTGACAATATAGGGCCCATTACCAATGCTCGGACCAGCAGTGCTGTCCAGTTGCCCAGGGAACAGATGGGGATGAAGGCCTCCATGACAAAGGCCTTGTAGATGCCGAGGGACATCAGCAGGAGGACTGCTGGCCAGAAAGTGTGGTCCTGGTCATAGCGTGTTACCTTCCAGACCTGGGCAGATGTGATGATGTAATGGACCAGACCGATGTCGCTCATCATTCATACTCATCTGGATGTATTTCATACTTACCAGCCTCACCATCACATGGGCTAATTCCTTTAAAAAACATATATATATATATATAAAAAGAAATGGTCATGAAGAACCTAGGGGTAAGACACAGACCTACTAGAGAATGGACTTGAGGACACGGGGAGGGGGAAGGGTAAGCTGTGACAAAGCGAGAGAGTGGCATGGACATATATACACTACCAAACGTAAAATAGATAGCTCGTGGGAAGCAGCCGCATAGCACAGGGAGATCAGCTCGGTGGTTTGTGACCACCTAGAGGGGTGGGATAGGGAGGGTGGGAGGGAGGGAGACGCAAGAGGGAAGAGATATGGGGACATATGTATATGTATAACTGATTCACTTTGTTATAAAGCAGAAACTAACACACCATTGTAAAGCAATTATACTCCAATAAAGATGTAAAAAAATTGTAAAAAAAAAACAAAACAACAAAACATATATATATATATATACACACACACACAGGTACACACATACATATTTATACACACCTACATGGGTATCTTCTGTTGGCTCGCTTTCTCTGGAGAACACTGCCTGATCAGATGCTATTTTGAGCACATCATGTGGTCCTGATATTTTTTATTCTCCTGGACAGCTCTTTGATCCGAGGGCTCAACAGGTGTGATGATGGTGGTGGTGGAGGTGGGTGGAAGGTGAGGCTGGCGTGCAAACACACGCGCGGTCCGGGAGGATCCACATGCCGCGGAGCGGCTGGGCCCGTGAGCCATGGCTGCTGAGCCTGCACGTCCGGAGCGTGTGTTCCGCAACGGGAGAGGCCACAGCAGTGAGAGGCCCGCGTACTGCAAAAGAAAAAAAAAAAAAGAAATAAGGAAAATTGTTCCTATCCTCCAGGGATTTGCAGCTTCAGTTAAGGAGGTCAGATATACTCACATAATGCCAACGGTTTGCTCCCCTAAAACATAATGAGCTTCAACGTGCAGCATCTCATTGCTGAAGAATTAGCAGCCAGCCTGTGTGCAGGCCCAAGGCAATCTCCCGAGGAACAAACCTGGAGGCGCAAGGGCATTGGGAGACAAGTCCATTTTGGATGGGGTTGAGTTGGGTTAATGAGGGCCAAGTCTGGAGGGGGTGAGATTGGAGAGGGCCTCTGAGGGGGGTGCTGGCCATCCTCTGAGCTCGGGGTACACTTGTAAACTGGCGAAAAGCCCTGCCTGCATCCAGCTAAGATTGAGTCTCAGATCCTACCCATCTGAAGCTGTCAGGGAACCTCTTTCTTGGAGCACAGTCGGGCAGCACAGTCTCGCATTAATTTGGAGCTGATTGTCAGATAGTGAATTCGATTTGGCTCACCATATAGAAATGCCTTCTGCTCCCAGCTGAGCACCAGTAAATCATCTGCATCACAAATGTTCTCTTCACGGGATGCTTAGCTCACCCAGGCTCTCCTGCATCCCCACATTCCTTCTTGAAAGCAGCTGGCAGTCATTACACCTCCTTGTCAGAGATGCAAAGCTGAGACCCACCCAAGAAAACTGAGTTTGGGTGAGCATCTTTGAAAGGTCTAGAACAGTGGTTCTCAAAGTGTGGGCCCCTGAACGGCAGCATCAGCATCCTGGTAACTCATTAGACTTGCAAATTTTCAGGCCCGCTTCCCAAACTAACGGAATCAGAAGCTCTGAGGTGTGGCCCAGCGGTCTGTGGAAGCTCTCCAGGTGATTCTGATATGCAGTCGGGTTGGAAAACCACTGGTCTATCTAGAACATTGACTAGGTCCTCTGGAATGTCAGTGTCAGAATTCTTCTCCATTCACTTTAACTCTCTGCAAGGCTAGCTCCACTGTCTAGGTCTCTGGATCTTTTTTTTTTAAATTTATTTTTGGGTGCATTGGGTCTTTGTTGCTGCGCGCGGGCATTCTCTGGTTGTGGCGAGCGGGGGCTACTCTTTGTTGCGGTGTGTGGGCTTCTCATTGTGGTGGCTTCTCTTGTTGCAGAGCATGGGCTCTAGGCACGCGGGCTTCAGTAGTTTTGGCATGCAGGCTCAGTAGTTGTGGCATGCAGGCTCAGTAGTTGTGGCTTGTGGGCTCTAGAGTACAGGCTCAGTAGTTGTGGTGCACGGGCTTAGTTGCTCCGTGGCATGTGGGATCTTCCCGGACCAGGGATCAAACCTGTGTCCCCTGCACTGGCAGGTGGATTCTTAACCACTGCGCCACAGGGAAGCCCTAGGTCTCTGGATCTTATCAGGGGTGTCTGAATTTATTTCTCTTCTGTTTCTGTATTAGCTAGAATTAGATTCAGTTGGGGGGATAAAGGCCAATTATAAGTGACTTAAACAACATAGAAGTTCTAATGTAAAGAAGTTGGGGGTAGGCAGTCCAAAACTACCTGCTCTGACATGGTTAGCATGCCACCTCATGGTCCAGGACATCTGCTCAGGACCAATCATCATATCTGCGCTAGTCAGCAGAGATAGGAGGAGAAAAGGCTATGCTCAGTCCTGGAAGTTTCATGCAACACTTTTGTCTTAGATCTCATTGGCCAAAACTTAGTCACTTGGCCATACCTGCCTGCAAAGGAGGCTGGGAAATGTAGTTTTCATTCCAGATGTTCATGTGCCCGGCAAAAAATCAGGAAGTCTGTTTCAAAGGAAGAAGAGGAGCTCAGACATTGGCAGAGACAACTAGTACCAAACAATGGCACACCACAGCTTCTGAGATATATTTCTGCTTTAAAGCCTTCAAGTAAACTTCTCCATGTTCTTTCACACTTCAGCGCCTGCTTCACAACACTTTTATTTCAGGAAGCATTCTTCCATCACTTGGAGCGTCTCTTTCTCGACGGCCCCCATGCCTGTAGCCCACTACATTCAATTCCCACTGCCTGTTGATTCACCTAATTTCCATGTAATTGTGATCCATGGTTAGTCTTTAAAGGCCTAGAAGCAAGTGTGAGGGCGGCATCTTTGCTGGTGCAGCCAACGTGAGTATCTTAGTTCCTCCATGACCCCGACTCCTCACCTGTAAAATGAGGGGATTGTAGATGGTCCCTGCAGTGCCTCCCAGCTCTAGTGTGCCCTGGTGCTCTCTTTTTTGTTTCCTTTCTCGACATTTATGACTGTCCTTGGGGTCGGTCATAAGGCAGTGAGCCCTGACCAGCGAACTACTCGACAAACTTGGGCAGCACTGGTGGGTTATAAATGAAGGCATGGACTGCAAAGCCAGGAAATACGGCTCGGGGCTTGACTTGGAGGATGGCTTTCGAGAAACTGGTTCTGGAAGTGAGAAATGTGATGTGTATAAAAATTAGGGGAAATCTTGTAGAGAATCCTATAAAGTTGGTGCTGATAGAGAGGTCATTTATCTGATATCACCCCTCCTTGCCCCAAGCTCCCCCCCATCTAACTCCACTTCCACCATTTTACAGGCTTAAAAACAAACAAAGACAGACCCTGAGGTCCACAGAGAGGGGACATAATTTGTCCCAAGTCTTACAGCCAATCCATGAAGTGACAGAATTGACGGTGACGTCCTTTGTGACCTGAGGGTCACTAAAAGGCCACTAGTATACACACATGCACACCACATACTCTCCGAAATGAGCCCGGCTAGACGTAGTGACTTGAATGAGGCACACTTGACCTCTATAAACATCAGTTTCCTCATCTGTTAAATGGGGGTAATAACCATTTCCATGATTCTTAGGAGGATTAGACCAAAAAATTTACATAAAGTCCTTGACATCTCTGCAGGTGTGCAGTTAAATTGTCTCTCCTTTCTGGACATACTTTTTTTTTTTCTTTTTCTATGTTCCCATATTTTTTAAATTGAAGTATATTTGGTTTACAAAGTTGTGTTAGTGTCTGGTGTACAGCAAAGTGATATATATGTATACATATATTTATATATTCTTTTTCAGATTCTTTTCCATTATAGGTTATTACAAGATATTGAATATAGTTCCCTGTGCTATCCTTGTCCTTGTTATTTATCTATTTTATATGTAGTAGTGTGTATCTGTTAATCCCAAGCTCCTAATTTATCCCTTCTCCCACCCTTTCCTCTTTGGTAACTATAAGTTTACTTTCTACGTCTGTGAGTCTGTTTCTGTTTCATAAGTAAGTTCATTTGTGTCATATTTTAGATTCCACATATAAGTGATATCAGGTATTTGTCTTTCTTTGTCTGACTTACTTCACTTTTGTATGATAATCTCTAGGTCTATCCGTGTTGCTGCAAATAGCATTATTTTATTCTTTTTTATAGCTGAGTAATATTCCATTATATATATGTATGTGTGTATATATATATATATATGCGCCACAGCTCCTTCATCCATTCATCTGTTAGGTTGCTTCCATTCTTGGCTATCATACTGTGAATAGTGCTGCTATGAACATTGGGAGGCATGTATCTTTTTGAATTAGAGTTTTCTCTGGATATATGCCCAGGAGTGGGATTGCTGGATCATATGGTAGCTCTATTTTTAGTTTTTTAAGGAACCTCCATACAGTTTTCCATAGTGGCTGTATCAGTTTACATTCCCACCAACAGTGTAGGAGGGGTCCCTTTTCTCCTCTCCAGCATTTGTTATTTGTAGACTTTTTTTTTTTTTGATATTTGTAGACTTTTCACGATGCCCATTCTGAGTGGTGTGAGGTGCTACCCCATTGTAGTTTTGATTTGCATTTCTCTAATAATTAGCGATGTCGAGCATCTTTCCATGTGCCTGTTGGCCATCTGTATCTGGACATACATTTTTAATTGGGTCTTAGGCATTGCAGTGCATAAGCAGACCGACCTCAGTTTACTTGAACAGCTGCGTAGCTGAGAACTCTCTCTCAGGACATCTTGTTCCAGAAACACTGAGCACCAGTCTGAGCTAAACAAGGCTGGGTCCCTGAGCTTCAGGGCTGCCCTCTGAGTAGGGAAGGGCAAAGGACCAATAATGATTGACACTTCCATGTCCTGAGTGTGGCATGGGTTTGTACGGCTTGCATCACATAATTCTGATAATGGCTCATCATCCTGTACAGAGGACAGTTAGGGCTGGGGTTAGGGTCAGGATTCAGATGAGGGTTGGGTTGGTTATAATCATTTCACAAATGAGGTCATAGAGACCCCGTAATGTAAGCAACTTGCCCAAATCCAGCAGAGGAGATGCGAGTTGTCAACACTAGACCTGTGGGACGGACCTGTGGGATGGAGAAGTAGGAGTTTTGATCTGGGTCAGGGAGGGAGGGAGAGATGGGGGGCTGAGCTGGACGTGAGTGGTGTGAGGGGCTCCAGAGGGCCTGTGAGAGTCTGTGCCCACTTCCCGGTTTTGGTGGGGGGCCAGTCTTGGTATAAAAACTGATTGCCTTCTGTAAAGCTTGCTCTTTGAGATTAGAAAGTAATATCAGTTAGAGAGGGAGAAAACTCCTTTCTTGGAGGACAGAATGCTCAGAGACCCTTTTCTGGGTATTCTTCCACAAACCTGTTACTATTCTGGTAACCCTAAGAGATGGCGTGTTCCTCTGCAAGTCGTGAGTAAATCAAGTATCTGCCAATGAGTGCATTGCCCTTGTTAATATCCCATAAGCTTCAGGGCAAAGTGAAAACTCCGAGGCGGGACGGGGGAGGCATCTGACCACCGCATCAGCTGGCCACTGCTCTGTTTGCATCCCTGCCCCTGCCTGTGGACGTCCTGCCTTGCTAACTCCTGCTGAGTCCCCTCAGCTGTCACCTCCCTGGGAGGAACATTCTCTTCAAGCTCTGGGGGGTGAGCTGGGTGTTTCCCCTCAGTGCCCACCCCACCGGAGCACTGACCGTCGTGTTAGAACTGGCTGTTGGTGTCCCTCCTTTCTCCCCAGGGAGCCGGTGTTTCCGCATCTGCGAGTCCCCAGTGCCCGGAGCCCAGTAGGTGCTTGTTAAGTATTTTATAATTTCAGACATGATTTATCAGTCAGTGGCAAACTGGCTTCTGGGGGTGGGATATAGAAGATGTGGGAACACTCCCCCCTCCTCTGGGAATCCAGTCTCCATGGTAAGGGAGGACTAACCCAGAGAAGAGGGACCGACAATCTGTCGGGTGAATTGTGCTGCCGGGACCATGGACTCCTGGAGGTTTCATAGACGAGGCAGATTCTTAGCAGCTGGAGCCGTTAGACAAGTAGCATCTCAGAGACTCTTTGGGTTAGGTTAGGAAGCGATGGGGGAGGTGCAGGAGGGATGGTGGCCAATGGGAAGGGCTTGTCAGAATGAGTGAACAGGAAGAGGGGAATGCGAAGGCTTAAGAGTCATGGAAGGAAATAGGGAGCCACGGAAGTTGTCAAGCAGGGAGAGACAGAATGAAGTGGTGTTTTAGGCATGTGAGTGTGGAGGGAAGTGGTGAGCAGGAAGGTCTGAGACCTGGGAGGAGGGAAAGAGAGAGGCTGGAGGGGCTGGCTTTCCTTTGACCCTTTCCCACATTTGCTCCACCTTTAACCTTGTTCAGGTGCTTCGTAGTTTGCACACAACCCATAAGTGGGCTGTAGGAGCATCTGTCATTTGTTCGCTCATTCTTTCAAGAATTTTTCTGTTGATACCTACTATGTTCCAGTTCTGATGGTGTTGATAGGACTACAGACCCCTGTCCCCAAGGACGTCTGTGATGAGGATAGACACCGTGTAAATACACCCGATGACCTCTTTCATCTACGCTCTATCATTTAAAGAAATTGTTTCGTTATGTACATAGCTCTAGTCATCTGTCCACACCTTCACCCTCTCATGTCCCCACTCCCATCGATCTGCCAGTTTTCTCGAGGGGGCTACTTATAAACAGTACACACTGTGCATGGGAGGTGAGGGTGCTATGTGACATTGTGGGAAGTGGGGTGTCCTTGAAATTAGACAAGGTGGAGATCCTTCTCTTGGTCTCCTGTCCCTGGCCTGGGTGTCTACTCCACAGTGTGTCCCTCCACTGCCCCAGGCCAGGGCTGTGTGCACACTGGGGGCCCTCAGGACAGAGACTTGGCTAAGAAGCCCCTTGAGATCTCAGCCCCCAGAGGCTTGATGCCAACCTCTGGCGGTCCCCAGAGTCCGAGTCTCCTTACCCTCCTCGTCCTTCTCCATTTCTCCTTCAGGCCTCGTGACTGAGACTAAGGAAAAGGGTTGACAGCACAGAGAAAGAGGCTCAGGACTTGCTGAGCTCAGTCCCTGCACACCCACCCACCCAGCCAGCAGCTCTCCCCTGGGGTCGAGGCTCTCCAGGGAAGCCAGTGTGAAGCACACCCCTCTCCCTCCAGAGTATCTCCACTTTGTTCAAGTCAGAGCATCGTCACTGGTCAGAAATCCTCTCTGATAGAACTCGGTGGTCAGGGCAGGGGCAGGCATGGGTACCAGGAATGACTGAGCATATCCTCTGTATAGGCTGTAGCGCGTAACATCATCTCACTCCATCATCACATGATCCAGATATCTGCACGTTATCCAGAGGAATGTTTTAAGTGGGTTAAGGTCAGGATTAAGTTTTTTATGTTAATGACATTCATGAGGTAATGGGGCTCAGAGAGGTGAAGCTGCCTTCCCCACGTTCATGCAAACCTCGGCAGTCTGGGATCGGAACCCCTCATCTCATATTCTGAGCAGCATTGCTGCCCTGCTGAGGGTACTCACATTATTGCAAAAATGCAACCTCGTGATGCCCTGCCAGCCTGGACATGTTTCCCCAGCTCTCCCAGTGTTTACCAGCTTCACCTGTGTTCCCACTGCCTCAGAGCACCCCTCTCTGCGCGTGGCCCACCTGTGTCTCGGGGGCTCGCTAACTGAAGCCCGCACTGCTGATGCGCTGGACACGCTTCTATACACAGCAACGGAGAATATTGCAGAGCAAACACGGACCTTTGCAGAGCCACGAAGGAGCCTCATTTAAGTTGACATCAATTTTGCTAACCTCCTGCTGAAATATTTGCCAATCTGGCCAAGGTTCCGAGCTGCCTGGGGCCCAGGAACACCTCTTCTGTTTAACGCCGACCTTGAGTGAGATCCCATTTCTGGAGGTTGCAAGGACTATACTGCGTGGCTTCTGCTCCCTTGACTTTGGGATCCAAGCAAGGTGATCTTCCACGTGTTCCAGCTTTGCTCACTTGATTGTTCCTCTATTCTGTCTTTCAAGCTTGAATTTGCCAGCTGGGTTAAGGTCTGGCTGGGCAGAAATGCTGCCCCCCAGGGTCCAGGCACTGGGGACCACCACGTCCCTCTTGGTCAGTGTCGTCTCTGGGCTCCCCGATGCTCTTTACAGAGTATGCTGTCTCTCCTGCTACTCATGAGCACCGCGTGCAGACAGCCAGTCCGGGGATAATTATCTTTAGTTTACAGAGGGGAAGTTGAAATTGAGTGAGGCACCCAAGGCCAACTACAGACCCTAACCCAGACCTGTGCACATGGCCACGCTCTCTCCCCTTTGCCTCCCACAGGGCTCTCCACAGCCTCCTTGCACACGTGACCCGGCCTAGGCGCTATCTACTGACTCCTGTTAAGGAAATCGTGTAGCTCCTGATTCTGAGATCTGGTGGAGACAGGACGCTGGAGCGGACACAGGCTCTCTCAATCCGTCTGCTCTGCCTGCTGCCATCCCCTGATCTCGTTTCGTTTCACACAGGCCTTCTCCAGACCACAGAGCTGCCCACGGACCAGCACACTTGCCCTCAGGGGAGCCCTGCCTGGCCACAGTGCCTGTCCCTCCACTGAGAACTTCCCCTCCCCGCTTGCCCTTATCAAATCTCACCTACCCTGTTTCTCTGAACTTTCAGAGTCTGCTGGTGACCAGATAAACGGATCTAAGAATTAGAGGTACATTATCCTGAATCCCTCTTGAGGGTATCGATGGGAGTTTGGGGGGCAGTGAACAGCCCTGGGCTCCTGTATGGTTATTTACCAGTGCAGTGTCTAACTATTACTACCTCACACCCCGGCAACTTAATCACATCATTTCTCCTACCCTCTCTCTCCATCTCGGTTACCTCTGGCTAAAATTGGCCACTTTTGTAACTGTCACTGCTTGAAGAACATCTTTGTGATGCCCTAAGAGGATGCCTCAGCCTATGGTTGGAAAGCAGAGGGCCTGAGAACTGAGCCCACGTGTGTAGGCCTGTGGGCCGATGTCACTTCTGCGATGGCGTGTAACAGCTGAGCGTAGACTGTAGATCTAGGATGTCTGGGCTTGAACCCGGGCTCTGCCACTCCCTAGCTCTGCAGTCCTGGGCAGTTTCCTCACCCTGTCTGCAGCTGATGGGTTAAATGGGGGAAACGCTAGTACCTGCTTCCAAGGGTAGTAGAGAGGGTGTGTGAGTTAATGCACGTAAAGCCCTTAGACCAGCACCAGGCATATGATAAATCCTCAAAACCTCCTAAAAAATGTGAACTATTATAATTCTTATTATGCGGCTATCTTGCTCTTGCCATTCTCGGCCATCTTAGTAACAGTGCATAAGTATGCACAGCGCTTCTCAGTTTAAAAAGCACCCTACCTCCTTCAGCACAAGTGAAGGTTACAGGATATGCCCCAAGGTCACACAGTCAGGGAAGGGGCAGCACCTGGTTTTAAAATTGGTTCCAAGTTCTTTTTTTCTCTTTTCCATATCTTTATATTACTCAATGCCGCCTCCCTATAGAATGCGTGGAAAAGCCGTGGATGACCCAGTAACTCCTAATTACAGGGGAAAGAAAAACGCCCCTGAAGCTATCTCATTTTGAGAATAGCACGTTTGAAAAAAAAAAAAAATTAGAAACGAAATTCGAAGCCCATCCCAGAGGCATCTGCAATTCTTTGCCAGCCACTGCAGTTCAAAGAGGGAGACTTAAGGAAGGTCTTGAGGAGAATTACTTAATTTGGAGCATTGGAAACCCAACAATTATTTGCTTAAAAATAGAATTTGCTGAAGCAACTTCCAGCTTCTTATTCTTCTCACTGCATAATAAAGTAATTAGTAATTTGTGTCACTCCGGTAATTTGTCTCCTCCTAATCACCAACAGTGACACTGCTCCCATGCTGGGGTTCCAACACACACACTCACACACAGACACACACACCTACTCACTCACTTCTCTCTGATTCCTGGAAGAAGGTGGATGTCAGCGTTTCTGTGGTTGTTTTGTTGGGATGATAAGTTCTGTGACCCCTAAAATTTATCCATTACCATATATATATAAGACAGTCTGGGTGTGGTTGTCATAAGAAATAGAAAGAAGGTCAGAGAACTGTCAAAATACCCCCAAATATCATGAGAAGCTATACATGGGGAGCACTATATATACGTGCAACTAAATATCAGGACCTTTACCTGACGGAAGGATTTGTTTTGAAGTGTGGGTTGTATTACTGTGTAATATGATGGGTCTTACAAAGGTTTGAAAAGTAAAAAACATTTATTAATACATTTGTTAGGTTGAAAAAAGTGAAACTATGTAAAAAACAAAGTGGACGGTCCAGGATAATCCGGAGTATAATTATAAGGAGAACTTACACGTGTCTCAATACCTCCTAGGGGCTAGATTTGTAATCAGCTATTATAAATCAAACAAATATTCAACCATTTGAAACAAAGCAATGGTAGTGGAAATTTTATCCCTAAGTTTGTCTGACTGAATTTATAAGAGTCTTTAGGTGACTATGAGAAACTAGAGAGATGAAGTTCAAAGGATTGGTTCTTTTCCCTGTTTATCATGTGATAATTTATTATATTCAAATCCCTGTACTGTAACAAATATTATTATTGCTAACATTTATTGACTGTTCACCATATACTAGGCACTGTGCTAAGAGGTTTACCTTACCTTCGTTATATCCTTTAATCCTCACATCAACTTTATAAATTAGGTATTAATATTACTTCCATTTTATAGATGAGGAATGTGGCAAAGACTGTATTGCTTACCCACTATTCATTCTTCTCTTTTTTCCCATAATACTAAAACCCAGATTTTATTTGGGGTGGCAGTATGACATGTTAATGGCCTACATTTTCTTCCTGCCCTTGAAGTCAGGCATGGCCACGTGACTAACTTCTGGGCAATGAGATAGCAGGAGAACTGTTATATCGACCACCCAGAAGATGTGCCCAAAGTATCGTACTCCTCTGGGAGGTGCACCCCTTCTTGTCATGTCTCTTGCCTTATGCCCCCTGCAGATGTGATAGCTGACACAGTGCTGTTTCTAGTAGCAGCTGGATTGGCAGTTCAGACCCGTTCCTCTGCTGAGGATGGCTAGAAAAGGTAGACGAGGTCTATCTTTAAAAATCTGTTTAAAAGTATCAGGGAAATTACAAGTCAACGAAGAATTATTGGGCCAAGTTCTGTAACAAGAGGGAAACCCGGCGAGGTGAGCCTGGATTTTCTGGCCGGTTTTCTCCTAAGAGTGTCTGACAATTCCAGAAAATGCGGCTGAAGAGCTAAGATGACAAGCAGAACATTGAACAGCCCTAGGGAGCCAGGAGCCTGTCAAGGATGGGAAGCTCTGAGAAAGCACCATGATTTGGCTTAAGGCCATGAATGGTCACATCCCTGGGATAAGGTGAACCAGGAATAGTCTGGAAGAGGCTGAAGCCCAGCTTTGAGTCACCTCAGTCTCTGAGTGGGTTCTAGTGATCTGGGATTGGTAGTGCTCATGTGTCCTGCCAGAAGCTAATATAAATTCTCTCTGAAGAGACACATTTCAGTATCCTCAAGTGATCTCAGTCAAACAAAGTGGGGGGAAAGGTGGAGAAAATTTTGACTTCCAAAGTGGAAGAGTAAGAACCTCCAAAAATCTGCTTCTCTATGAAAATGCTAAGAACTCTGGCAAAAAACTGTTATGTATTTCAGTTATTGGGTGGGCCAGAGCCTGCAGTAGCACCCTACAGCACCTCGTAGCACCATATGGCCATCACTGATTTAAGGTCTATACTGTATCCTGAAGCACAGCACCCTTTCCTGGTAGGGTAATGTCTCCATGCTGGGCCCCAGCTGAGCATTATGCAGACCATCTTTCTATCAGGCCCTGCAACTACTGTGAGGTGTAGTTCCTTTCTTCTCTGAGCTCAACCAGCACTTCACTGACAGGGTTGTGTTGTGCCTTGTCTCCAGATATTGGTCTGATGGCCAGAAGGGATATTGGGTGCAAATCCTGAAGGGAGCATGTGCTGTCTTAACAAGAAAGAAGTCTGTGCACCACCTTCAAACTATACTGTGTGTATCCATGGCCTTTAGGAAATGGCATTATGATGAGAAAAGCCACAGGTTTTTACACTAAAGAGGAATAGATTCTATGTGGTTTACTTAGCTCCACCTTGGAGAATGGTCTAGTGAAGACATAACAACAACAACAGCAACAAAATGTCATGAAGAGGAAGAATATGGCTCAGGTATAAGAATGCTATATAGAATCCATATAGTCCAGATAGTGTTTTGAGTAGTGCTAACCTGTTTCTTCTGAATTTGGTTGAAGTTATTGTTCTTAACATATATAAAGTGTATATATCCCTATTATATCTCTAAGTGCTGTCGCTTGGAAGAAAACTGGATACTCAGGAACCCAGGATGAGGAAAAGTCATATGCTCACTCCGCTGGCCCTCTGTTCAAGGCTTCAGATTGATCTAGGCAGTCCACTGCTCTCTCTGTCCTTTCCTCAGAGAGTTGAGGCCATCTAGAAGTGTGGAATAGATGGGAGGCAAGACAACATGGCATTATTTTCATAATAATAATGTAATTCTACCCTAATAACTTAACCCAGGATATTTGAGATGTTTGCTCTTTCACATCGATTCCTGTGCATCTGCTTTCCTTTCTAAGGTGGGCACTGAAGAGGGAATGGGAGTGGAGGGGTAGGGACTCATACTCTGGTGGAAAGGAGCCTTCCTAGCTTTATCCTTGTCTCTAGGGGTGTGCTGAGAACATTTAAAAAATACGTAGCATTAGATCATAAATAAACATCAATAAACTGGGAAAAGCATGCACTGTATAGTCCACATTCCTTTACTATAATGAAATAATCTCAGAGATCACATAAATCCTTCAAGCACTTGAAAATTTAAAAATACTAGGTAAAAGAGAAGAGTATTCAAAAATAAAAACACTATCTTAATTTGTGGGATATAGCCAAAGCTGTAATTGAAGGCAAATGCATAGCTTTAAAATGTGTTTTTAAAAATTAAACAAGAAAAAAAATAAAAGAATTAATAATCTTAAGAAGCTAGAAAGTAACAGTAAATAAAGAAATCAGTATTTAGAAATTTATTAAAAAATGAATTCATTTTAAAACAAAAATAGTTTAGACAAATCCAAATGATTGTTTAATTAATAAATCATAAAACAATTTATTGCTAATATTATCATGGCAAAAGAAAATGTAGATATAAAATACACATGTATTTTTACATTACAAAGGAAATGTGTTAACAGATACAATAATTTCAAATAATAATTAAACAAAAGAACTTTATACTAATATATTAAAAAATCTACCTGAAACTAATGACTAATTCAAGAAAAATTACATAATCTGATTTGATTAATACTTAAGAAGTAAAAGAATTGACACCTAAACATACTTCATTTTTAGATGATTTTGCTTTTAATTTTTAAAGGAGCAAGTAATTTCTATGCCATTTAAACTGTTCTAGAGTAGAGAAAAATATTAAACCTTCCTATTTCACTTTATAAAACAAGTACAATCCTGTAACGGACTTTGAGAAATATGACATAAAGTAGAATACAAACAATTCTCATTATATATACATTCTCACTATATATACATACACACACACACACACATATATAGACACAAAATTTCTAAATAAAAGTACTGACAAATCAATTTTAGTAGTATATAAGAAAAATAATCCATGATGATTTTATTGGGTTATTCTGTGAATACAAAAATCACTTAATATTATGAAATATGATATTAGTAAGTCTAAAGAGAAAATATGCATGATCTCAGTAGATGTCTAGAAGGCACTTCAGAAAAATTCTGCACCAATTCTGAATAAATAAAATTTAGTAAACTAAAAATAGAGGATTTTTTAATGATAAATAATATTTAGATTAAATAATAGCATATATCATATTTAAAGGAAAACATCAGCTATATTCTGGTTAAAATTAGGAATAAGATAAAAATGTCTGGTCTCACTATATTAATTAATATTGTCCTGGATATCCTAACCAATGCAAAAAGATAGGAAACAGAAATTAAGTGGGCTACTGGAAAGGACGTCAAAAGTGCCACTACTTGAAGCTAATATGATATTCTACCCAGAAAACCTAAGAGAATCAATTGATAAACTACTAGAACTAATAAAAGATTAGAAAGATGGCTGAGTATGAATAAATATACAAAATAAGCACTTTCCCAATTTAATATCAATAATCAGTTTAAATACATGATTGGGAAAGTGATCCTACTTAAAACAATTACAGAAGTATAATATGCTAGGAATAATTCAACAATGAATGTTGTCAGTTTCCCCTGAGTATAGAGGAAAACCAGAGACTTCCAGACCAAAAGACAGCATATTGAAGCGAGGCCCATTCATCCCAGGTTCATTTATAGGATTAATTAATCTCCAGTGAAAACTTCAGTGGGAATTACTTTTACATCTGAAAAAAAACCCTGGAAAAATAATAGATGAAAATAGTCAATAGTATTTTTAAAGAAGAGCATTGATGGCACTATTTTTCTTTCAGAGAGTAAAACATTTTTAAATGTAGCGTGTCTAAATTAGTGTTTTCCTGGAAATTATTTTGGCCATTTATATCAAGCAGCTTTACCCCAGTAATTCTGCCTTTAGTATTTAATCCTAATACACATTTTCAGAGATGCAGATAAAGTTTTATGTGTCAGAATATTCATCATGGAAGTGTTTATAATATTGTTTCTAAAATTTGCAAACATTGAAATTTGTTAAATCAATAATGACACATTTTAAAATAGATATTATACAGCCATTACAGTTATGAAGAAGATTCTTTAATAACATATGTAGCACATTGTATTTTCCAAAGATGGCTATAAAAATATCTGCCATCCTACAGGTTCTTCTGCAGTGTGACCTTGAAGCTTCCCTTTGAGGGGTGGAGACCATTCCTCCACTTCCTGGAATGTGGTTGGGCCCTGATCCACAAAATCATGAGCAAAATAAAATTATTGTTTTAAACCACCAGGTTTTCATATAGTTTGTTACACAGCAACAGAGAAGTGGGAAAATATGTAAAGGGGTTTTAGACACATTAAATGAAAACCATGTTACTAAACAATATATACTGTATAATTCAGTTAAAAAATAATGCATATGTATGCATAGAACAAAGATTAGAAGGATTTACAGGGAAATGCTAGCAGTATTTTGGATGGTAGGATTACTCTGCTTCTCATTTTCTTCTTTAGCTGCCTTATTTCTCAGATTTCTACAATGACTACATATTTTTATTTTTTATTTTTAAAAATATTTGCTTATTTACTTTTCAAATTTTTGGCTGCTTCGGGTCTTAGTTGCAGCACACGGGGTCGTCGTTGCAGCATGGGGATCTTTCGTTACGGTGCGTGGGCTTCTCTCTAGTTGTGGCGCGTGGGCTCTCTAGTTGTGGCGCACGCGCATGAGCTCCAGAGCACGTGGGCTCTGTAGTTGCGGCACAGGCTCTCTAGTTGTGGCTTGCGTGCTCAGTAGTTGTGGCACATGGGCTTAGTTGCCCCGCAGCATGTGGGATCTTAGTTTCCCGACCAGAGATCGAACCCGCATCCCCTACATTGGAAGGCGGATTCTTAACCACTGGACCGCCAGGGAAGTCCCCCTGTTGTTTCAAAATAAGACCAAAAAGTATAAAATCATGTGCTTGAAGATATTTTGATGACAGATAGATGCTCACAAATCTGCATTACCTGAAAAGAACAAGATACAAACACTGTCGATGAGGGTTTCCCTATTCCTTGGAACTCGTGTTTCTAAGAGGGAACTTTGGCAAGAAAACACTCGGTTTTTCTTTCCAGTTTTTTTCCTCACTTGCTTCTCAGCAAAAGCGAAGGAATGGTTTTCTTAGCTGGTGAGATGATGGGCTCGGACTCCCACTGCCCCTCATCCCTCTTTTAGGGGAGTTTAAATGTACAGTGGCTGCTCCCCAGAAGGGACAGACCGGATGCTGGGAGGATGTCTGCCCCCCCAGGTGGGAGGTGCTCTGCTCCCGCTCCAGGTGTGTGCACAGGAGGTGGGGCCGGGCCTGCCTTCCAAGGTCTGCTGTGCCCCTGCTCTGGGGATCAGAGAGTTCAGAGCAGCAGATCATCCCACTAGCAGCTGACTGGTGAGGTGTCTGCCTTGAGAACCCCATTCTGAAGACTGAGGTGGGAATGGGTTGTGAACTAGAAAGCTTGTTTGGCCACAAGCCCCAGCCATGTTCTCTGAGCTTCCTCTCAGAGGAATCCTTACCTAAGGCCTGTGTTTATTCATCAGAGTGATAATTACCTTCAAAACTGGGGCCAAATGAACCAAAACTGTGGTTCATTATCTGTAAATGAACCCAATTCACTTTCCATATTTAAAAGCATATATATATATATGTATATATATACAGATATGGATTGCTTATCATGGAATCATGGAAGAAAGTACATCAACATATTAACAGTGATAGATCTCTGCATATTGGGATGGTGTCTATTTATACTCTTTGTAGTGTACTACACAAGCATGGATTACCTTTATAATCAGGAAGGAAGTCATTATTAATATTTTAAAATAAAGTTTGATTTTCTGAGATTGCTCTAGCATCACGTATCTAGGCTCCTTAGATAGCTACCACCTGTGCTGTCTTCCGGCCCAAAGCAGGCTCTGCTTCCCAGGCATCCTTTGGGAAGGCCAATTTTCCAAAATAAAATCCTGGGATAATCAGAAGAGGCATGTAGGTCTGGGCCTTTTGTAGTTTTAGGAAATGAAAATGCTTTACCTTCTAACTATCATGTGAGCCATTTGCATCATTTGGAGAATATTTGTGTTGACTGGCACCTCAGTCAGGAAAACAAACATAATTTAACAGAGAGAATTTAATATAAGGATTTACTTAAACAGGTGTTAGGGAACTGCAAAGGCAAAATGGGAACATTGAGGTAGCACAGAGATAATAACTGCAGGAAACAGCTGCCATCCCTAGGGCTGGGGGAACAGGGGAAGGAGTTGGAAGCTTGGAAGAAGGGACCTGCAGAGCTGGGACCTCAGGCACACAGATGATAGTAAAATGCCAATAATTAGGGAGTAATGAGTTTGGGGTATTAATTACCTTTGTTGGTTTAAAAAGTTTTTTAATTGACAGATAGTTGATTTACAATATTGTGTTAGTTTTAGGCGTACAGCAATGTGATTTGGCTACCTATATATATTCTTTTTTCCCCAATTCTTTTCCATTATAGTTTATTACAAGATATTGAATGTAGTTCCCTGTGCTATACAGTAAATCCTTGTTGTTTATTTTATATCTAGTAGTGTGTATCTGCTAATCCCGAATTCCCGATTCATCCCTCCTCCCCCTTTCCCCTTTGGTAACCGTAAGTTTGTTCTCTATGTCTGTGCCTCTGTTTCTGTTTGTAAATAAGTTCATTTGTGCTATGTTTTAGATTCCACATATAAGTGATCTCATGTGATGTTTGTCTTTCTCTGACTTACTTCACTTGGTCTGATCATCCCTAGGTCAGTCAAAACTTCTTTGTTTTGAAATACTTACAGACTTACAAGAAGCTGCAGAAGCAGTGCCCCTGTGCCCATCTCGCAGCATCCTCCAGCAGCGGCACCTGTGCATCACCCAGGCTGGGTGGTAGATTAGCACGTGCTGCCGTTAGTTTAATTACAGGCCTGGATCTTACCAGTTTTTACGTTTACTTGTTTTTTATGTCTTCGTGTATAATTCTATGGCATTTAGTCACATATTTTAGATTTTTATAACCACTACTGCCACAATCTAGATACAAAAGTGTCCCATCACCACAAAGAGACTCCCCCCTGCTGCCTCTTTATCATCTTTATAGCCACACCTTCCTTCTCCTTCCCTAGTCTCTGGCAACCATTGTCTGTTCTCCTCTTTAAAGTTTAAATATTGTTTGCTTATTTGTAAGTATTATAGGTTGAATTGTGCCCCCCCCCCCCCCGGCCAAATGCTATGTTGGGTCCTCACCCCTAGTATCTCAGAATGTGACCTTATTAGGAGACAGGGTCTCTACAGAGGTAATCAGGTTGCAATGAGGTCATTAGGGTGGGCCCTAAGCCAATAAGACTGGGGTCCTTATAAAAAGGGGAGATTTGGAGGCAGACGTGACCCCTGGGAGGATGCCATGTGAACATGAAGGCAGAGATCCGTGTGATTCTTCTACAAGCCAAGAAATGCCAAAGACTGCCAGCAAACCACCAGGAGCTAGGAGACAGGCACGGAACATACCATCCCTCACCAGCCCTCGAAAGGAACCACTCCTGCAGACACCTTGATCTTGGACCTTGGAACTGAGACGATAAGTTTCTGTTGTTTAAGGTACTCAGTTTGTGGTGCTCTGTTACCGCAGCCCTAACAAACTAATACAGTAGGTTTGTATAACTTCATTTGTAAGGGTAACCGTGCTTAGCATTAGTTCACAAGATTTCCTGAAGTTCTGTTAAGCAAGCTTGCTTCCACACACCATGGCAAGTAAGGGGGCACAATGAAGCTAGTTCTGGGAGCATGGAAGGAGCTGGAAATTGGAAACAGCTGCCACTTCCTGACTGGAGTAGCATTGCTGGGGTGGCCCTGACAGGGACAGGCGGCAAGCATGAAGGATCAAGTCCCTTCGTTCTCCTCCAGCCACCCAGCCTCCCTCCAGCACCCCCAGTCACCCAGCCTAATGGGATCTAGCTGGCAAAGGTGAAAGGCTGTTCTCAGAGCCCCAGCCCTCCTGTCACAAAGCACAGAAGAGAAGGGTAAGTTTGAGGCTGAGAGACCAAAGCTTAATATTGAAACACTCTGGCTTTTTTTTAGAAGACCCTTCTAGAGACCTTCTGGTCTTTTATTCAGTTCAGCTATCATTCTGGGGTTTCCTCTGGACCATGAAGCTGCTAGCCAAGGAGACAAATGTTTCTGTCTACTTGTGCTCATACTTTGTAACTTATTTTCAGAAACGTACCACTTGTGCTGTATTTTGAGAGTCTTACCGTTTTTTATTTTTATTTAACATCTTTATAGGAGTATAATTGCTTTACAATGGTGTATTAGTTTCTGCTGTATAACAAAGTGAATCAGCTATACATATACATATATCCCTATATCCCCTCCCTCTTGCGTCTCCCTCCCACCCCTCTAGGTGGTCACAAAGCACTGAGCTGATCTCCCTGTGCTATGCGACTGCTTCCTACTAGCTAGCTATTTTACATTTGGTAGTATATATAAGTCCATGCCACTCTCTCACGTCGTCCCAGCTTCCCCTTCCCCCCACCGTGTCCTCAAGTCCATTCTCTACGTCTGTGTCTTTATTCCTGTCCTACCCCTAGGTTCTTCATAAGCCTTACAATTTTTAAAAAAATGCGAGTTACAGAAAGGTGCGCTGCCTTTTGCTTGTGTCATATTTCCAAGAGTGGATTGACTGTATTCTCTCAAGAAGGTTTCTTAACATGATAATAAAAAGGACGGGAAAGTAGGATTTGGTATACGAAAATTTAACGTACCCAAAACAACTTATCCGGAACATATATGTTCTTTAAATACAGTAAGATTCCCTTGGGATGCCTGGAAATCTACCACTTCCTTTGAAAGAAAAGGAACTTCTTAGAGAGCCTTGAGAGCCAGGAAGGACTAATTCACGCCTTTGTAGGCTGCCTCCCTGTGTGGGTTAATTCTCTCCTTGCTAAGTAGCCTGAGATGAGTGGCATTGCTCTTCCTGGAGCCCCAGGACCAGCCCAATACCTTTCCTGCAAGCTCTGAGTATAGTGCAGTCCCCCGCACATTTCCTCTAATGATCCAAACTGCTACTGCAGCACCTGCTCTTATATCACACTCACCAGCTAGAAGGCATCCAACCTGGGTGAGGCATTTCTGCTAGAGCCCATGTCTTTCTTGCTGCACACCGACCATTTCATTACCTTCTTGGGCATTATATTTCCAGGTTGTCTTTGAAAAACAAATGAAAATCTAACCGCACCCCCCCCATTATAAATGCAATATATGGTTATTGCAGACATTTTCAGAAATACAGAAAATTACAGAAAATACAATAGAATTTGAGGTTGTGTGGCTTAAGTTTAACAGGAAAAGGAATCAAATGCATATGTTTACACAAAAGGTTGTGTGATTTTTTTTTCATGGAAATGTATATTGGGGAAGAGTAAGCAATATTTGATTTCAATAATCCTTTTTCTCCCTGCCTTGGCCCCTGGGAGAGCCAAGCACTGCCTTCATGGCTCTCTTCTGGGATTCTCCAGAGTCCTGCCACTGAGGCGTGCCTCTCCTTTGTCCTAGTTTTTCAGTGTCGTGCTCTTTGATAATTTTGAATAGTAGTCTATTCTGAGAAGAATGATCTGGGTGGCCGTCATGCCATGACAAGACCAGTTAGAAGTGGAACGCTTTGCCAGAACAGTCATGACCAAGATCTCAGTTGAGGCTGCAAGCAATAGGTAAATTATTACATGGGTAGCAAATACCAGACATTTAGGGAAATACAATAATGCGGAGCTCATTGGAGGAAGAGACTGTGGAGCATCCTTCCCTCTCAGAGGTTCCAGTGCCAGTTTTCCACCTCTCTCACCTGGGTCCTGAACACAGCATCTGGACCGTGGTCACCTGGACCACAGCGGTGGTCCCTCACTTCCCTCCTCCCTCATCTTTCTTCCCACCTCCCCCTCCCACCAGTGGCAGCATTAGCATTTCAATTGGTTATCTCCAGCCTGGACCTACTATTCATATGCAGATCTTCTCTCCTGTCAAGGCTGGATTGAGACATCACCTTAGAGAAAACTGACTCTGCGGGAATTTCAGTGAGAGAAGGAGATGATAATTACTATGAGTTTTTTTTTAGTGGGAGTTGTTCCTGTTCTGCTCTTCAGCAAGAAGTTGAGAGGTGATGTAATGGCAGTTAAAGCAAGGACTTTGGATTAGACTGGGTTCCAGTCTCAGTCCTGTCAGTTACTCGCTGTGTGATGTTGGCAGGTTATAACCTTCCCATGCATCAGGTTCTGCAAAACGGGGGTGAAAATACTCTTTTTGCAGTGTTTTCACTGTAAAAGAATACAAGTCGTAATACAGGTGGCACCTAATACAGTGCCCCCAACCAGCGATCACACAGGAAACAGTAAGAAGCACCTAAAATGTGATTCTGGGAAAGGAATGGATGTCAGAATCCACCCACACCCTTGGATGGGGGTGTGGAGGTGGAGCCAGGTGGCCCGGGGTGCAAGCCCAGAAGGCTGGTTGGGTTTAGAGCTGCTGAATTGTCATGTGGGCACATTTTCCTGGCTCTGCGGTGAGTGGTCCCTGCTTCAGCCTTAGACCAACCCTTCCACTTGAGGACTTGCTCTCCTCTCTCTACTACTCAAGAGCATTTTTACAGCAATTTCCACTGTTCTCTCCTATTCATTTTATTCCTGTGCTGTGCTGACCATTCCCATGAGCATTCATGTATGTTGCTATTTCTTCCATTTAAAAAAAACAAACTAAAATTCATTTTTGGCTTCACTCTCCCTTCTAGCTCCCACCCCACTTATCTTCTTTGCTTTACAACAAAACTCCTAGAAAAGTTGTCTGTGCTTACTGGTTCTGATCTTTCTCCTGCCATTCTCTCCTGAGCCTTTGCCAGACTCAGGAAACTAATCTTTACAAGACCAGCAGTGATGTCCACCTGGCCATTCTAGTGGCCGTTCCTTGGTTCTCCTCTAACTGGACCTACCAGCTGTATTTAATTCAATGGTTCACGCTCTCCTCCTTGAAGCATTTCTTCTCTTGGCTTCGAGAACACCCCCTTCTTCTGGCTCTCCTCCTTCCTCACTGGTCTCTCCCTCTCAGGCTCCTGTGTTGGCTTCTCCCATCTTCCTGTCCTCTAAACCTTGGGATATCCCAGGGCGTAGAGCTCAGACTTCTTCTCTTTTTAACCTTGACACATTCTTGTGGTGACCTGGTCCGAACCCATGGGCTTTAAGCACCATCTCTGGGCTGATGGCTCAACATTTTCCATCTCCAGTCCTGACTCTTCAAAACTCTTTACTTCAGCAGCCTCTTAACAGCTCTAAAGGTACCTCCAGCTTAACAGGCTAGAACGGAGCTGGTGATCTCCACCCAGAATCTTCCTGCTTCCACAGACTCTCCCATCTCAGCTAAAGGTGAACTCTGTACTTTCAGTTCCTCAGACTGAAAACCATGGAGTTACCCTTAATTATAAGGGCACTAATTCCATTCATGAGGGTTCCACCCTATGAGCTAATTACCTCTCCAAGGCCCCAGTTCCTAATACCATCATATTGGGAGTTAGAATTTCAATACTTGAATTTTGGGGGGATGCAAACATCCAGTTCTTTGCATATACATCAGTGATCCCCTTGGTTAGATCTATGGCTCATACCTCTCTACTGGGTTCCTGACCCAGGTGTACTCTGCCACTGCTTTTCTGAATCCTACTGTATCTCCACTTGCATTTCTCAAAGGCACCTCAAACTCAAGTCTAAGACCAAGCTCACGATCCCCCTCCCTCTGGGAGCCCCTGCCTGATTCAGGTCTAATTTTCTGAGTTTGTATTTTAGTTTTTCCTATTTCAGTGAGTGGTACCACAATCCATTCACTTTCTTAAGTCAGAAATCTAGAAGGTTTCCTAGAAATTTCCTTCTCCTTCAATGTCTAGATTTAATCCATCACAAATCCCTATTGATTTGATTTTTAAATATCTTCCCAGTCTGTCCACTTCTCCCTACCTCTATGGCCACCCCTCCAATCCACTCCCATCCTTTCTCCCCAGACTGCCATGAAAGCCTACCGATTGGTCTCCCAGCTCTTCCGTGGCTTTGCCAAACTATTTTCCACACTGTCGTTAGAATGATCTTCTGCAAAACTGGATATGATCATGTGATTCCCAACCTCAAACCCACCTTCTACTTACAACTCTTGAACAGCTTCCTTTTCCTCCTGGGATTAAACCAAGTTCTCTCACATGGTCTACAAGGCCTGGCATGGGGGTCCCCTGATAGCTCCCAGTCACATCATGCTCCACTCCCCACTTCATTCTCTGTGCAGCTGCCACCCTGAGTCTGCTAGTGTTTTGCTTCATCTTGCTGAGGGTCTTTGCAGATGTTCTTCCTTCTGTCTGGACAGCTACCCTCTTCCCTTTGTCTGGTTAACCCCTAACTAATCCTTCAGATGCCGGCTGGAGCATCACTTTTCTGGGGAAGTCTACCCCCCACCCCAGTCCAGTGCTAGCTTCTTGGTTATATTCCGAAATAGAAGTTTCTTCATAGTACTCATGTCACTTTATATTATACACCCATGGTTGTGATTTTAAAAGAAATTAATGTGTTTTCTCCATTACACTAAAAGCTCTGTGAGACTATAGACGCTGTCAGATTTTGTTCACAGTTGTATCCCCCGGGCCTAGCATAGTGTCTGACATTAAGAAGGTGTAAAGAACTATTTTTAAATGATCAACTGGACACAGATTGTAATCCATGCTCTGAAAGAAATGAACAGAATGCGAAGATAGAAAATACAGCTAATTAGGGTGGTTTTCCTGCTGGTGTAGCACCAGTGGCCACCAACCCCAACTGCAGATGAGCCTCCTGATGTTGACCTTGGTCAGGGCATTTGCAGGTGAGCCAGACCAGGAAGGTCCGACCTGTACACCGTCTGCTTTGACGAGGGCATTGATCTTACCTAACTCTGTCACTGTCATGTCATCGTCATGCGGGGTGAGGGGTGAGTGGATGCAGGAGAGTGGGAGACCAGGGCCATGTTGTTGCTGTGGTGAGTGCTGGGCAGTGGCTGCTGGGACCAGTGCTTTCCAACTCAGCCTCCTCTGAAGGACAGAGCACCTCAGTGGCAGCTGAGGAACGAATGGGGATAGACTGGTCTTGATGAGATACCCTAGACGAAGACATTTGAAGAGATTTTGGATTATGTTATAGGAACCAAGAAAGAAGTGACAACGAAGTCAAGTGTTGGGAGGCTGCCTCTGGTGTGATGAAACTTGAGGCTTCCTGGAAGGTCTATTTTAAAACCCCTTTGGGTTAAAAAGAGGGAGATTTGTGAAGTAGAGAGAACAAAATCAAGTCAGATGACTTAAATGGGGCTAAGTTAGACTGTGACTCTTCAGTATTTCTGTAATTCGTTAGACTTTAAGCAGTTTTGTTATACACAGATTTTTCTTACAAGAGTAAAGCAGCAATTCATATGGCCAATAAGCACATGAAAAGATGCTCGACATCACTAGTCATTATGGAAATGCAAATCAAAACCATAATGAGACACCATTTCACACCCATTAGGATGGCTGCTATAAAAAACTGAGAAAATAGTGTTGACGAGGGTGTGGAGAAATCAGAGCCCTTGTGCATCACTGGTGGGAATGTAAAGTGGTGTGGCCACTATGGGAAACAGTACGGCAGTTGCTCAAAGAAAATTAAACATAGCATCATAAATATGATCAAGCAGTTCCGTTTCTGGCTATATATCCCAAAGTATTGAAAGCAGAGACTTGAACAGATATTTGTACATCAGTGTTTATAGGACCATCAGTCTCAATAGCCAAAAGGTGGAAACAACCCAAATGTCTATCAGTGGATGAATAGATAAAGGAAATGTGCTATATACATAGAATGGAATTTTATTCATTCCAATATTATTATTATTAATAATATTATTATTCCAATATTATTCTGGAATATTATTAAAAGGAAGAAATTCTGATACATGCTACAACATGGATGAACCTTGAAAACATTATGCTAAGTGAAATAAACCTGACACAAAAGGACAGATATGAAGTACCTACAGTAGTCAAACTGACAGAGACAGAAAGTAGTACGGCAGTTGCCAGGAGCTGGGGGGAGGTGGGAAAATGGGAGGTATTTAATGGGTACAGAGTTTTAGTTTGGGAGAATGAAAGAGTCTGCAGATGGATAGTGAAGATGGTTGTACAGCAGTTTGTACTTAATGCCACTGTCCTGTACACTTCCAGTTGTTAAAATGGTAAAGCTTATGTATGTTTTACCACTTAGACACAGACACACACACACACACACACACACACACACACTCTCCCTCTCTCTCTCTCTCTCTCTCTCTCTCTCTCTCTCTCTCTCTCTTGCACGCAGCAAACTGCGTGACCCTGCTGGCTGAGAGACTGCATTGTGTTGATAGCTCCAAATGGAGAGGAGGAACTGGCCAGGGGTTAAGGCCACCGCCCCAGGTACACCTGACTAGGAAACCCTACAGCAAGTCTGTCAAGTACACAAGAAGCAGCGGGGCAGATGGGGGCACCAGGCATTTTGGTCTCAGGTCCAGAGAGGTCACAGGCTGCCTTGTCATGCCCTTCTTGCCTCAGTCAGCGATCCTGACACCAAGGAAAGGACACTGGCCTGTGGCTGCTGTCTCCTCAGGGGTCCCTCATATGACATTGCATATCTGCATGGCTGGCCCGTGTCTGATGACCATGACTTCACTCCCTGAACTCAGAGCACTGAGCAAGCAGGGAATTTCCTTGCCAGCTGCTCTGTAATGGGCCACATTGACCTGAAATGAACCTGTGATGCTGGTGCCCGGAGATGAGAAGGGTCTCGCTAACACAGAGGGGATCCTGGGAGAACTGGGGTGCAGAGGACAGAGATGTGGCGAGGTGACTTGTGGTTCAGAAAGAAGACTGTAAGTGAGCATGAACTTATTCATTGATTCAACAGGTATTTATTGAAGGCCTGCTCCATACTCAGCCCTGTTTTAGGCACCACCAAGATGCCTGCTGTTAGGGAGCCTGCATTCTCATGGAGATAGACAGGCTACAAGTAGGTAAAAAAATATAAATACATAACATGTCAGGTGGTAATAAGTGCTCTTCAGATGAATAAAGTACAATAAAGAGATAGGAGGTATTACTTTATGAATTAAATTAATATTGCACACAATAAATATGCATTTTATTAATATTGTACAAAATAAATAGTATGCATTAAATAAATGCATAAGTGGTTTAAGTTTATATGGTGAAAAGTACTGTCTTAGCCTGTTTGGACTACTATAACAAAATATCATCAGTTGGGTGGCTTACAAACAACAGAGACTTATTTCTCTTGGTTCTGGAGGCTAGAAGTCCAAAATCATGGCACCAGCATGGTCAGGTTCTGGTGAAGGCCCTCTTCTGGGCTGTATACTGCTGACTTCTTGCTTTGCCCTCACATGGTGGGAAGGGCAAGGGAACTCTCTGGGGTCTCTTTTATAAGGGCACTAATCCCATTCATGAGGGCTCCATCCTCATGACCTAAGCACCTCCCAAAGGCCCCACCTCCTAATACCATCACACTGGGCATGAGGATTTCAACATATGAATTTGGGGGACACACAAACATTCAGATCGTAACGAGTACTATGAAGAAATTAAAGCGGGGAAGGGGGTTGATAGTGCCATTGGGGGGGGACGTCTATTACAAATAATGTGGACAAGAAGGACAAAATGGTGACATTTGAGCAGAAATGTAAGTGATATGGAGATCTGTGCAGGCAGCAGGAATATCAAGGAAAAGGCCATGAGGGAGGGTGGGTAATACTGTGTCTGGGAAAAGCACGGTAGCCATGGAGGCTGGGTGGAAGTTGGGAGGGCGGAGAGGAGGATGGGAGATGGGACGGGCAGGCGCCATGGAGAGCAGGCTGGCTTTATTCTAATGCGATGGGAGTTTCATGTGGAAGATAAACATGATTTGACCCATGTTGGGAAAGGTGCATTCTCTCTGCTGTCTGCAAGTTCACCAGAGGGAGGCAGGAATGAACGTAAGGAGGCTCTTAGAGTAACCTGGCAAGAGATGATGGGGACTTATTCTGAGAGATTAATGGTGAAAGTGATGAGAATTGGTTGGAACTAGGCTTGGAGCAACTGCAAGAAAAAAAGTATAAAAGTAAGGTTAGTTAACATTTATTGAGCCCTGCCACATGCCAGTTGCCATCCCAAACCCTTTCCCTGCATGACCTCCTTTAATTCTCCCAATGAGTCTGTAGTGATGGTATTCTTATCCCCAGTTGGAGTTTGGGGAAGTGGAAGCATATGAAGGTAAGTCCTCTGGCCAAGGGTGCACAGCTTGTGATTAGTGCTGTTGTCATGGATCCCCAGGTTGTCTTGACTCTAGAACCTGTGACCTTGGCTTCTGCCTCGCACTGTAGTATCCCTGACTGGTCAGTGTGGATGGAGGTGGGCGGGAGCCACATTAGGCAGAGCAGAAGAGGGATAGGGGCCAGAGAAGAAGGAGATGGGGATGCAGGCAGACAGCTTGAGTTGGTCTCTCCAGACCCCCAGACTGGGGTCTGTGCACTGTGGAAAATGGAGGTGTAGACAGGAGTTGTCCCGAAGGACTCTGTGGGGTTGGGCGACTCACAGTCCTACTTGGGTCCCCCGGGTATCCAGAATGGAGCAAAGGGACATTCTCCTCACTTTCACTTCAGTCAAATCCCCACGTGGCTCTGGGACATGGGGTCCCACGTGCATGATGCTTGTGTGTCTGGATTTCCAGAAACATTTGCCTGGAGGCATTTGATAGGTTTCTGAGCTTCTGAATAAGCTCTAGCCATTGAAATTTGAGTCATTACTGTTATTATGACCTCACAAGCCAGAGTACAAAATTCTCAGTTCACATGGCCGGAGTGTTGTATTTGTAATGATAGTTTAAGACATCTAAAACCATAAGGTCAAATTCACACACAAGTGTGCCTGGAAGAAGTTCCAAAATCTTTGTCAGACCCGCCTCTATCCTGCAGCATCAGAACAGCAATTAAGGGAGGTAGATAACATTCAAGTTTCCTTCACCATCAATAGTCAAAATTGTGGGCGAGGCTGAGACTGTCCAGTGAAAACAGGATGCCACTCATGGCTGAATATAAATACTGATGGAACATTTGGAACGATGGAAAATTAATCAGAGATAGACGGCTTACTAATTAAAACAATTGGAAAGACCAAATTTAAAATTGGAAGGTTTGTTTCCTGAAATCTGGAGATGGGGCTCTGACTTGTACCTGTAACACCCCACTCCACCCCCCATGGCTTGGGATGCAGGTCAGGACAGTCAGCCAAGGGGCTTCCCAATGGCAAGGCCTCAGGTAGCATGAGCCCTTTCACCTCTTTTCTCCCTCTGTACCCCTCTGTCCATCTCTTCATCCTAATGTCCCCTCTAATGGTATGTATTTGGTGTCCTCATGCAGTCATCAGGAACAACGTCTGTGTCAGGACAACTAGTCTCATGTTTCCCGGTAGTGCCTCAGTTTACAAATTATCCCTCCAAGATCTCCACTTCATCTCCTTCCATGGAAATATCCTATTGGTAAGGGAGAGTTGGTCGTATCTGGCTGTTACAATTATCCAAGGATACTAATTCATACTTCTGTGTGAATGACTGTGCAAAGGGGTTGGACTTCACAGGGACATTCTGCTTTTGAAAAGTGTAGCTTGTTAACCCACAGGGGTAAATATTTATGGAAAAAACTTAAAACAGGATTTTTCCCCCATCTGTCAGGTTTTATGTATTCACTCAGCAAACATTTAAAAATTCCTTCCCTGCGTCAGAAGCTGCAGTAGGTGCTGGGTTTGATTAAAGCTATAATAAGGGCATGTCTGTGATGACTAAGAATGTGATAATGGCATAACTGTGAGCATTTATCTTGACTTTCACCATAGCAGGTATTAAATGTCCTGGTCTTTTGATTTAGTTGAACTCCGGGTTTTCAGTTACTCCACAAACATCCCCCATGAGCATGTAACCTGCAAGAGAGCAGAGCCCAGCGGACTTCTTCCCTGCTTTGTATCCCCAGTACCTAGATCCAAACCGGGCATGTAGAGGGCATTCAGTGAAAGTTGATTGAATGAATAAATAAATGAATAAGTAATGGGACAAAGTGAGAGAATGGCGTGGACATATGCACACTACCAAATGTAAAATAGATAGCTAGTGGGAAGCGGCCACATGGCACAGGGAGGTCAGCTTGGTGCTTTGTGACCACCTAGAGGGGTGGGATAGGGAGGGTGGGAGGGAGACGCAAGAGGGAGAGGATATGGGGATACATGTATACGTATAGCTGATTCACTTTGTTATACAGTAGAAACTAACACATCATTGTAAAGCAATTATACTCCAATAAAGATGTTAAAATAAATAAATAAATAAATAAATAAATTGAACAGAGTGGCAAAGTCCCTACCATGGTGAATATGGATGGACGCTAGAGTTCAGTGGGGAGCGAGGACATTCCATGGTCTGATCCAGTCTCCCCTGCTCTAGCGAAAATGGCCCCCCTCTCCCAGAGCATCGGTGTTTTGCTCTCACTTAGATTATTCTCATCAACATATCCTTCCTCTTTCGCCAATGTCCCATTTCTCTCCTTTGTAGAAACCTCTTCAAAAGAATGAAATAATGCCATTTGCAGCAACATGGATAGACCTAGAGATTATCATTCTAAATGAAGTAAGTCAGAGAAAGACAAATATCATATGATATGACTTTTATGTGCAATCTTAAAAAACGATACAAATGAACTTATTTACAAACAGAAATAGACTCACAGACATAGAAAAAAAAACTTATGGTTACCAAAAGGGAAAGGGGGCGGAAGAGGAGGGATAAATTTGGAATTTGGGATTAACAGATACACACTATTATATATTAAAAAGATAAACAACACGGACCAACTGTATAGGACAGGAAACTACGTTCAATATCTTGTAATAACCTATAATGGAAAAGAATCTGAAAAAAGAATATATATGTGTAACTGAATCACTTTGCTGTACACCTGAAACTAACACAACACTGTAAATCAGCTGTACTTCAAAAAAAAAAAGAAAAAGAATTAAGCCACCCCTTTTTAAAAATATTTATTATTTATTTAGGCTGTGCCAGGTCTCAGTTGCAGCACACAGGCTCTTTAGTTGCTGCATGTGGGTTTCTTAGTTACGGCATGCATGTGGGATCTAGTTCCCCGACCAGGGATCAAACTCAGGCCCTCAGCATTGGGAGCATGGAATCTTACCCACTGGACCACCAGGGAAGTCCCTGAGCTGGCTCTTGACAGCTACACTCAGTGCTACCACCGCAGTCTGAGCCACTGTCCTTTGTTAAGGATAAACAACGGCAGTAGCCTGCTAAGACATGTCTATTCTCCATAGAGACGCTAAAGCCATTCTCGTAAGACAAGTCAGACTGTGTGGCTCTTCTAATCAGAATCCTGCAGGGGCTCCCTACTGCCCAAGTTAAAACCAAATGGCCTAACAGACCTTCCACGATCTGTACTCCGCCCCCAGCCTGTTCCCCCTGTGTCATTCTCCCTGTTCATTAATCCCCCCACTCCTCCACCCCCCACTCCAGCACTGCTGTCTCCTTCCTATTCCTGCTCCTGCCCTGGGCTCTTTGCTCTAACTCAGAAGTTGGTACACTTTTTCTGCCAGGGGCTGTATAGTAAATATTTGAGGCTTTGAGGGTCTCTGTCGCAGCTATTTAACTCTGCGTCGCAGCCTGCAGACAGCCACAGGCAATACATGAATGAATGAGAGTCGCCGTGTTCCAATGCAGCTTTATTTGTGGGCACCGAAATTTGAATTTCATGTCGTTTTCATGTGTCGTGAGATATTACTCTTCTTTTGATTTTTTCCAACCATTTAAAAATGTAAGAAAGCTTCTTAGTTAGTGGGCCATCTAAAAACAAGTGGCAGGTTGGATTTGAACTAGGGGTCACAGTGGGCAGGGAATGTTCTTCCTACAGAAATCTTCTGGACCATGCCTTTCTCTCTCTAGTCTTCGGTTGAATGTCACCTTCTGCATGAGACTTGTGAAGACCTCCCCACTTAACCCTGCCCCACCCACACTCTTGTTGCCTCAATATTCTCCATCATTTTTACCCTTCTCTGATTTTTCCTTTTTGTACTTGCTTATCAACCGCTAACTTATTATATAATTTACTTACTACTGTGTTCATTGTGTACTGATGTCCTGACCAACCCCCCCTGCCCCCCGCCCCTCCACCTCCCTGCCATGTCCCTGCAAGGGCGGGGCTATTTGTCTGCTATGTTCATTGGCTGTATTCCAAGTGCAGAGGTCAGTGCCTGGTATGCAATGGGCCCTCAATACATAGCCGTTGATTGAGTTTTTATGACAAGTGTCTATTAGTGAATATTTTCAGATTGGTGATTTTTGCTTCTCTATACCTCAGATAATGAATACTAGGAAAATAAGGATACCCTGAATGGACCAGAGGCAGCAGGGCAGGCTTCATAGAGGAGGCGACGTCTGAGCTGGGTCTAAAGGAGTGGAGGAGGAATTCATGGGATGGAGGAGGGCTGAGGGGAGGGCAGTCCAGGCAGAAGAAATTGTGTGTTTCTTGGACGCAGGAACGAGTATGAAGCATGAGGACTGGCATTAGTTGAGTGCAGGTGGGAGGCAGTGTTGGGAGAGAGGCTGGAAGTGTCAGTAGCAGTTGGGGATGGCATGCTCTGAAAGAATATAGGTGCCGTTTACAGCCTTCTGCAGATTCAGGAGGCAGGCTTCTGCAAGAGTGAACCCAGACTTGCTTCTGTCATACGGTGCCAAGGGCTGTTCAGAAAAGTACTGCAGGATCATTCCTCAGGACTTTTCTCAAAACTGCCCCATCATAAAGTAAGGGAGTCTTGGGGGGGTCTGACCAAGCTGCTCTGGACAGCAGTGCCTCCTAGAGGCCCCTGAGTATGACAGACCCCACCACGTGCTCGTCATTCCTAACACCCCGTGCAGATAACAACATGGTGAGATTCAGATCTGCGGAACCCCACCCCAAGCAACGCCAGTGCCCTCCTGAGCCCTGGAGGCCTCCAAGAGCCTCCTTCCCTGCACTGCCTGGGTGGACAGCTGAGACCGGGGCACAGAGGGGCATTTACATTTCCCTCTGCCTGTTGTACTCACAGCCTTGTGGGGCCTGAGTAATAATGTGTGTAAGACGTTTCAGGGCCAGGAGGAGAAGGCACAGGCCGATAGAGGTCCTGCACAAAGCAGCCTGTGATAAGACCTTTGAAGAGGGGAGGGAGTCAGGAGGCAAGACTTACCATTTCTGGGTGGAGAAATCAGGGAAGACTTCGTGGAGGTGGTGGCATTTTGTGTTCTTCTCAGTGAAAGATGGGAGGAGAAGGGGAAGGAAACTCCACAGCAGGAGTGTGTGGACTTTTGTGTACAGACAGCCTCTAGATTAGCACCAGTCTACTGCTTGCTACGGCAAGCAGTCTACTAATTGCATAAATAACAATGGCTTCTCAGGCAGCCAGAAAAACCCAACCCTAGCAGATGTTGTCAAATGTATCTGCTTTGTCCTATAATCTTTAAATAATCTTTTCATAAAGTACCATCTGAAGTAAAGACCTAATCCGTCTTCCCCCGCTAGGAGGGGAATTATCTTTCTGATGGTGTAAAATAATCCTTTTAGGGGACATGAAACCAGCTCTCAGCCTAAATCCCTTCTTATTCCTCCCCCACAGGTGCCATCATTACTGTTAAGAACTGCATTTAAGAAATAAGCAGAAAGATCGGAAGGGTTATTTTGAGCCTCAAATAGTATTAAGTTGGAACCTGAACATTCTAAAATGACAGCAGGCTTCTGACTGGCTGTGCTGGGAATCTCGCTGTTCCCCATCGGAAGGGAGCCTCCCCGTCTTGGGTGAGGAGCCGGTGGTCGTGGCCCACTCCCCAGAGACTCGGCTCTTGGGACTGTGAGAGGTTAGGTGCGAAGAGCGATGCCAGACAGCCTGGGGAAGAGAGTACTTGAATTAAAGCATTTCCAGGTGGTGGGAATTTGAGATCATCTACTTACTAAGCCTCTTATTTGAGGGCAAGACAGCCCAGCTGGGTGAGGAGGGCACAGAGTTTACAGAGACTCTGAGCTCAAGCTCTAACTCTGCTGCTTACTAGTTGTGTGGTTTGGGGACATCACTTAATTCTTCTTTTAGAATCTGTAAAATGAGAGCAGCATTAGTAAAGCGCTTTCTTGTAATATACACGTGAGAGGAAACTATGTAAGAAGTAAATGAGAAGGCCTGGGACAGAGAATTTAAGAGCCACAGCTAAAGTCAACCTAACAGTGAGGTCTGGAGCAAAAATGAGTGCACAGGGCTCCTTAAATTCCGGGGTCCTCTTCCTGTTGTACCAGGTGAGACTCCATCATGCCAGGTAACTTTATTAAGGCAGAGCTGAGACTGAGAGTTGATTCCACTCTCACTTGCATTGTGTTTCCTGGTTCTAGCATGCAAACAAGGGTTCCAGCTTGTAATATACTTAGTCCATCTATTATTCTCTCTCTTTGTAATTAATACCATCTGTTCACTGGAACAAGATTAATTGAGCATATACTATGTGTCCATCAGGCACTGTGTGAAGTGCTGGGGACTCAAGCAAGAAAGGTTGCTTGTTGGGCCTTTAAGGAATACACAAACAAACCTGTACCCAGAAAGCGTAGGATGCCACGCGATGTCTTATAATAGAGGTTTGCACCAAGTGTTAAAGGATGCAAGAGGATGGAGGTCATAATTAGAGCTATTTTCATTTTTACAGGAGGAGGGGAGGGAGGAGCTGGGAGAGGCTACACAGAGGGAGTCATAACTGAGGGAACCGGGAGAGCAGCAGAGAAAGCTCTCAGTAGGTGGATGCTGACAGCAGTGCGTGTGTGTGTGAGTGTGTGTGTTTGTATGTGTGTGTGTGTGTGTGTGTGTGTGTTTGGGGGTGGGGGAAGGTTTGATGGGGGAGGGACATTCCAGGGGCGAGAGAGAGAGCAGGAGTGCAGACCCCTGGTGGAGCTGCTGCCCTGGTGCGTCCCTCATGGCTGGATGGGATGAGGGTCTGACAGGGAGTAGTAGGAGAGACCCTGGGCACTGGGCAGGTGCCAGAACCCCAGGGTATCTCATGGCCTCCAAGGAGTTAAGCTTTGTCTTGCAGCTCCTTTGCAATCCTTCTAAACAGGGGAGCGACATTATCAGATTTTAGAAAGATAATTCTGGTGGCAGTGTGCAGCACAGATGGGAGGGGAGAAAACTGGAAACAGGGAACCCTGTTCTGCAAAGATTGTGATAATCCAGGCAACGATGATGAGGGCCTGAGTGAGGGCAGATGCATGGGAATGAGGACGAAGTGGATTAGAGAGACTCAGCCTGGTAACTGATTGGGAGTGGGGCCCGTGAGCGAGAGGGGGAGTGGAAAATACACTGAGGTTTCTGGTTTGGGTGACAGGGTGAATGCTGGTGTCGTTCATCAGGGAATAGAGGGTGATGAGGAGGTTGAAGAGGGGAAGAAAGAGAGGACAGAATTATGAACTCTGTTGAGTTTGAGGATCTCCAGGAAGAGGTGTCCAGTTGGTGGTTGAAAAAGCGTTTAAAGTTGAGGAGAGACGTTCATTTATTCATGACACAAATACTTCCTCGGTGTCTGCTGTGGGTCAGGTGACATTCCGGTGTCTGGAGATGCAGCAGTAACTTGATGGACAAGGTCTCTGCTTTCATGGCGTGTTCATTCCAAGGAGGGAAAATAAATAATATACTAGTGATCAGATGCAAAGCAAGACAGGATAATGTGATAGAGAGAAACTGGGGGCTACGTTAGGCAGGGGTTCAGGGAAGTCATTCATTGAGAGAGTAACATTCAAACCGAGATATGAATAATGAAGAAGAGACAGCTATGTGAAAACTTCAGGGAAAAGCAATCCAGACAGAGGGAACAGTATATGCAAGGTCTTTGAGGTCAGAATAAGCTTGGCATGTTCAAGGAAGAGAAAGAGGCCCAGAATATTTGGAGTGTAGTGGGAGAGGAGGTGGAAGGGAGGACATGAGATTGGAGAAATGGTCAGAGGTTATCAGATCATGCTGTAGAATGTTATCAGTCAGATTAGCATAAACTGCATGGTGACACATGACCCTCAAAATCTCAGTAGTATACAATAAAGAAGTTTTTCACTCATGCTCCATACCTATTGTGGATTGGCTGCACATCCTTTTCACTCCAGGACTCAGGTAGATGGGACAGCTCCTATCTGGGACATTCCTGGTCTCCTAGCAGAGGGAAGAGAGAAGGTAGAGGACCATATGATGGCCTTAAAACATCTGCATGGAAGTGGATGTGCCACTTCCATTGGCCAAAGCACATTACATGGCTAAACGTGATGCTGCTGGGGCTGGGCATGTTCAGTCCTTCCACAGAGACGAGCAGCAGATGTTGAGATCAACATTACAACCTACCACATAGGTAGGTTGCCTCATAGGAAGCCACTTGGATTTTTTTTTTTAAAACAGAGGGTATTAATATTGGTTGCCAAGGTAGGTTAAAAAGTAGATCAAGAATGAAAACAGGAGATATCAGAAGCAGGGTAATCTAGAAAAGTATGTCCCAGATACTGAGCACATGGTAAAGCTCCATTAGGGTAGAGTCCTGAAAATACTATCAGGACAGGGATCTCTACAGGGGCCATGTGGGGAAATGGTTTGGCATAGCCTGGCCTCCTAGTCTCTCCACTTACAGAGCTATCAGAAACTCTTTGATGGTTTTTGGACAAGGGACCCTGGAATACTGGGATTCTTCCCAAGCCACAACATTCCTCTCTATGAGTCTCCTAAAAAAGATGTATGTGATGAAATCTGTAAGTGGAAACTAAAATAGCACCTCATTGCTAATGAGGGTGGACCCCAACCCCTGGAGAAGGGAGAAGGCTTTTGTAAGTGAGGCTGGAGGAAAAAGAAACAACTGTGGCTTGTGTTTTTTCCCCCTCCCACACAAGCTTTCATAAGAAAAAAATTCTATCCCTGGTCATGAATCTTTTTTCTTTCCTGCATGGAAGGGAGAAAGAGAAGAGGGTAAGATGGTTGGGCTTGCTCGAGAAGGGTGGGTCCCTGGTGCAGTATCCCACTTCTGCCACCAAGCTGAAGAGAAAAGAGAAAGAAGCAAGATGTCCGGGAGCTCCCAGTGCAGTGTAGATCAGATTGCCACCTTCAGCCCACCTTTAGGGTAGAGTGGCTCTACTCACAGGTAGTCCAGTCCAAACTATCAAAATGATGAGTTTAGACGCATCTTCCTCTTCTGTGGTGAGGAGGGGTGAAATGGGAGCTTCCTTTCTCTTAAGTGCCTTCTACTGCTCCCTCATCCCTCCATCCCAGGAGAGAGGATGGAGAAAGCCATACGAAGAGAACTTGACTTTTTAACTTCTCCTGCCAAAGGTCCACCTGGTGGTGCTTCCATTGTGGTTCCTCACTGCATGTTTGAAATATGCCAGAGGGACCCAGAAGTGAGGAGGGACCAACATACTAGCCAGGACAATTGACTTTGCCCACCTGGATATTTTCTTTGAACAACAAATCTTGGCTTTTATTTTATTTAATTTATTTTATTTAATTTTTAAAAATTCCTGTTGGAGTATAATTGATTTACAATGTTGTGTTAATTTCAGGCTTTTATTTTTATGAGTATGTCACATCTCTTCAACTAAAATTATAAATGCCACAATTTTTACTTCTTTGGGAACTCCCCTGTCCCATACCACACCCCCACACACACAAGTCCAGCACAGGCCAGTCAAAAACAAGTAAAATACCGGTATGAATCAATGAGTGAGTGAACAAATGATTTCCTGGGAGGCTTAGAAACGACACTTGTGATCCATCTCTCCCACTGGCCGCAGTCTCCGTGATGAACCCTGTGTACATATGAGAATGCAGAAAGAGAGAAGGGAATTTAAGATGCTGTCAGAGAGGGAGAGTTTTCTGCTTCTCTTCCTGCCGGCTGGGCCCTGTGGCTTAAAGAATTACAATGCGTCTCTGTTTCCTCCAGGGACCAAGATGGCGCAGGCCATTACCCAGGGAGCTGGCCAGGGAGAGCCTACTTGTCAAACTGACTAGAACGCAGAGAGATAAACTCTTGGTGAGCCTTGCTCTGGCACCCTGGCGCTTTGGTGACAGAGTTATTAATTAAGACACCAGCATCAAAATTAAAGTGGGGAAGAAAAGTCAATTAGTGATTGAATAGCTATGAGGAGACATCTTTTAATAAGGTTCCCTCTAATTTGAGCTGTTCCTTGCCCCTCCTCATTGGGCGTGGTCACTCTATCTTTTTCTAAGTACTGTAGGGGTTCGAAGGACAGAGCGATCAGGAACTTACACCTCTCTCTAATTTATACTCAGGGGCGGATGGGGAGAGAGAGTCCTCTGCTGTCCACAATACGCCAGGGGCCCATAAAGCTATTTATCACCACTCTGAATTCTTTTCAACAGGATGTTCATTTCAGTTTTCAGTCACCTCTTTAGCTCCCCTTCAGCAGGCTTGGCCAGGCTCCTGAGAGAAGGTCTGAGCCGAGAGGGGGGGACACAAGACAGGTGAGGGAGGCTGGAGTTGGGCTCTCCAGGGATGCATCTGCCACCGTTCCAGCCTCACAGCCTCCTTTAACTCTATTTGTTTCTACAGGGAGACGGGGAGATTATGATGTTTTGTAGGTGTTCCAAACCCTTGTCATGCTTAATAAAGGTCTGGCAGGAACGGGAGCTAGGATGGCTTAGCAGGCTCTGGTGCTGGAGATTTTGGGGAGGGAAGGTAGGTGTAGCTGTTGCTGCAGCTGCCTGTGTGACAGCAAGGAATCTGAGGACCAAGAGAGACCAGACTGAGGGTTTCTGCTTCCTGCATTTACTCAGCAGGTTTCCTGATCCCGTGGGTGGGGTGAGGACAGTGGGACTGGTAGGAGGAAGGCTAATGGCCAGAATAGGAAGCCCCAGAGCATCAGGTTATTAAGACAAGAGGGTAGCACCGGAAGAGGAAGTTCAAGGTCAAGTGACCAGAAGTGGGTCATGAATAGCAAGATGAAATGCGTGATGGGGAAGCTTTGGCCTAGGGAATTCTGCAATTCCCTGACACTGACTTGGATCAGGATTGGGCCCAGGGCTTGAAATTGGGATTTAAATTTACCATGTCTTTTTATCACAAAATAATACATATTCACTGTAGGAAAAGAAGATAAGGAAAAAGACGTTTAACCTTATCTCACTACCCAGAGACTAACCACTGCTAATATTTTCAAATACTTTCAAATCAATATATTTAATGTTTTATATTAATAACATAATAGTTAGCTGTATATCATGATTCTGTGTGATTAGGCATGAGTATTTGGGTCATCGGAAAGACCTGTACCAGTTGTTATATTCACAAATTAAAGTTCAGTTAAAAAATTTATTTTCTAGAAATCAGAAACTATCGGGTAAAACTGAGGTCCTTTTATAATGAAGATGTAACCATGGATTTCTTGTGCAATAAAAAACCAATTTAAACTAAGAAAATGATAGCAGGACATAAATGATAACATGAGTAACTGGAGGAAAATATCTTGTTCTTGGATAAAAAGAACAATATTGCAAAAATATCAAGAAAAAAGGAGAACCACGTAAATTGAAAATATTTTTCAAGGAAAGAAAAATATAAAAATTCAGATAACCAAGATGAAAAGAAAAAAAACTCCCACAAGCCCAACACAACAATTTATCCTTATGGTTTATTTCCTTCTAGTGTTTTCCCATATGTATATTTTTACAAGAACGTAAAGGATTGTAGCATAAATATGTCTTCAGCTTGTTATGTAGTCATAATAAATATAATTGTTAGTGACTTAAATATATTCTATAAAATATATTTACTGCACTTTGTTTAATTTTTACCCAATGTTGAAATTTGAAGTGCTTCAGATTACACAGTTACACAAATACTATGGTCAACATTTTTGTGCTTTTTACATTTTGTTTTGAATTATTTCTTAAGAGTAGATTTGCATAAATGAATCATTGAATTAAAACGGTTGGACTTTTTAGAATTCTTGACTGTTATTGCCACAGTGGTTTCTAAAATCACTGTCCAGTTTATAGGAGTATCAGTCAAAGGTGTTATTATTAAAAATTTTCAGTGGGTATAAGGTATATGAAATGAAATGGCCATATTTTAGAGTTTGGTTGGATGAGGTGTAACAATTACCTACACCTTTAAAACCACCACCCAAAATAAGATAATAGAATATTGTTGTCACCCAAGAAATTTTTTTTGCCTGTTCAAATAGATGTAAATAATAGTGCTCTTTTGTCTGGCTTTTGTTGTTGTTCAACACAACATTTTTGAGATCCATCCGTGTTTTTGTACATATCAGTGGTTCTTCATTCCTTCCTATTGCCAAGTAGTTTTCTGTTGACTGACTGTGGCAGTTTGTTTGTCCATTCTTCCGTTGATGAACATTGGAGTTGTTTAAAATTTTGGGCTATCATTCGCAGGACCAGGTGGCTTCACACGTGACTTCTACCAAACATTTAAAGAACAATCAATACCAATCCTTCTTAAATTCCTCCCCCCAAATAAAGAGGGAATATTTCCAAACTCATTTTATGAGGCCACCATTCTCCTGACACCAAAACCAGACAAAGACATCACAAAGAAGAAAACTATAGGCCAAGATCCCTGATGAACATAGCTGCAAAATCCTCAATAAAATATTAGCAAACTGAATTCAACAGCACGTTAAAAAGCTAATACACCATGACCAAGTGGGATTTATCCCTGTGATGCAAGGATGGCTCAATATGTGCAAATCAATCAATGTTACACATCACATTAAAAGAATGAAGGATAGGGCTTCCCTGGTGGCGCAGTGGTTGAGAATCTGCCTGCTAATGCAGGGGACAAGGGTTCGAGCCCTGGTCTGGGAGGATCCCACGTGCCGTGGAGCAACTAGGCCCGTGAGCCACAACTACTGAGCCTGCGCGTCTGCAGCCTGTGCTCCGCAACAAGAGAGGCCGCGATAGTGAGAGGCCCGCACACCGCGATGAAGAGTGGCCCCTGCTTGCCACAACTAGAGAAAGCCCTCGCACAGAAACGAAGACCCAACACAGCAAAAATTAATTAATTAATTAATAAACTCCTACCGAAAATAAAAAAGAATGAAGGATAAAAAATCACATGGTAATCTCTATAGATGCAGGAAAAAAAATTGACAAAATTCAACACATTTTCGTGATAAAAACTCTTGACAAATTAGATATAGAAGGAATTTACTCAACACATAAAGATCATTGTATAAAAATCCCACAGCAAACATTATATTCAATGGTGAGAAACTGAAAGCTTTTCCTTTAATATCTGGGATAAAGTAAAGATGACCACTCTTGCCACCTCTATCGAACATAGTCCTGGAAGTCCTAGCCAGAGCAATTAGGCAAGGAAAAGAAATAACAGGCATTCCAATTGGAAAGGAAGAAGTAAAATAACTTCTGTTCGCAGATGACATGATCTTATATGTAGAAAATCCTAACAATTCCCCAAAAAACTGTTAGATCTAATAAATGAATTCAGTAATGTTGCAGGTTACAAAATCAGCATACAAAAATCACTTGTGTTTCTATACACTAACAATGAAATATCCAAAAAGAAAATCAAGAAAACAGTCTCATTTATATTAGCATCAAAAAGAATAATATACTTAGGAGTAAACTTAATCTAAGAACTGAAATACTTATATGGTGAAAACTACAAAACATTGATGAAAAAAAATTTTAAAGACAAATGAGTGGAAAGACATTCCATGTCCACAGATTGGAAGAATTAATATACACAGCTTTTTGTATGTCCATCATTTTATTTTTCAGTTATTCACCTAGAGTGTTCACTGAGAATATAGAGACTGATTTTTATATATTGAGCTTATATCCTGCAACCTTAATAAATTTACTAATTATTTCTTGTAGTATCTCTGTAGATTTTTAAAGGTTTTCTACATACAAGTCATGTCATCTGTGAAAGATAGTTTTACTTTTTCCTTTACAATTTGTGTGAAATTTCTTTCTTTTTCTTATTGCATTGGTTAGGACCCAAGTACAATATTCCATAGTAGTGAAACTGGACATTGTTTTGTTCCTAATCTTATTTAAGTAGGATGTTAATTGTAGGTTTTATAAATGCTTTTCTAAAATTAGATTGAGGAAGACTTGTTATATTCCCAGCTTTAAGAAAAATCCTAGAGATTATATGTTTTTAAAAATTATGCCAGGGTATTGAATTTTAGCAAATGCTTTTTCTGCATCTATTGAAAGAATCATATAGTTTTTCTCTTATACTCTGTTAATTTGGTGAATTATATTGATTATTTTTTGATTGGTAAACAAACCTTGCATTCCTGGGACAAATCTCACTTGGTCATGGTATCTTATTCTTTTTATACATTGCTGTTGGATCTGATTTGCTAATATTTTCTTAAGGATTTTTTTTTTCTTTTGTAAAATATTTTTCAGGATTCAGTATCAGGTTCTGCTTACTTTATGAAATAAAAAAGGGAGTGTTTCGTCCTCCTCAACATTTCTAAAAGTGTGTAAGGTTGGCATTATGATTCCTTAAATGCTTGACATAATTTACTAGTGAAGCCATGTGGCAGTGGAGTTTTCTTTGGTGTGTTTTTTTTAAATCACTAATTCAATTTTTAAAATAGATTTAGAACTATTTAGATTTTCTACTTTTTCTTGTGTCAGTTTTGAAAAATAGTATTTTTTCAAGGGATTATCCCTTTCATATCAGTTGTCAAATTACTGACATTAAAGTGCTCATAATATTCCTATTTTCCTTTTAATTTTTGAAAAGGTCCATAATGATAACACTTCTTTCATTCCTGATAATTTGTATCCTCTCTTTTTCCTTTCATCAGATTTGCTAGAGATTCATCAATTTTATTAATCTTGTCAAAGTGTCTAATTATGACTGTTAATTTTCTCTATTGTTTATTCATTTTCTTATTCTTTGATTTTCACTCTTATTTTCATTATTTACTTTTTTCTACTTTGTATTTATTTTGCTCTTCATCAGGCTTCTCAATATGGAAGCTTAAATTATTGGCTTTATATCTTCTTTTCAAATATAGGTATTGAAAGCTGTAAATTTCTATCTAAGCATTGCTTTAACTGCATCCCACAAATTTTGATGTTTTGTGTTTTTATTACCATTCAGTCCAAAATATATCTAATTTCCCTTTGATATCTTCTCTGTGCATGAGTTAAAACACTTGTGTTTTTAGACTTGTGTTGTTTAACTACAAAATATTTGGAGATCTCCTAAATATCGTAGTGTTATTGATTTTAAACCTATTATTGTGGTCAAATAATATACTTTGTACGATTTCAATCCATAGAAGTATCTTGAGAGTTATTCTGAGAGTTATTTGTGGTCTATTTATGTGTTTATTTCATGTCCATTTGGAAAGAAGCTTTCAAGAAGGTGCCAGTGTTCTATAAATATCAAATTGTTTTTCAAATTTTGTGCATTATTATTAATATTTTGTGTACTCATTCTATAAATTACTGAGATGTTAAAATCCTAAACTATGACTTTGGATTTCTCTATTTCTCCCTTTAGTTCTGTCATTCTGCTTCATGTATATTAATGCTTCATTATTAGGTGTATAGACATTCATGATAGTTACGTTATTTTGTTGAATTTACCTTTTATCATTATCATTTATCAAGTGGCTGTCTTTATCTTCAATAATAATCTTTGTCTCAAAGACTTTCTCTGTTATTGATATAGCCACATGGTATATGTTTTCCATCCTTTTATTTTTAACCAGTCTGTGTCTTTTTGTTTAAAGTGTCTTTTATAAATGACTATAGTTAAGTCTTGATTTCTTATAGAGTCTGACAATCTCTGCTTTTAAATTAGAGCAGTTAGTTGACTTACATTTAATACAATTACTGATATGATTGAGTTTAGGTCTAGCATTTTGGTATTTGTTTTCTGTTTGACCCATCTGTCTGTTTTTCCTCTATTCCCCCTCTTCTGTATTCTTTTAGGTGAATTAAATATTTTAATGTATCATTTTAATATCTCCTCTGTTGACTTTTTAAATATACCTATATTTGTAATTTTTAGTGATTTATCTAGAGATTACCCTATGAATCATTTATTTATGAACATATACTTTCAAATAACAATATACTATTTCATGAACAAAGTTAAGAACTCTACAACAATACCATGGCATTTATCTCACCCCCATCCCTCTATACTCCTGTTATCATATATTTTACTGATATGTATGCTGTAAACTCTGTAATTCAATTGTTATAATTTTTGTTTTAAACAATATTAATAGTCTTTTAAAGAGTTAATAACTTTCGCATTTGGATCTTTTTTATAGTTTCCACCTCTCTGCTAATATTCTCCTTTTATTCTGTTTATTTTACAGTCACTATCTAGATATTCTAACATCTGGGCCATCTCTGGGTCTTCTTCTATTTACTCTTCCTCTCTTAACCCTATCACATTTTCTTGCTATCAGTTCTTTCCTTATGTTGGATATTGTGTGTAAAAGATCAGTAGAGACTGAAGTAAATAATATTTACCCACAGAAAAGTTTATGGTCCCTCTAATGTGAGGGTCTGAGACAATTAAAGCTGTATTTGAGCAAGTTATGGGCTTTGTTGCAGCTTCAGTTTGATCCAGTTCACCACCGGCTTCAAATATTTTGAGAAGGTATCAGGATTTCTCCCTTCATCAGGGCTGGGTCTCTGAGCACCCGTGAGACTAAAGAGGTCTGAAAGCCCTGTTGTCAGCTTTCTGAACCATGGAAGGTCTCTCTCTGCTTTGTTCCTAGCTGCCAGCTTTGGGTTTTAGGTCCTGTCCGCAGGTTTCTGCAACTTGGGAAACCAGCCCTGCTCCACGTCGTGGAGGCACGGTGTCCTTGAAGGGATTGCTCTCAGCTCTCTGTCCTGTTCCCAGTCTCCAGTAGGTCTTGCACTTGGGGAAGATCCTGCGTGCCTCAAGGGTATTCTCTCAGCTCTCCTGCTTTGTCCTTAGCCTTTGGTCTATAACTCTGCGTACTTCATGGAGAACTATATGAAAGCTTTGGCAGGTGGGTGGGTATAGACTCGCTCTGTGGCTACGGCTTTTTGGGATTCTAATCTGTCACATTAGCTCACAAACAGACATTAAATGTTGTTACAAGTTTGGCTGATAGCTCTTCACCCAAGTTTATGGCAGATTCCTCCCCTTGCTGCCACTTTTTCATGGATCGAAGCAGCCATGGATATCTTCGATCCTAGGAAGAGCTGGTCGCTTCTGGAATTTAGTTTATTTAGGTTTCTTTACATACTGAGCTCTCTGATGGTTTTTAAAATCATGATACAAAAGAAAAACAAACAAGAAATCATGGTTTAGCTCATTCTCATTGCTAGGGCAGGCTCCACAGTCACTCGTGACTCTCTACATCCTAACCAGAAACAGAAGCCCCAGAGGTATTATTTTTAAAATTTATGCTAATTTAACAAAGGAAATGGTAACTTGTTGTTTTAATTTATATTCTCTGGGAACTGAACATCTCAAATTATTGTTTTCTAGTTACATGGCATCTTTTGTAAGTATCTTTTGCCCTTCTATCTCTGAGTCTTAATTTTTTTCTGACCAGTACGAGGTCTTAAACACCAAATATAATGCCTCCTTGCTACATTTGCTGCAATATGTTTTGGTTGATGTTTGCTTTTCTGCTTTATACTTTTTGTAGTCCAACTTACAGATCTTACTCTTTTATATTCCTTGTATTGCTTCTAAGCCTATAAAGTTACCTTTCCTCTAGAGGTTGGCAAAATATTCAGTTCTATTTTTCTGCGATTTTGATGTTAAACAAAAACACATTTAACGCTTCCACTCAATTGGAATTTATTTTAGCACATAACGTAAAGTGAGGTTCTAAAATTACTGTTTCTCCAAATTGCTGGATAATTGTCCCAACAACATTTATTGGGTAATCCTTTCATCCCCTCATGGAGCTGTAATGAATCTTACATCTTTGTACATAATTGGGTCCATTTCAGTGCCATCTGTTCAATTACAGTGATCTCTCAGTCTGGTCCTGGGCAGATAGAGATGAATGTTTGAAACTGCAAAGCTACGATGTTAACTGTGGACTTGATATGTCCTCGTCAGGGACCGAGAGCCACTTTCTGTCAGAAAGTACCCAGAGACAGTTATATAACTTTCATTTGTTTACTTATTTGCTTGTTTAATTCTTAAATCCCCTCCAAGTTAAAGCTCTTTGAGGACTGTGATTGGCTTAGACAATGTTTAACTTTATCTGAGACTTGTTCTCCTGGAAAACAGCAATGGAAATGGTGTACAGCAAAGAATCACCCTCACAAATATGACTTAGATGAGATTCGGGTATGACCCCCTTGTTTTCCTATGACAAGGGCAGACACAGGCCCTCCAAATCCCAGTTCTTTGTCTCATAAAGGATTAGCTGAACTGTTTGTTCCCACTGAGGTACCTGGACAAAGTACTTGCTGACTTGCTAACTTGTCTTGGCCAATTTATTTAGCACTCCCAACCCCCTGAACTTTGACCCATGCGCAGCCTGAACCAGCACTGGAGGCACTGGGAACTCCTTCACAGCCCTCCTGAAAATAGGCTGACTCCAGGGCTTCCCTGGTGGCACAGTGGTTGAGAGTCCGCCTGCCGATGCAGGGGACACGGGTTCGTGCCCTGGTCCGGGAAGATCCCACACGCTGCAGAGTGGCTGGGCCCATGAGCCATGGCCGCTAGGCCTGCATGTCCGGAGCCTGTGCTCCGCAACGGGAGAGGCCACAGCAGTGAGAGGCCTGCGTAAAAAAAAAAAAAAAAAAAAAAGGCTGACTCCAGAGAAAAGCCATCCCTCAACCACTGTCTCATGCAGCCCCCTGCTCTCCTACTCTGCGACGACCAGTTCTTTACTCCTCCTATAAAAGTAAAGCCCTTTTCTGCTTGACTTAGAATCTCAAAGATGTTCAGGTCAGAACATTCTTTCTGTTATCGTGGTCTCCCTTCACTTATTGCAACATTCTCTTTCACTTCATGTTATTATTTTCTACTTGAGAAGAGAGAATCTAGTTTGACTATCTCTTGACTTGAGATATCAACTCCCCACTGTAGCCCCAGTGTCTAAACAATTCCCGTAGCAGAGGAGGTGATTAATCAGGTTCAACTAATGGTTCAAGCTAGTTTTTTTTAATTATAAGAATAATACATAGGGCTTCCCTGGTGGCGCAGTGGTTGAGAGTCCTCCTGCCGATGCAGGGGCCATGGGTTCGTGCCCCGGTCCGGGAGGATCCCACATGCCGCGGAGCGGCTGGGCCCGTGAGCCATGGCCGCTGAGCCTGCGCATCCGGAGCCTGTGCTCCGCGGCAAGAGAGGCCACAACAGTGGGAGGCCCGCGTACCGCAAAAAAAAAAAAAAAAAGAATAATACATAATCATCAAAAGAAAAAAATCGAACTGTCAGAATGCTATGAAATAAAATATAAAATCTCCCTTCTCTTCAAGTTCTATCCTTTAGAAGTTTCCGCTGTTTATATCTTTCAGGACATTTTCTATGCTTATGTGAAAAAATATATGTATATATAATAGATGACAGTATTTATATCTAATATTCTTCAACTTTCTGGATTCACTTAGCATTCAGTATATCAGTATATCTTGGGTGTTTTTTCCGTATTCGTGTATATGGAGTTACATCCTTCTGTCTAACAACAGCATAGTATTCCATTAGAGATGTACCATAATTTATCTAATTTGTTCCAGGTATTTGATATTACAAACAACACTGTTGTAAATACCCTTATATATGCATAAGGAAAAATTTAAAGAATTTAATATTTAAGAATTCAAAATTTTGGTAGATTACCAAATTGTCCTTCAAATTTACATTTCCACCAAAGAAGAATGAGAACTTTTTTTTTTTCTAAATGGGGTATTATTGGACTTTGCCTAGATTATAGATGAAAAGTTGACTTTTGCTACTAATACAGTTTACATTTCTTTCACTGTGTGAGATTAAATATCTTTTCACATGGTTGTTGGCCTTTCTAAAATTGAGTTTTTCTTTTCTTACTGATTTTAAAGAATTCTTTTTATATCGAGTAATTTAGTTTGTCATATATCTTGCAAGTAATTCACCCATTGGTCTTTTGACATTGTAAATGCTTTTTTTGCCATAGAAAATGTTCCTATTTTATATAGTCTATTATTATTTTCCTGTTATAGCTTCTGCATCACTTTCAATTCAACGTATACGCATATCACAGTTTACGTAAAGCCAACATCTATGAACATTTGTTTTCCATTTTTAAATTATTTTAAACAATATTTGCAGATGCATATTTATATTCATTGTTAACTATTTCCTTTGAGTAAATTCCTAAAGGTGTTATTTTGGAGTCAAAAGGTGTGAACATTTTAAACATTGAATAGGTGTTGCCGAATCGAGGCCACTGATTTTCACCCTCTTTTGGGTTCAGTGATCTACCCTATCAGTAGAAATGCCTCTTTTCACCCAGAAGAGTTAGATGCTGGAAATGAAAAGGGAGGACGAGCAGGAACACAAGGGTCCAGGATAAAACAACCTTTTAAGAAGACATTCTAAGGAACTTCAGCACATGTGCAAATTCAAGTTAGCATTTTTATCACTTAGCTTTTACTCCTTCTGTCACAGTTTGCTGGAGGGGTTTATTGGTTTCTCCTGAGATTTGGGGGTGGGGATGGGGACTCATTAGAACTCTGCCTAATAGTTAGGTTTGCATGCAGTGATGGTGACATATATCAGCAAGCGAGAAGGGACCCCTTTCTCTCCATTTTCCTGCTGCATATGAGCTCATGGTCAGTACAGTTGACATATCTCCTCATGCTGCGGAGCAACTATGCCTGTGCGCCACAGCTACTGAGCCTGCACTCTAGAGCCCACGTGCCACAACTCCTGAGCCCACGTGTCACAACTACTGAAGTCCGTGCACCTAGAGCCCGTGCTCTGCCACAGGAGAAGCCACCACAATGAGAAGCCTGCGTGCCGCAACAAAGAGTAGCCGCCACTCGCCACAACTACAGAAAGCCTGCGCGCAGCAACGAAGACCCAACGCAGCCAAAAAAGAAAACAACAACAACAACAAAAAAAAACTAGATTGGAGCAAGGGGCACGTTTTATGTACTTGTGAATAATGAATTTGGACTAAATTGGATTTCTCTCTTTTAAATGTAAATGAAAGGAGAATTTACAAATTCTGACTATTGCTGCTAATTCTACCAAAGGTAAATTGCACACTGCCTTGCATACTTACAGACAAGTAGGAAGCTTGAATTTCTCTGTTTTCAAAACTAAAACTGGTTTTGGCGCTTTAGTTAAAATGACAAGGTGGCTGATTTGCTTGATGGTTCCTTTCTATGAATTCCAAAGAATTATATATAATCTTACACCCAGGAACTTGGTTTAACGGATCAATCTTCTGCATTAATTTCGCACTTCTATTTATGCCTCTGTCATCTTCGCCACAAGACTGTGAGCTCCCTGAGAGCAGGCGCACCTTGTGATGGAGAATGTGCCCTGCTCAGGCAGGTGCTGGGGAGACCTTTGTCAAATCCCTAAGTGTAGCCACACGTGACTTCCTCTGGAAGTCTTGCAGCTGCTGGTTGTTCAAAGCAGGGAGTTCTGATATGATCTGACATTGCAGAACCTTCTCCCTAAATAAGAACATTCATGTTACAGGAACTTTCTGCAGGGTGATGTAGCAGAGGCCATGAACTTTGTGGGGACAAAATCATTCGCTCTTCATACAGTAAAACCTTGAGGTGGTGACTCCTCTGCTTAGCTCCTGTGTGCTTTGGGGCAAGTTCCTTAACTTTTCAGTGCCCTGAAAAACTCACCACGGATTTTTGTCCTTGGTTTCCCTCAAGTGCGTGGCAGGTTCTCAGTCCCACGTGGGAGCAGTAGGTGCCCCCCTACCCTAGCCCTCCTTTAGGGTTTTGCAAACTTTCTCAACAGAGACATGCCAGTCTTGCTTTTGGAGCCTGTGTGAGGTATGAACGGACTCTTGTCAAGAGAATAGGACAGGAGGCTGATGGGGGTACGGGAGGGGGATCAGGGAAAAGAAAGCCTTAAGGATGAGACAGCTGGGCATAATCAGTGTTCTTGGGTCAGCTGGGAAGCGGAAGCATTCCCAGTTAGGCATAAACCATTAGGACACTGCAGGTGGGGGAGGACACGATCTTACCAAAAATGTGGCTTGGTGAGAGCCAGGTTCCGTGCTCATCCGCCTTCCTTACCATTCTCTGTGCCCTCTTCGCTGATGGTCAGAACTTCTAGCTGAAGAGCTGGTGTTTAAGATCCCCGACCTTCCTCGGCGTCGAGGCATGGTCTGAGGCTCAGAGGGGAGCGGACTGGGGTTCAGGAATCTCACTTCTGGTTTTCATTCTCAGAGCTGCTCCAGAGCTCCCAAGTGATGTGGCTGACTCCCTTGGCAAGACTGGCCTCAGTTTCCCTGGGATGAGCAAGTCGGAAGGTGAAGACCCAAGGTGAGTCACCATCTGCAAAAGGTCACAGATGGCAGACTTAAAACGTGCATTGGGAGGGAGAGGAAGCCAGAAAGCACAAAATTGGAGTTGGCGCATGAGAGAAAGAGATTAAACAGAAAAAAGTAGAATTGCCAGCAGCTTTGGATTTACCCAGCTGGAGTTTCTCCACTGGGCAAGGAAAGCTTAAGTAATCCAAATTCATTTCCAGTTAAAGGCAGAGCTCAGAGAGCAATCAGACAGGTGACCACAGCTGGTACCACATTTCCCCCGGAGATAAACTACTAACGCTAAACATAAGCCGTGCATGCTGGGAGAGGGGCTGTCTGGGATCAGCCGGCCCCAGGCACAACGCAGAAGCTGGAATGTTTCAATTTTTCAGCACACCTACAGTAAATGCCTGCTCTGTGCTAGGCACTGAGCTTCCAGCGTCTGCCTGAGATACCCTCCCTGCCTTAGAGTCCCTCATAGCCTATAGTGGGAGATGCACAAAGAGAGTGTTGCAGGATCACGGGATAAGTAATCTGATGACAGTATCCAAAGTCACCCTGTAAAGAAGGAAGCAGGGAAAGGTGGATGGGGGTCGGGAGTTAGGAAAGACTTCCTGCAGATTCAGACACCTTGACTGAGTATGGAATGACAAATAGGCATTATCACGCCGACAAGGAGGGGAGGGAAAGGACTTTGGAGGCAGCTGGAATAGCAGGTGTGATGATGTGGTGGCAAGAGAGAGCTTGGGTGTACTCTGAGGAAATGCCAGCAGTCCTGTAAGGCTGCAGTGTGGGGGGCACCTGGGGATGTGCCTGAAGTGAGACCCCTGGGGCAGGATGGGGCCAGGCTATGCTAAGCAGTCTGGATTATATTTTGGCAGATGATGGGGAGTGACTGGAGGGTTTTGAGCAGAGTGTTGTGATCAGATTTCTGTTTTTAGAAGACTGTTCAGACAGCGTCGTGGGGGATTATTTGGGGGGAAGACTGGAGGAAGTGAGATCGTCTGCAAGATGATAGCAGTCGTCTAGGTGAATGTACCGTGGCCTGAACTATGGCTCTGGGTGGGAGGATGGAGAAAAGGAGATGGATTTGGGAGATCCTGAGGATAGAATCCATGGACTTGGTGACTGAGTGACTGTTTCAGTGTGGCTTGTCAAAAGAGTCAGGTTTCTCATACAACTCAAAAGTAAAAAGCAAACAACCCAATCAAAAAAATGGGCAGAAGACATAAACAGACATTTCTCCAAAGAAGACATACAGATGGCCAACAGGCACATGAAAAGATGCTCAGCATCACTAATTATTAGAGAAATGCAAATCAGAACTACAATGAGGTATCACCTCATACCAGTCAAAATGGCCATTATCAAAAAAATCTACAAATAAATGCTGGAGAGGGTGTGGAGAAAAGGGAACCCTCTCGCACTGTTGGTGGGAATGTAAACTGGTACAGCCACTATGGAGAACGGTACGGAGGTTCCTTAAAAAACTAAAAATAGAACTACGATATGATCCAGCAATCCCACTCCTGGGCATATATCCAAAAAAGATGAAAGCTCTAATTTGAAAAGATACATGTACCCCCAATGTTCATAGGGACATTATTTACAATAGCCAAGACATGGAAGCAACCTAAGTGTCCATCAACAGATGAAAGGATAAAGAAGATGTGATATATATCTACCATGGAATATTACTCAGCCATGAAAAAGAATGAAATAATGCCATTTTCAGCAACATGGATAGACCTAGAGATTAGCATACTAAGGGAAGTAAGTCAGAGAAAGACAAATATTATATGATATCACTTATATGTGGAATCTAAAAAATAGTACAAATGAACTTATTTACAAAACAAACAGACTCACAGACATAGAAAACAAATTTAAGGTTACCTAAGAAAAAGCAGGGGAAGGCATAAGTTAGGAGTTTGGGGTTAACAGGTACACACTACTATATACAAAAGAAACAACAAGGATTTATTGTGTAGCACCCAGAACTATATTCAGTATCTTGTAATAAACTGTAATGGAAAAAAAGAGTCCGATTGGCAACAGGAGGTGCCATCCTGGGAGATGGGGAGGAGAGGAGGACAAGGGAGGGGCCTTAGAATGCATAGAGGGGGCAAATCGAGAGGTGCCTGAAGGACATACAAATGTCAGGCAGTTTGGAGCCTCACCCGTTTTTCTTTTGCTGTTAACTCCCACTTTCTGAAGTGGGCACCACTGGGCTCCCACCCTCCCCTGTTCTAAGCAGTAGCACCCTTACAACTGTGTTTAGAGGATGGCCGGGTGGTGGTATTTGCGGATATCAATTTCATGGTGCAAGGGGGCTCACTTCTGCCAGCCTGATCTTTGAGAACTGAGTTGAGCGTCATTTGTGGGGGAGGATCAGGGAGAGGAAGGGAGGGACAAGTGGGGAGAATCCACGGAGGACAAAATGAAGGAGCTTAATGCCGTGCTCACCAGCAGCCGGCGCTGGTCTGGTTCACGGGAAGTCATTGGAGGATGGCGGAGGAATTAATTCTGAGGCTGTATCGGGCTGGGGCAGGGAGAACAGAACTCCTCTAACACACAGGTGGCAAGCTGGAGTCTGCCTGCAAAACCCAGAACACAGATGTGTTTTGTTCGGCTCTGGAATTGTTTTTCTAAATTAGTTGCCAGCATTTAAAAATCAAGAGACTTCACATAAAATTTGGATTTCAGACTTCTCTTGGAAAAATAAAATAAGACCCGCGTACAGGTGTTCCCACCGGGCAAAAATCAGCTGGAGCTGCCTTTCAGGTGGCCGTCCTTTTCTGTGTGCACCAGCCCCACCCTCCTCTTGTCTCCCCTGAGCCCGCTTTTCTCATCGATGGGACCGACCACCTTCCCTTAGCCAAGCAGACCAGGGGCCAGGGGCCCACTCCTTTCTTAACCTTCAAGACTGTTGGCAGTACGAAATGACTGTTTTCTCTCTCCCTCTCTTCGAAAAAGACTTTGGCCTAAACTGAGTGCCTACTCTGGGAACTGTCTCCCTTCTACCATCCTGCCTGTTGCCAGGCGCATGAATATAAAATATATACTCGGCCACTCTGGGTCAGGAGCCGCCCACTGGCCTCTGGACAGTAGACTGTAAAATTGCAACTGTGACGCATGTCACGGGAGAGAAGTATGTTAGAGTTCATGGCATAGTCCAGAAGGAGAGGGCACGTGTCTCTGAGATCTACTGGATGAGAAAGTATTAATGATGAGCACGTGGGAAGAAAGGCTGTTGAGGGTGGAGGGAGCAGCAAGGTGGAGAGATGCTAGGGCGCAAAGACATGGACGGATGAGCCAGGAGGCAACTGTACGAGCCCAGGAGAAAGATGCTAGCTTGGATTAGAGAAATGGCAGGGATATGTTTGAGGGAATTTTAGGAAGGAAGTAGACAGCACTGAGGGATGGATTGGTGATAAGGAGAGGGCTGTGAAGTGATGTGTCCTTAGTTTCTGGTTTGTATAACTAGACAGAGAGTGGTGGCATTCACTGAGCTATGGAGCTGCAGGAAAGCATGAGCAAGGGAGGGTCACAAGTTCATCCCTTCGGAGATTGAGGTGACTTGGAGACATTGCAGAGGAGCTGACAAATAGACGGTTGGATACACAGGTCTAGAACTCAGAGAAGCTTGGACTCTAAAGAGAGCTATCTGCTACGAATCTACTGGTCTTACGGTTGGCTGCCTACTGACCACTTTGCTTTCTCAGATCTGGACAGTTTCATTGTTCATTCATTCATGAATCCAGTACATGTTTATTAGATCCCTAATGTGTATCCACTCTGATAGGTGCCGGCTACATAGTGGTAAACAAACAGATGCTATTCCTCCCCTCAAGGAACCAAGCTGTGAGCTTTGCAGAAAGTGTGGCCATGATTGGATTCCCTCATCTCTAGTTTTGTTCGCGCCTGCTCACACCATTGGGGTTATTAACGGTGGGCTGGCAGGTCTCTGTATTTCCCTTTCTCTTGGATTGTGATTAACCATTTTGAAATGATTTACTCCTGTTTTAATGCTTCACAGCTACATTCAGACAAGAGTTTCAAAACTGCTTGCCGTCGTTACTCTGATAATGGTCTGCATAGTATATTTGTCTCTAGACGTTGGGTCTGAAGCTCTGAATACTCTGAGGTGGGTCACCAGACCTTGACTACCTTCCTGCTGATTAGAGCTGATCTCCCAGGCCCCGAAGGAAGTATTTCAGATACTGTGAAACTTGGCCTTTCTCAATACTCAGAGCCAGAAGAGACTGAATTAGTCATGAGCATTGATTTGTTCATCAGTCTCCTTCTCTAGACTTTCAGTACCTTGAGGGAAGGACCGTAGTATTCCACCTTGTATCTCTGGTTTCCAGTCCAGTCCCTGGTGCACCAGAGGCAGGGAATGAATATACATGCTGAGTGAATTAATGAACGTGGGGCATCTTTGGATGACTGTCTTGTTCATTTAGTAACTTTTTATTTGACTTAAACTTGTATGTTTTTGCCTCATCTCCTTAACTTAAATTTGAGTTGCTCTCAGTAAGAACTTGGTTGTTCTGTGATGTTGAACCCCAGCAGATGCTCACTACAGATGTGTTGACTGATTACTTAGAATTAGGAAGAGCTTGGTTCTAATCACTCTCCTTCCCCTGTGATGATCTCATCAGTGGGTTTTCTCAATTTTGCCCGGCTTACAAGAGCAAGTCCAAGTTATTTCTTGAATACTTACCACCTCTCAAATTTTGGATGGAAGGACTCTTAAGCAGGGCAACTTTGAAGAGCTCTTTGGCTGCCACAAACTAAATTACTTTCTCTCCGTCTCTTCCCGGTGTCTTAGGAGATGCTATTATTATTATTTCACAATGGGAAGAGGACTGAAGCTCAAGGAAGTTAGTCAACCTGCCCAGAGTTGGGATTTGAATCCAAATGGTTCTGATCCAAAACCCACGCTCTAAGTCAAAGACTGTACAATTTCTGTAAACATCAGAATCACCGGGAGCCTAGGAACATTCCTGGCCTCTGTCACAGACTGTGCTGTGAGTTACAGTCTGTGTTTTAACAAGCAAAGCACCTAGTGGGGTTCTCATGTGGTGGCACTTGGGCACTGTGCCGTCATCCCCATGGGACACAGTCACCCAGGGGCTTAGACTGTGTCTCTGACAGTATCCATCACTGCCCCTTGGGGGCCAAGGGCTATGACATTTTTCTACTCTGTGTTTCCAGAAACCTGTGAGCCTGGAACAAAGCTATGCTGGCCGGCCTCCAATAGGGGCTCTGACATGAGTCCCTCCTATAAACCAGGAGGCGGTTAAGCACTGATAAGCAAGGGCTCCAATCACCCTGCATCAGCCCAATAAAGGAGATGATCTCTTCCTCTCCGTATCACCAGCTTGGAAATACAACAAGTGAGACGCAAAGAGGGCCAGGTAAAGAGAGTACACATCCACCCCCGGTGGGGCAGTGTAGAGGGACCATTCGGCGTGCTGGTAGTGGAGCAGCCCTCCCTAGAGCTCAGGGAAGAGGGAAGGAGGAGAGCCTACTAAGACCTAGTAGAGACCCAGGGTCCTGTCCCAGAGGGAGAACACACAGGGCCTCCTGGAGGGGAAGAGCTCAGATACTAGTGCTAAGCAGAGCTGGGCTCTCCACTTATTGGCTGTATCACTCAGGCCAGCTACTTACCTGTTCTAGCCTCAGTTTCCATATCTGTAAAATGAGAACACTAATCCCTACACTGCTGTGTGGTGCACAGATGAGAGATAACCAAGGACACCTTGCCTGGCACAGTGCCAACCCTCAACGGAAGGTACCCATTAGCAGGGGTCTGAGGTTTTCAAGGGCATGTCTGGGATAGAATCAGATAGAATTCAGCTTTACCCTCATCCTGCACTAAAATTCCTCCTTGGGAAACTCAGGGTGGGGGTGGGGGTCCTGGCACCAACACGGACTCATCAAGTGGCATAAATATTTACAGAGTCAGGCAACCTCACCAAATGTCTTCCCTGTGCTTTGGCCCTGCACCCTTCTTTTAATCGTTGCTATCTAGAGTGTTCTGCAGAGAGGGGCTCAGCATTTAGAAAGATGAGATAGAGGGATCCAGGAGCTGGGAGCTTGGAAGAAGTTTTTAGCTGATGTGAAAGGTGCAAGACTGAACATGCTTTAGAGCCTGAAATTGAGTGACTATTGTGATTTGCTTCAGAGCCTTTGATTTGCTGTTGGCATATTTTTAGGAGACCCTGGACTATTAAAGGATGTGCAGGCTGGGCCACCTGCCAAGGAAACCCTGGCTTGGCTCCTTCTGGAGCTTGCCAAGCTTTTGCTGCCCTACGTTGTAGCCTTGAAGCCAGGGGACATTCAAAGGCCCTGGGATATCCCTGGGAAAATAATGCCAAAAGCAGTAGCAACTCATATTTAGAAAGGCACTGTGATAAACGCACTGTTTATCTTTATAGCAGTCCTGTGATTTGAGTATCCCATAATGATTAAACACAGTAACTCTGAGAAGAAGAGTGCAGATGACTGAGTCCTGACTTTGACTCACTGTGTGAAATCACCAAGTTCTTAACCTCTCTAAGCCTCAGCTGGCTCACCTGGAAAATGGGAATAAACATATCTATCTCATAGGGTGATTTTGAGATATTCCAGATAAAGCCAATAGCCAATATCTAGCATATAGTGTAACCGTCCACAGATACTAGGTATTGCTGTGTCCATGCTGTAGATGCAAACACCGAGGCCTCAGGACTTGTGTGCTGACTGTCACATAGGCAGGGAGCAGAGGAGCCAGAACTCGGGCTCAAGGATGTTTGTATGCTTTTGTTCTTAATCCCTGGGTATCCTGCCTGAGCTGAAAAATGCCTTCAGGAAGTTTTGCTCAACTCAAATGATAGGGAGGGCTGGGGTTCTGGTCACTCTGTACTCTGTAGAGGTGAGGACCTCCAGACAGGCAGACAGAGTCTAGAGGGCCTTGGGGCAGCCATGCCGGGCCAGGAGAGCGCTGCTGCTTAGGACGCCTGCATCCTGATGGTGTTGCATCCCCTTGCCCTGGACTTCCTGGGTCAGCCCCCCAGAGAGGCCACATCTATGGTGTACTGCCTTCCTTCTGACTCGCTCCACAGCCATCATCTCAGGAAAGAGAGCCAGAAAGGACGGGATTTATCCCATCCGTTTATTGGAGCGCAGACTTTCATGTTTCAGGTGGCACCAACTGCCCTGCAAGGACGCACTTCCTCTCCGTCCTCCAGCCTACCCCTCTCCTTCCGCTGTCTCCTGTCTCCCTCTCTCAGGCTCTCACTCTCGCTCACTTTGAGAATTCCTGTGAAAGATCAAATAATTAGCAGCCGGGCGTTTTCGATGCCGTATCGTATTTCGATGCAGCAGCGGATGCAACTAGATCCGTGCTCCTCAAACTACCTGCGACGAAGGAACAGGGTTTTTCTTTGATAATTTCTTGCAGAATGATATTTTAATACAATATATATCTTTCTAAAAAAATGTATTCTTTAGAATACATTTCTGGGAAACTGAAACAAAGATAAAAATACAAGTCCCTTTTAAATTATTAGAATAAACACATTAAATTACTCTGCCAGATTGCTATAAAGGTTTCAGATGCTCTCGATTTCTGTACTTACCTCCCTATGGACCAGTGACAAAAAATGTGCAGCTTAGTCCCGATACGCACTTTGGGTAGCCCTGGTCTAGGTGACCTGCAGCGGGAGTGTGGACCCCCGTCCATAGATTACAGGTCTGTCTCATAGCCGGCAGTTTCAGCAGTGGACATGGCCTGAACTTTCAATGGCTGTCATTGTCAAGTGATGGTGGCCAAGATGATGCACAGGTGTGTGTAAGAGCTACGTCCCATCCCCTGCAGCATGCAGTCCACGCTACTGTGGCAGCTTCCATGGCAGCACCACGTGGAAAGGAGGCCCCAGGCTTGAGGCTGGTTGATAGACACTGCAGAGCTCCCATAAATAATTGTCTGAAGGTTTAGGCTCTGGGAGGAGGACTGAGAGTTAGCTTCTTATCTTTGTCTCTGATTGGCACATTGGAGGGTTATTTGGGGAGGGGAGCAGAGGGAGGCCATGGACCCGCTCCACACAAGCCTGCCTCTTAGGGACCTGAGAAGCATGATAGCATATCAGATCTTCTCTCCCCTTAACCTTGTCAGCCTGCCTTCCAGCTCAGACAGTTCCAGCAGTTGACAAGAGGAAGGGAGGATGATGGGAAATTCCTGCCATTCATATCTGCCAAGACTTTGACTCAAACATGCCCAAGAACAGGTCCCTGTTCATCTGTGAATCCTGCACTCACCTTGGTGCACGAGAGGGAGAGAGGGAGAGAGAGAGAGAGGGAGAGAGAGAGAGAGAGAGAGGGAGGGAGGGAGAGGGAGAGAGGAGGGGGAGGGGGAGGGGGAGGGGAGAGGGAAGATGGGGCTTGTGGTGATGGGTAGGTATGTCTGCCTCCTTGGAGGTCACGCAGGCATCTGCTGGTTTGCCTACCTCCTCTTTTTACCTGTTCCATCTCCAAGCCCCAGATCCACTTTGCATAGCCCATTATTTTCCTATCTGAGAAGAGTTTCTAGCTCTCAGTGTATTTATAACATAACTGATGACTGACAGGTCCTAACTCAATTAGGCAAACACAGCTTACGACTCACTCCTAAAGTGTCCCAGGTAGGGCTATTCAGAGTTCTGTCATTGCCGTTGGGCATTCCAAAATGCCTTAAGCTCTCAGGAACAAAAGACACAGCTCCCACGCAGGGGAAGAAATCTTTTTTTTGCGGTACGCGGGCCTCTCACTGTTGTGGCCTCTCCCGTTGCGGAGCACAGGCTCCGGACGCGCAGGCTCAGCGGCCATGGCTCATGGGCCCAGCCGGGACACGAACCCGTGTCCCCTGCATCGGAAGGCAGACTCTCAACCACTGTGCCACCAGGGAAGCCCAGAAGAAATCTTTTGTTAGTCAAGGGTAAGGGTGGGATGCAGTAATGCCCTCTTTGCGTTCCAGCCAATGCTGGGAAGGTGGGTGGGCAGCAGGGGAAGAATGACAGGGCTTTTCACACCAAGGGAATGGCTGCTACCAGCCCCATGTAGCCCTGCTCAGAATGCCTTCCCTTTTTCCATCTTTATCCCCAAATAGCATTCCTTGCCACTTTTCCCCGGAAATCAAGAAATGCCAAGGATCAGGCAGGTGGGAGTCAAAGCTCTTGCCTACAGATGGTACAGAAAGAAATAGTTTGGCCTTTCAAGTTTTCAAAACTGAAAAGGTCCAGACCATGAGTATGATGCAGTCATTCCAATTGGGGTCTCCTGGGACGTGGCAGCCAGCTCAGTCTGCAAGCTACAGTTATTCCCAAGATGGTAGACTGGAGCAGTTAAGAGCAGGGCTTTGCCATCTGACAGAATTGGGCCTTGCTGTGTTAAAATACCTCTTTTCCTGGGGGCCTTCAAGTCTTTCTCTGACAGTCCCATTCATCCATCACCAGTAGTCCTGTGGTTTTGGCAAGTCAGCAAATATCACTATCATTTTTATTTTAAGACACGGGAGAGAAGCTTTTTCTTACCCTAGGAGCATCACCCCAAATCACCCCAATCAAAGGTTAACCCTCCAGAAAACCTCCTCAGAAAGCCATCCCAAAGTGTGCCAAGCCCCAGGAGAGCTGGAGAGTCATCGCAGGTAGCTGGGAAGCCACTGCAGTTCCACAAACACCTTTGACATGTGATGGGAAGGTGCTCTGTGGACGTGGCCACGCAGCACAGATGCTGAATGATAATGACAAAGCCCGTGGGACCGAGCGGGACCCCCCATCTGCCGTGGCTTCCAGCCTAAAAACCGAAACCTGAAGGCTACTTCTGTATCCATTCGTATTGGGGAGGTGGGGTGTTCTGCATCTCTGTGCTCTCGGAACACGTTGTTTACTTGGGGGTTAGATTTGCAGAAAGGAGTGGAGGCCAGTTGAATTGATTTCTGAGTCGCTCCAAACCCACCTTCTCTTTCCTTGGTCCAACAGAAAGGTTATGCCTGTGTTCCTCGGCTTGCTTTTTTTCCCCTTTTATCCCCTCCAGCCCTGCTCTGGCCTGACCTGGAAGGGGCCTAGCCAGGAAATGGCCATACCTACCCTGGACCTTCCCTTATGGTACTGGGTCCAAGTTGGCTCTGCCCTGGGAGATCCCGTGGTCAAGAAAAACTTGAAAACATTATACAGTGGGGAAACGGGGGCCCCTGTGCAAGTTGGGTCAAAGGGGATAGCAAGGTCCGGTCCAGGGGAAAGGGGGGGCTTGTAAAGTGAGGGGGGAGATTGCCCCTTCCTCCCTGGCCCGGTCCCTCCCCTCCTTTCCACCTGGTTTCCCAGTCCCCACCCCTCCCCCGCGCTCTCTTCTTTACCTGCCTTCCTGCTGTAAGTGGACTGGGGGTAGGTGGTCAGCGGCACCCACAGCCTCAGGTGAGGCCCCTCAGGATGGGCTCACAGGCTGGGGGACCTGCTGCCCTCTGGGTTAGGGAGTTTCTTAGGCTATTTCTGCCCAGGAAGGGCACGGGGCAGGGACACCTTATTGGGAATTTTGCAGGGCACCATTCTCTACCTCCATTTTCTAGAGTGTCTTTACAGATAAAAACAATTGTTGTTTATCTTTATCATCAAAAAATGAATAGCAAGCACATTCACGTTCCCAATAACACCCTCCTTCTGCCTCCTTTTTGAGGAAAAATTGGCAAATGTAGAAAAGCCCAAATAAGGAAACAAAATATCCTGCTATCCCATTACTCAGAAATAACTACGGTTAGCATTTTGGTGGTACGCGGGCCTCTCACTGTTGTGGCCTCTCCTGTTGCGGAGCACAGGCTCCGGACGCGCAGGCTCAGCGGCCATGGCTCACGGGCCCAGCCGCTCTGCGGCATGTGGGATCTTCCCGGACTGGGGCACGAACCCGTGTCCCCTGCATCGGCAGGCGGACTCTCAACCACTGCGCCACCAGGGAAGCCCTACGGTTAGCATTTTGATGTAAATTATTTTACTCTTTTTCCCTCTGAAAAAATAGAACTTTTAAAAATTGAAGTATAGTTGATTTACAATGTTGTGTTAGTTTCAGGTGTACAGCAAAGTGATTTAGCTATCCATATATATATATTCTTTTTCAGATTCTTTTCTATTATAAAGTTATTACAAGATACTGAATATAGTCCCCTGTGCTATACAGTGGGTCCTTGTTGTTTATCTATTTTATATACAGTAGTGTGTATCTGTTAATCCCGAACTCCTAATTTATCCCTACCCCCTTCTTTAGTAGCCATAAGTTTGTCTTCTATGTCTGTGAGTCTATTTATGTTGAAAAAATATATTTTTTAGCAAAAACAGATATCATACAGTAATATGACCTGCTCCTTGCACTTAACAATGCCATAAACATTTCCCAGCATATTAGAAAGTTTTCTACGGCATTTTTTTATGTTTGCAATCAATTTCATCATATGGTTATAGCATAATTTATTTAATAATAGCAGCTATTTATAAAATGCTTCCTATGGGCTAAGCTTTGCATGCATCATCTAATTTATTCCTCGCCACAAATCTGTGAGGTAAATACTATTACTGTCCGCCTTTTATAGAGAAGAAGACAGGTTTGGAGGCAATATTTTGCCCAAGGTCACACAGGGAGCTTGTAGAAGAGCTGGGGTTTGAAGCCCACTGCAGTCTCTCCAGCTCCCGCGTGGACTGGCTTCCGTGATGTGTTGCTACCTCAGCCAAGCATCCGTTGCTGGCACTTAGATTGTTTCCGGCTTTTCAACGTTACAAACAGAGCTCTGAAGAGCATCTCTATAGCTGTATGTTTTGCACATGCCATTGTTATTTGCAAGGATAAGTTTCTAGAAATGAAGCAGTGAGGTCAAAGCGAATACACATTTTTTTATGGGGTGAGAAGATTTGCTTTGGGGCAGGAGCAGGCAGCCCACAGAGGCATTGTTGGGGAGGAGACGCCTGCTCTACACCTCCCCCCGCCCCCCCCCCCCACCCTTTCCCCCTGCCCACTGGAAAGGTTACAACAATCTGGTTTCCCAGCATCACTTTTATTTTTTGCGTCTTTATTGGAGTATAATTGCTTTACAATATTGTGTTAGTTTCCAGATCCCGTATAAACACCAAGAATTCTCATTTTAAATACACTTGCTACATTGTTAGGTGGAAAAAATGGTATTATTTTTATTTACAGATTTTAAATTGCTAATAAGTCCAAATAAATATTTTAAATTTGTTATTAGGTCATCTATCTTTCTTTTTTGTTGACTGTCCTGTTTATGTCCTCCGTGATAGGACATGGCTGTGACCTCCAGGAACTCATAGCAGTTGTGTGTTCTTATTGCCATTCCCTGCCTGGAATGGATGGATGGGTGGATGGTTGTCTGGTGTGTCTCCTGACAGGTCTGATTTTATTTTATTTTTAAAATTTTATTTAATTTTTAAATTTTATCGACATATAGTTGATTATAATGCTTTTTAAAAATTTTTAAATTTATTTTTTGGCTGCGTTGGGTCTTCGTCGCTGCGTGTGGGCTCTCTCTAGTTGCGGCGAGAGGGGGCTACTTTTCATTGCGGTGCGCAGGCTTTTCATTGCGGTGGCTTCTGTTGTTGCGGAGCGTGGATCTAGACGTTAAGGCTTCAGTAGTTGCAGCACACGGGTTCAGTAGTTGTGGCGCACGGGCCTAGTTACTCCGCGGCATGTGGGATCCTCCCGGGCCAGGGGTCGAACCCCTGTCCCCTGCATTGGCAGACGGATTCTTAACCACTGCGCCACAAGGAAGTCCCTTGATTTACAATATTGCGTTAATTTCTGCTGTACGGTAAAGTGACTCATTTATACATAAGTATTCTTTTTCATAGTCTTTTCCATTATGGTTTATCACAGGATATTGAAAATAGTTCCCTGTGCTATACAATAGGACCTTATTGTTTATCTATCCTATATATAATAGTTTGCATCTGCTAATCCCCAAACTCTCAATCTTCCCTCACCTCCGCCCTGCCCTTGGCAGCCACAAGTCTGTTCTCTATGTCTATGAGTCTGTTTCTGTTTTGTAGATAAGTTCATTTGTGTCATATTTTAGATTCCACATGTAAGTGATACCATATAGTATGTGTCTTTCTCTTTCTGACTTACTTCGCTTAGTATAATAATCTCTAGGCCCATCCATGTTGTTGCAAATGGCATTATTTCGTTCTTTTTTATGACTGAGTAATATTCCATTGTATATATGTACCACATCCTCTTTATTGATTCCTGACAGGTCTATAACAAGGAAACTGATAGTGACTTTCCCCTCTGCCTTATTGACCTGGCAAGATTTCGTTAACTGAATCCCCATTTTTATTTACTCTGGAATGTAATCCTTGCTAGGTTTGGTCTGTACTACAGCTCTGGCTTAGAAATCATTCTTAGAAGTGATAGTCACAGGCGCTATCTCCATGCTAGTTCCTAGGAGTAATAATACTAGCTGTCATTTATCAAGCACCTGCCAAATGCACGTTGTTTTTGTCCTCACCACAGTCATGCATGGAATATAGCCTTATCCTCATTTTATAGATGAGGAAAGGGCTTAGAGAGGTTAAGTGACTTGTATCGGATCACACAGCTAACAAATGGCAGGAGAAGAATGCCCTCTGTGTTTCGCTGTCCATCAAAATATAAATTAGTAAGGGGTTTAGGAATTCTGTTTTTTACTCTTCCTCATTAACAATCAGTATTCATTTCGTGACTATCAAAAAATCAAACAGTTGAAACGTAGGAAATTGTTATGGCAGCTTTTATATCGAGAAAGTATTGGAATAATACTTTCTAAAATGTCTTTCAGTTGCTTGCATCTGTGATTCAAATGTACGTATTTTGAGAGCCCAAAGAAGCCCATATTGGACTCAGAACCCATCTCTGGCTGGCTGTCCATTGCTGAGCTGGCCAGCCAGATTTGCACACACCTCTTCTTTCCCTGGTGCAGGTGTCTGGGATTGTGTCACGCTGCTCCCGCCTCCTCTTTCTCGCCTGCTTATTGACTGAAGGGTGGAGTCTAGAGCCTCAACGTGGCTGGAGCAGAAGCTTCCTGAGGGGCAGGCAGTGGTGGGAACGGGAGAGCTGTAGAATGGGTGCCGCCCACCCACATGTCTGCTGGGATGACTGTACTGGCCTGCCTGTCCCCGACACAAGCCTCAGACAGAGGGACAAGCGTCACTCCCCTCAGGGAAGCCTTCTGAGCCCCCCTCCCGTAGACTCTAGTTCATACCTCTGCTGGGACACCGGGCACCCTTTCCTGAAATGTTCCTGGGTTTCTCCCCACCTGACTGGGAAGCACTTGAGCTTGGGGACTGCTTTATTTATCTTTGAGCACAGCAGATACTCAGTAAATGTTTTGAATGTCTGAGTGACGGGAGTAAAATGCATTAAGACCAAGATATGCTTCTGACGTATATGTGATGGTTTGGTTGGGGAGGACAGAATGATTTCACAAGGCTCCTGGTAAGCTCTCAGATCCCGAATGGAACTAGCTGCTTTGACTTTTCCTTCCAAGTGGAAGGCAATGAAGTCTGTCCTCTGGACGGAGCTTTGTCCATCCACCCCTGCCACCACCACCATCCCCCAAACAGACACACACACTCCAGCCCAGAGCCTCCACGTCCCATCCCCTGCTGCAGTGGTTTAGAAAGTAAGGACATATGACAAGGACCCAGGAGGCTGCGGGCTGCTCCCCCAACACCCACAAGAGGTCAGGCTTGCAGAAGACTGGGCAGAGCCTCCCTGGGTATCTGCTGGCACTGTGCCTCGCAGCCCAGCTGTGTGCCCAAGGTGGGGAGGGAGCTTGGAGCTGGTGGAGGCTGCTCTCTTGCTGGAAAGGCCATGGCTAAGTGAAGAGGGGCAGAATGCAGCAGATGATTGGTTTCTTCAATCTCACGAAGTCCCCTTCTTTCCTCTCTTACTGCTGAGGTCCACCGTACTCCCAAAGACCTCTGGTGGGACTGGTTGGTGTCAGGTCAGGTGGGACTGTCCAGAGAAGGGCCAGCAGGAGTGGGGAAAAGAGATGGGTCTTTAGAGCGGCTTATGGTGAGAGAAAATAGGGATCCTGAAAGGATTGCTTAGGGCGGGAACAAAAGGAAATTAGAAGCGGTCAGAATCATTCAGCAACTCTTTAGCAAGGATTGGGGGTGAGGCGCGGAAGCGGAGATTTCAGAGCAGGGTAGTCAAAATAGTTCTAAAGCAAGTCTGAAGGGAGAACTTGGTAACTCTCAGTTTCAGGACAGTCCCTATAGTCCCTGGGCATCTGTGGGTCCCTGTGGTGTCAAAGTGATGCAGGGGCACCTTCGAGGACGTTTGTAAATATGTGGGGACAGCTTTTGATTTCCAGATGACTTAAAGAGTGCATCTGGGTTCCTATAAGGGCACCAGGCTTGTTAGCCCTCCTGTAATATGTAGGACAATCTCGAAGAGTAAAGATTTCCCCGGCTTAGATGCCAAGGGAGTCCCATTGAGAATACTGGATGATATCTCAAGATGCTTCCAGTTCTAATAATCTAATACTCTATGATTTATCCTGGCTACGACAATTGTTTTCTTCAATGATGAAGTGGGGAAAAAATTGATCATCTTAATATATGCAGAGAAAAGGATTTAATAAAACTCAACACGCATTCATGATTAAAAAAAGATCTCAGCAAATTAGGAGTAGCCTCCTAACCTAATACTGGCATCTACTGTTTACAGCAAATATTATAATTAATTATAAAAGATCATAGATTAAAGGAAGAAGGCAAGAATGTCCATTATCAATCACCATTAGTGGCAACATTGTGCTTAAGGTTCTAACAAATGAAATTAAACAGAAAAATGAGAGGATAAGAATTGGAAGTTTAAAGATGTAATTGTTGTTTACACACTATTTGATTGTTTCTACAAAAAAACCCCAGATGTCCTATGGAAAAGTTATCAATTTTTTTTTGTGTGTGTGGTACGCGGGCCTCTCACTGCTGTGGCCTCTCCCGTTGCGGAGCACAGGCTCCAGACGTGCAGGCTCAGTAGTCGTGGCTCACGGGCCTAGTTGCTCTGCGGCATGTGGGATCTTCCCGGACCGGGGCACGAACCCATGTCCCCTGCATTGGCAGGTGGACTCTCAACCACTGCGCCACCAGGGAAGCCCACACACATAGTTTTTTAAAACTAATTATTTAAAAAATTATTATCATTAGATAATGAGAACTATGTTTCCTTGTTATGCATTACCTGCTAGGAAATACAGCTAAATTTCAGGCTCAGCAGTGATAATTAACTCATCTCAAGTGCTTGATAACCCCTATTTACGTGACTTTTGAATGTCTTTTTTTTTTTTTCATTATCTTACTTCATATAGTACTTCATTTCATAAACTGTCTCAAATGAACTTGGGAAATATTCAGGGTACAAACACTTAACTTAAAAATGTAGAGCGACTTTACTCCCTAATTTTACTGTTTCTGCAGTACAGTAGTATAATAGGAGGGCGTCACTGGTAAATCTTGAAAGTTGGGTCCTGGATGCAGTTTTTTGTAAGTGCTCTTAAATTATCTTTGTTCTGTACCTTGGAGCTTGCTTAGGTACTGGGAGCGTGTGGAGTTGGGGGTGGGGAAGCAGTGGGAGGTGGGCGGGGGCTTGCCCTGCACCGTCAGGCCCTATTATGCACTAGGGTTTACCAAACAAAGCTCAGAACTAGCCGTCAGGGGGAATTAGCAGAAGCTGCTCCTGGGCCTCATTGCACTGTGGATTTGCTATATGATATTGGTTAACAGATATAACAACGTCCACGGAAAGAGGATGAGCTTTGAGTTCATATATACTTGGCTTGGAATTGGGTACTGCTGTTACCACCTGTGTGACGGTGGGAAAGTTATCATCTCTGGGTCCTAGTTTCTTGATTAACAACAAAGCTGACATTTCTCACAAGAAAATGGCGAGGATTAAATGAGTCCATTTGTCCTACACACAGTACCTGGCATTATTGGAGACCAGGTAAACAGTTCCTGTTTTGCCCCTCGTTTTTACTACATCTACCAGATAGCATAGTTATAAGGATGAGATATAACAAGGACATGCAAAAATTGTTTGAAGGGAAGGAAGAAAACAATTTTAAAAGGTGAAATATTGTATATGATGAAAAGTTTTTATTCCCAAGGCAAACTTGTCAGCAATTTAAGTTTATCTGTCTTATAGATGCTGCCACCTTCCTTGACCTAAGGACAGAGCAGAAATATGACCCAACTATGACGGGTCTGTCTGTCAACCTTTTGCAGAAATGTTGAACTTGCCCACCCATAGTGAGCCCAAGCTCTGGCAAATCTATACTCCCTTCCAACATGTCTCTCCTGGCCCTACCACCATTACTGGCCCATGGTACTTGGTCATAACTAGCTGCATTTTCCTTAGTTTAGATTTCGCCTGTTGAGCCATGCATTCTTTCTGTGTGTACTCTGAAGACCATTTTACTACTGGTATGACCACCTGGCAAAAGATTTGTCACACTGGTATATTTTTTGCCCAGCAACTAGGAGGAGAACCAAAATAGGATCCATGCACATGTTCCAGGATCCCAGCAACATTCTAAGGGCATTTCCATTGGAGGATGTTGAAATGAGGTGCATGAGAAATCTCAGTGCCCCTTCTTGTCTCATTACTGCAAATTGAGGGGAACCAACACGTTTTTATCCCTGTAGGATTATCCCCAAAAGAAAGCCATATAGTCATCCCCCGGGAAAGGTGATGCTCTCTACACAGACAATTCTCAGGTCTACCTGGCAGCATTATATTCTGGGGAGTGGTTTATAGTCAGTGCTGTACTATTATCACTCCATCCCCCCAGTAACAAAGAAATACTCTCTTCCCCTGTACATCACCACCACCACCACCAAGCTCCTACCAGACTTAAAATCTGACTGGTCACCGGAGCTTATGACTCTGTTCCCCTGGGACTATCTGTAGGTGATATTTACATAGAGTAGGAAGGAATTGTATTAAGGGGAAAAATGGGAAGGATGTGGAGATGGGAAGGAGTTTACAGTGTCTGTTCTCTGGCCTCGCTCCTAGTTTTAGGCTGAACCCTAGAAGGCGTGGACTAGTAAGCAAAACTAAAGGAACTCTGTCTTAGGTTGGACTAACTTGCGTTGAGGGGAAAATCTCAGTGGCTTATTATAAAGGTTTATTTCTCACCAAGTCAGGGTCGGCTGTCTGTCCCCAAGGCTGCTCCTCTCTATAAGTGACTTGGGAATCCGAGTCACTTGTGTCTACTATGCCTTTGGAACATGTAGCACCCACATCCCTGGAGAGGGAACAAAGGGCATGGGGAAATCACAGCCCCTTTTCAGTGATTTGGCCCAGAAGTTACACATACATCATTGCCCCTTATAAACCAGAACTAGTCACGTGGCCCCAAGTTGATTGCAAGAGAAGCTTGGAATGCAGTCACAGGAAAAGAAAGGGACTTGGCGAGAACCGAATATGGTCTCTGTAATGAAGTATTTCCATGAAGGATACAAACAGTGTTACATCAGGGCTCAGGTGACACGGGCAACAGGGTTGAACAGAAGGCCATTCTTGCTTTTCTGTGAACGATGCCTCTGTGAAGGCTGGAGGAGATGTAACACTTTCATGGTTTTGAAGCTGCAGCCCTGTGGGCAGAATAGCCCCTGGTCAGGAAAACGTGGTCCTCCAGAGTAAACCAGCTGTGACAAGGGACCACTATCAAGTGGTTTGGGGTGTAGGGAGGAACAACACTAACAAAGAGAGAACCTCATAGAAGAACATGAGATCCATGTGTAGACAACAGAGTCTCCCAAATACCTGGTCTGGAATTTGTCGGCACACACAGTAAAATGGGTTATCAGTGTTAATACTATCCCAGCAGAACCCGTAGGCTGGTAGAGCCTCGGGGCATTTGGTTTATACCCCAACTGCTTCTCGGGTAAGAACATGAATCATCTACATGGCTGCATTTTTAGCATCGAGAAACCATTTCCCATTTAGATTAAACCCAAACAATTCAGATTCACTCTATTATGAGCTTTTAAATACATGAACTCAGAGGTCCTCAAAGTGTGATCCTAGGACCAGCATCATCAGCGTCACCTGGGGATGGGATAGAAATGCCAATTCTTAGTTCCATCCCAAGCCTAATGAGTCAAAAGTACTGGGAGTAGGACCCAGCAACCTGTGTTTTAATAAGCGTCCCTTCACTGCCCCCCGCCCCACCATCTGATTCTGTGCGAGGTCAAGTTTGAGAACCGTTCATTAGCTCATTCAATCTTGGTAACAGTCCTTTCCTATTCCAGAATAGGAAACTGAGGCCAAAGAAATTGCAAAGTACCATACTTTGAGTAAAAATGTAATCTCAGGTTTGCTAACTCTAAATCCTGTGCTCAGATCTGGGGTTAGAATCCTTTCCCAAGCAGATATTTGAACCCCAGTATTTTAGGTCATAAGTCTGGGCTGGAAGGGATGCAGAGAAAAATCTCTTAAATTTCTCATTATAAGATGAAGAAAACGAAGCCCAGAGAGGTTAGAACAGATACTTAATGGCAGAGCCAGTTACTGGAACAGTTTCCTGAAGCCTGGGGCAATGAACTTTCCATTAGGGCATGAAGAAACCGTAATTTAATTTTGTTGGAGGCCCATGTTTCTGCTTAACTGATCTGATTAAGTGTCTGAATTGGGACAGGCCACCTGCGTTTTCTGCCTCTCTCCCCCACTCCCTTCCCCTTCTCTGGCTTTGGAGAAGTCTGTAAAACACCATGACTCAGCTGCTGCTCTAGCTGGAGGGATTGTTACGGTCTGATGACAGAGGACCCCCAAAAGTGAATTTCCAGTGTTGCACCAAGCCTAAGCAGTCAGTCCCTGGGAGCACTTGGACTCTTCCCTGACTTGCAAGGTCTCCTTGGTGTTTGGATTTCAGTTTCTAAGCCTGGAGAGGATCTAAATCGAGCTCTCCTCTCCTTGGGTTTTGGGGGCATATAACTTTGCTCTCTATATTGTAAATATTTAGTGAAAACTTGAGCCTAGGATTTGAGTCCAGAAGACTCAGATCATGTGATTCTACTCTATCACATAATCGCTCAGTGCTTCTGTACCCTTCACTGCAGAAATGAAGAAAGCATCCCTACCTTCACACTGCTAGGAGATTTAAATGGCACAAAACCACGGGAGCGCTCAGAACAGTGCTGAGAAGTGGCAATTACCGCCTTCCTCTTGTTTTGGATTATTTTTAAAAATTCCTCATTTTTGTTGTATTTGCCAATTTAATCAGTACCCTACGGAAAAACTATCTATTTTTTGCCTCCCTTCTTGTTTGGAATTTTTTTATTGAGGTATAACACATCCAAATGCGTGCATAAATCATAAATGCATAACTCGGTGGATTTTCACAAATTGAGGACATCCAAGTAACCCGCACTTCATTTACGAAACAGAACATCACCAGCATCCCAGAAGCCCCTGGGTGCCTCCTTCCAGACACTACCATCTCCCCGCCCCAAAGATAACCATTTGACCTTGACTTCATAAATTAGTTTGTTTTGACATGCTTATATAAATGGATTAATATAAAACTTTTGTGTCTGGCTTTTTTTGCTCAACATTATGTTTATGAGGCCCATATACTCCCCTCTTTATATTTTAATGCTTAATTATATCCATCTTAATAGTTTGTAGCATCTTGTATGACTCACCTCTTTTGCCCATAAAGTATTTTTACTTTAGGCTTTGGTGACCTTGACGGACTGTAGTGCTTTCCCCGTCTACCTATGCCTTTAATGAAGTCAAAACTGTGGGTCTTCACCTAGAGGGGTGGGATAGGGAGGGTGGGAGGGAGACGCAAGAGGGAGGAGATATGGGGATATATGTATACGTATAGCTGATTCACTTTGTTATAAAGCAGAAACTAACACACCACTGTAAAGCAGTTATACTCCAATAAAGATGTTAAAAAAAACCCCAAACAAACCTGTTGGTCTTCAGAAGATGACAGCCAGGGTACTTAGGTAACTGACACTTGCTGAGCTCATGTCCTCAGCAGTGAGATCTCCTACACGGGGATGCTTAGCCCCGGAGAGAAGACACCTCTGCTCTCCTGTTCTGGGCTACCGCTTACTTCCAAAGGAAACGGCCCAAAGCGGGCTGCTTCAAAGATCTGCTTCTCTTCTTTGCATGACTGAGACATCTCCTCTCCAAAAGCCATGGGATAAATAATAGATAAAATCGCTGCGTTCGAAAAGGACAGCTCCTGGGACCTCAGAATATTTTACTGAGGCAGGAAAGGAAGTTTTCTTCCCCACCCTCGCATGGAGGTGAGGAGGGGACAGAACAGACTTCTGCTCGGTGCTGTGGTGTCTGTAGAATCAGGATGAAAATGAGATCCCAGGGTTCTGGAGCCATTTTTTTGTTGTTTGGGGAAATGGCCCTTTGTACCCCAGGGCATCCTGAGACATGCCTAAAAGTGCAAACAAAAGAGGGCTCTGTGGGGACGTAATACATTTCTATTTGCTCTATATCCTGCAGCCCAATCCCAGCCCTGCACACACCACCTCACAGACAAAAAATGAACCACAGCTTCTAAGGTTTTGGAAAACAATGGCTTAGCTGGACTGCCTTAAGGATCCCTTAATGCTCATTCCTCAGAGACTGAGTCTTGATGTCAGTAAAGTTATGCTGTTGGGTTTTTTTTTAGGATAATACGATTGTAGATGCCAGGATTTTAGAGTTTGAATGTCCTTCAGATAGCCCAGCCACTTATTGTTGCAAATGTCCCTTTCATTGCATCCTGGAAAAATTAGTTACCTATGTTTTAACTTTTTCAGTGAAGAGGATCTGACTTCTGTGGCCCCACCCTCCTTTGAGATGGCCTGTTCTCTTGAAGAACAACGGAAGGTCCCTTGTGGAACCAAAATTTTCCTCCAGTAATTTCCACCCCTTAGCCCTAGTTCTTTCCTCTAGAGCCATCCAGATTTATTCCAATCCATATAACAGATCTTTCACTATTTGAAAAATAGCTCTGATGTAACCCCCTTCAGTTACTTACCGAATTCCTACTTCTGACAGGAATTGAATCCTCTTTTCTCAAAGTTAAACTTTCTTAGTTTTTAAAATATTTTTTATATGCAGTGGTTTTCTAACTCCACTTTTAAGTGCTTTCTGGTTTATTATTGTCATTCTTGAAATGTAACGCCTCATGTCAAAATGTATTATTCAGAGCATCAAAATAGAGGATTGTAATACTGACATATCAGTAGTTCAACAGATCAGTGGATTTCAGTGAAAACCCAGAAACAGTCACAAATATAGGTACCAGATTTTAGTGTGTGATAAGATTTCTGTCTGCATAATTTATCATAATAAATTCCAGATGGATTAAAGATTTAAATGTAAAGTGAACGTCCCAAGAGAAAATATTGATATGGTTATATAATCTAAGGGTGTAGAAGGACTTTCTAAGTATAATTCTAAAGGCAGAAACCTGAAGAAAATGACTAATAAATTTGATGACATAAATGTATTGCATATGTGGAAATATCAACAACAAATAAAGAGGCAGATGGTAAAGTGAAAAACATTTTTGTAACATCCATATCAAATAAAGGATGAATATACTTACTATAAAAAGATCTCTTAAAATTAATTTTTTTTTTTTTTTTTACGGTACGCGGGCCTCTCACTGCTGTAGCCCCTCCCGTCGCGGAGCACAGGCTCCCGACGCGCAGGCCCAGCGGCCACGACTCACGGGCCCAGCCGCTCCGCGGCACGTGCGATCTTCCCGGACCGGGACACGAACCCGTGTCCCCTGCATCGGCAGGTGGACTCTCAACCACTGTGCCACCAGGGAAGCCCTAAAATTAATTTTTAAATAAAAGATGAATCATCTTAATAGAAAAAGCAAAGGAAATAAATAGGCGATTTAAAAAGAGATTTAATACAGCAAATATATGAAAAATGTTCAACTCTACAAGTAAAGAAAGATAGTCTCATTAAAGCAAAATATTATTATTCATCAATAAAACTTTTTTAAAGACAGAGGAAAAAACACTCCATTGACTATAGTCAGTGTTAGCAGGCTGTGAGAGAAAGTGTACTGTCATATTCTGCTGCTTTGAAGGTGAATTTGTGTCATCGTTTTGAAGGACTATTGACAATATTGACAAAATGAGTCAAAAACTTTAGAAAAATGTGCACGCGATTTGATTCAGCAATTCCACTTCTCGGTAATTATCTTATGTAGATAATCAGTACTATACTTATATATGTATTTCTGTGTATATGAATATACTATGTATTTGTGTGTGTGTGTGTGTGTGTGTGTGTGTGCGCGCGCGCGCGCGCGCTGCGCGCGCGCGCGCGCATTCATTAAGGAATTATTCGTAACTGTGGGGAAAGAATTTTCCTTCAAAGTAGCTCCTCTACCTCACTTTTCTTGCGATTCCTTTAATGCAAGACAAAGCAGGTCTTCCACTACTCCACAATAATGTCCTGAAATGCAAACAGCCAGGAGAGTCCTGTGCTACGTGAGGATGAGTCGGTATGGGCTGGATGTCACAGCGGGTATCAAAACCTTCCTTGTTCTGAGGGGGAGTCCAGGAAAAGAGCAGGAGAGTTAGGCTAGAGACTTGGGAGGCAGGTGTCTTTCCATTTGGCCGGGGTTGGGCCTTTCGGACTCAGGGCACTGCACCCAAAGGTCTGCCATGTCCTGGGGACAGCTGCCCACTCCAGCTCCTTATTCTGTAACTGTGCTCCTTATTCAGCAGCTGGGGGTCCAACTTTTGGGCTTGACTCTAAGAAGTCAATGAGGGGAGAGCTGTGGGTGGCTCGGGGCCCAGGTGGGTGGAAGAACATGAGCTGGGCAGCACAAGTAGTACTTAAACTAGACAGTGGGACTTAGCCGGGGTTATTGCATATTGCACTGCATTTCCACGATGATTCCTCTGGGCTCTGTGCTCAGGAGAAGGAGAAAGCAGATGCAGAGACATCAGCTGTTGTATGAAAAAGAGGAACTTGAGTCCTTTTCCCTCTACGAAAGGAGACGTGAACTTGCTGTGGAGAACACGAGACTTCCTGACACTAGGAAATTAAGATCTGGTAAAAACCAGAGTGGCAAGTGATGGATTTCCGCACTGCTGGAGGGAGACCAGGGACAGCCTGACAAGGGGGGCTCCCGGTCGGGAGGAGGACAGATGAGGCAACTGCCCTTCTGCTGACCTGCTGTGCTCTCTTCTCTGTGGTCTCTGTGGGGGGCTCAGAGTAGGGATGCCCTGTCCAGGGCCTGGACCCGGGGATGGCAGGAATGACTGAGCCTCGTGCGCGACCTTCACCAGCCCCCTCCTCTATGCTGGGAGTCTGTCTCTTGTTTTCAGCCGGTAGAGGTTTCTGAGGGTCAGTTGGCATTATCTGAGAGGCAGGAGGCTGTGCTGTCTCCCTGCTGAGAAAATTAGGGTGAGAACTCAGTCCTAGGGTTCACAGAAGCTTTTCCTTGATACTTAGAAAATAATTGTGTGCTACATGAGGAAAACTCAGGGACTAGGTTTTCGAGAGACCAGGTGATAAGAAGTAGAAAAAAATTGTTCTGGAGAGATTCAGCAAATCTAATTCTGAATCTTTCCTACCCATCAAGGTGTCTTTTCATCCTGTCATACTTTCAAGCAGATCAATAAATGAAGATATTGTCTTCCTGCCTAGTCTCATCCTTCACTAGAATCAAACTGCCCACAGTGTACGGAGGACTTTCTGCTCCTTTCCAGTGCCCCTTCTCGCAGGCACTGTCGAGGGATGAGAGCAGAACAGAGAACAGAAGGAGAGACTTTCTCCCATTGACCTGATTCCGTCTCTGGATTGTCTGCCTGGATCCCATGAATAATTCCAGGTCCCATTCATAGTTTCCCTTCATGGACTACCTTCACAGCCTGACCAGGCAGAGGCCCAGCCAGGGACAGGGCAGCCAGTCCACTCAGCCCTCTGGCCGAGGGGACGAGGACCTCAATTAAAGTAGTGCCCAGCCTGGGCTCGGCCAATGAGGTGGCCACCCTGGAGAATTTGTACTAAGAGAAACGGAAGAACTTTCTAGTTGGCGGGTGTTCGTGTTGAAATATCATGAAAACCTAGGGGTTGAGGGAAGCATGCTGAGCCATGGGCGTATCAGCAGGTACGTAAACCTGAAGCTTTCCCAGAACTCTTCTGGAGGTCAGGCTCTGTGGCATCCAGCCCCACCGCCTCTGGTTTCACTTCCTGCCTGTCACCCCAGCTCCCTCTGCCCCAGCTGCCCTTGTGTCCTGGCTCTTCCTCAAACACCCCAGGCACATTCTCACCCAGGACCTTGGCACTTGGAGTCTTTCCTCTGGCCTTTTTTATCATGAAGTTGTCTGGTAAGAGTAACCACCCAGCAACAGGACATACGTGGACACCACCTGCCACTCCCGTACCCAGCCTGACGTCAGACAGGCATGGGTGGAAATCTCACTCTGCCAGTGACCATTTGTGTCACTTTGGACAAGCTGATTAACTTCCCCAAGCCTCAGTTTCCTCATCTGTATAAAGGGTAAAATCAATACTGTAGGATGCTTGTGATGGTCCAATCAAATACCAGACATAAAAGATCAACCCTAGATTCTGCCATATGGTAGGTTCCAGAAACATCAGTCCAGAGATGTGCCTCTCTTTATTATTGGTGTTGCCTTTGTCTATGGTTTAAAATAGCTTCCTAAAATTATTTAAAAAAACCCACATGTGCATCATAAAAACGTGAAGAGTAGGGAAGGGTATGGAGAAAATCACCCATCACCTGCAGGCCACCACTGTTCTCACCCTGGTATACTTCCTTCCATGCTATTTTTAAAGCCACCAAGCGCTCCATTCCCTGTATGTTGATCTGGTTTAAGTTCAGCCACTGGGCCTCCTGAAGCTCAGAAATAATCTAAATGTGAGTGTGAGGGACTTTATCCTCTAGGGAGGGTGAAGACGGGTGTTGATGGTTTTCTGTTGTTTGGGGCTCTGCGATTTGGGAAAAGCAAAAGCTTCCTACAAGAAGAGCGTTTTACTTTTAAAAGAAAATAGATATCACTGTGCAGAGACAGGCGACTGTGTCCCTCTGCCTCCCTTTCCATGCTCCCCCACTGGCTGCCTTCCCTTATTTCTTATCGCTGGAAAGTTCCCTGGTTGAAATTACCAACCCTGTTGCTTAGCAGTTCATCTGCTCCTGCCTGTTCCCCTCCTGTCCCCGGGAACTCGGGGCCATGTGTAGCCTCGGCCGATATCCTGACAACATCTTCCTGTCCAACCTGTGATTAGCTCGGGCACCCGCCAGGGCCACCTGGCTCAGTGTCTGCCCCTCCCTGACTTCCAGAGGCAAGAACTGGGTGTGGGAGGAAAGTGGAGATAGGTAGGGAAAAAATGATTTCTCAGACAAAGGGACTCCAGGGCCTCCGATAGACCTCTTTTCCCCGGTCCTTCCTGTGTGGTCATCACCCCTGCTTTTAATTGATCCCTGCTTGCAGGGTGCTTCAGGGAACTAAAACAGCCAAAAATGGAGCTAGGAAAAGAAGGAATCTGCCACAGGGAGAATCTAAACTACCGATTCCTACATAGCTCGTTAGCCTCCACTGAGCAGGTGGGTGAGGCTGATAACTGGGCCAGGGGTGAGCTCCCAGGGTAGGACCTCAGCACCACCTGGCTTCTTCCTGGGCTATAGGTTTTGCATTCTGCAATCCCACCCTTATCTGTGGGACACCGTACAAATCCTTATGCTGGCTAGCCACTTTACAGTTCTCTATTATTTTAATAACTTACTGTATATATAAGAAATGCTGTCCTGTATCTAGCATAGAGTTATGTGAGTTATCTTCTAATTGGGCAATTGTATGGAGGGTAGGAAGCCATCTTTCTGCAGTCAGGGTATAAAAACACCTCCTGTGACCCAAGCAAGGATGCCTCTACTGGAACTGGAAAAGCTGGTCACTGCAGAAGTTGACTTAGTTTCCCAGAGGAGCACAGAGGGCCCTCTGCATAGGGAAGACAGACACCCCAGTCCCTGCTTCCTGAAATTCAAAGCCAGGGAAACCTGTTAAAGATAGAATAGAGAGCATCCCATCAAGGCCTGGTAGAAGCGGGGAACAATGAGGGTCCAGAAAAAAAAACAAAAAACAACTTGAAGGAGGAAAGAACATGGGCTAATGAGGAAGAGCCCAGGATGGCAGAGGTGTGCGGGTTTGTGCGTAGCTGGTGGCTGCCGTCAGAATCCCTGCTGAAACTCGGCAACCTGGCACAGCACTTGTGCCCCCAGGGAGTATGCGGGGGTGTAACTAAGGTGAAAGTGGGAACTGAAGAGGGACTCCAGGCATGGGGCACCCTTGGATCATCCTCCATGAGGACTACCACAGGAACATGAGCCAAGGAAGCATTGTGACAAAGGACCAATGGACAGTTGCCAGTCTGGGGAGGCCCCGTGCTCAAGAGCATCCTCCAGTGGCAGGGAGAACTGGGGCCATTTTGATAGGCTCAGAAGGCAGCAACTTCCTGGTGTGGATGTCAAATGGACGTACCTGTGAGACAGAGTAAACCCACAAATGTTCTGAGGATGAAGGAACTCAAGAGAGCATCTCAGATTTTCTACTTATTTGGCGTTTTACTACCTTTTAACTTAAATTCTTATTTGTCACACTTACTCTATAAGAAATACATGTTAACACTAGGAAATACAAATCAAAAGAAGAAAATAAAAATGGCCCATACTCTCATTGTACAGCGATCGAATAATGCTAACATTTTGGTATATTTTCTTCCAGTCTGTTTTCTATACCATGGGACAGTGCATACTATTTTCTAACCTGTATTTTGCACTTAAAAATGATGTTGATGGGCTTCCCTGGTGGCGCAGTGGTTGAGAATCTGCCTGCTAATGCAGGGGACACGGGTTCAAGCCCTGGTCTGGGAAGATCCCACATGCCGTGGAGCAACTAGGCCCGTGAGCCACAACTACTGAGCCTGCGCGTCTGGAGCCTGTGCTCCGCAACAAGAGGGGCCGCGATAGTGAGAGGCCCGTGCACCGCGATGAAGAGTGGCCCCTGCTTGCCACAACTAGAGGAAGCCGTCGCACAGAAACGAAGACCCAACACAGCCAAAAATAAATTAATTAATTAAAGTACGCTTAATTTTAAAAAAAGTATTAAAAAAATGATGATGTTTTCCCATATCACTTAAAATTTTTTTCCGTATCTTTTAAAATAGAAAAAAATTTTTCCATATCTTTTAAAATATCTTTATCACACTCTATTACATTGTTGTACCATGGTCCAGTTAACAAAGTCTGTATTGTTAGACCCTGAGGTTCTTACAAACCTCTTTTGAGCTCTGACTTTGCGTATGATTCTAAGCCTGACTCATATAAGATAGGCACACACAGAAGGGCGAGACAGGGTTTCTGCTCTTAGTCACAATTTAACTGAGGACTTCCAGCCAGTATGATGGACTGAGGAGATATGGAAGGGTGCTCCTTCCAACCACGCATATATAAATCTGCATACAATATAACAGAATAAATTAAATTACACATAGGACTCCAAAGAAAGAGAGAGAACTTTTCCAGTGTCAGTGATGAGGGAGGAGCTCAAAGCCAGAGTGTTGGGTGAAACCTGAAGCCATGTTAGTCCAAGGCGGGTAAAGGCCCAGACATAAGCCTTAAGGTTTGAATTTTTTTTTTTAATTTTTATTGAAATATAGTCGATTTGCAATGTTGTGTTAGTTTCATGTGTACATCAAAGTGATTCAGTTATACATACATATATAAATATTCTTTTTTTACATTCTCTTCCATTATAGGTCATTACAAGATATTGAGTTTAGTTCTCTGTGCTATACAGTAGATCCTTGTTGGTTATCTATTTTATATATAGTAGTGTGTATATTTTAACATCCATCCAAGGATAGGAGTTAAGGCCTCAAATCTAGGTGAGTTGAGAGGCAGGGATTGAGAACTTCTGGCTTAAATGTAGAACTTCTCAGGGGAGTAGGAAAACTCAGCAGATCTGTTTGGGGGAAGTTTCAACAAAGTTTGCCATCCACCAAGGCCTTGGGTAGAAGAGAGTCAGGTACCAGTAATTGGAAACACAAACCCCTAATACTGGTACAAATGTATACCACATAAGTAATGCTTAGAAACTAACATAAATGCTGGTCCAAAGCTAGTAAAGCCAGTGGGATGCTAACAGAGGCAAACATACAGTATTATGTAGAGAGATACCACCACCATTGGTATACAGAGGACATGAGATTCTGTAAGGAAACTAATGCCATTGGTGAATGAACTCACAATAAAAATTAGAATCTGCAGAAAGCCACAAGCGATCATGAGGGACACTTGGAAGGAGCAGTAAACAGGATAATTAGCATTCCAAGATCTAGGGGAAATAGAACAATCTTAAATAGACTCTAATTTAAGTATATTTAAGCTTTTTAAAAACATAAAAGGAGGAATAAAAATTATAAGAACAGGACAGAGCAATACAGAAATAGATTTTAAAAGTAGACAAAGAGTGCTTCTAGAAATAAAAACTACGTCATTACAATAAAAATTTTATTAGATGTGTGAAGTCGTATATTAGACACGGCCAAAGAGAGAATTAGTGACCTGGAAGATACATTGAAACTTTGAAATGAATTTGAAATAAAAAATATGAAAGAGAGTTAACAGGTGTGTAGTCAGAATACATCTAGTCAAGTACCAGAAAGAGAGAACAGAGAATATGTGAGGGAGGTAACATTTAAAAAGACATTGGCTGAGAATTTTCCAGAATTTAAATAAACTTAAATTCTTAAATTGAAGAATATCAGGTCCCATGAATAATAAAGAAAAACAAATGCACCTCTAGACACTTCGTAGATAATTACAGAAAATAAAAAAGAAGGAGAAGATCTTTAAAGCGTTTCAGAGATGGAAGATTACACAAAGGAATTACAATTCAACTAAAAGCAGACTTATCACCAGTAAAAATAGATAACATTAGGAAGTATATCTTCAAATCGCTGTAGAGCAATAACTAGCACCCTAAAATTCAAATCCTAACTAAACCGTCATTCAAAAATGAAGGGAAAGGAGTTTTTAATACAAACAAAGCCCAAGAGAATTTATGACTCACAGATCCTGGTTGAAAAAACAACTAAAGGGTACAACTCAGTGAGATGGAACTGAACCCGATGGAAGGAGTAGAAAGCCAGAAGCAATGGTGAGAAAAATAACAACAATAGAAAGATAAGCATTTTGGTCAATCTGAATAAGCACTGACTAGAATAACACCAGTAACAAAGAAGTAGATTAAAAACAGTGTTTTTAATTGTTTTTGGATATTGGATAAAATGTTGGATAACAGTAAGTAGCACAGAAGATGGGGGTGGGGTGGGGAGTGGGGAAGTGTACTTACTGTCCTGGATGGCGATAGAGATGTTGATTACCTTTAAACATTGTTAACCTTGAGGAATTTTAAAAAAGTGGTTATTTAGGGGAACCACTAAAAGCAAAATACAATGTACAGTTTTCAAAGCAGTAGAGGCTAAAAAGGAAATAAAGCAGAATCACTCCAATAGGAGGCATGGTAGGAGAAAATAACCGTGGTAATTATTATCAGGTCTGTGAAGTGTCTGGGATTTGATTAATCCTACTTACAAGCTGATAATTTAGCTTGTTACTGTTTCATGGATGCTGTTGGGAGACATGAGACTCGGGGGTCAGAGACGAAGGACTTTAATCCTCTCATTCGGCTACCACCATGAGCATCACGTGTGCTTCAGTTCCTCTTGGTCCCTAAGTCCCATGCAAGGTGACACAGAGGGACCTTCATAGATGTTGCAGGTTGGTGCGTCTGTGTTGCAGCTGAGGAACACTGTGCTTGGGGAATCCATCTCTTATCAGGCAGTGAACTTGCTCTGTGTCTTAAAGGGAGACATTAACCTCATGCTACAAGATACCCTGAGAAATGACCCAGGTAATGAGCAGTCCGAGCCTTTCTTGGCTTACCCAGCAAGACATGGAGAAGCAGGAACAAGACAGAGAGTGCTTTCTCTACAGCTACCAAACTCAGAACAAGATGAAAGAAATGAATTAAAACACACCAGCAATCACAATAAACAGAAATTGATTAAATTTGCCTTTTTAATTTTTTTTTTTTTTTTTTGGTGGTACGTGGGCCTCTCACTGTTGTGGCCTCTCCCGTTACGGAGCACAGGCTCCGGACGCGCAGGCCCAGCGGCCATGGCTCACAGGCCCAGCCACTCCGCAGCATGTGGGATCCTCCCGGACCGGGGCACGAGCCTGTGTCCCCTGCATCGGCAGGCGGACTCCCAACCACTGCACCACCAGGGAAGCCTAAATTTGCCTTTTTAAAGACAGAATTTCTGAGTTTGGGTCTAAAGAAATATGCAATTCATAAGAAACACCTAAAACATAGCTTGCTTTTTTTTGCCTTGGTCTTTGGCCATACTCCACCTTAGCAGATATCTGGCTGCCTGTATAATATGAGTGTGTATTTGTGTATGTGTGTGAGTGTGTGTGTGTTGGTGGTGATGCTGATATACTAGTGAGGGGGGGGGGTTGTGGTTAATTTCTCTTCTTTTTCCCTCTTTCCTCATCTTTTGTCAGATCCATTCACACCTCTGGAAGGCAGATACAGAACATCTGAGAGCAGTAGCAAGCAAGAAAGGCATACTGTGAAAATACGAAGCAAAACAAAACTGATGCATTAAAATAAATAGCAAGTAAAATACATTTAAGGTAAAGAAACCCTCCACATTAATTCAGAATGAAGCACCTCATTACCTTTTGACAAAGAGAACAGTATAGCTGAGAGGGAACATAAAATGTCACATCCAGTATAAGGCAGCATGAGATGAGTGTCAGGTGAGAGTTCAAACAGCAAGTGTTGGGAATTCAGACGAGAGGGCAATGGATCTGATGCGAAGTGATCCAGAAATGGGTTCTGGATAAACGACACACTGCTTTAGATAGATCCCACAGGAGGGTGGCCCGTGAAGCATGAAACAAGTAAAATACTGTTTGAGACACTCAGATATGTATCTTGGACTTTATAAACAAAGGGAGAAAATCAGTACAGCATGGACCCCAGTGATTGGCAGATTAAGAGCTTGGTGTTGGGTGGCTAAGGTCAAAAATCTCATCTCTATAAAAGCCTGTGTTTTCCTCTTCTCCCCAAATCTGTAACAAATTCCAACTCTGTAGTGACTTGTATGAATAAATGAGCCTCTGTGGCCCTGGGTGTTGTTACAGGTGGTCTGGAACAATCATAGTGCTTTTCCAGAAAAGCATGGACCACTAACAGTTGGGGAGAAGGACACTGCAGTCCAGAGAAATGACGGGTGCCTGGTCTAAGGTCAGCTAGCTCTTGACAGAGCTGGGACCTGAATCCAGACCTTCTTACTCTTTACAGACACTATACACCTGAGAATGCTTTGTCCAGCTTCCCCTCTTGGTCTTAGTGTGTTGGCCGTAGTCTACTTTGTACTTTGGCAGATGTCTGGCTGTCTGTGTATGAGTGTGTGTGTGTGTGTGTGTGTGTGTGTGTGTGTGTGTGTGTGTGTCTGGTGATAGTGATGAGATATTAGGAGGGTGCGGTTAATTTCTTTCCCTTTTTCCTCTTTCCTCACCCTTTGTCAAATCCATTCACACCTTTGCAAGGCAGATGGGGAAAGAAACTTTGGGTTCGGGGGCGTGGTGGGCTTTAAAACCTGGCTCCCTGGACACAGGGCCTGGGTGACTGATGCCCACGTGACAGTGGCTGCTGGAGAGACTCTGGTGCATCTGGGACATTGTGGACAAGTGTCCTGAGAATACCCCCTCGGAAGCTGAGACAGGGCATTACCCCATCTTGCGAGCCTAAAGTCGTCTCACTCTCCAAAGCCATGTGCTAATAAGCTGTGAACAGAGCCCCAAGAGAGACGTCTTCACGAACAACAGCAACAAAAATTGCCACCCCCTCCATCGGGGCTGCAGACCCTCCCTGCATCTCATTAGGGCCTGGAGGTGGAAGGAGAGCGGCTGGCAGCCACTGTCTCCGCCTAAGTGTCGGACTGACTGATGCCAGTGCGGGCCAGCTGAGGTGGACGGAGTGGGAGGTGCCCCAGAGCTCAGCTTCCAAAAGGCCTTTCAGATGCTGGACTTGTTTATTTGTTCCCTTGTGTGTGAGTTTTTGCAAAAAGTATCAGATTCCTGAATCCTTTTGCACAGGACACTTTTTTTTTAGTCAGATATTCCCCAACCAGCCAGTGCTTGAAGACCTCTTCCACATCTCTGAACCTTGGGGATTTAATATGCTTTCTTGTACAGCAGAAACTAAGATAGTATTTTAAATCAACTATACTCCGATAAAAATTAAAAAGCAAAACAAAAATAAATTGTTGTGAAGTATTAAAAAAAAAAAGGTGAGCAGCGTCGTGTCTTCTGCTGACCTCAGGGCTTGGACTCGCCGTAGTTGGCCGCTGCTGACTGGAGGTCGGGGGTGCTCTTCACAGACACCCTCGCTCACTGCCACAGTGAGGACACCACTCACCTCCAGAAGGCAAGCCCCATTGTCCACGCCGGCAATTAGACCACCAAATCCTCAGCAATTCACCTCATTTTCTCCCCCACTTATTTCCTCATCCCTTCATGTTTGTACTCTCAAGTTCCCAGCCTTCCAAGAAAGCTCACCTTGGCCTGGAAGTGGGGAGTGAGACGTGACATGGCCACGGTCCCCTCTGTCCTCTCACGAAGGAGCAGCAGCCCCACCTGGCCACTGGTTTTGGAGACACTCTGCCCTCTCACCTTCTCCCAGATTTTCCCTCCCAGTTTGTTCTACCCCAGCATTAACTAAGGCACCTTATCCTACTCTATTTGCGTCATTTCTCTTTCCAGAAAATAGGGCTGGGGGTGAAGGAGGGACTTTCACAGAGAGAGGGATGACAGCCCACAGGAAAAACAGGAGGTGGCTTCTCTCAAGGACTCTTTTTTTCCCAGCAAAGACAAGCCATGATGCCAGCATTTGCAGCTTGATTTTGGGGTCCTGCCCACCCAGGAAGCAGGGCGAGCTGGGGACCAGCAATGTTGGTGTGGCAAATAGTTTATCTTGATAATGACGTTTTTGAGCTAGGTTCCTGGAAATGGCAGTGAACCTTTCGGCAGTCGTCAAATCATAAAGTGCTTTGTTACCATTTCTTACCGAAGGTGGGGAAATTGCAAAGTTCACAAGGTTCATCCAGATGGGAGTGGGCCCCAGGGAGAGGGTGCAGCGTGGGGTTCAGCACCCTCTCCGGAAGCCCAGACTGGAGGGAGAGCTTCCCTCTGTACGCCCAACACCTGCTTGACATGTCAGAAGGCGTTCAAGGCTATGGTCTTCTGGAACGAAATCCTCAGGATATCTTCCTGGCACCAGAGCTGTAGGGCTCCACCTTCCTGGGGCTGGGGGAGAGAAGGAGGGCTGACTGCTCCCCGGAACCACAGCTAGCTCAGCTGGGAGGAAGATAAGGAAGGGGTGCCTCATTCTCATTCATCCTGCTGGGCCTGCTGGTGGTTCAGTGTGACAGATGCAAGCCATCCCACATGTGTAGATGTGAAGGCAGTTCTGTGAAAACCAAACACAAGTGAATCGCCAGGTAGCTTCTTTCTCTGGGGTAAACTGAACATACTCGGAAGGAAGTGGTCAGCTTGCCTTTGGTGAGGCTCCAGAAAGCTCAATGTGGGGTCAGGAGCAGGCTTGGCCACGTCATCGCGTTTTAGTGTTTGCTCCTAAGCATGCTTGTGGAGAGGAGCCTGTACCTTCTCTGCGTCCTCCCCCATCTCCTCCGCCAGCTCCTTTATCTCCTGGCGCTTTGCCTTCTTCAGTTCTCCGTACAGAACCGGGGAAGGAGAGATGAGTACGTGCTTCTGTTACGTGGATGCTCCTGACTCATCCATCAGAAGTGGCTTCCCTGGGGAAGACTTTCCTGCTGGGTGTGCTTTCTGTCTCCTTCCATCTTTTCACCCTCAACATTCGCCCTCCCCTCCCTGGTCCCTTGCGTCAAAATGAAGTATTGTAGGGGCTTCCCTGGTGGCGCAGTGGTTAAGAATCCGCCTGTCAATGCAGGGGACACGGGTTCGAGCCCTGGTCCGGCAAGATCCCACATGCCACGGAGCAAATAAGCTCATGCGCCACAACTACTGAGCCTGCGCTCTAGAGCCCGTGAGCCACACCTACTGAGCCCACGAGCCACAATTACTGAAGCCCGCGTGCCTAGAGCCCGTGCTCCACGAGAGAAGGCACCGCAATGAGAAGCCCGTGCACTGCAACGAAGAGTAGCCCCCGCTCGCCGCGGCTAGAGAAAGCCCGCGTGCAGCAACAAATACCCAATGCAGCCAAAAATAAATGATAATAAGTAAATATTTTTTAAAAAATGAAGTATTGTACAGATTTCTCCTTTGCTTCTGTTGGAACATCAGTTCCGTGAAGTCAGGGTGAGGATTCGTGCTCTGGAGCCTGGAGGTGAGGATTCGAGTCCTGGCTCTGGTACCCACCTGGCGTGGCTTTGAATGGTCACTTCACTTCCCTGAGTCTCTGCTTCCTTGGTCATAAGTTGGGGAAATCAGAGAAGCTGCCTCTCAGGGTGATTGTGGGGATCAGCTGAAATAATGCGAGTTGTCTCTGTCAGCAACATGTGGCACATGCAGTGAGCTGGGCACGCTGCTGCTGAGACCTGGATTTGCTCCAGGGTGGAACGGGCAGGCCCGGTGACAAACGGAAGAGGCATAAGCCAGCCTTGTGTGCCATCGAAGGCCAGCCAGCCCCTGTGTCCCTTCCCTCTGCCCCCCACTTAAGCAAATGGATAAGACCATGTAGCGTCAGCCAGGGGACAGATGTCTTGGTACAGAAGAGCCGGATCTCCCAGTAGCCAGGGACCAGGCCACACTGGGAGACACAATTGAATTTTCCCCTTTCATCTGACAGCTCAGGACTGGATGTTACCCTCCAAATGGAAGCAGTTCTGGAAGGTCATTGGGAACAGTGAATTGTGTTTATGCTGGTGTATGTTTAATTCCATCTCATTACAGCTGCTGTTAAGGCTGCATTATAATAATTGCTTTAGTTCTGCTTTGGTATTTTTGGGCTTCTTGAATGTAGCTGTAATCTTTGTCTATATTAAAGCAAGCACATCCAAGGAGCAGGGCAGCGTTATTAAACCAGCTAAACAGATGCTGGTGGGGGGCGTGGAGCAGACAGGCAGGCAGGGAGTGGAGCCATGTCCAGGGGGCCCGGCAGCAGCAGCAGGAGGGGGTTCTGGCCTGAGGCCCAGCGCAGACTCACACTGTGACTCTGAGCAAGCTGCAGCTACCTGTCTCAGGGCCCCCATCCATTATGTGAGTCGCAAAGTCTATCTTGGAGGTGCTTACAAGTTGTTAGGAGAAGAGCATTGCTGGCAGAGAGCCTGGTGGGAGGATGCCTGCGTGGGTCCATGGAGGAGCCTGTCTGCTGGGAAACCTCCCTTGCAACCCCCAGCAGAGGGCCATGTGACCTCTAGGGTCCAAGAGATGGTATGCAGACAGTGCCCCAGTCCCCAGGAACATTTTGCTCTGGTCTTCCTTTCTTCACTCCCTGATCTGGCTTTTTTTCCTTCAGAATTTAGTTTGTTTGCACCATCTCCACTCTCAGCACAGTCCTTTACATACGATGTCTTAGCCACTTGAGGAGGCTTTCCTCGAACCCCAGATCACTGTGGCCTCTGTCATCCCTTCAAAGGGCAGTGGTGCCGTTTTGGAGGGCAGAGTACCAAGTGCCCTCCTGGACCAGGACACTCATGTAGCGCTTCCTGTATCCCACGTTCTGTTCTCAGCATCCACCTGCCGTATGAATTCACGATCCTTACAACAATCCTATGAACTAAGTACGATGTCATCCCCTTTTAAGAGCAGAAGGGGGCTCTGGCCGAGAAATTTGCCCGCATAACCAGTGAGTGGCAGAGCCAGAATTTGAATCCAGCCTAGGGTTGGGTTCACCTTTTTGCCCTCTCCATCTGTCTGCTTCCCCCTACCTCTGCCCCTTGCCCCCTCCTCAAGCTGGGTGGGTCCTCCAGGCTGCTAAGTGAAAAGTCGTCAGTAGTTGCTCTCGGGCTGGAGGCCACCTGCCCAGGCGGCCGTGTAGCACAGGTGTGGGTCAAGATGACTGTTAAAGCAGTTGGGGGTCTGAGCACCAACTGAACAAAATACACCTTTTAGTTCCTCACTTCTCCCCCAAGTATGCCTTTGCCTGGGAACTGTGGGCATTGCAGAGGAAGTGAGAGGAGGGAAGAACTCTTGAAGTCGTGTCCCTGCCCGCCTGCAACCCCACCTTGTGCCTGAGCCATGCCACACCTGGCTATTTCCAGAAGGATTCCTGTTTATCCTCCCATTTGTAAAGACTTTCGTAGGAAGAGGGTTTCAAAGGCTTTCCCAGGGCCTTGCCCTATTACTTCCTTATGCAAAATAGTCTTCATTGTATGCAACTGAAATATACAGCCTATTGCAGCTCAAAGTCTACAGACTCATGGAAGCTCAATGCTTAAGGGACCCCAAAGCCAATGCCCCACTGCAGGAATCCCTTCCAAACATCTCTGCCTGAGGCCATATATAACCTCGCCTCAAACACGCAGGAACATGGGTGCCGCCTCCATCACACAGCAGCCCATTTCATTTCTTGAGCAGTTCTAATCATTAAAAAGTTCTTCCCTAGATCAAAGTCCCCCTGCTGATAACTTCTACTAATCAGTCCTAGTTTGATCTCAAAAATATCAAAAGATCTCAGTTTGTCTCTAGCACAAAGTATGCTCATATAAATGCTTCCTGTTCTTCCTTTACCACATTCCAGTCCAAATTCTGGGCAACACCACGTATTGCACTGAGAGTTGGAAAATATAAAGAAAATAAGATGTGGTCTTTGCGGTTGTTTAATAGTAGCATTAACAACTGTGAAGTACCAACTTTGGACAAACTGCCTCCTTCTTCTTACGGATTTGTTTATTGGTGTGGTCAAGTGCACTCATACTTGTGTACAAGCCGTGTCCTCTTTTGACTATAAGAAGAACTGTGAAACTGGCTTCCCACGAGGCCGACTCACTCGTGTGCCTCCCTTTCTCCCACGTCATCTTCCGGGTCACCCTGCGTTCACTGCAGTTTTAATCTCTATTCTTGGTTTTCCTTAATCAGTCCATCCAAGAACCCTCTCCAATCCTCCCATCCCTCTTTCCCACAGCAACGTGACACTTTCCCCTAAAAACTGTCCTTAATTAGTTAACAGAATTTCCCTCCGTGACACAGGCTGCTCTCCCCCAGAAAAACCAGTGACAGATATGAACACCATTTGTTCTAATTAGTTTTGATATTTCGCACACCATATTTGTGAGGTTTTTGGGAGGGAGGGGAGGTAGGCAGGGAAAATGCTTCAAGTAAAAGAACAGCAGGGAGGCTTAGCTGAGGGGAGAGGTGAAGTTTGGGGTCTTCTTTTGTCATTGCCCATAAAACCTTTGTTAAATCGGTGCTACCTGGCCTGAGGACACTTCCTAGCACCGCTGTTTGCCTGCGTTGGGCCTCCCAGGGATGAGACCCTTGTCTTTCCTTATTCCAGTGAATTATAAAATTCCTGACTGAGTGATCTTTTCTCCTTTGTGACAGAAATCTATGCAAGGTGAGGGGGCCCGGCATTGAGACCTGGGAAGTCGAGACATGGTGCTGTCTCTCTGTCCTGCCCTTGGCTTGTTCTGTGATCTTGGAAAGACCATTGAATTCTCCAAGGCCGTTTTGCGGTCTAACGGCTGTGTTTTAGGGAAGGGGAGGGGGAAGAGGGAGATAAGATCATATCTTGAGCTGCTGGAATAGATGTCTCTCAAGATATGGAATATTGGCAATTATAGACTGTATAACTTAGGAGTAGCTCTTGACATAGAAAATCAATCCTCTATTCCTCTGTCCCATTTTCTGTCATCTGTTTATACCCTGCAACGTTTATGTTTATCAGTCCGAAGGGCTGAACATACACTTGGGGTATCCCAAAACTCGGCCACGGTCTCATGAGCTGCGCTAGAAGTCTGCAGCTGAGATTGGAAATCAATGCTGGGCTTTGCACACATTCGGGTGTCACAGTGCCTAACCCAAAGCGGGTGTTCCCTAAAAGTTGGTAGGACCAGATATGGGGCAGAGTTCCAAGCCTCAGCGTGGTATTATGGGAAGAGCACTGGAAGGGGAGTCAGAACCTGTGGGTTCCCTCACTACTTGGCTTTGTCACCTAAGCCAATGCATTCACATCTCCAGGCCCATTCACTCATCTCTAAAACTGGAGAGTTGAAAAGTTCTCTAAGACTCATAGTAGTTCAAAGTCCATGATTTTATGACCAAGCCTGGAAAAAAGAAATGAGGGTATTTTAACAACCTTGTTGGTGTAGGGAATGGGTAAAGCCAACAGGGTGAGCCTGAGCTTCAAGCTTGAGGGATCCCTGAGGGATTTCTCTCCCAAAGGGCTGCCTCTGTGTGATTCTCTTGGGAATAACGGGCAGACCTGTCCTGCTCCTCAGACTGTCTTGAACCTTATGCCCCGCTATTTGGGGAGCTGGACACAGGTACTGGTCCTTATTTATCCTGCCCTTGCCCCTTTGCACCTTCTCTGCTCATCTGAGCATTGCCTGCCGTATTGTGACCTCCACCTACCCCAGCTGTCTACCCAGCCATTCCAGGGAGGCAGATGCACAGCCCTCCCACAAGGCAGGAGGGTAGAGAGCTATAGCGGGTGGTACTTAAGAGCGTGGCCTGTGGGGTCAGCCCAGGTGTGATCGCCAGCTCTGCTGTCACCAGCCCTCTTCCTGCTCTCTCTCAGCCTCGGTTTCCTCATCTGGAAAGTGGTGGTGAGAATCAAATGAAAACAAAACCAGAAACTGTGTAAAGTGCTTAGCACCGTGCCTGGCCTCTGGTAAGCGCTCGATAAATAAATGTTAATTGTAGTTGTGTTGATTTGTTATTTGTGAGAAATCTTCCTGACCCTTTTCCTCCAATCAGACACTTTCCTTGCCAACCTTCATTAGTGATGGTTTCTTTTTCCTTTTGAGCAACTAGAAAAGTGGCATTTAATCACATCCTTCCCTCTGTGAGCTCTGAATCTTCCAGAAATAGACCAAAAGTCAGATAAAGATGAAACAAATCAGCTTTACTGCTGGTAAAGCTGGATTAGGGAAAGAAAACTGGACCTAAGAACCGCTCTTCCAAATATTTCTCCCCAACTCTAGACCCGGATTTGCTCTGGGGGAGGGTAGCATGGGCAAGGGCAAAGATCCTGCAGGGGGCTCAGAGAGGCCCGAGGTGTGTGCCGTCTTTAACATGTGAACTCTGCTGGGCAGAGGGAAGCAGCTCCCGGAGGTTTGAAGCCTGCCTGTCCAGTCGTACGTCACTCTTCTTTCAGAGCAGGCGGGGCTTACTCAAGGGACAGGATGGAATGGGGTGAAAAGGGTCTTCCTGAGAGCTCAGCAAGGGTACAAGTTCCTAATTCCTGGGGTGAGGCAGAAAGACAGGGAGAGGGAGAGTACAGTTCCCCTTATAACCTACTGGTAAGAATTTCCTTGTTTCCAGACACAATGGCTTCAACTGTGCGGAGATACCAGAAACGCATATAAACTGACTCTTAGAGAAGCTTTCCAGAAGTTATTGTAAAAAATCTTACATGTCTTCCCTATCACATTCTTTAATATAGCTTTTTGTTTTGTTTTGTTTTTTTGCGGTACGCGGGCCTCTCACTGTTGTGGCCTCTCCCGTTGCGGAGCACAGACTCCGGACGTGCAGGCTCAGTGGCCATGGCTCACGGGCCCAGCCGCTCCGCGGCATGTGGGATCTTCCCGGACCGGGGCACAAACCCGTGTCCCCTGCGTCGGCAGGTGGACTCTCAACCGCTGCGCCACCAGGGAAGCCCTAATATATCTTTTTATTATAAAAGTAAGGTAGGATTATTTTAAAACTTAAAGTATGGAAGAAGTATATAACAGGTGAAGGTCCCTTGAACTCTGTGATCAAGTCCCTCACTTCTTTCCCAACAACAAGTGTTGTTAACAAGTGTTACGTTAACACTTGTTAACATTAACAAGTTAATGTTAATTAACTTGGACACAAATTGACACAGGACATTTTGAAACAATTTATATAAGCAAGGTTTGGGGATCTAGGGATAAGCTGATTAGTCACATGCTCCTGCTTGGTCGATGTGGTATAGGAAAGCCCTTTCCAGGTGCCCTGGGCCGTGTGAGTTGGGAAGAGCATCCCTGCTTAGTTTGTGTCCTCCTATCAGGTCCCAGTGTTGGTGCCTCTCTACCTGTTTCCTTCCTTCAGTGTCAGGAATGTTTGGCTTGGGCTGGATTTCTGCATCTCCAGGGTGACCTACTCATTTCTAAAATGCAGCTGCTTCCAGGGCATCCCTGGAGACAGGCTTTAGGCTATGACAATGGCTCCATCTTACCCCAGTCAGAATTAGAGCGTCTTGTATACTGAAAAGGAGAGGTCGTGTGGTTGATTGTTGCAGGCTTCTTGGTGTCAGAATCCTTTGTTCTTGCAGCTGTCCATGTAGGTCAGGTCACGAGTCAAATGTTATTCTCTGTTCGGCAACTTTTTATCTCTATGTGAATGGAAAAGTGTTACACCCGTAAAGGTTAGAGCCTTGAGAATGGGCTATCCTGTATATAAAATCAGGCCATAGGTAACATTCTTAGCTCAAAGCAATAGAAAACAAAGGTTAAAGTTAAAGAAACAGATCTGTAACGGAGTCAGATTTGTTCTTCCCTATTATAATGTCAGCCCATGATGAAAATCTGGTAGAAGCTCCGAGACTCAAGGGTTCAATCACTGCATAGCCCCCCTCTATCCCCTCTTCATTCTGCCCTTGCCCCACCACCTGGCAAGGTTTGCAACCATCCTGCTGGCCTCCCCCACGCCCGCCGGTATCCCTTGTGCTGGATGTGGCCTCCCTGAGAATGGCAGCTTCGCCACCCAAGCCCCACAGTCTGGCCTTCTGTTTGGGTGTCCTGCACCTAGACTCTCCCCCCACTCCTACTTCTTCCTCTCCTCTCTGCATGTCAGGGGGCAGGCTCTACCCCTCTTGACCCCAACATTCTACCCCCCTTTGTTGGTTCCTTGCCCAGGGCTAGCTGCAGTTTCTGGGATTAGTCCTCCCTCCCCACTCAGGTCAATTTCTGAGTCATTGACCCCGGGCTGGGGAGGCCTTGATATGTCCCCATGGCCCCAAGCCCTGGACCTTGCCCTCTGCCCCTGCCTGGACACAGGACACTGGGCTGCAGGGTGACCCTGCAGTGGACAGTCCACCCTTGCAGCCTGGATCTCTCCTGCCCTGGCTGTCATCACCCCGGGTTGCCCCACTCCCGGCAGGAGCCCCTCATGTTCTCTGCCGTCGAGGCCATGTCATTGGTGATATGTTAAGCTGTCACTGCTATTTCCCGTGAGACATCAACTGTCACTCAAATACTGAGCAGTCTCCCTAGTTTGCTATTCTATTGGGCGATTTATTTATTGTTACTAATACTCCGTCAGAAAAATATTGATGTCCCTTTAATACATGATTTTAACAGGCTTTCTCTAGGGAGTTTCTTGTATTTGGGGGCAGATTTTCTTCCTAAGGGACACAGCCCTAATTTTATCTTGAAATTGAATAAGAAAATAAGATGCATGTCAGGGGAACCTGTTTCATAGGCAACATTCTTAGGCTGCAGAGCACACCTGCACACAAGGGACAGGAATTGGGGGAAACTCGGGCAACCCGTCAGGCACTGGGTGTGTGTTTGGGGTGTCCCCATCACTCACTTCCAGCCTTGCCTACAGAGAAATCCTTGGTTGAGAAATATTTCTGCCTTTTGTTTCAAAACTTGGTTTTCTTGGTTCACATTAGACTCATTTATTTCACTTAACACTTCTATAGCACTCACCACGTGCCAGGCACTATTCTGAACACTTGCATGTAATAATCTATTAAATTCTTAGACAGCCTAGCAAGACTGTCTTACACTATTATTCTCCCCATTTTACAGATGGAAAAACTGAGGCAGAGAGAGGTTCATGAAATTGCTCAAAGTTACAGATCTAGTAAGCCTAGCAGAACAAGCATTAAAAGTCAGGCCGCCCGGTGCCAGGGTTTGCGTGTCTGCCTGCTGTCCCAGGCTGCCTCCTAGCTACGGGGTTCCTTTTCCTCTGCTGTGGACATCTACTCTGGGGCTCAGGTCCTTGGGAGATCCTTGCCGTGTTCTCACTCCATGGGAAATTGCATGTGTCAGGAGTAAACACACATCTTTGCTGCCCGACACGTGGGATTTTTTTCCTTCTGGCATCCATTTCCTTTACCTGGAAGGATGAATCGAAGAGCTGAGTCAATGCTGTGTAAATGCAAGCATCTGATTTGTCCTCAGATGAACTTGTAACAAAAGTCGCCATCATGCCAGTCCACTTGGCTGCTGCACACTGGTTCCAGTTATGGTCAAGGACCTTCACTGCCTATTCCATTCATCTTGTCCTGGATCCATCTCGTGGCTGTTTGTGGTTCCAGGATCGGGGAGCCCATCTATTCCCCTGGCATCTGTGACATTCCTGCCCTTCTCCTTCAGGCACTGGGAATTGCTTGTAGTATACCAGTCCCCACAGTTTGTGTCCTTATTTCTCAATGTGATACGAAAAGGGAAAGTGAGATGGTGGGGCAGGAGGCTGGGGTGAGAACGCTGTGCGCTCTAAGCAAATGTCCTCGCTGCTTCTGACTAAGACGTGGGGGGTTATACCTTGGGTGGTCCGAGAAGATGGCTGCTGGCGATTCTGGGTTCCCTGTGCTTGCAAAACTCGGCTGTAGAGCAGCAGCAGGGCAGGGAGGGCTGGGCTGGGAATTAGGAGAACTGTCCTGGTACCAGCCCCAGTTTCCTCCCCTGGATAACAAAGGGCTCAGGTCAGACGTTCTCTTGGCTTTTCTGGCGCTGAAGTCCAAGGGTCATACATGGCGGGGGGTCAGTGGTATAGCAAGGAGGCCAGGAAGGCACCCCATTCCTAGAATTACACTGCATGGGGCTGATCCGTTTGTTAGAGCCGGACACTGTGCTCAGAGGAAAGGGGAGAGGTACGGGAGTGCTATGGAAGTGAGAATTGGCATTTCAGGTGCCAGCTCTGGCATTCATTAACAGGGCACCTGATTAACAGCATCCACTCAAATGACCTTCCCAGACTCCCTCCTGCTGCATTCCACTCCATTCGATACCTGGATACCTGCTCCCCAACTTTCTAGGAGCTTCTTAGTCACATTTTTCTCTAACCATGAGTGTGATACAATACCAACATCTACCCCTCCCCAGCTCCCCTCCCTGACCAGGCCACTGTCAGGCTCCCTGCCCATGATGGATTTTTCAGGCTTCACTTAGTGACATAACCGTCCCAGTAAAACATACAAATGGCCCAACCGTGGATCCTAATGTGCAGTAAACGGTTTTTCCCCTCATGTCATTTCTTATGGGAAGAAATTGGCTTTGTGCTTCTCCTGCACTCCCCCCCCCCCCATAGATAGACTCTGCTGGGGGAGGGTTGCCAACACTTCTTCCTTCACCTGCCAGGCTGTCAGCTCAGCTCTGGGCACCGCTTGCTCATAGGGGTGGCGGGATGTGCAGTTCGGCTTTGATTAACTGTCCCTTGCGACGTTAATTTCCAACAAGAGGCTCAATCAGTTGTCTGGCGGGCAAAGGAAGGTGGGGAGGTGGTGGAGGGAGACTGCGAGGCTCTGATTGGTTTCCGTTCTTTATTTATTTGCCTGCTCTGAAGGCCCTACCTTCTGCAGTAATCCCTTCTTCCTTCAGCCTTCCTCCCTGGCTGGATGAGCTCTGCCCTTTACTCGGTCTTCCTGTGTTCTCTTACACGTGAAACAGGAGACTCGATGCTCCTCTCTCTCTGCCATGTGGTAAGGCTGGAGGGGGTCTCTCAGATCTCCGATTAAGGATATGAAGTAAACTCCAAACTGACTAGATGGAGTAATCTCCAAACCCCAGGAGAGAGGGCTCAGTGATGTTAGACTCAGTACCTTCGGACGCAAGCTCAGTTCCTGGACCCCGGCAAGGTCAGTTCACCCATGTCTCTGGACTGACTGTGCCTAGCTAATCCTTAAAACTGTGCTCCTGGTCTCCTTCCGCCCCTCGGTCCATTCCTGCTCAAGCCACTCCTTGAATGGCTTCACTTCTTCCCCTCCACTCTGAACTGGGGCATCTCCTCAGACTCCAGCCTGGGCCATCTACTTTTGTCTATAAACACTCACAGTGGACACTTCTGGAAGTACATGCAAATGATCTGGAGGAGGGTGGGCTATTTGCTGAAAAAGAGTTTGGTGATGACGCAATGTCCTGTCCTTGGTGGTGGGATTGCCCCGCCCTCAGGCAGCAAATTCCTAGCTGCCCTGCCTGTCCTCCTGCCTGCCTTCCTACCAGCTGCCTTCTGCACGCCTAGGAAAGCAGCAGACTCAACAGGGCTGTGAGGCTACAGCAACTTGCTTCCTCCTTTTGCTGCTACTGCTGGCTTTGCCTCCATGACCAAAGAGGAAGCTGGTCCTCAACGCTGCACCGCGAATAGAGACACAAGAATGTGTCTCTGCTTATGCGTCTTCTCGTCACTGCATGAAGCTGCCCCTGTAGTGTCTTGGATTGCTGAATGCCTCTTTGGTGGCAACTGGCTTCTCACCTCTCCACCTGGCCAGCACTGGGGCAGGGGTCGCTGCATGCCCGGCACTGAAGGATGCAGGTGCGTGTGTATCCAAGCATGCATCTTGCGTGCAGAGATTCATTTTGGAGCAATACCTGTGCATGTGGCTCAAAGGCATAGAATAACTATACGTAGTACCTAAGAGGTACTCTGATAGGGAGATGCTGTTTTGAAGACATAATTGTACCTAAACAAAAGGAAAGTCCTTCACAATGTTAAGAAGCTGTATAGAAATGTCGGGGCTGATGATAGTAATGTTCACTCTCCTGGGACTCTGTTACTCACGCTGTTGTCAGACCACACCCCCACGGTGAGCCTGCGAGTGAAAGAGAAAGGGCAAGAAAGCTCCGCTGGTGCTTCCTGCCGCCTTGGACACGGAGATGGGTCCATTCTGGAGCCCGTGTTTCTGGGTGAGTAAAGACAGACCAGCAAGTGCTGGGGTACCGTGGCCAGGGTGGAAGGTGCCTGGGTGCTACAAGCACTGCTCGGGAGCCCTGAGCTTTGGCCTGAGGGGAGATGGTGGCGGTTGACAAAGATCTGGAAGGATTTTCACGTGGAAAAGTAATCAGCCAGCTCCAGGTTGCTCCAGAGGGTGAAACTAGGATGGAGGAAGAATAGGATCAGATGACTGATTTCCTCCCCCAGTTTGACCCTCCCCACAGTCATACAAGTGGCTTCATTCACTCCGGCTGTCGAGAGGGAGAAGGCAGCGCCTGAGACCAGCTGTCAGCTCAGCTGAAGGATTCTTGCATTTGGAGGAAAGTTCAGCGAGAGACTGTGTGAGGGATCTTCCCTTTCAAGAGCCGTGGGTTCTAACCAGTTTTCCTCCAAAGAAGAAATCTGAACCAGGAACCATAGGCATAAGGAGATCAAATAACCTCTAGAAGCTGAGATACCCACCCCCCGAAATCCACATTGCCTTACGTCTTCATGACTTCACGGACCCCGGAAGACCTCACAGCTTCTCATGACAACAATCCAGTTGGAGATTGGGGTTCCAAAGGCAGAAATACGGGGATGAAGAGGACAGTGGCTCTTCGAAGGGCTTTCTAGGGTTCGGAAGAGTTTGGGTGACTCCCTCCTGTCACTTAGCCCCATGCGATATCCTGTCTTTTCTTGCCTCTGCAACCAAACCTGTCAGTGGCCCTGGGAGACGGGACCAAGAAGTGGGTGAGGTACACAGGGCGTGGGGGGGTGTGACTAAACCCCTAATTTAGGAGACAGAAAGCACGACAGTGAAAACAAATCTATCTGGAAGCCTCCAGCAGATTTTAGACACCTTGATTAATCATAACTTGCCACACGTTATTTCCCTATAAACAAACTACAATGTTACTCATATAAACAGCTTTATCTTGACAGCTGCAAAATGTCAGGATTTAATGTCGAATGAGCAGAGATACACCATATGTTACCACTCCAGGCCTGGAACACACAAATTCATAGCATATTGCCTCATCCTGAAGAGGTGATTACAAAAGAGGGGCTAGGTTTTCGCCTTGCCATGACTGTGCATGCCATGTCCAAGTCCCCTGCCCCTTCTCCCTGGCTGAGCTGTAATGACTGAGAAGTGATACAGACGAAGGCTCTGAGGTTGCCAGCAGTGAGCTAGACGGCAACCCAGGAAGTGCAGATGTGGTTGTGTTGCTGTATTTTAAAAAATTGACTCAAATAAATACAGGTGTACCACACTGGGAAACCCATGGTTCCAGTACAATAATAAGGGGGAAGAAAAGGCAATGCATTGCTGGTATCCTGCTGAGGGGGATGGCTGCTACCTTTGCTAGAATAAAAAGCCTACAAAAGATACCAAACAATAGTCAGAAACAAGTTAAATACAAGAGGAAACACAGCTTAATGCTCATGAAAATAAAGTTTGCAAAGGGACTCTTTACCTAGGGGTCGTTTTATCCCCCAAAGAAGAAATTTTCCCAATAGACTGCTCCTAGCTAGAAAACGGCCTAGGACATATTTTCATAGAGGGGACGGTTTCTTATTTTCTTTGCTTCCTTTTCTTTCCCCTTCTGTAGCTCTTTTTCACTTTAATTTAGCGTAAATCAGGGATCGGTACGGTCAAGAGCGCCCACTGCCTCTTTTTATAAATACAGCTCTACAGGAGCACGGGCTCACCCATTCGCGGATGTATTGTCTGTCTTCTTTTATGCTGCACATCAGAGTTGAGTCCATGCAACAGACACCGTATGGCCCCACAGCCTGAAAATGTTTACTCTCTGGCCCTTTACAGAAAGGGCTCCAAACTGTAGATGTGTTTATGTCACTCCCCAGTGTAAACACTTTAGGCCTGCTATCCATTAATTTTTGGCCACCCGGGAGTCAATCCTTTTCTTTGGCTCTAGAACCCTGATTCCCCTTTAAGGAAGAGCCACCCACCTTGCCTGGTGTTGGTGGGACTGTCAATTAAGGATGAGGCATGTGGCCCCAGCTTGGTGTCAGATTCTTGCTGGACTCTGGCTTGCCAGTGGAATGGGGTACAGTTGATTTGTCCTGTTGGTAGCTCCCTGAAGCTCTGGAGTCCCAGAGCGGCCCTGGTTTTTTCAGTCCTTTTCCTAAACTACTGGTTGTGCTTCAGGTAGGTGAGCAGCCTTCATACTTCCATTACATGTGTCTTCTTACTTGCGTTAAGTGAGAACTGGTTTCTGTTGCTTATGACCGAATATCCTGTAGTGATGTCAGCAGCCTCTCAGTAGCCTCTCATCATCTGTGGGTTGGGTCCAGAGGGAGACCTGGTATACAGACATCCCTTGGCTTGGTCCTGGCTAACTTTTTACCCACCCCTTCTTCTCTCTGAAGTTCCAATGCTCCGTACCCTGAGGGTATGCTGCACACTCCAGCTACTCTTTTAAAATTACTAGTTTACAGGGCTATATTCCTCCACCTTGCTATGAGCTCCTTGGAGATCAGGAAATGGTCTCGTTTATCTATATCCCCAGAGTGTGGAAAGGTTGTTGAATGTTAGAAGAATGAACCTCTATGTTCACCACTGGTGCTGTGTTTGCCTGTTAAGTTATAATCTTGGTCTACACCAATAATTCCCCAACCCAACTCAACATCAAGTCACCTGATTTTATTCCCTGGCCCCAGTTGCTGGCCCCTAGTCGTGTCTGTTCAAGCCCTGAATTTGTACTCACTCCTGGGCTGGGGTTCTGGGTTTCTTCCCAGGCTGGTTCCTCTGCCCTCAGTCCCTGGGTTCTGTCTTCCTCATCTCAGTACAGCAGTGGCTGACAGTTCTGTACCAGGGCCTTGTAGTTCATGGCTGCCTGACACCACACGGTACAACTCCCATTCCCTGACACCCTCAAGGGAGGCATGAACCTTCCAGATGCTTCTCGCCCTCTTGGGTTGCCTTTCCTGCCCTTCTGGGGTCTGCACCTGGATCCTGGCAATGTGTTGCTGACCTCTTGCCAGGCAGCCTTTGGCAGGATGGTGCTTTTGCCCCAGTGGTACAAGCAGCCAGGGCAGAAGTGTGTGCTAAGCACCTCCGTGAGCCTTTTTCTGGAAGGAGAGTCTTTAGTTCTTTTGCAGAGAAGGAAACAGTCCTCTGGGGAGCACACAGCTGACAAGGTTTAGCAGGACAGTTAAGCTGAAACCCCAGTGCTTCTGGTGCAGCTCCTTTCTCCTGGGCCAGATGCATGGGGCCATCTTGGAATTTGGAACTCTTAGTGCCCCAGGTCCACCTACAAGAGATAAGCATAGTGATGTTTGCAGGTTCCTTGGGGAGCGAGACAAATCCCTCTCTCTGACCCATTTCTCTCTTGCTGTGTACTTCATGGTGGGCCAGAGCTCTCTGAGTGTAAGATCCTGTCTGGATGTCAGAATCTTAAACATTAATACTAGTAATTCTCTCTCTCTAGTGTTCTTATGCCACACGGGCTCTTGGAATTTGCAAAGCATCCTAAGTCCCAATCCCGCTGCCCAGGGCCAGGAAGGGCACTTGGTTCCTCGCCAGTTGGTGGAGTCATCCAAAGAAGCAGACTGCCCCACACCCAGCCCTATAAGTCCAAACACAGGAGCCTAATTTTGCCCAAAGAAGGCCTAATTCTCAAGTCTCCTTCTGGGCTTCTGAGCTCACTTCTAAAGGTAACTGGTAGATGCTGTCTCTGTTGCCAGGAACTCCCCTAGGAACCATGAGGTCAGATACAGATGGGGTGAGTGAGGAGTGAATTCGGTGTAGAGGACGAGCAAACATCCTGAAGCGCCCGGGACAGGCCAGCATCGTCAAACAGGCTACTCAGCTGTTTTTACAAACCTTCAGAATATCCCTCAACTTCTGGAATCTGTGGCTCACAAACTGTATCTCCAAGACTGTCTTTCACACTTAGCGTGCACAAAATCTTTGCCTGACCACAAGCCATGTACTTGACTTGGAGCCTGGTCCTGGCGTCTTTTGGAACCCCGAAGGGCAGCTGGACCTCAGCCTCCTGCCCTCTCCTCCTCTGGCCCCAGTTGGCCCAGGACTAGGGCCAGCTCACCTGCCTTGGCCTTGGGAGGCTCCCGTGATGGGGTTAGAAAACGGAGCCGGTGAGTTACATACTGTCTCCACTCCAGCTCCTGGTTCCCAGCTCCGAGCTACTGGCAGAACCTGGTCATAGCTTGCCTTTTCCATCACTGGCCTTTTTCTTCTGTTTTAAGGACTTGACTCTGGAGCTCAGAAGACATCAGACACCTAAAATAGAAATGTCTACAGGAGCAAAGAGTTAGCATCTAATCATTACCAAGTGAAGTGGTTTCCCCTTCCTGTGGGCCCAGGGCCCAGGGCTGCTATAACACATAGACTTGGATTCCAAGAGAGTAATCCCGTCATTAACATCAGCACTCAACAATGAGGTTAGCCTGGGTTTCTCCACATTTGCAGCGTGCGTGCGTGTGTGTGTGTGTGTGTGTGTGTGTGTGTGTGTGTGGACAGAGAGAGAGAACAAAATCAGTTTCAAAACAAAATATCCCTGGACTCTTGATTAGCTGTTAGCGATTGCTAACTGTAACGTCCCCCGCTCTGAGCACACACACGACTGATTGCAGTCTAAATCAGTCCCGTGGGGGAAAAGCTAGGCTTTGGGTGATGGCTGGGACGTTTGCTTTAAAGGATTTTGTGGATTCCACAGTCCATCGGCACCATGGTTAGTGGTGCTGATGGAGGTGAGCAATCGCACGAGTAATCTGAAGCCAGTGGATAATCCCTAAATGATTACCATGTGTTCTTTTTTTTTCTTTTTTTTTTTTTGCGGTACGCGGGCCTCTCACTGTTGTGGCCTCTCCCGTTGCAGAGCACAGGCTCAGCGGCCATGGCTCACAGGCTCAGCCGCTCCACGGCATGTGGGATCTTCCCGGACCGGGGCACGAACCCGCGTCCCCTGCATCGGCAGGCGGACTCTCAACCACTGCGCCACCAGGGAAGCCCTACCATGTGTTCTTGAAATGTACCATTTGATCATTCTCGGGAGCTGATTTGCCTTCCTAATCAGGCTCTCTCCTTGGATTAATGTTAAAACTGACATTTCTTTCCAATGAACGATAAAATCAGCTATTAAACATTGTTGAATCCACTGCATATGATGCAAAAGACCTTTAAAAAGAAAACAGGAGGGAAAGAAAGACAAAAAGGCAAAAAAGATGGTACGGGAGGAGCCTCAGCCTTGCTCCGGTTTGATTTTTCTGGCCACGACTGGCGGAGGCATGAAGAGCGGATTCAGACCTCAGGACCTAAGCCTATTGCACAGTTTCTGCTCAGAGGGGAAAGCTCCTTTTCTACGTATAACGTTCGCGTCTCGGACTCCAGCTTGATGCAGCCTAGTTCATGGGGATGATGGTGACGTTGACTCTTACCTGTTTGCCCTGGAGCCCAGGGACTACTTCTACTCCTGGTTCTTGGTCCTATTCAGTATTTCCTGCCACCTTTTATTATTTTAATACTGAATTTGTTCAAATGGGTAATGATTGTATGGAATTCAGAAAGATACAATACAGTGATCATTCAGTCCCCCTTCCTCTGTGTTCCCCCATTTCTCTCCATGTCGCCACTGCAGTGCTTTCTGTGGACCATTCAGGGGACGGTCCCTTCTTGCTGCGCCGTAAGTCAGCTGCTCAGTTTTGGTTTCAAACAGCTCTTCTCATAGTCGCTTGAGCCCTGATATTGTTGCTTGTTTCCTTGGCATCTGAACAACAGCTTGAAGCAAATCTACTCTGTTGGGTCTTCAATGCCAGAGAAAAGCCACGTATTTCTTGCGCTTCCAGCATCCCCAGGCCCTGCTCCCCACTCCCCAGCCATCCGCTTCTCCATTCTTTCTCTCCTCCACCTTCTCCAGTTTGTGTTGAAGGACCCCAAAGGCCCTTTCCTGTTCACCTCTGGTCTCAGCGTAGCATCTGACAATTTTGTCCCCATCTTCCTACTGAAGCCCTCTTACTCCTGACCCTGACACTTACTCCTGACCCTGACTCTTCTCCCCTACTGATTCTTCTGCTGCCTCCCTGAGTGCCTCTTGCTGTCTCTGCAGAGATGTCTTCCTACCTCCACGCATGGTCCAATCATTTCTTCTTCACCTTCTGTCTCTCCCTCTCCATCCTTCACTCTCATCTCTATTATGAAGGTAACTCTCAAATCTGTAACTCTAGACCTGACTCTCTCACTGAACTTCGGACGTTATTTCCAACCCTCTGCTGGACCATCCACCACGACGTCCGCTGGTCAGCTGAAATCCACGCTTGTGTTCTTCCTCTGAAACTATCCCCTCCTTTAACCTTTAGGATTTCTCAAAATAGTTCTGTCATTCTCCCAGTCACTCTTAATTTTCCAGACACCTTCCTCATCCCCAAGACTGGTCAATTCCCCCTTCACATTTTCTGCCATAATCATCCTTTGATTTCAATTCATACAGCTGCCATTTCATGTCCAAATTTTTCTGGCCCAGCACCTGAAGGATGTCAGTCAACTTCTAACTAATTCTCCTTTAGCTCTAAGTCTTCTCCCCAATCTACTCCACATATCACCTTCAGGATAACATCCCCAAATATGATCTTATCCTGTCGTTCTCCTAAACAGAGGTTTTGTTTTGTTTTGTTTTTCTTATATAAGCTGTTATGAAGCAGACCAAATTCTGTGGATCCACACCTGTCCTTTTTTCCTGGTTTCAGTGACCAAAAGGAAATATTAGTGTATGCTAATCTTGAAAACGCTGTTGCTGAAAGAGAACAATTTTTTAGCCTGACATCCACGTCAATCTCAAATGGTCCCCAAATTACCTTTTCTAATTTATCTGCTATCTTCTTTTGGTTTTCTTTTAGAGGCATTCTGCCTAGTTTGTATACCAGATCCTCCAAATACCTATTATGTCACTTCAGGGAAGTTTTTAAAAACACTTCCAAGTTTTAATTTGCACACCTTTTATTAAAAATGGTAGTTATGGTTATGAATGAGTTTTTTGTAGTGTGTCTGGGTACATGTTCAAGAGACTAGGAAAAGTGTTTCTGAACAAAAACTTGACAAATATTTGTAATGAAAAACAAATTTAAAGATTGCTATAATTGCGCTATAGAAACAATGCAAGTATTAAACAAAACATACAATCAAAAAAATGGTAGTTATGCACCTATATTATAAATTGTTCTGTGGGTCATTTAACCCATGTAATCCCTGTAAAATGTTTAGTGATTGCCTGACACCTAATGGTGCCAAATAAATGTTCATTCTTGTTGTTGTTGTTATTTTCCCAAATATGGGCTCTTTGCTTAAGACAAACTGATCAAACCACTACCCCTTTTTTTTGTGAAGCAAGTATTTTTTATTTTAATATTATCGAAGTATAGTTGATTTACAGTGTTGTGTTATTTTCAGGTGAACAGCAAAGTGATTCAGATATATATATATATAATTTATTATATATATACACATATATATATATTATATATGCTCTTTTTCAGATTCTTTTCCATTATAGAGTATTACAAAATACTGAATATAGTTTCCTGTGCTATACAGTAGATACTTACTATTTATCTATTCCGTATATAGTATTGTGTATCTGTTAATCTCAAACTCATTTATCCCTTCTCCCCTTTCCCCTTTGGTAACCATGTTTGTTCTCTATGTCTGTGTGTATGTTTCTGTTTTGTAAGTAAGTTCATTTGTATCATTTTTTTAGATTCCACTTACAAGTGATGTCATATGATATGTGTCTTTCTCTGTCTGACTTACTTCACTTAGTATGATAACCTCTAGGTCCATCCATGTTGCTGCAAATGGCAATATTTCATTATTTTTTATGGCTGAGCAATATTCCATTGTATGTATACACCACATCTAATGACGACCTCTTGACTAATGCCTTGTGCATTCCTTTTTGGCTTTGCTCAGGGTTCTTGGTCCATCTGAAAATCTTATCTATTTTTAAAAGTCCGACATTCCATTCCTTCTGTGGAACCTTTCCCTGATTCTTGCTCCATTGAAACTATTCTGTACCGTACTGTCGTGGTGGGTACATGTAATTATACATGTGTCAAAGTCCATAGAATTGTACAACACAAAGAGTGAACCCTGATGTAAACCATTGACTTTAGTTAATAATAATGTATCAATATTGGCTCATCAATTGTGACAAATGTACCACACTAATTTTAGATGTTAATAATAAGGTGGGCAAGAGGGGGTATGGAAACTCACTATACTTTTCACTCACTTTTCCTGTAATCCTAAAAAATGCTCTAAAAGTAAGGTCTATTAATTTAAAACAAATCTGACCTGTTTACGTGTGTGAGCTCCTTCAAGGTGCATTTCTTTATCTTCAGCCTAACGTTTGTCTGGCTTGAAGACACAAAGGAGACCCTTCAACACGTCATGTTGTGAATTCTTCTACCTTATGTTAATAATAACAAAAAAAATATTCCAGAGTCAAGAGACATTGTTGCTTAAGGAAAAACAAGCATGAGATAAGAAAGGTTTGGGTTTACATCCTGGCTCCTCTTTTAACCCAATTATGTCACCTCGGACAAGTTATTTAACTTCTTTGAGCCTCCATAGCCTCATCTGTAAAATGGGGATAATAATATTGATCTGTTAGGTTGTCGTGAGGCTTACAGTGAGAGATGTACTAAACCACCAGTTGCCATCTCATTATTATGTGAGATAAAAGCTTTATTTCTTTATTGCCAAGTGAACTGCCAGAGGGACATGTTCTTAATGAGGTTTTATAAAAACAAACAAAAGGTGATGGCTTTTTTGACCAAAAAGTGTGATCAGAATTGGAGAGATTAAATGAGTTAGTGGTGAGGATAGACACAAAGAGCTTTTCACCCTCAGATATATGATCACCCAGAACATGAAAAAAGGTCTGCAGATACTAGCTGAATCTGAGCTGCCGTAGCACGATTGCATTAATCAGTAATTAGTGTTTAGTGCAACAGAGATTTTCACTTAGGTCTTCATCTTGCAGATACAACACCTGGCACACCTGGCCTCTGAGGTCACTGTGGTGGAGGTTCAGGCCTAGAAGTGGGTTACATCACCTCTGCTCACATCTCATTGGCCAGAGCTCATTCATGTGGCCCTGGCCTTATTGCAAGGGGCCCTGGGAGACAGAGCCTCCCTGGTGTTTAGAAAGAGGAAACAGCAGTGAGCACAGAGCAAAGTCTCTGCAGAATCATCTTAACCAAAGTTTGTGCGTTCAAAACTAAAGTTTTTCAGTGCCATCCAATGCTGGGCTGGTGAAAATGAAACTAAGTGCTTTTGTTCGAAAATAAAATATCGATTATTTCAATTGATGGTTGAATGAGAAGACTGAGAGAGGGTGATCGCTCAGTATTTGAAAGAGAGAAGACCAGTTTCTTCTGCAATAAATTAAAGTAGCACTTCAACGTTTTAATGATGATAAAAGAAAACCATCTCGGTCATGCAGCCAATCCCAATAGAAAATGTTCTCTTAAACTATGGATAAAACTGTCTGCAAGTAAAAGCAGAGAATGGTGTAATTTTGCTGAAGAACCAAGGCCTGACATCACTTTGAAGTCTGGAACCAAAGAGTCGCTTCTCTCATTTACAGACCTGCACATCCCATCACCCACGCGGATTCACTTCGTTCCTGGGAAGAATTTCATGAAAACAACAGGACTGACAGAGGACAGGATCAGTTTTCGTCTCCAGCCCACATGGTCCAAAGTGAATACGTAAATCAACAAGAACATGTTGAGGAACCAGGCGGGCTGGAATCCTTTGGTTTATTATCATTTCAATTCCTCTTACGATTTGTTTGATTTAGCAAAGGTGGCCTAATTTAATTTGTAATAGTTATGATAATACTGTTTGGGTGCTGGATAACGATCTTGTAGCTCATTAGGTAATTTCCATAATAAATATCCATCGTCAAACATGCTTAATCTCATCCCGGCTCCTGGAGGGACAGAGGTGACTGGAGCCGAGCCTCCCTGCCCCCCACCCTCTGCAGAGTCCAGGCACAAGGCTGGATGCACCAAACAGCCCACATGCGGTACTTGCCTCCCTCCTTGGGCACCATTTCTTCATTGCCTTCCTCTTGCTAATGGTCGAAAGCACAGCCGTAGCTCCCCTGCTTACAGGCTGTGTCCAGAGAGCTGTGGGAGACCCTTATGACCTGTGAGTGTGGTGTCTGGCTTGTTGTAAATTCTCCGTAAATATTATTATTATTTGCTCCCTCTTTCCTCTCTCATTATGTCTTAGCTTGGTAAAGGGGCTCTTGAGAGCAGTACCAAGCCTTCCAGTGGCCATTAAAGGAAGAAGAAAGGAAATGAAGCACCTTCCATGGGCCAGGGCTCATCTGCACATCTGTTTCTGTATTTCCCTTTATCCTCACCGGGAGCCTGGGAGGGGAGGCATTATCTTCCTTTTACAGATGAAGCTAAAAAGGCTTAAGGAGTTTTGCTACCTTTCCCAAGGTCACAGCAGCTGGTAGGGAGTAGAGCTGGGATTAGAACCCATGACAACCTGGAGTTTCAAGTGCAGTGCTCTGTCTACTTCATTTTACTGCATCCTCTGAGGGCTGGAGGGGAAATGGACGGGAGGGTGATCTCAGGACCCCCTTAGGTCCTGAGATCACAGAGGGGAGAGGCGTGCTCATAACCAGCCAGCAGGAGCCCACTCCTCTCTTCCATGCTTCGTGAGCCCCTTGGGGGCCTTGCCCTCGGCTGGGAGGCCCATCTGCTCCCTTGACTGGGCCCATAAGGTGGGGCTCATGTTGCCTGCAGTGAGGGGCCGGAGCTGTGCTGACCAGAATGGAGGTCGGTAGCTGCATCCGGAGGAGGCATGCTAAGGACCCCGTCCCCCCGGCTGCACGTCCTCCCCCCGCCACCGGGCCCCTGTGGTCTGGACCCTGGGGAAGAACATAGGGTTCTCTCCTGGGGGACAAGAGGAGGGACTAAGGGGCCCTGCAGGTGAGGGTTCCAGCACAAGGATCCCTTCTTGCTCTCAATTTCCCCCCAGTCCTCGGCACAGGGTTCGAACTCCTGCTGGTGCAAAGAGCCTTTCCTAAAGGACCTCGCTTCAGCCTGCTCTTCCTGCTCAGTCTGCCTCTGTGCTCGGGGGGTTTCCTCTCTGTTCATTCCCCGTTTGTGCGGAAGGGTGGAGAGTGGGACAGCGAGTTGGAGGAGTCCAGGCGGAGGCACTGGGGAGAAAAGAGAGATCTGGGCCTTTCCAGTCCTCTGTGTTTTCTTCTGAAGTCCGGCTCGGATTCTGTGGAGTTGTTAGCTGGCCACTTGGCTTTAACCCAGGCAAACCTCCACAGACTCCATCCCTGAGCCCTGTTATCTTCAGTTCAGTCGTGTGGGTGTCTTATCCCAGGGACCTTTCCTTACACAGCAGGATGGCGTGGGGAGGAGCTGCTGATGTAGGGGCAGGAGCCTGGGACTAGGGCATTAGTCACCCCATATCTGCCGCCCTTTTCCTGCCAACAGTCCCTTCCTCTGAAGGACAGGGTTCGATTAGATGATTCCTGAGGTTCCTCCATCCCCAGCATTTCTGGATTTTTGAACTTCTTCAAGATCTGCATCACATCTGCATCTATTTGATTTAAGCCTCGTGACTCTCCAAGGCCATTGCCATGTTTTGGGAATCCAACCGACAGCACTTCTAAACTACACATGGGCAAATAGGTATCCTGTACATTCCCATCAGCACTTTAAATTGTATTTCCTTTGAACTGACATTGTTGCTCAAGTGAGGCCACTCTGCCCACTACTGATTCAACCTTCTAATCTGTTTCTCTGTCCTTGTCACCTGGCAGAGGGCTGTCTCTCCACCTCCAGGAACTGCTGCCATCATTGGTGTATCCAGGTCTCAGCAAAGCCAGCCACTGTTCACCAGCTAGTCCGATGCAGCTTGATTCAATATACGTCAGGCTCCTGCGTGTGGAATTCTCTGGATTGGGCCCTGGAGTTATCACAGTGTGTGGTGCCCACCTTGAGGAGCTGACAGTCCAGTGGGGCTTGGATAGTGGCAGTGGCGGTGTGTGGGAGAGAATGGGGCAGATGCACAGATAACTTCAAGTCTGGGTAGTCAGGGACTCTTTTCTACCATTCTCACGAGTCACACTATGCAGGCTCTGGAAACAGATTTTCTGGGGACCCAGAGGATGTGCAGATATGACCACCAGGACCCCCCGTCCAGAGGAGAACAGAGAAGCCTATTCACTGTCCTAGGGTTGGAGACATGACTCATCAGCCTTTGCCACTTGTCACCCTGAGGGAGGCTCTGCCACCAGTGTTTTACTGGGAGCAAAACCGTGCACTGTGACGTGTCTGTGGTCTGTGGGGAAAGCAACACCAAGTGTGGCGTGCAGAGGCCAGTCCCGACCCAGCCCTTGTATGCGTAACCTCCATCAAGTCCTAACCCCTTGGGTTCAGCATCCTCGTCTGGGTGTGGATTGGTTGGAAGAGCACGTTTCTGAGGTCTCCCCTAGATCTGCTGCTGTGGTTCCCCGAACTGCACAGCCAGGACCTCCTGTCTTCACAGGCCAGGGGGAAGCCCCCAGCGACCTCCTGGGAAATCCTTCACGGGAGGCTTCTCCTGGTCCTAGGGCAGCTTCCTTCCCACCTCGCAGCACACGTGTACACTCGCTCGCCTTCCCCCAAACCGCATCCCAAGGGCCACTGTGCACTCAGGGAACTGAAACCCCTTTTCATATTAAGTACAACATTCTCTGCCAAATCCTGTCCCCCCTTTGAAATCCAATCAGTGTGATTTGGGGGTTGTTCTTTTTAGGACTGGATCCCTGTTTGCTGCGTTAGGATCACTGCCGGTGGACCCCAGCGCAGAGCTCTGTCAGGACCCTTGAGGAGCATCCTCCATAGACAGGTGGCATTGACAAGGACAAGCAAATAGACAAGTTCACTCAGACGTGGTCGCACACTGAGGAATTACAAATAAGTTCTTTTGTAGCTTTTTGTTGGGCAATTGTCTTGTCGTGAACTGTCTCAGGTAGTGAAGTGTGACTGGGGATAACAGTACCTGCTAGGACAGTAGAAACTGGTGCGTCTGTGTGTGTGGTTAGAAAGGTGCTGGTTGGTTAGGGGTTCAAATGCCTGGAAGAGGGGGAAGTTTTACCTTAGTCTCCAGGCTTCTAGAAAGGCCCAAGAGAAAACATCAGCTCCCCGAGCAAACCTTCTTTGGAGCCGGCCCCTCAGCATCCCCAGCTGGGGGCCCCTTGTTTTCAGCCCTGGAGGCTCTGCCCTCCTGTGAGTGGCTCTCCGAAGACACAATCTCCCTGGAGACTTAATGGGCAATGCTTCACTGAGCACAGAAACCTGGGATATGACAGTTCTTGCTCTTTAAATTGTCAAGGAAGGCAAGGTGGTTTGAACTGCAGCTGCTGGGAGGGCAGGGAGACCCCGCTCAGAGTCACCTCTGCCTCCATGACTGTTCTGGGAGCATGAAATAGGGACAGAGAGACAAACAGGTAGATGGGGCAGGGTGACCAACATGAACTTGACAGGCCGTTTGATGGTCAGGCCACGAGGGCCCGGGGAAGGGAAGCTTGGCTGCATCATCTGGGGCTAGCACTCACTGAGCCGATGCAGCAGACCCTCTGGGGGCACCGGAGGGACCAAGCCCTGCTTAGGCCATTTCCCGTGACTCTGTCCCTTGAGGTACGTGGCTGTACCACCTGGCGATCCAAGCATTGATGACTCTGGGCTCTTGCTGGGATGGGACTCCACCTGGATAGCTGGACAGCTAGGCTGGAGCTGGGATGGTAGGAAGTCAGGAGGTACCCCTGACTTCTTATGTGGGATAAAAAGAACTGCCTGGGAGGTACCACGTGGGCACTTTTTCAGGCTGTCCCTTTGTGCAGTGAAGGGGTGGCCCAGGAGGAAGGAGAGTCCTGGACCACCCAGGGGAAAGGAAGGACTGTGATTGGGGACAGATGGGGCCAGCATAGAGGCAGCGTGAGACTGGGACTTGGGTGAGGAAAGGTGCAAACAGGTGGGTCAATTCTCAAGAAAGTTTTTCTGGAGGGTTTTAAATTTTGATATATATCACAGAATGCTAAGATCAGTTCCTGGCTTTGGCATTTGCTGTCGGAACTTGGAGTAGTCCGTTAGTCCCCAACTCAGATGCCCCATCTGAAAAACCTTTGGTTCATCCAGTTTGTTTCTTAGCCTGACGCTCGATAGTAAGTCCCTTGAGGGTGGTAGCCATGTGTGTTTTATTACATCCAGAGCACAGGAGGCAGGGTAATCTCATTTCTGCTCTCTCTTTCCTTTGCCTTCCTTTTAAAATATTCAGGTCCCTTCTCTTTCCCGCTCTTGTGTCAGGGCGGGAGGAGGAAATGAAGCAGGCGAGGAAGTAGACATGGGGTAAAACTGCTGCCCCTGAGTTAGATCAAGAGCATGAAGGACAAAGGGCTTTCTGGCACAGGGTATAGGGTCATTGTGTATTTGCTGAATGAGGCTTCCAAGGAGGACCACGGCTCAAAATTGGGATTTACAGGCAGGAAGACATAGAAAAAAAAATCTTTCTTGCTTTCCCGCTAGCCCTTAGCTTCTAGGTGAAGTTGTGGGTGCTTCCTCAGCTGCCACCTGCTGTGGAGTTGTTTCACTCCCTGGCTTGGTGCGCAGGACCCCGAGCCTCCCCACCCCCTCCTGAGAAGCTGGGGATTTCACAGTCTGGTGCGTGCTTCCCGGACGCATGGTCCTCAAGCTTTAATGTAGACCAAACCATGACACTCCTCAATCCATCCCTGATCATCAGTCGGTCTCTAATTACGTCTTATTTGGTCCAAACCAGAAACTCTGAACCCGTGGACTCTCTCCTTCAGCAGTCTCCATGCCTGCAGCCCCATTAAGGCAGGATGTGGGTGAACATTAGACGAATTCGGAATTAGCCACGCCAGGGAGAGGGGATCTCTCCTCTACTTCCTTCTCCGCCTCCTGCCTCACTGACCATGTGGCCGCACGTTTAGTCTTCTCAAGGTTAGCTCTGCACAATTCTGTGGTGAATATCCAGTCTCACCCCCCTTTGAGATACAGGCAGAGGAGGTTCAAAAGAATCCTTACTGTGCAGCCTCATTTTACATCATCATCATCACCACCACCACCACCACCGTCATCATCATCTATTTCCCGTTTGTGCCGCCCTCGCGTTCAGTACTGGACACGCGGCAGCGCCGTGCTGGCGCTCCAGGCGGTAGTGACCGATGGAAAACCTCCATGTGCCTGGAAGCCGTGTGACCGAGGCTGATAGCCCTCTGCATCCGAGGCAGAGCATCCTGCCCTGAGAACCCGTGAGGGCTTGACACCGCCGTCTGGGTGCCCCTTGCCCACTCTTTAATGCTGTCATCGAGGCAGGCTGATGAGTTCCTTCCGCTTGGTGGCATCCTACCATCTCTCGCTGCAAAACAAAACAAAACAAAAATGCTCAGAGGACAGGTTGTGCTGATGGGCGCATTTCAGAATTCCGTCTGTTTACTTCCCTCTGCTTCCTATTTTGTGCTGGCGGGTGGTCTTACGCCACAGGCAATGCAGACAGCTCCTTCTTCTGGCTGCTCTCTCCCATAGAGAGCATGAGGAAAACAAGACATTTCTCCCGTGTCACAAATTCTGCAGAGCCCTCACAGCTTAGCTCTGATTCCAGGACCGAGAACCCAAGATCGGATGCCTGCAATCCCTTGTGCCAAAGAGATGAAGCAAATCAGACCCAGGCTGGGTTTATAAGAGCCCAAGTGGATTGTACACCCTGATTCCCAGCCTTGGGCTCCACTGCAGCCCAAGCAGTCCCGTGAAACTTCGGAAGATCCAGGTACTAAAGAAGTCTCATGAAACGTTTCCCACCGATTAGTGAAGGGCTGCGGGAATCCACCACAAGGCTTGTTCAACCTGTAGAGAGTCTGTGTTTTCATGGGCCTCTCCTGTTCTGAACAGTTCTACTAAACCACTTCATTCTACACGCAGTGACCATCCGGCATGAGGACTGATGACCCACAGAACCCTGAAATGAGCAAAGTCCCCATTTTCTAGATCCATGCAAGGAAAAATGCCCAGTTTTCCCCTGCACTGAAGGGAGCTAGAGGTTAGTTTATTTTGCAATTAAAGTGGAAGGCAGTATACAGTATGTTTTCATTTATATGAAGCCCTGGAACAGACTAAGCTAATCTATGGCAGAAAAAAATTGGGACGGTTGTTGCCTTGAGGGGTAGAAGTGAGGGAACTGATGAGAAATGGGCATTAGAGAACATTCTGGGCTGAAGGCAAAGTTCTATACCTTGATATGGATTAAGGTTACAATAGGTGTATTCATTTGTCAAAACTTAGCAAATGTACACTTAAGATTTGTGCATTTCCTTTATGTAAATTTTACCTCAAAGTAAAAGAAATCTGTAACAGATCTTGAAATCTAGTTAATGACATCTATGCTGAAGTATTTAGGGAGAATTGCATTGCCGTCTGCAATTTACTCTGAAATGCATCAAAAATAAGAGAAATTAGAGAAGTTATTCTACAGTTGCACATGCAAAATAAGATGTTATCAGGCCTTGTGTTTAAGTCTTTAATCCATTTCGAGTGAATTTTTGTGGGTGGTGTAAGCTAGAGGCCCAGTTTCATTTTTCTGCATATGGTTATCCAGGTTTTCCATCACCATTTGTTGAAGAGACTATCCTTTACCCACTGAGTCATTCTTCGTTCTCTTATGCACTGCTGGTGGGAATGCAATTTGTTTCAGCCACTATGGAAAACAGTATGGAGTTTCTTCAAAAAATTAAACATAGAACTACCATATGATCCAGCGATTCTACTTCTATGTATATACCCAAAGGAAATAAAAACAGGGTATCAAATTAGATATCTGTACTCCCATGCTCATTGCAGCATTATCTACACTATGCACGATGCGGAAACAACCAAGGTATCTGTCAGTGGATGAATGGATAATGAAGATATATTGATAGTGTATACACACACACACACACACACACACACACACAATGGAACGTTATTTAGCCATGAGGAAAGGAAATCCTGTCATTTGCAATAACATGGATAGAACTTGAGGGCACAATGCAAAGTGAGGTAAGTCAGGCAGAGAAAGACAGATAACTGTATGTATCACTTACATGTGGAATCTAAAAGAACCTGATCTCATATAAACATTGAGTAGAATGGAGGTGGGAGCTGGGGGAATTGGGGAGATGTTGTTTAAGGGTACAGACTTGCAACTAGTAGGTAAATAAGTTCTGGAGATGTAATGCATAGCATAGTGATTATAGGCAACGATATTGTATTACACACTTCGACGTTGCTAAGAGACTAGATCTTAAATATTGCAGCCACTAAAAAGAAATGATAATTACGTGATGTGATGGAGATGTTAGCTAATGCTGTGGTGGTAATCGTATTGCAATATATAAAATACTAAATAATATATTGTACACCTTAAACTTACACAAGGTTATATGTCAACTTTTATCTCAATAAAAATAGAAAAGTAGTAAAATAAAAAATAAAGTGTGTTGATGGATGAATACAGGGAGGGTAGATGGACAGAAACATAATAATGTAAGTCAGGTAAAATGTTCATGGAAGAAATTCGTGGGGTATATGTATGTTCACTGTAAAATTGTCACCTTTGCATTAGGTATGACTCTTTCATTTAGAAGATGTGGGGATAAAATGGGGCAGGGCAGCTGGAGGTAAAAGAGAAGTCCTTTTGTAGTTTTCTTTTTTTCCATTTTCGTGTATCACGGCTGAAACGGTTTTTAGTTCATAATTATCCCAGCTTCACTGGATCCAAAAGGGTCAGATGCCGCAATTTTATTTTAAAGCATCAAATACGAACAATAGACTGAAGACAAAACTGTGTCTTCGTCTCATTAAAGGATAAAGGTATCCGTAACCAAAATAAATCCCAAGACCCCCTGTGGCTATTCAGTACAACCTCGAAGTCAGAAAAATCAAGGAGTTGACGGTGAAGCCAGCGTTGCAATTCACAGGAGAACAGAGGGTATGGAACAGGATGTACCAGGTGGCATTACGTGAGAGCACTGAACTAAGATACTTAAAAAAAAAAAAAGAAGAAAAAGAAAAAACCCACTATGAAGCTGAGACATTCATCTTTATTCCAACTTCAATGAATTGACTTTCTTAAGAAACTGGAATCATATTTGCGCAGTAAGAGGACGCCCATGCCTGATCAGTTCAGATTCATTCCGGGCAACTGCTCTGCCCATCGGGTTGGTACCTGACCCACCTGCCCCTCCCCCGTTTCAGGGTGACTCTGGTAGCTGAGTAGGCAGGGAGAAGTTGTGCTCTGTGCTCTTTTTTTCAAGTCTAGGATAGTTATTTGAGATGTAGTTGAATTTTTCATCTTTGATTCAAAATGAGTCCTGATATACAAGCTGAGTAAATCTTGTGGACCCTCATAGCTCTGTCTTTGTATAGAACTGCATTTAAGAGGTACAGGTAGAAACCAGTGAAACGGCAAGGACCTACTGTGTAGCACAGGGAACTATATTCAATACCTTGTAATAATCTATAATGGAAAAGAATCTGAAAAAGATGTATATATTCAGGTATATGTCACTTTGCTGTACACCTGAAACTAACACACCATTGTAAATCGACTATAGTTCAATTAAACAAAAAGGAAGAAAAAAGAAGCCAGCCAAATGGCAACTGAAAAGGAATTCCAGACCTCACCTGCATCTCTTGAAGAACGTTAAAGAAAGTACAAATCCCAAACCCATTGCAACCCTTGAGAGCTCTTCGTCCTCTGTCCCATTATTCTTGTCTATCTCATGCCTCTTTGGAACCTACCCACCAGTCTCCCAAACTCTCTCTCAAGCCATGTTCCTGCAGGCTTTTCTCACTCTCTCTGGTCTTCTCCTCCTTTTCTAGTGTTTTATTTGTGTATAATGTGATCTTAATCTTCTGGGCTAAGCTCTCCTGCTTTCCCCCTGTATCTAATCTCTTTGATTCTAACCACCCAGTCTCCTGATTGCATCAAAAGACCTGAGAATCTTGTTGCAGATTTCTCCTTCCGAGTGTATGTGTGTTCACAGGAGGTGGAGGTGGGGGTAATCAGAGGCAAGTCTGGTTGATCAGAAGGCTGTGAGGAATGAGAGAGGTGGTAAATTAATATATTAATACATTCTGTCCCCGCTCTATGTGTAAATTGCCTTCCAGTACCTTGCACGTGGTAAACACTCAGTTACTGTTCCTTCTCCAAGCTCCTTTCTTTGCTTCCACTTGTTTGAAGGTGAATCTCTCTCCTAGAGTATAGTAACCTCCAGTTTCTAGAGATCCTTTTGCTCTGTGGCTTCCCTGGGACCTTACCATCCATCATAACCCTGAAGCCAGACCAGAAAGACCCCAAGCAGTCAGGGTCTTCTCCTCCTTTTCCTGAGAAACCCCAATCAAGAGCATGGAAATGGCTTTAGGAGAAAAATGTCTCTCTCCACCAGCTGTGAACTGATCAGAGTCAGAGTCAGAGTTGTTGCAAAAAGGGAAGCATTGACTTGGCTGTCACGTAGTGAGTAAGATAAAAAAGCTGCTCATTTGAGAGCTCGCCACTCTTTCGATCAGGACTGAAATCTCCTCCATGGACCTTGACTCCCAGACTCAGCGTTCAGCATCTTCTAGCTGATGAAATAGGAAAGGGTAGGCGATAGGCAAAGTCTCCCCTTGTTTGTTCTATGAGTTGAATTGTGGGCCTTAGTCTGAGTGACAGTTTTCAATCTTTGGGGGAGAAAATGAAAGCCCCTGGCAGCTTGGAAAAGATAAGACATGGAACGGGAATCATCAGAGCCCTGTGTTCATTATATTGTATTTCTTGCTCGTTTGCCTCTTGGTGCCAGCCTCCAATCACCATTCTGCACCTCAGAGCCATTTTCCTTTCCTTACAGCAGAGAAGGTTCTAGCAACTGCTAGTTGCTGCAGTGAGATGGCACAGTGCTGGAGAGGCCAAGGTGGTAGAGGGCAAAAATCCTTCCGCCCACTGATCGTTCCTACATCTAGGTAACCTGAGTCTGTATAGAACGAAGCGTCCAAACCGCTTCGGTTTGTGTCGAGAAGACCATCCACACTGAGGGGATAGACTTCGGTAGGTCGGCAGTGAATGCTAAAACAGACAGCAGGTGTACTTTACAAAATACAGAGGCATCGAGAACGACAGGCCAGGCTAACTCACATCAAGTCTGTGGCACAGACCAGAGGCATCACCGTTTTGGATCGGACGGGTGAGAAAAGCAAAACTGTGGGTGGGGCAGACTTGGAGTCCAGACAGAAAGGATTTCTTTTCCTCTAGAAATAGAAGAATTTTGGGAGAGAGGTTCGCGGGGGCAGAGGGAAGTAGAAAAGGGAAATTAGGAAGGGGAAACCGTAAACGGCAGTAAAATCTAATTTATATGGTAATCCACTGCAAGCTGACGTGGGCACAAGCTAGGGCTGGGACCACTGCTTTATTGGTGTACAGTGCGTGTCCTCACAGCTCCACACCTGCCCTCAAAGGATGTGCTGCCGTCCAGACGGCCACAGCTGGGCTCGGGAACACTTCTGGAGAGGGCCTGGGGAGGGCATTGGGTTTTTTGAGCAGAAAAATTTGCACGAGTGGAATAATTAGAAAGTTATGTTAAACTGCTGAGATGCATGTTGAGGGGTTGCCATGGGTCTGCCCATCCTCGTCCCATCCTTCTGCATGGGGAGGGCATGGCTACTGACGGCCCCGTCCTGCTCTGGCTTCTCTGTTTGGGTATATGAGTCAAGGACCCCTGGGTGTCAAGCAGCTCAGCACCCCATTCCCAGGTATTGAGGTGTCCTCCCTCAGAGCTTTAGAATAGCAGAGTTCATCGGCACCCCGAGTCCTGAGCCCAGGAGCTCACTTGCGAGTCGGTGGGCGTGGTGAGTGTGAACAAGTTTTATTTTGTTCTTTACATCAGGGCCCTTTTATTCTTAGTGACTTGTTTCCCCACATGTCTTCCAGAGAACCCCAGTTCCCTTTCAGGGTCCCTGTCCCTGTCCTGTGTCCCTGTGGGGACTGCAGCTCTTTCGGCCACCCGCCCTCTGGGCTCCCAGCTACCCCAATAGGACTAGGCTCCCCTGCACCGCTGTGGCCCAGCTCATGCAGGCAGCCCCTGCCTGCCTGCCTCCGTGACTCTCCTGGAGCTTTCCCTCTACCTCCAGGGATGTGTTGCCCTAGGAGACGGAGGAGAGCAGGGAACAGCCACCAGACGACGGTACTCGCCGAGCCTGGTGGAGCTCGGCTCTTCAATATTTATAAGCGTCAGCTCTAATGGAGGGAGAGGAGGAGACATTAGCAGCGATCTTCTTCTGTGTCTTGGGATTTTTTTTTTTGCCCTGAAAATGTGGGGGAACAAGAGGAAAAAAGGAACAGCAAAAGCAGTTTATACCACTTAGCTATGGGCAAGCGAGAAGGTGGGGTACCATCAGATGGCCAAGAGGAACCGGGCGGGAGGACCTCAGATGTTCACACTAGGGCTTTGCTGCAACCCCCGCCTGCCACTGCCTCTCAGGCTACTGCAGGGGGTAGGTGATTGAGCAGAAAGGGCAAGGGGGGGGGGCATTGTTGGGGCCAACGCAGGGAACCGGAAGCTCTGCTACCTGGCCTGCTCCCACTCTTGACCTTGGGCAAGGTCTTGGCTTCTCCCAGATGTGAGGGCCTGACTGTATATGGGTGGGCAGGGAACCAGTTCTCTGAGCTCTGGGCTGACTGCTCATTTTCTCTGATGTGCCTCAGTGACCTTCCTCTGTGCTGTTTGCCACTCATCCACCCTCCAAGGTGCAACTCAAATCTCAGCTCCCCTCTGCCATCTGCTCCATCCACAGAGCTATGGCAAGTATACTTTTCCTGCTCATTTACCAATTAGTCATGAACTGTCTTGTAGCATTTCTTCCTGCCGTCATCAAAGTGTGGTTAAGTCATCTGTTTTACTCTCTTTTATGGTCTATTTAGTTATACTGTAAGCTCTGAAGGGCAAAGACCAGGCCTTCTGTGGTCTTGGATTCTGCGCTATGACCAGAGCCGTGAACACCATCTATTTTGTGTGACGGCACAGCAAGTGCTGACTCTGCCTGTGGCGTGGTCTCCTCATAGGGACTCTCATTCCAGCCAGGAGGGGAGGTGGGTGCGGGCAAACTTCCTCCCCACCAGCGGAACCCACGACCGCCGGAAGTAGAGTGGGAGCAAGGTGGCCTTTCGTGGCTGTCTCTGAGGTCACAGCCTTTGTTAGGAGCATGTCCAGGGCTGGCAGCACATGCAGGACCGGCCTGAATGAGCCCGTATACGTGCTCCTCTTATATCTGGTCCTGCATTCGCACACTTCCCAGGGACAAAACCCAGGGGTGCTGCCTCTCCCCACATGTTCCCCTGCTTTCACATATCCGTGATTGGAAAGGTGGCTTCGTTCTGTATCTCCCTTCCGTCTCCGCCCTGCTCTGGGCAGGCTCTCATCTTGGTCCCGGAAGGCAGGGCTAGCCTCTCAATGAAACTGTGAGGAAGGAGATTCCAGTCTATACAATAATTATGTTTAAAACATAAAGAAGAAGAAATTGTCAGGCAAGTCCAAGGTTTCCAGGAGCACAGTGCGAATGAGTAAGGAAGAGCCACTGAAGCAGCAGGGGAGGTCCTGGCCTGAGCCGTGGACGGATGGCTTCCACGCGTCACCAGCCAAGTCCAGGCTGATCCCTGGGTACCAGCAGAGGGCTCAGAATCTGGAACCCGGCTGGAGCGTGCTGGGCAGATGGATTGCTTTATTATAGAGCAGGCTCTCTCCTTGCATTCCCTCTCTCTTGCCTTATTTAACTCTCTTTTCCCATGGCCCTGTCATTCTTTCCTTTGAAAAAATACCTACCCTCTGCCCCCCCCCCAAAAAAACCCCACAAAACCCCTGCTTCTGGAGCTTTGACATGTAGCTAGAGACACTTTAGATACTCATGCTGTTGTTTACTGAGTTTAAGCCTGTGTTCCCTGCAAACATCCAACTGAATAATTGCATCACAGAGTTCGCATGGGCTGTCTCTGGGAAGGGAAGACATGGACAGAAATGGCGGCTACCCCTGGGGGAGGGAACTAATGCCCGGGGAACATGGGAAGGATGGAGGCTTTTTTGTGCCTCTTGAATTGTACAAGTCTTGTACAAATGTACAAGTCTTGCCTGTTAACAACAACGATAATTAATAACCAGTTACATCACCCCCGAAGTGTGGCATAGATCAGGGCTAAGAGGGAGATGTCGTCCCATCTTAGCAGGAAGGCTGGGCATGGGGGTCTCCTCTTGGGTCATCCCTGGCTCCATCCTGGCCCAAAGTCATCTCATTCCAGTGGGTCTACCAGACTTATATGAGGTAGTCATTTCTGCCTTAGTTGTATATTCAGAGGTTCTGTTTTCCCTTTACTGAGAGAGCCTCTGAGTGCAAGCAAGCAACATTCCATTTGTGAAAACATGAAAACCAACAGCAGTAATACAACCACCCCAAATTATCTGAGAAGGTTTCTGTTAGAAAACAAATAATATCTTCATGACTTTGGGGATGTACAAAATTTTCTTAGTACAGAGAAATACTGATCATGGAAGAGGAGAGTAATACATTGGACAACATTAAAATAAGAACTTTTTCCATCAAAGTCATCATTTAGAGAGTGAACAGGTAACCCATGGATGAGGAGAAGATATTCACAATACAGGCGAACCTCGTTTTATTGTGCCTTGCTTTACTGTACTTTGCAGATACTGTGATTTTTACAAATTGAAGGTTTGTGGCAGCCCTGCCTCAGGCAAGTCTGTCAGCACCATTTTTTCTAACAGCGTTTGCTCACTTTGTGTCTCTGTGTCGCATTTGGGTAATTTTTGCCGTATTTGAGAATTTTTCATTATTATTATATGTGTTATGAAGATCTGTGATCATTAATGTTTGGTGTTACTATTGCAAAAAGATTACAACTTGCTGAAGGCTCAGGTGATGGTTAGCATTTTTTAGCAATAAAGTATTTTATTTATTTATTTATTTATTTTTTTTGTGGTACACGGGCCTCCCAATGCCGTGGCCTCTCCCATTGCGGAGCACAGGCTCTGGACGCGCAGGCTCAGCGGCCATGGCTCACGGGCCCAGCCGCTCCGTGGCATGTGGGATCTTCCCGGACCGGGGCACGAACCCGTGTCCCCTGCACCGGCAGGCGGACCCTCAACCACTGCGCCACCAGGGAAGCCCACAATAAAGTATTTTAAATTAAGGTATTTAGACCTAATCTATTGCATACTTAATAAATGACAGTATAATGTAAACATAACTTTCATATGCCCTGGGAAACCAAACATCCGTGAGACTCACTTTATTGCAGTGGTCTGGAACCAAACCCACAATATCTCCGACATATGCCTGTACATCTGATTAAAAATCTGATTTTTTAAAAGAGGGTGAAAGAGTTAACATGTACTTTACAAAAGAGGATATCCCGATGGTCAGTGATCATACGAAAAGGTCCTCAACGTCATTATTCATCAGACGGATGCAGATTCGAACCACAATGAGACACCATCATGCACCCACCGGGTAACAGGAAAAGGGTGACAAGACCAAGTCTTGCAGAGATGGTGGAGCAACCTGAATTCTTAGACATTTCTGACAGAAGTATGAATTTGTTCAGTTGCTTTGGAAAACTTTGTGTCTACTTAAAAACCTAAACACATGCCTGCTTTAGGACCCAACAATTACCCTATTAAATATTTATCTGAATGCAATGAAATATATGTGCACAGAAAAGCTGTCCAAGACTGTTCACAGCAACTATGGAACACAATGCAGCAAAAAGAAAGAACCCAGTGATACCAGGCTGCAGCGTGGCTGAATCTCACAGGTGTTATATTGAGTGAAAGAAGTAAAAAACTAGAATATACACTGTTTGACCTCATAAAACTCATCTGTGGTGATAAAAAGTAGAATAGTAGTTACCTCAGGGGCGTGCAGGAAAGTTAGTATTTACTAGCAAGGGACATGAGGGAACCTTTGGGGGAGATGCATGTGTTCTATATCTTGATCTGGTTGGTACACGTGTAAACATTCACAGCTATACTCTTGATATATGCATAATTTACTGTACAAAACATAGCTCAATTTTTTAAAGGGGAAGGAAGCTCAGAGGTCAGGTAGAAAAAATGATGAATGTCCATCCAGGCCATGCAGTGGGGTTATTCCAGGAGCAAGCAGGGAGACAGTGGTGGGGTTATTTGGTGAATCGCAGGGCAGTCAGATCTCTGAGCGACCCCAGGATTGCGCCATCAGATCCCACGCTAGAATCCAGGGCGATGGAAAACCTCTCATGGCTGCATGAGTAAGCCTCCGTTCCTGGCTTTGGGAGAGCATTTCCTGGCGTGGCAAGTCCTCTGCAGCTGCTTCCCTCACACACATTTGCTCAGGTTCAAGTGCAGACATTTCCGTGGGTTGTCAGTGTTCCCAGTGAAGCCCCACCTTCCACTCTGAGGCACCTTTTGGTACAGGCCCAAGCTGGACAGCAGGGCCAGCAGGGTTGGTCAGAGATGTGTCTGGAAGGGGCGAGACCCTGAATGGCGTTCTGGGCCAGAGCTATTCAAAGCATAGTCTATGACTGAAGCCTGTCCACAAACTGATGCTCACCCACGATGATACAGGATGGAAATTGAGAGTAAGTGTTGAGGAACTTTTATAGCTATTAGAAAGAGTCCGCTTATGACTACTGAATTTACGATTATAAAATTGGGTCTTGTCAGTTGTACTTTTGTTTTTCTTTTCATTTTTCTCATTTGTTTTCATCGTGTTTTATAAAAACATGGGACTGCGGTGAAATGAAAATTTTTACAAAGAGAAAGTGGCCTTTCATCTCAGGTAGCTGGAGGAGCATTTTCTTAAATGCTCAGAGGGTGTGTCCTAAAACAACATATGGAAGAGCCTGAGCAAGGTCCCTGATAAGTCAGGGGCTGTTGCTGCCTGCACTTGGCAATTTTTAGAGACACTGAGCAAAACAGCCTAATTGTAGTTTCCATAGTTACCAGCTACCACCGAGGAGAACATGAGCAGATTTTAAAGGGAAAAGCCAGGCACAGGCGGAAGTCAGGAAGGTGGGGAGGATGCTGGGCCCCAGAGGAATCTGGACCAGAGGGGGCGGCCACCACTTTACATAGCTGAGGCCTTCAAGTTGTTTTGATCCCAGAGGCAGATGCCCTGGGAACCTAGTGATGGCACACCGCCATTGCAGCTGCCCAGGAAGGACATGAGGCAGGCCGACAAGAGGCCTTCATCACAGCAGCAGGGTGGATTACCCTTCAGGGGTCTCACTCTCTGGCCCTGTCCCAGTGGCAGGTCCAGAAGAGTCACCCTCTTTTGCCACCATGCAGCCCGCTGTCTATGGACCTCCCCCCAAAGCAAAGTTAGCAGTAGGGAAAGGCGGCAGGAAGGGTCCTGTATCAGCCCCACCGGCCTTCGTGCTCAAGCTTGGGTCTAGGATTTGAGGCCAGCCTCTCTTCCACTGTCATCGATTGGGGTCAGTGCTGTAGGCCATCCAGCTGCCTCACGTGTTCGATCATTTGCTCATTCCTTCATTCATGCTTCACTCAACAGACATTTCTAGAGCACTTGCTCGGGGCCAGGCACTGTCCCAGATGCTGGAGATGCAGCAGAGCCCAAGCAGAGAAGGTCCCTGCCTTCACGGAGCTCATATTCTAATGGGAGAGACGGATGATGAAAGCATGAACCACAAGGTGAGGTATTGGTACATTCCACTGGCCTCGGGGTGGTGCATTGGGCCAGGAGGGGCTGTGGCGATGGCGGAATTTACACACAGTCTTTAGTATTTGAAAGGATGTGAAGGGCCAAAACACAGGCGCCGAAAGAAGACTCGGCTTGGCAATGTGATTCATGGGGTCTGTAGGGAGTGCCACATGAGCCGGGGTCAGTAAATGCTTGTCAGCTGAATCTGTGGAGCCTCAGAAATCAGTGCTTTGTAAGTCCCTCTTGGCCCACATCTGCATGACCGTGAACCCTAGAGAGGCCCTTCATACCCACTGGGTTTCAGGCAGGACTCAGGTTTCCAACAAGCTCTGGAAATTCTGCCCAAGAGCCCACCTGGGCCACCAGCCACCAGAGGGCGCTGCTGCTGCTCCTTGGCAAAGAGAAGGCCTGATGTTGTTTTAGGAAAATATTTGAATTATGTGAAATACGAAGCAGTCCCGCCTCAGAATTATAGGCTTGTAAATCATGCTGGGGAGAAAAAGGGCCAGGGGGACGGGGAGATGCGGGATGTGAGTTTATGATCTCTCCAGAAGCCCTTGATGGAATTACAGCGTCGTAACTCACTGGGGCCCACTCTTTCCTCCACCTGGGTTCAGCTCCTCCTCTGGGGCCCTCTGGGGAAGATTGATCAGGGTGCCAACGATGAGAGACTTGCTTGGTAGAGGCCGTAGGCAGGCCCCTCTAGGCTGTCTGGGGAGTGTGAGGGGAGGTGGCCATCATGACTGTTTATGCGTTGGGTGCTGGCAGCTGGCCTCAGTTTTAGTGACTCCGTGAGGCTGTATCCACGTGAGTTCCAAAGGACTGAGACTGAAGAGGCCAGCATGAGCTGCAGGACCCGTTGGAAAGGGCTCTGTGGGGTTCCATGGGGAGGCGGCCACCTTCTGCAAGGTCCCATGGACCCACACAGCAAGGACGCTGCATCTCTCTTTGGATGAGGTAGCGTGTCATGAGGATGCCCTGCTGCTTCTCCCTCGTCTGGGCCATGTCTCCAGTTGGCCCTTTAACAAAATGGCCACCACCAGCCCCAGCCTCTTATCAGGGAACGAATACACAGCAGGGCCACAGAAGAGCTCACAGACTGAGAGCGGACCGTGTGCTGAGGCAGCTGGCACTGACCTTCCTCCAGCTGGGGAGATATGCCCATGGGAGGAGGAGGGAGTGGCTGACAACATGCCTACCATCCCCTGCCTCGGGCTGTGGCCTCTGTCATGTCCAGGGTTTTAAAAAGGGCCATGGAAAGTGTGTTTCCAATGGAAAGTCAGTGACTCACTGTTAAAAATAGCTTTCAAAAACCCTAAAGACTCCACCAAAAAACTATTAGAAATAATGAATGAGGGCTCCCCTGGTGGCACAGTGGTTAAGAATCCGCCTGCCAATGCAGGGGACATGGGTTTGATCCCTGGTGTGGGAAGATCCCACATGCCGTGGAGCAACTAAGCCCGTGCGCCACAACTACTGAGCCTGCGTTCTAGAGCCCACGAGCCACAACTACTGAGGCCTGTGTGCCTAGAGCCCCTGCTCTGCAACAAGAGCAGCCACGGCAATGAGAAGAGAAGCCCGCGTACCGCAACGAAGAGTAGCCCCTGCTCACTGCGACTAAAGAAAGCCCTCACACAGCAATGAAGACCCAAAATAAATAAACTAAATTTAAAAAAAAGAAATAATGAATACAGCGAAGTTGCAGGACACCAATCAATATACAAAAATCTGTTGCATTTCTGTATGCTAACAATGAGCTAACAAAAAGAGAAACTGAGAAGACAATCCCATTTACAATCACAATAAAAAGAATTAAATACCTAGGAATAAATGTAACCAAGGAGGCGAAAGACCTGTACACTGAAAACTATAAGACATTGTTGAAAGAAATTGAAGAAGACACAAATAAATGGAAAGATACTCCATGCTCATGGATTGGAAGAATTAGCATTGTCAAAATGTCCATATTACCTAAAGCAATCTACAGATCCAGTGTGATCCCTATCAAAATCTCAAGGACATTTTTCACAGAAATAGAATAAAACATTCTAAAATGTATACAGAACCATGTAAGGCCTCAAATAGCAAAAGCAGTCCTGAGGAAAAAAGAATAAAGCTGGAGGCATCACATTGCCTGACTTCAGGCTATTTAATAAAGCCATAGTAATCAAAACAGCATGGTATTGGCAGAAAAATAGGTGCATAGATCAATGGAACAGAATTGAGAGCCCATAAATAAACCCATGCATATAGGGACAATTAATTTATGACAAAGGAGCAAAGAACATACAACAGAGAAAAATAGTCTCTTCAATAAACGGTGCTGGGAAAACTGGACAGCTGCATACAAAAAAATGAAACTAGACCACTATCTCATATCGTACAGAAAAATTAACATAAAATGGATCAAAGACTAGAATGTAAGACATGGAACCATAAAACTCCTAGAAAAAAACATAGGCAGTATGCTCTTTGACATTGTTCTTAGCAATATCTTTCTAGATATGTCTCCTCAGGCAATGGAAACCAAACAAATACTGTATGTTATCACTTATATGTGGAATCTAAAAAAATAATACCAATGAATGTATATGCAAAACAGAAACAGACTCACAGGTATAGAAAACAAACTAGTGGTTATCAAAGGGAAGAGGGAATGGAGGGGCAAATTGAGGTTATGGGATTAAGAGATATAAACTACTGTGTATAAAATAGATAAGCTACAAGGATATATTGTGTAGCACAGGGAATTTTAGCCATTATCTTGTAATAACTTTTAATGGAGTGTAAGCTGTAAAAATACTGAATCACTACGCTGTACACCTGAAACTAAGTAGTAATGTAAATCAACTACAATTCAAAACACCCAGTAAAAAAAAAACAAACAAAGTAAATGAACAAACCAAACCAAACAGTAACAAACAGGTAGCTACAGAAAACAGAGTAGTGGCTACCAGAGGGGAAGGGGCAGGAGGGAGGATAACAGATGGAAACTGAATTTTTGGTGGTGAGCACATTGTAGGGTATACAGAAGTAGAAATATAATGCTGTACACGTGAAACTTATAGAAGGTTTTAAATCAGTGTTACCTCAATTAAAAAAAATAGCTACCTTTCTTGAGGTACTACATGTCAGACATCGTGTACATAATCACATCTTCTCACAGATTCTCACAATTTTCTCACAAATTATTTCCATTTCCCCGATGAGGGGAGTGAGGCATAGAGATGTAAATCAGTTTGTCTAAGCCACACACAGACAGCCAAGTACGGTGTTGAAGATTAGAACCCAGATCCCTCTGTCCCTCTTGGGCATCCCACCAGGGAGCCTGCCAGCATCTCATCCCTGTGAATGTCAGTCCCTAAATCTTTCGGCTGAATTCCCATTCAATTTCTAGTCCTCTCTGCCTGCTTTAGTTCACAGTTGCAGTCCAGTGCCTGTCCTTTCTCATTTTCTCTGCAATGTCTTTTGCATTTACAGTGCTCTGGTGATAACCCACTATTGAGAGAGAGGGAGAGAGAAGCTCTTTGTTTAGAGTTTGTGGTAATATAGCACAATCAAGAGCATAAGCTTTAGAGTCAGAGAAACCTAGGTTCACGTTCCAGCTCCATCACCTCTATCATCTGCCATTTGTGGGACTGGAGTTGTTATTGCTTTGGGCCTCAATGTACTCATGCATAAAATGGGTGTAGTAGTGACAACTACTGCATAAGGCTGGATCCTGAGAATTGAATGAGGTAATGTATGTAAGTGATACATCAACTCACTATATAAAATCATCTCTCTGAGAAAGTTCTTTGTGGCCTGGGAGCTGGTGACCCTCTGTCACAGGGCATTAAATCAGGGTTACAGTCTTACCCTACACTTGTATTCTCTTCTTCATCTCCTCCCAGTATCTTGTCAACCCTAAGGGACCTAATTTTTTAAAATTGATGGGATGCAAAAGACTAAGGTCATTTAGAAAACCTTGTCTTCAGGATCAGTTTGGTTTCATTACCTGATATCCTCTTTGGGTACCTGATCTTGAGGCCCAGTGCTTTCGAGAAAACAGAAGGCATTTATCTTATTACTATGTGTCCAGCATTGAGTTCAGAATAAAGGAAATGTTAAGACCCGGTCTATTACTGAGTTGAGGAGACAGGACATAAAAAAGAGGTGAAATTATTAAGGAATAAAATGATCATGTTCATATCAGCACTGATTCTGTTAAAGTGCTGAGTGGTGTATGAACAGGCAGTTAGAGGCTATAGCCATCCAGGATAAGATGCTAGTTGTGTGGTGCAGGAAAGAAAGGCACAGGTGCCCGGGGAGGTTGAGTAGTAACCAGTCCCTCTGAGAAGTCACCTGTGAATGTGATGAGTCACAGAGCCGGTGGGCGCATCCAACCCTCACCAACATCCAGCTTTTGGTGTCGCTTGATGTCCTTGTCTCACACATGTCAGCCACAGCTTTCAAGGTGGAATAAAAACTTGGTTTGATGGTGAATAATGGAAAGGAGGATGGCGATGGCAGTAATGGAAAGGTGAAGAGGTAGAAGAAGACTGAGGGCTCTTTCCAAGAAAAGACTTTGTGAAATGACTTTGATCTCACTTGTACATAATTATTAAGGGTTTTAAAGGATTACATATTGCACTGCAGACCTCCCTGGCGCCCTACCTCATACCCTCTTGACCCACATTGCAACCCCAGCTGTTGCCATAGCAACCAGGTGGCATGCATGTAGCCTGACAGCATCTGTTTTCAGGACAGACCGTGCATACCCCTCGCCTCTGCCCCAGGGCACCACTGTGCCTGCCGCTGGGGTCCCTGGGGGGAGCCACGTAGCCATTGCTGCACACTCGCAAATCTAAAAGTCTGAAGGATTAAGCAGCCACTGGGCAGCCTTCAAGCTCTGGGGGATGGGAGCCAGTGGACGTGTTCTGAGGTGCTCTGTTTCTGGAGGGCCCTTTCTAGTGGGTTACCTGCTGCCCACAGTGGAGACCAGCTTGATTAATACACCCTTGAGTTGTCTTGTCTTCACTCCCTTACCCCACTCCTGTTTCTCAGGACCACCTCCCCTAATAAACCCCCTGCTCGTAAGCCCTTGTCTCAGGTTCTGCTTTGGGGGAAAACTCAGGCATTTATCATTTTCCGTTATCCACTTCTGTACTTTATTGGGAAGCTGTATTCTACACTTGCATTTCAGGATTTGGGCAGAGATTCTTGCGCTGACTTTACTCATTCATGTAACTGACACTCTTAGAGTGACTACTATACGCTGGGTACTGTCCCATGAGCTACTAGGTCCAGAGAGATAACATGTGGGGTTTTTGCTTCAGGCGCCTGTCACTCCATACTAAAGCCACCATCCACTAAAGCTTGTAAGATGTCAGGGCCCGCTCTAGGTCCTTTGAAAGCCTTACCTCACTTGATCCTCTCAACAACTCTGTGAGGAAGGCATTATTATTCCCATCTTTACAGGTGAGGAGACCAAGATTTGGAGACAGGAATTTGCTCCAGGTGGCAGGGCTGGACAGTGATAGGCAGGGTCTTCGCCATGACTACACACAGAGAACGTGTTCAGGCTACAAAAGGAGGATTGAGGTCACAGCTGTCTGGACAGGTGGGGTGCTCACACAGTTCCGAGTAGGGGGCATATGCCCCCTGTGTTGCCCATGGGAATTCATACAGCTGGAGGCAAATCACAGATGAAGAAGGAATGAGAGGAGTACTGAGGGGTCAGGGGCAGTGCAGGCAGGCCCATGGGGAGGGGGCGCCATGAGCCAGTCCTTGTAGTTGCACTCCTGGTGGATGGGGCCGAGAACGCATCCCTAGTGACCTGCCAGCCTCCCTTCCCTTACCGCTCTGCTTCCTGTACCCCCCAGGCCCTGCCTTTGCATCACTAGAGTTGGACCGGCTTAACCAGGGGTGGTTGGGGAACTTGGCAGGTGGGAAAACAGCAGCCCAGGTCTGTACTTGAAAGTGGAACAGGGATAAGAAGGGCCCCGCTTCTGTCGGGGGCAAGAGTTTCTCCCCTGCCTGTATTTTAGAGGGATCGTCAGGCCTCTATTAGAATCAGGCAGCAATAGGTGCTGCTGAGAGCAGCCAGCCTGTGTGTGTGGACAGGCCTTTCTAGGCACCACGAGGAGCTGTCATTTACGGTCCCCTCGAGGTGGCTGCCGTCTGGAGTGAGGACCTGGGTAGAGAACATGGTCTGTGCCCCAGTAAGGATGAGTTCTCTGCCTTCCTGAGAAGTTGATCATTACTGGAATTTCTAGAAGACTATAGGCTGGGTTTTAAAACGACCTTGGTTGGATTCGTCCCGGGATGATCCCTATAGCCTCTCCCGATGCGAGTGCCGCGACCTCCACCTGGGGCTGAACGCTCTCCACCAGGGCAGGCAGGCTGCGAGGAGACCAGGCAGAAAACCTCCCGCAGAGAGCTGGCGAAAAGTGCTGTCCTCCCCAAGCCTCTTCCTTCTGATTCCTCTCTCCCAATCCTTCCCGCGCCCCCCACCCAAGTTCCTTCCTTCCTCTTCTTTATGGATTTGTGCCTTCTTTTTCTGTCTTGCCCTTCTTTCCTAATCTGTCCAAAATCCAGCTCAGGAAAATTAGGAACTTCCACAGAATGATTCACATTGAGTGTAAATGGCCAATAATACCTTTAAAAAAATAAAAGAGGTCAAAAGAATAATTCTCTGTAGGTGAAAGGGGAGACTCCACACATCCATCTGTCAACTAAGGGGCTAACTATCGGTCAGGTTGAATTTCTTGTACCTTGTAATGCACAGGATAGTCTAGGCTATGCTGCAGTAACAAGCAGCCCTCACCCCTCAGGGACTTAAAGCAGCAAAGGGTTATTTTTTACCCGTACCACATAACCATCAGGGTCATCTGGTGGCTCTGCTCTGTGATGTCGTTGTCCTTACTCTGTGGTCCAGGCTGAGGGAGCCTCGCAGGGGACCTACATCACAGGCGTTCAGATTTCATTGGCCCAAAGCAAGTGGCTTGGCCGGCTCACCTTTATTAGGTGGGAAACTGTAATGCTCATTCAGGGAGGGGCAGTGGGAATTGTTGAACAGTGATGCAGTCTACCAGATGTCCCGACGTGTGGGTCCAACCGCATACACCTGCCTTCAGCTTTAGCAGATACTCCCAGCAGCACCGCAGGCTTGGGGTCAGCATTCCAGGTGGGAGTTTTGTTAAAACAAAAGCAGGGCAGGTTTAGAGAAGGTGATGGTGTGGAAGTGACCTGCTCCTATCTCCATTCACCCTGCTCAGCCAGGAGCAGCTCTACCAATCAGGGAGAGGTTTTGATCACAACACCTGCTCGTTTCACCTGCCAGAGACAGCCACCAGCTACAACTCAAGGAATTATTTTCTTAAAGATAAAACATTCATGGCAGGGGGTGTGTGGCCAAATATGAATATAATGGAGAGCATGCCAGTCAAAGCTGTGAAGCTAATCAAGGGCCCAGCTTTGTGGCCGGTCGCTTTCCCCTAGTCTTCCTGCCCTTGTCCCCTCTTTCATCTGTTCTTGATTTACTGTGATGTACTCTGTGCTGGATACTTGTTAAACTTGGGTAACGTTAGTTCAGCTGAGATATGGGCTCTACCTTCAATAATCTCACAGTCTAATGATCAAAAATATACATATTTCATAAGGTGTTAGATATTTAGTCTTTTGCAGTGATAAATAAGGAATCTGTTATGGACTGAATTACGTCCCTCCAAAATTCATATGTTGAAGCTCTAACCCTCAGTGTGACTGAAGTTGGGAGATGGGACCTTTAAGGAGGTAATTAAGGTTAAATGAGGTCACAAGAGTGGGACTCTATAATCTGGTAGGACTTGTGTCCTTATAAGAAGAGACAGCAGAGATCTTTTTCCAAACACACACACAGAAGAAAGATCATGTGAGGACACAGAAGATGGCTGTTTGCAAGCCAGGAAAAGTGGTCTCACCAGAAACCAACCCTGGCAGCTTGAATTTGGACTTCAAGCCTTCAGAACCGTGAGAAAATAAATGTCTTGTTTAAGCCACACAATCTGATCTGTTACGGCAGCCCAAGCTGACTAATACAGTATCCACTCTAAGTTTGTTACTGAGGCCCAGGCCCAATCCACTCTTTTGTTCGTATAATATCATTTTTATGACTATTAATGGTACTCCATGCATGTGTGACCCTTCATAATACCCCAGGTTTTTTGCACTTTAGTTACAGGAATCTGTCCTCCCCACAGTCTCCTGGATTTCATAGTGCAGTTAGACATGTCTGTAGTTTATGGATAAGGAAACAAAATCAGAGAAATGATCTGCTCAAGGTCACAGTGACTGATTGTGATAAAATATGAGATCACATAGGTAAAGGGGTCTGAGGACAGGGCAGGAACTGGGTCATGTGTGGAATCCCAATCTGAACTTGCCACCGCAGCCTGCTTCACTATTTAGGAGAAGGAAACACATCTCCTTCCTATTCACGAAGTATACTTTCTGTGTGAGTCTTAACCACCAAAACAAACAAACAAACCAACAAAAAACAACCCACAGAACCTCTGGCTGATGTCAGTCCTTTTGGTTTGTGCTAGACCTTGAGGTCACCAATTCCCAGGAGCCTTGGGTTTGGTGGTTGGGGGGCGGGCAGCAGGAGATCAGTCTATCTTACATCTCCCCATACTCCTCTTTCCTACCTTTCTTAA